>NC_136065.1:1973937360-1975137360 GCF_964261635.1 Lissotriton helveticus | reverse complement strand
CTGCCTCACTGCTGCTGGCACCTTTCCAAAGTGAAATGCTGACCCAATACAGCTGTGGCACAGAAGTCAGATTTTCCCAACAGTGATGTTTTTTCTCCAAACACTGCCAGGCTAGGCATTCAGTAGGTATAAAATTCGAAATACCCTTTAACATAAACGTGCAAACACAAATATGCGAGGGTCCACCAGCGAAATGCTGGGACACCGATGGACTCCATTGTTCTTCATATAATCAATGCTCCATGCAAAATTATGGGTCCCCTTCCCTAGCTTTCCCTTTGCTACCACTGGCACTTTAAATATGTCAACAGGGAAGAACTTTGCTAGACAATGTATCATTTGTGAAAAGGAAACAAACAGCATTTAGGCAGTGGCGGCTCCTCCGCAAAGGCAGTTTAGTTTTCAGTGACTCTCAGGGCCGGGTGGGCTGGCCAGAGCAGGAAGAGGAGTGCTTTGCACTCCTTAAGTTGTACAGGACTGCTTTGCCAGCCCTTTTGGGCCGGCCAAGTAGTCCTGCGCACTTCACATCTTCCTCACCAGGCTGCATCACACAGCCTGATGAGGAACATGCAAAGTCTCTCTGTCCCTGTCTGAGCGCCGATCCAAGGTGCTCAGACCAATCACAACACTGCTGGCAGTGTTGTGATTGGCTATGGACAGCCTGGGAGTCCAGGAGCTTCCTCCTTTTTCCCGCTGCCGGACAAGAGACAGGAAGAAGAGGACAGAGGAGATGTGGCGGCCGGCCATCACAGGTAAGTGGTTTTATTTTTACTTTTTTCGGTTGCCTGCCCCCTACCTAGCCCCACCTCCCGGATCTGGTAGCAGCCGCTTCTGAATTTAGGTTGCACCGCACAGCTGGAAGTTTGCATACTTGTGTTGTCATGGCCAGATCTGCTGTCTTTGGAGCTGGGTAACTAGGGGGCAGATTTATGAAGGCCTTGCGCCGCCGGTGCGTCACTTTTTCCCATGTTAAAAATGACGCACCGGCGGCGCAAGGCCTTCATAAATCTGCCCCTAGGTTTGAATCTCAGCGTTGGCTCAACTTCCTGTGATTCTGGGCAAATCACTTAATCTCCCCGTGCCTAAAAAAACTAACATGAATGTATACCCGTATAATGTTACTGGTGCTCCAATATCTTCGGGTCAAGTTTGTGCTGTATAAAATAAAAAAATTCTGTGATCTAAAAAAGGGATGATTTTTCAGGTTTGAAACCACAACCCATCATAATAACACTATCACCAGAATATGATATCGCAGGTATCTTGACTGATGGTTATATAACAGAAAATCATGTCCCATTACATGATATCCTGATTAGATAAAAGGCATGTGCGGCATTTGTCCCAGATGGCCTAATAATAAACAGAAGACATGACATAAGTGAGTGTCCTTTGAGCAACCTTCAGCTCTCATATCTCATCATCAGACAAGCATACTGCACGGATGCCAGGTTCAGAAGCAGATGGAAGATAGCTCAGTCTGTCACACATTTTCTGTCGCAGGCTGTGGAAAAGGTACCAGCGATAAGAGCCCTGATGACGCATCCCTCTCCAGTACAGACTGGACATGCCATGAACTCCGAGCTCCAGGCCAGAGAAAGCCCCATCGCCTATAAAAATAAGACCTAATGACAGACTTACTTTATTGAAAGGAGGCTTCCCCTGCAGTCCTCTAAAGAGGTAGGAGGAATCTGATGTATCAGTGAGAGATAGGACTGCCAGAAAAGTGGTACCTTCCGTCTTACACCAGAAGGGTTGGCAAGTCTGCTTTAGAGCCCTTTACAGAGCTTCAGCCTGGCACACCGAAGATTAACCAAGTTTGTGGTATTTCCACTGCCAGCGTTCAGTTTGTTTCAGCCAGTTCTGCAAACGGCAGTGATGTGGCAGGTCACAAGTTCAAGCAGGGAAGTGACAGCACCAGGAGCTTGGCCACAGAGAGGAGTATCTTTGTACCTCAGGAAGTAATGTGTGTTCATCAGCCCAATGCCGACCAGTTGACTCAGCGGCTCCTCCACAATAGCGGAGGAGCGTCGCCCCACTGGCTCAGAGCCAGCAGCTGAAAAATTAAATGATATTTTATTATAGTTTTATTTTTTTAGCTGCTGGCTGAGCCAGCGTGTGTATGGATGGGCGGGGCCGGGCCACAGTTGGAAGAGGAGTGGAGTGTATGTGCACTTTTAAGTGCGCATGTCTGTTTGGCCGGCCATCTCAGGCAGACCAAACAGACATGCACATTTAAGTTTCTCCATCCAGCTGTATTCTACAACCGGGTGGAGAAACCGCACAGGAGGAGACGACTGCAGGAGAAGGTACGTTTTTTTTGGTTTTTTAAAATTTAACCCTTCTCCCCCCCACCCAGCCATTGCATATTGGTAGCAGCCGTAACTGGCAACAGTTGCTCTCTGGGACCTGCAGACTGGTGTTGCAATGTGAGAGGAGCTGACCAGGGCAGAGATGGTTGAATGCTATGACCCTTGACTGTGTGCACTTGTACCATGTGCCAGAAGCTGCATTTACATTGACTGTGTGCACTTGTACCATGTGCCAGTAGCTGCATTTCCATCCCCCGGGATGTGGCAATGTAGGCCGAGCCCTGCTTTTAGTCCACATAGACAGTGCAAACCTGAGCCAGGGACTGCCAAAGGCACCTCAGAGCTCCAGCAGGTAAGTGATGCACTGCTTTCTTTCATTTTATAGGCGGTAACTAGCAAGTGTTGCAGGTGTTCCGAGGCATGACAATGCCTCCTTTGTTTACAATTTATTTAGTGCTTAAACTAAGAAGCCAAACATAATAATGAAAGTGGATACAATAACCAGACAAAAATAAATAGAAAATGTACACAGTGGCTGTTGTAGGTGAACTATATTCAGAAATATTAAGCAGGAGTAGCAAGAAACGTTCTTAACCTCAGAGCTGTGGTGGAAAGACCAGTTAATGGTTCTTGGATCAGTTTGAGTTTATTGTTTTTTTTGTGAACTACAAGTAGCGTATTTTTGATATACAAATGTGTTATAAGTTTGTGTATGTGTGTTGCGTGTGTGTTTGCATGTTTGTGTGTGCATGTATGTATGTGTGTAGGTGTTCATGCGTGTGTTTGTGTGTGTGCGTTTCCATGTACACAATCCTGCTCCACTGCACTGATGTCCTGTACCCATAGAATTTAGGAAACATGAACGCTTCTCATGGTCTTCTATCTATAGGCATGAGACATGTACTGTAATATTGAATGAAGAACGTGTTGTGCTACTGAATGAAGAACATTTGTGGCACTACTGAATGAAAAACATGTCATGCTACTGAATAAACAATGTGTCGTACTATTAAAAAAAAAACAGGTGTTGCACTACTGAATGAAGAACATGTGTCGCTCTAATGGATGGAGAACGTGCTACATTACTGAATGAAGAACATGTGCTGCAATACTGAATGAGGAGCATGTGTCACACTACTGAATGAAGAACATGTGTTGCACTATTCAATGAAGAACGTGTCCTACTTCTCAATTAAGAAGAGCATGTGTTGCACTACTGAATGAAGAACATGTTGTGTTACTGAATGAAGACCATGTGTTGCACTAATGAATGAAGAACGTGTTGCACTCTGAATGAAGAACATGTGTCGCATTACTGAATGAAGAACATGTGTCGCACTACTCAATGAAAAGCATGTGTTGCACTTCTAAATGAAGGAAGAACATGTGTCACACTACTGAATGAATAAAATCGGTTGCTTTACTCAATGAAGAAAATGTGTAGCATTACTGAATGAAGAACATTGGTCACACTACTGAATGAAGAACATGTGTTGCTCTACTGAATGGAGAACGTGTTGCATTACTGAATGAAGAACGTGTGCTGAAATACTGAATGAAGAGCATGTGTCACACTACTGAATGAAGAACATGTTTGCACTATTGAATGAAGAATGTATCGTACTTCTGAATAAAGAGCATGTGTCGCACTACTGAAAGAAGAACGTGTTGCACACTGAATGAAGAACATGTGTCACAGTAATGAATGAAGAGCATGTGTCGCACTACTGAATGAACAACAAGTGTCGCACAACTCAATGAAAAGCATGTGTTGCATTACTGAATGAAGATCCTTGTTCACACTACTGAATAAAGAACATGCGTTGCACTCTGAATGAAGAACATGTGTTGCACTACTGAGTGAAAAACAGGTACTGTAATATTGAATGAAGAACGTGTTGTGCTACTAAATGAAGAACATTTGTTGCACTACAGAATGAAAAACATGTCATGCTACTGAATAAACAAAGTGTCGTACTATTAAAAAAACAACAGGTGTTGCACTACTGAATGAAGAACATGTGTCGCTCCACTGAATGAAGAGCACGTGTCTCACTATTGAATGTGTACATGTGTCATACTACTGAGTGAAGAACATGTGTCACACTACTGAATGTAGAACATGTGTTGTACTGCTGAATGTGTTGCCCTACTGAATGAAGAACATTTGTCTCACTACTGAATGAAGAACATGTGTTGTACTGCTGAATGTGTTGCCCTACTGAATGAAGAACATTTGTCTCACTACTGAATGAAGAACATGTGTTGTATTGCTGAATGTGTTGCCCTACTGAATGAAGAACATTTGTCTCACTACTGAATGAAGAACATGTGTTGTACTGCTGAATGTGTTGCACTACTGAGTGAAGCACATGTGTTCGACTACTGAATGAAGAACATATGGTGCACTACATTTTACAGAGCTTGCAAAGAGTCCAGTCCATGGCAGCTAAGTTGGCGCTAAATAGGCAACGTAGGTCTTCTACGAGTTTAGCCCTAAGAGACCTACACTGGTTGCCTATTAAAGTGAGAATTTGCTTTAAATCTCTCTGCATTGTGTATAAAGCGGCACACAAGGAGGGCCCTATCCCACTGCAGGAGAGGTTTACATGGCACAATCTGAAAAGACAGCTTCGCTCCTCTAACACAAACTTGGTTAAGACCTCTAGGTTTAAGAAAACCAGAATGGGGGGCAGAGCCTTTGGGGTAGCGGCTGCACGATAATGGAATAATCAGCCCCACACTATCAGACAGGCCAACTCGTGGGCCTGCTTTAGAAAGAATCCGAAAACCTGGCTGTTCCCAAGGACGGAACACTATCCCTCCCACTACCAACTATGGGCTGGTAACATACTACTGAATGAATAACATGTGTCACACTACTAAGTGAAGAACATGCAGGTTACTGCTGAATGAAGAACACCTCTCATACTACTGAATGTGTTGCATTACCGAATGAAGAACATGTGACATACTGCTGAATGTGTTGCACTACTGAATGAAGAACATATGTTGCACTACTGAATGAAGATCATGTATTGCACTACCGAATGAGGAACATGCGTCGTACTGCTGAATGTGTTGCACTACTGACTGAAGATGTGTTGCATTACTGAATGAAGAACGTGTTGCACTACTGAATGAAGAACATTTGTCGTACTGCTAAATGTGTTGCACTACTGATTGAAGAACATGTAGTGCACTACTGAATGAAGAACATATGTTGCACTGCTGAACGAAGAACATGTGTCGTACTGCTAAATGTGTTGCACTACTGTTGGAAAGTGGGTTATTTGTAGTGGTAAATATGCATCTACAACTGGCTACTATCCCAGTCTAGGGCTAATTACAGGTCTCAATAAATCATACAAATGCTCAAACCTAGGTAGTTTGGCTGCAAGCAGGCAAGCCTAAATTTGGAGACCGGTATGTAAAGCATTTAAAAACACCAATTCAGTAAATAATTAAGATACAACACACAATAAAAATCCAACACCAATTTATAAAAATAGGAAACATATTTGTATCTTTAAAATGACATCAAAACAACAACATTTAAATGTATGGAACTGGAGATGTGAATTTTTAAAGAATAAACACTTTCTAGCACTTAGTCACCTTATAGAGTTTTTTCCCAAAGTTGCTTCAAGCTTTTTCAAACTTCTTCCTGAAGTTTGTCTTGAGGGTCCAAAGAGTCCAAAACACAATAAAAGGTTCTGGTCACTCCAAGATGGTCCTTGAAAGTTTGGGACCACAATTCCCACAATGCACCTGGCGAAAACCGTTAAAAGTCCACTGGATGCACTCCAGGCAGCGGACTCTTGGTGGAGTTGATGCAGATGAGCCCTGTTAACCTGTCGCTTGATTGGAGCCCACTCTTTATTCGTCTTGAATTAAGGTATATCCAACGGGCTGTAGTTCCAAATAATGCAGCAGGAGCAGAGGTGAAGGGGAACACCCCAGAGCAACACCTTTTTCTCCAGAGTGTAGCACAATGAGCTCACAGACAGCACTATTCTTTCAAAATTCAATATGGCTGAAATCTCAGCAGAGGAGCAATAACTAGCTAAACCAACCTCCAGTATGGCTCATTTCCCTAGCTCTCTTCCTCCTGGCTTCTGAAAATTCCTTCCTTAAGCTGGCCATTCAGCTAAGTTCCTCTGGAGTGGCCTTTTCTGTCAGTCCCCTTCTTTCTTTGAAGCTCGTGGTTTATGGCCGCTCTCCCCTGCTCTGGCATTCCTGTGTGGCAGAATCCTCTCCTCCTAGATCACCCCTCACACCGGGTGCCACTTTTCACCTTATCAAAGCAGCCTGGCTAATCCTCTTAACTCTGAACATACAGGGGAGACCACAAGAAGGCTGAATTTTGGTTTACAGACAATAAAATCATATAACTTCTTTTCTGTATATTTAAGGATAAATTCAACAATAACATATTGTTGGATTTGCAATACCATTCTCCTATGTCCTTGAATGATATTTTGCTTTCATTCTTAGAGGGAGTTATGAGTTCATAAACTATTACAATGTTTATCTATGTAGCTGAGGATCTTCAATGGGGAAAATGAAATGTCACATTTCTCCAACACAAGGGCCTATAACATATCTTTTATAAGGACCCTGCTTATAGCTACATTACCCCTCCCCCTCCCCCACCCCCGGTAACCTGGGACATCTGGGGGAGACTTTATGGGTCCTGAATATGCAAAAATAATGTAGATACTCACTCCACAGAGCTCTTAGCAGAAAAGTCAATTTTGAAAAGCACTTTACTACATTGAGGGAAGGGAAATGTTCCATTTTTCTATCCCCAAGGCATATACAACATCTTTTAATTAGGGTCCTCCTTATGAGTACCTGCACCTCCCCAACCCTGAGACACTTAGGGAAGACCCTAGGGGTACCTAAGATCCCAAAATATAGTTGTTTATCAATTTTTAAATGCCCCTTACACCAAAGTCGAGTTTGGGTACAATTTACATTTAAATGCAGACCTGCAGCACAGGACTGCTTTTAAAATAACCTCATGCTCTCAGTAGTGCACATATGCAAGTGCAGAGTAGGGACTTAAAGGCCCTTTTAATCCCCCTGCCAAATTGTGGGGGTGCCCAGGGCACAGGATGTCTTTGCAACAACTACTGACTAAAGAACATGTGTTGCACTACTGAGTGGAGAACATTTGTCACACTACCAAATGAAGAACATGTGTCGTACTGCGGAATGTGTTTCACTACTGAATGAAGAACGTGTTGCACTACTTAATGAAGAACATGTCATACTACTGAATGAAGAACATGTGTTGTACTGCTGAATGTGTTGCACTGCTGAATAAAGAACGTGTTGCACTACTTAATGAAGAACATGTCATACTACTGAATGAAGAACATGTGTTGTACTGCTGAATAAAGAATATGCGTTGTGCTGGTGAATGTGTTGCACTACTGAATGAAGAACATGTGTTGTACTGCTGAATAAAGAATATGCGTTGTGCTGTCATGTATTCCTATCGGTTCTGAATCGATCCCCCTATTCCTGACCCTATTCTAGTTAAACAAACCAACAAGTTAACTAGCAGTCAGCCCATGAGGCAGAAATTCCCCATGATGCAGATACCGTTATCTGACGCAGTCACACTACGGCACAGGAACGTGTTATCTGATTAGGTCATAACGCTTGCGATCTAATTAGACAAGCGATATTCCTCCAGCCCCTGATAAGGCATACGGAGTTCTCATAACAAATCAAACCTATGACAACCTGGGCAAAACCCTGCGGCCATTGTTTTGATTTCACCGAGAACTTTAGTAAAAGAATGTGCTAACGAGCAAATCGTATGACATCTTTATTGACGTATCTATGTCCATCCTTACGTCAATCTCGGCACCTTAAAGGTATAAATATTACCGATCTTGCCCTATGCAAACACACGCGTGGTGACGAGACGGAGCAGCCATACTTGCCGAAGCCGAGAGCAGAGCAGACCCCGCTGGCAGCAGCCCCGCCTTCCTGACGCGCTGAGAGAAGCTGCTTTCTCCTGCCGAGAATCCAGCACCGGCGTTTCCGGGTAGCCCTCGCAGGCAGCCTGGAATATCGAGACCAGAGAGAGAGATACCATTCCTCATTCATCCTAACTTCCAGGTACAGAACTGAATAACCCCTGACAGAGAATTCTTTAGTTATTCACTTGGCAAAAACAAACTTAAACTAAACTGTAACTTTCTATTCCCGCCCACGTATTAGGCTTAGGTCAGGTACACGGGGTAGGCGTATTTAGAAACACCAGTTGAGTACGTTTAGTCAAATGTATATGTGTATGTAAATATATTTTATTCATTTTGAAACATCATATGGCTTAGAAACCATATCAATGTTTTTACAGTATTACTTTATACTATTGCTTTTAATGTATGCACTTTACTTAACTATAAGTATTGCAATAATATCGATCCATTTCTCTTGTATGAGAAAAGAGACTGATCAATAAATAACACCTTTTTATTGAACACGCCTGTCTCTTCCTTTTCTCTACATTCTGATGAGACTAAGAATGCACGTACTGACTGAGTAAAATAATTTGCCTTTTGTTCACACGACTCTCGAGATTGACTCTTGATTAGGGGAGAGCAAAGTTGTCATGTTCTATGGTTGTCAGAAACTAAATCCCTTCTTGTCTAATCAGGGAAGTTAATTCCTCCTTGAACATTCGAGAAAGTTTCTAGCGAACTCTGAGCTACGCTGGCAAACCCAAAACTTAAGTCTAGTATCGACAGTAGTAGACCTAGTTAACGTCTGGCCTAGGCCTTTACTGCTGTAGGTATTATTCCAATGCGCAGAGCCTATTGGGAAGATAGGAACTACACTACATGGCGCCCAACGCGTTTGGAAAGGGCGATAAAACTAACGTAAGACATTTAGAGTAACTCAGTTGTGCTTTCTCACTCAGACCCCTTTTCCCACAATACTCCAAAGACGTCTGGAGTGGGTGAAAGGTAATATCCTCCAAAACCTCGCAGGAGGGAACTCCTATGTATGGTTCTTGGTATAGTCAACGTTGAAGGATAAACAGTTCCAAAATATTGTGCATCTAATCTTTGTTTCCATAAGAAACCTGATCTGCAAACAAACAAAATAACCTTCAGGACAGTAAAATGTCAGAAAATGAAGAAGAAAGAGAGGCAGTTAGATTAGCAACTGAACTCGCAGATGCTGATGCTACCATGCAAGCAGCAGACGCGGATATAATACTCATTCCGGTCATCAAAAGGAGATCTATAACTCTAAAACTTATAGAAAATGGACTGACACCTAGAGGTGGCACAGTCATATTCGTAATTGAGGCACACGAATATCGGCAGACAGAGGTATATTATTCATGGATACATTTTCCAGCAGCTAATGCTGTAACAAAGTACTTCCACTATTACAAAATAGAGGAACCTCCTAATGAGTACACTCCTTTTGAGGAGGTGGAAGTACCACTCAAATTCCAAGAGCATTTGCTCTTATTTGATGGCGCCCTAAAACATAATAATCACATCACCAGGCTCGGTCCTTTAGGTAGACCAGGAGCAACGTGGCCGGTCCTAGCCGGATACACACCACATCCAGACTTCGAAAGAATGCCTGCAGCAGATCTTTTAGTACAACTAAAACAATTAATAAAAATTCATAGACAATTAGTTCAGTATGTGATGCGGACTTCAACAATTCAGCCAGCGATTAAACTTCCACAGCTGACCCCTCACCAGGGGAACACAAATAAAATTACACCCCTGAACATCCAGTCTTGCCTAGGTAAAGTACCGGCTAAACGGGAACAAATACCATTCTGGTTGGCACAGAAAATTACCCAAATAGAGGCGGTGTTTCCTGACACCACCCCATTAGAAAAACACAGGATTCTGACTATCTGTCTCCCAATGGGAATCGCACCACACATTGAGGACTGTGACACTTGGGGTACAGTCTTTGCTTCCATCTACACAAAAACGCACGGTGTTCCATCCATTTCGGTGATACCAGATGTGCTAAAACAAATTCAAGACGAATACGGTCCAGAGCCCGCTTTAACTCTTGGTATGAAATTACTGAAAGACTTCAAGCAGGTCTCGGCAATATTATTAGCCAACATAAAAGGTGAAGCAGCCAACGTGGCGATCCGCCAGAGGTTAAAAGAGACAGATATAGCAGACCAACCAGCTGAAATTGCCAGAATCATAGAAAAATCCTATGAGGAACTAGGTAGAGATAGTTTAGGTGGAATACCAGTAAAACCGCAACTGACTGAAAGTCCAGAAAAAATATTTTTTAATAATAATTCACCAAAAAAGAACTGGGATGGAAACAAACAATCCAATCCAAAAGAAAAGAAATTCCAGTCCCGAGGAAGGTCTCCTAGGCGAAGGGAGAAATCTCCGAACCAGAGACACAGGTCACCCCAGAGTGACCCCTCTGGGAAAAGATATAACCTTAGAAATAGGGATAATATAAAGAAGCCTGATAGATATCAAGACATTGATACACGTCCCTCTCAATCTTTTCAGAATTCCTCGCAGAAATCGGAAAGAAGAGGACGATCAGAACAAAGAGAAGAGCACACCAAGTCCAAAGACAAGGAACCTGCTCAGCTAAAAAAGAAATTACAATTTCCAAAAAAGAAGGTAGCCAGTATCAAGGTAGTTAACAATGCCGAGAATACTGAGGACACAACTGAAAAACGGAGAATGGGCTCAGACAATGCTAGACAGCGCAGCAGAAGTGAGCATAGCTCGCAAAGTCCTTATGAATCATCTGGAGACAGTGGACACGAATGAATATCTTCAAGTGGAAACTGCAGACACCAGGGTTAGCAAACCTCACAAGATATACGAGATAACATTACGTATAGAGGGAGATAAGACTAGGAAAATAAGGGGACTATTTTGGGATAACCTCTCCAAGGGTTATGACATCCTTCTAGCTGAAAAAGACTGGCCACCAGAGTTTGTCAGGGAGTGCCCTCATGGCGAAGAAGTAATTATGCCTGCCTTCTCAAATCAAATTCCAATTCATAAAAAATACACACTTGCTAGAAAGTGGGCAGTGGCTCTAGCACCTGCTTTATATAAAAATCATGTAGGATGGGATGAGGACTCTCCTCCTCACAAAATCCAGCTAAAATCACAACCTACTGCACAAAGGCAGTACCCAATTAAGCAAGAAGCTAAAAAACAGGTAAATGAAATACTAGATCAGCTAGAATACCAGGGGGTGATTGAAACTTGCACCTCACAAATGAACAACCCTTTGTTTCCGGTCTCCAAACCAGACAATTCATATCGTCTAGTTTTGGATTACCGACACCTTAACACATGTTGCAAAACTTTTGCAGTGCAAAACTCACACAGTGCTGCACTAATGAATAACATAGTGCGCAAAAAATACAAAACAACCTTGGACATCTCCAATGGATTCTTTTGTCAAAACATAGCACCAGAGAGCAGATATTTAACTGCATTCTCAGTAAATGGCACTCAAAAACAATTCTGTCGGTTAGCCCAGGGGTACAAGAACAGCCCGGGGGTATTCTCAGCGAGAGTAACAGAATTACTACAACTATATGATGATGAAGCATTATCTTATGTCGATGACATTTACTTAACAGATGATGACTTGGAGACTCACTTGAAAAGAGTGAACACCATAATACTTGGGTTCGCTGCAGAGGGTTACAAATTCAACTTTAAAAAGTCCAGAATTGCCCATCGGACAGTCCTGTTCTTAGGATATGAATTATCAAGTGAAGGCAAAAGCCTGGCTGACAATTTCCTAGAGAAATGTGCCGTACTCCAAGCACCTAGAACACTAAAAAACCTACAGTCAATTCTAGGCTTCCTAAATTTCGGAAGAACATACATTGCAAATTACGCAGAAAGGGTCAAACCCCTTTATGATCTAATTAAACCAGATTTTAAAAAATCCAATTGGACTCAAATACACACAGAAATTCTGAGATCCTTACAAACAGACATGCTAATTAAAACAAAATTAGAAACACGTGATAACACACGCAATCTTGTGATTCGAGTCATCCCAGGGAGATGCGGATTCACATACCTAACCTCTAATGAGGGGGAAAAGGTACCAATTGCATTCAAATCACACTTGTACACTAAGGCTGAAATGAAATTTAGCCCAACGGAAAAAATTCTTACAGCAACACAGACAGCTATAGCAAAAGAACGAGCCCTGGCACAAGGTAAACGAATAATAATCGTGACACCAATACCAGCCCTAGAGGCGGTAACAAAGGCAAGCATTCCAAATGCTAAAGCACTCCATCCGAGATGGATACAATGGGCTAATTCTCTTGCTGCAACAGACGTGGTGTACGAATTTGATCCTTACTTAAAAACACAAGAATTTCTCCAATATGAATTTGAATGTCCTCCGCCAACCGAAATTCTGCCTCTAGACCACTACGGCTGTATAATATATACAGACGGATCAGCACAACCCGCAGTGGGGGGTAAGCAAGCTTACAGTGCTGCGTGCGCGATCGTTAAAGGTCGTTGGCACGAAGGAAAATTTAGACCAGCAATCACTAAAACACAATCTTTAGGAGATTGTACAGCTCAGCGAGCTGAACTACTGGCATTCAAGATGGCGCTTGAAAATACCGATCGAGAATTCCCCACACTCATAGTGTGCGATTCGTATTATTGCGTTCAATCTTACAATGAATACTTGCAGATCTGGCTTCAGAATGGTTTCAAGGATGCGAAAGGTGGAACAATCAAGCATAAAATGCTCTGGGAACAAGTAGTTCTTTTACAAAAAGAACTACCAAAGACTCACGTGATACATACACTGAGTCATCAACGTGATGGCGTTCACGTTGCAGGGAATTCATTGGCTGATGAGGCCGCGAAGGCAGCTGTGCAAACGGCTTCCGTAGCTGCCGTCACCCGGTCAAAAACAAAAATAGACAGCGAAATATTACAAGCTGTCAGCGCTTCAGAAAAGGATTCGATAGAACCACTCCCTAAAGGCTTTCCAGTAAAATACTCATACATAACTGATGCAAACAATGTTCCTTTTGCTCGAATCCCTGGAGTGGGGGATAGGGCAATTCCAAACATGGAACATAGGTTAGGACTAATAATAGCGGCACATGAAGGGCTTGCTTCTATTCATGCTGGCGTCTCAGCCACAGTATCATTATTAAAACAGAGGTACTGGTGGCCACAAATGAGAAGACAAACAAGGAACTATGTTCTAGAATGTGAAATATGTCAAAAAATGAAAGTATCAACGGTGAGACGTCCAGCGCAGACGCCCCTTCTAATCTCGGATAAACCATTAGCCTGTGTTTATCTAGACCACTGCGGTCCCTTACAAAGGGATGGTAACTATAAATATATCTTGGTCGCAGTGGATTCATGCACGAGATTCATATGGATGTGGCCCCAGCGAACGGCTGACGCCAGAACTGTTATAAAAGATTTGCGAGTCTTTATCGGCACATACGCAATTGGCATGCTGCATTCGGACAATGGTCCTGCTTTTAGCTCTCGGGCTTATAAGGAGGCCATGGTCAGCATGGGCGTGCAATTGCGGTACTCTTGTCCATTTCACCCTGAGGGGAACGGAATTGTTGAAAGAAAAAACCGTGACATAAAGCAATCTATAACGGCAAAGGTATTAGGTTCGGGAGCTGGGTGGGTCAAACATCTAATAAGTGTCCAACGTAGTCTCAATAACTTGCCAAGAAATTCTCTGAAGGGATTCAGTGCGTACGAATTATTATTTGGAACTAGGATGATGATCTCTGACATTGATAGTCAGACTTCAGTGGTGAAAGAAAAAAGCTTTGAAATCAAAGACCGTTTGGCTATTTTGCAGGACTTAAACAAAACAAGAAAAGACCTGAGCAACATAAAGTTGAAACAACAGCCAACAACCACTGAAGAACCACCACCTGTCCCAGCAAGACCTGTCTGGATTCCAAAAGTCGGGGATCTAGTCAGGGAAAAGATCACGGTAAAGAAGGAATTTGGGCCTTCTTACAGAAAAGCAGTTCCTGTCTTGTCTGTCAACGGGACAAGATCAGTTGTACTACCGCCACTTGCTGGTAAAAAGGAGAACCAAGTTGTATCCATCGACCTGGTAAAACCACAACATGTGGCCGATAACAAACAGTAGGCCAAGTGGACTCCCAATAAGTAGCAGAACACCAAGGTTTGCTACCAGTACAGAGGTCCTAACGAAGAGGCTCATCACATTCGAAACGCCTACAGAAGAACAACAAGGACTATGCAACAATGCAATAGAACTAAGACCTCTGAATACCCAAATAAAAACATTTAGCAGAGACACACCAATCTATAATGAAGTACCAAGTGACAATGCAAGAAACAAAAATCCTGAACCAATTGGAACAATTGACAGAACTGCATCCGGCTACTTCATAAACTTCGATGATTCCTCTGAAGGCTTCAGTGAATCAAAGACACAGCCATCATCAAAATCCTTTAAAGACAAAGCTAAGGAACTTTTGAAACAACTGAAAGAAACATATCTGATTTCTCCATGGATTGAATTTTGGGTGGGTTTTGGTGCATTTATCCTCATACTTTGGCTCATCATGGTACTTACTTTGGGACGCTTCATTGAGGGAAAATATGCTAAAATGGACACAGCAAGTCAGAAAATCAACTTGATCCTCAAACCACACACATCTTCACACGTCGAGAAAAGAGAACTTTCTTCAGCCAACTTCACAGCCAATCCAATACCTGGTGGGGTAGCCTGGGACAACACTGACTATGAAATTTATGGTCCGGTCGAGATGCTGAAATATTCACACCAAATTAAGATCTCATTGAGTGACTTTGCAAAACCAAACTCATTTGCTGATGATTGGGACTTCGAAAGCATTAATAACATGATGTCTGACTTAGTAATGTCTGCTAAATTTACCAAACATGATTATTTGCAGGGTTCTACAAATTATGACAGTATGTATTGCTATAACCACTATGGTAACCACTTTTTACATAGATCTGCACAACCTAGAAATGTTTTAAATTATAATCAATGGGAACATTGTGCAACACCTCCAAAAGGGAGCTCAAGAACCGTTTACGACAAATATTCATATTTTTCAGGTTTTAACACAAGTAATGCTGAAACATTTTATTTTAAATTGTCAAACAAGACAGGAACCAAAACCATGATAACCAACACAAAATTGTTATATTCAGACTCATTTTTCGAACAAATGAATACTTTTGGTTTTGATTATTGGGACAAAAATGTCGAATTGAAAAGTGTTTGGGGTACAAAAGAATGGCAAGTACAGGGTATAGAAGCTTTGTTTAGAGCCTGCATGATCCCAGAACAAATGATATTTTTAAATGACACTGTTCAACAAACCACCTGTCTTGGTCTAGCCAAAATCAAAGATTTAATTAAACCGTCTATTCCAAAGCCAACAATGTTTAGCAATAACTCTGATACAGATGAAGAGATAGACGTAAACCATATATTAAACCAAAACAGAACACATCCAAATTGGAAACAGTGGCTGTTCTGGCCCACAGATACTAATAACTGTCAAGACAGATTCCTGAACAAAACACAGGGTTTCAAAATGAACAGGCCAGACCCTAGATATCCCCAAAGACATCACCCAGGGATAATTACCACCTACAGTGTGGGCAAATTATGCCTTCAATGGCTACAAACTTCCACACTGGCTGAAATTAAGCAACACCTAACTTTACTTACTGATGGTGCTGACTTGCGTGATTTCACTTTGGGACCACGCAAACAGCGTCAAAAACGTTTCATAGCAGCCTCTGTATATGCAGCATACAATGAGGCCTGGAAGGTTACTCAAATTGAAACAGCATAGAGAATACGGGAAATTGACCGTATTAATTTGGAAAAATCACTTTCTGTAGTGGACAATGGGTTAATGACTCTGTCCTCCAGAATTTTTTCATTGGACAGCATTGTGTCGTCAGCAATCGATATATTATCGCAAGACTTACTGTTATTACAACATGGTCAGTCACAATTGCGTTCTATTGTACAGCTTGGCTGGACGTTACAAAATCTGCGTTCAGGCTATGTGCCTTGGCGTTTAATCCACACAACGTCACTATTCTAAATCTTTAACCTTACTGATAGACAAATCGGTATGGCACAAAAGGGTGCTGATTATACAATCTTGAGCATTGAAAAACTAGAAAGATTACTAATGACAATGTCAGAACGACCTGTCAGTGAATGGATAATACACGGAATCATAAATATTCCAATCTCAACCTTCAGGTTTCAATACTGCCAAAAATATATACAGGCTGGCATGTACGAGAAATTAGGAAAGGGGTACCTTAAAACAACTTGGAACCTGCCCTATTCACATGCATGTGTCAGTAAAAAAGGACAGAAAGTGTTTCTTAGTGGCAACAATTGTGAGATGTCACTAAGCGGCACGCTTCTGTGTAACGGAATTAGTTTGCATGGAGCCTGTGAAGGGAATTCATACAACCTTTCATGTCACCAGCAAGGCGCACCTGCAACAGAAATAGAACCATTCTTTCAAAGACTCTATAATGGGAGTTACATTCTTATTGTAGACCGCAGATGTTGTAGTCTTATGCCCGGGACTCCTTATCTAGTTACTACGACTGCGAAGGTCAAGTGCTGTGGACGCTCATTGTTCCCCAGCTCCTTCCCAGACAGGGAGGCAAGGGCATGGCCCGATTTGAAAATGACTTCTATTCGAATAGATACTTTAAGCAGAATGAAAACAGTCCTTCTTCAGACGCCTACCAGGCTCTCGTCATCAAAAGAAACGTATGATCTACAAGTCGCAAGGACGACTGCAGAGATACATACATTATTATCAACTAATTCCCCCGTACATTTCGCGGAAATCCTGAATGAAATCTTAAATATTTCTGATACCAATGGGGTCTCAAAGGTATTTAAGACAGTATTTTCGATGGCATTAACACCATTCAAAGCCATACTGGGTATTTTTCCAGATTTCGTCCATTCGATTTTTGGCGGACTTCCCCTGATCCTGGGACTAATTGCAGGAATCCTATTCTTAGTCCTTATTTTTCGTTATGGCAACCCATGTCACAGACAAAACTCTTGCGACAAGGGAAGAAACAATCCTAGCCATTGGATACCGGGACCGGATATCAAAAATCCTGGGACTCTCCCGGCTTAGAGACCTGAACATGACTTGGTTTCTATCATTTCGACCAATGTGGCAAAGATGTGTTTTACCTGTATTGAGGTGTCTGCTATGCGGAGAAGAATGCGTGTTAGACACCTGTCTGACGCTACAATCGGATGCGCCGATGGATGCAGAAACATTGTTGAGCCCGATTAAGGTTCATGCTTTGTGCTGCCCTCAAAGGCTACCAATCCTGATGACGGCATTCGTGGAAGCTTCACCACTACGATTGATGGGTAGTGAAGTTCAAGATGAAAGCAGCATCAAACAGGTACGACCTTCTGTCAGTAATGCAAATCAGAATGTCAATGGAGACAATCATGCGCAAGAATGCATGATTACACCTATTTCCGAGTTAGTGGAACTTTCCCAGGAAGCTGTTGACAGTTTTTTCGAAAGCCTAAATGATATGATGTTCTCACCCGAACAGAAATAGAAACTTTTGAGCAAGCTCGCACACGGCGTTCCCTGAATTCGGCCTTCAACTTTTAAAATAAAGTCACATGAACATTTTCGCTCCAGTTCACGGACAGCAGTTTTTCCAGCAGCCCCAAAATATTTTTGCATATTTTTCGGGACACTATCTTCTGCTTAAAGTAAGAACTATTCTTAAAGAACTAAGGTTTCTAATACAAAATTTTTTTTAGATAGCTTATAGACATTAGCTGCCCGCTGGCATGTTCATAAAGATATTTTATTCTGTGATGGAATGGTCTCGAAACTTTTTTCTGTCAGAAATCATTTCATGTGTAATTCTCATATACCAAATAAGCAATAATGTATACAAATGCGATTACTTTGGCATTTTTCTACAGCTTGAGTGCATACCATATATATATGTCTGCAATTTTTTTCAGTATATTTGAAAATTTCAAAATGCATTTATGTATTTTGGGGTGGTAAGGTATACACACTACTCTATAGTATGTTGTACTATGTTATACTATGCCTAGATTAGTAAATATGTCCATAGTTAGCGTGGAGTGGGTGTCATGTATTCCTATCGGTTCTGAATCGATCCCCCTATTCCTGACCCTATTCTAGTTAAACAAACCAACAAGTTAACTAGCAGTCAGCCCATGAGGCAGAAATTCGCCATGATGCAGATACCGTTATCTGACGCAGTCACACTACGGCACAGGAACGTGTTATCTGATTAGGTCATAACGCTTGCGATCTAATTTGACAAGCGATATTCCTCCAGCCCCTGATAAGGCATACGGAGTTCTCATAACAAATCAAACCTATGACAACCTGGGCAAAACCCTGCGGCCATTGTTTTGATTTCACCGAGAACTTTAGTAAAAGAATGTGCTAACGAGCAAATCGTATGACATCTTTATTGACGTATCTATGTCCATCCTTACGTCAATCTCGGCACCTTAAAGGTATAAATATTACCGATCTTGCCCTATGCAAACACACGCGTGGTGACGAGACGGAGCAGCCATACTTGCCGAAGCCGAGAGCAGAGCAGACCCCGCTGGCAGCAGCCCCGCCTTCCTGACGCGCTGAGAGAAGCTGCTTTCTCCTGCCGAGAATCCAGCACCGGCGTTTCCGGGTAGCCCTCGCAGGCAGCCTGGAATATCGAGACCAGAGAGAGAGATACCATTCCTCATTCATCCTAACTTCCAGGTACAGAACTGAATAACCCCTCACAGAGAATTCTTTAGTTATTCACTTGGCAAAAACAAACTTAAACTAAACTGTAACTTTCTATTCCCGCCCACGTATTAGGCTTAGGTCAGGTACACGGGGTAGGCGTATTTAGAAACACCAGTTGAGTACGTTTAGTCAAATGTATATGTGTATGTAAATATATTTTATTCATTTTGAAACATCATATGGCTTAGAAACCATATCAATGTTTTTACAGTATTACTTTATACTATTGCTTTTAATGTATGCACTTTACTTAACTATAAGTATTGCAATAATATCGATCCATTTCTCTTGTATGAGAAAAGAGACTGATCAATAAATAACACCTTTTTATTGAACACGCCCGTCTCTTCCTTTTCTCTACATTCTGATGAGACTAAGAATGCACGTACTGACTGAGTAAAATAATTTGCCTTTTGTTCACACGACTCTCGAGATTGACTCTTGATTAGGGGAGAGCAAAGTTGTCATGTTCTATGGTTGTCAGAAACTAAATCCCTTCTTGTCTAATCAGGGAAGTTAATTCCTCCTTGAACATTCGAGAAAGTTTCTAGCGAACTCTGAGCTACGCTGGCAAACCCAAAACTTAAGTCTAGTATCGACAGTAGTAGACCTAGTTAACGTCTGGCCTAGGCCTTTACTGCTGTAGGTATTATTCCAATGCGCAGAGCCTATTGGGAAGATAGGAACTACACTACAGTGCTGGTGAATGTGTTGCACTACTGAATGAAGAACATGTGTTGTACTGCTGAATAAAGAATATGCGTTGTGCTGGTGAATGTGTTGCACTACTGAATGAAGAACATATGGCGTACTCCTGAACGAAGAACACCTGTCATACTGATGAATGTATTTCACTAACGAATGAGAAAGTTTTGCACTACAGAATGAAGAATATGTGTTGTACTACTGAATGAAGAACGTTTTGCACTACTGAATGATGAACATGCTTCGCACTATTAAAGAAGATGACACTGATTGCCGGCAAACATTAATGGTCGACTTCTTACAGTTCGGCTTAAATGCTTCTATAATTTGTTTGTCACCATGTTCTTTTGCATCAGTTCATATTGATAGCAATGTGAAAGACATGTATTTGTAGCAGCCCAGGTACTTGTGGCAGAGTCCTTTCTGCCTGCCTTTTTACCTGTAATTTGGCAGCTGGGCATTACGTGGACTCCAGTTTTTCACCTTCTAAGACTGGCTCAGAGTTGTGTTTCAATGCCGTTTTAGAGGCTCCTCAAAATATTTTGCAGGGTGGGCTCCAATGCTTAGTAGGAGAAGTATGGTGGAGAGGTGTACAATGTTAGAATATCTCGGCTCAGCACACCTCGCCCTTGCAGAGACTCCAGGCATGCGACGCAGCCGCACCGAAGGACGCTCCTTCTCCCACCTCACCACCAAACCCTGGAACCACCTACCTCTCCATCTCCACACTCAGGGCTCGTGTCGGGGTACCACACGGGTGGACGGCGTCCCCCCACTTATTTTACCAGGGGGATGCCGTCCGTCCCCCCTGCCAAACAGCTTGACTTCACTCTTTTGCCTCTCTGGGACGAGGAGCTCGGAGCTCACAGCACGCTGCTCACGCGCTGACTTCTCAGATGCAATCGCATCTAAGGGGAGAGCACAGGCAATGAGCCCGATGGTGCCAAGCCTCCTTCCGTGACATCACTTCCTGTCACGACGTCACTTCAGGTGACAGTGTCCCGCCCACTTCTTTTTCAGGACTTGTGCCCTGTCCACACTGCACCATCGCTGACCGCCTTCAGTAAGGGACTCAAGACCTGGCTGTTCGAATGAGACCAGCCATAAGAGCCCGGATTCCCCCTGGGGTGACAAGCCGCGCTGTACAATTTTGCAATTGATTTATTGATTGATTGAATACCCTCCGGTACTGCCCCAGGCACAGGTTGTGAGGCGCTCTCAGTGGTTCCTATGTACATAAGTGCTCAGCAGCTGCCACTACTGTTTCTGCTGTTCCACATCACATGATGTCCGGTCCTGAGCTTCCATTTAATAGCTTGAGGCATTTAAGGGAGTCCTAGCCTTTCTACACTTCAGCTGAATACATGAGAATTAATAATAAAAGGGAAGCCAGGACTGGGTATGCAGTGTCCTACTGGCATGGAGTTACTTGGCAGTGCTGCAAGCTGGTCTCATTACTTAGCCCACAAGCAGGACTACAGGCTCGAGCAGGGCATACACCACCTCAAAGGAATTCATGGTGCACATGCACCACTTAGGGCTGGAGTAAGTTATATGTCACTAACAGGCATTGGTCACTACACTCTCAGGCATAGTTGCTGAAGCACATGGGTCTACGCGGAAGTTCTTTAATTACACCAAGTATATGCCTCCCTCATCTCAGCAAGACAAATGTACCCTAGGAGCGCAGACTGTATGTAACACAAGGTGTAAGGCCATGTGTTAGAAAGTTCAACTCTATAAATAAACTGCTCTAATGCCAACACAGAAAGACAGAAACCCCAAAACAACAGAATTGTGAGTCTTCCCTTGAAAGCAACTCTAAGATATCTGATTTAGAAGAAATACATTTGCAGGGTTTGATTAGTTGTCACTACTTTCTCAAAACACTAAAATCTTATTAGCCAGTTTTTATACTGCCGACTAAGTCATTACACATTTGTGTATAATCAGTGTGTGTTCTTTAGATCTTTGTGTATTAACATCAGCCTGTGGATCTGGACTGAAGTATTGAGTTGTTTGATCCATCAATGTGTAAAAAGGCAGCTGTGCAGAAGGTCAGGCTTGAGGTTCCTGAGGGAACCTTGGAATCATATTCATAATCCGGTGTGGTATGGAGGCTGGATTCAGGGTGCTTTGGCAGAGAATGATCCTCTGTCCTATCTGTGGAACAGTGATTGGTAGTTTGAATGCTAGCCGTAGACACCTGTGCAGTCACAGGGCCCGATTCACAAAGGTAAACTTAAACTCAAGGTCTAAGTTTACCTTTGTGAATTGTGCCCTTAGACTTCAGGTCTAAACTTAAACTTCAGGTCTAAACTTAGACTTCAGGTCTAACTTTACCTTTGTGAATCGGGCCCTTGGACTTCAGGTCTAAACTTAAACTTCAGGTCTAAACTTCAACTTCAGTTCTAAGTTTATCTTCGTGAATCGGGCCCACAATGTCCAGCTTTAGAGGCAAGTTTCAGATTCTTCGTCTTCAGTTACCACTGAGGTGGTGGAAAGGCAACACCTGTTGTTACTAAATCCATTAGCCACAACTCAGTTCATGGAGGTGCTATGGAAATGAATGATGTTACCAGTACATGTAAAACCAAACTATTCTTATTATCATAATATTTCACTCTATGTCTACGGTAAACAAACCAGTGATTAAGCGACACATCATGTTGCTAGTACACACATCCAGGATTCCTACGTAAACACTCAGTTCTTGCGAAATGGCACAAACTTGAGTGGGAATTTTGTGCGAGTGAGCACCTCCACATTTTTGCAAACATGTTTTTACCCAGGGTCAGGGCCCTTACAACCTGTTTGCAAGGGGTGTTTGAGATACAGGAGAACCTAGTCTACACCTGGGCAGGAAGAGATTGTGACTCGGAATAAGGAGTTGATGACAGCGCCCGGGCATTTGAGGCCGTGTTTGGAAATATGATGATTGCGCCAGAGCATTTGAGGCTGTGTCTGGAAATATGATGATTGCGTTGGAGCATTTGATGTCATGTCTGGAAATATGATGATTTGACTGGGGCATTAGAGGCTGTGTCTGGATAACTGATGATTGCACTGGGGTATTTGAGGCTGTGTCTGGAAATATGATGACTGCGCCGGGGCATTTGAGGCCGTGTCTGGAAATATGGTGATTTGACTGGGGCATTTGAGGCCGTGTCTGGAAATATGATGACTCCGTTATGATGACTCCGCTGGGGCATCTGATGATTGCATTGGGGTATTTGAGGCTGTGTCTGGAAATATGATGATTGCGCTGGGACATTTGAGACTGTGTCTGGAAATATGATGGTTGCCCTGGGGCATTTGATGCCGCGTCTGGAAATATGATGATTTCACTGGGGCATTTGATGCCTTGTCTGGAAATATGATGACTGCCCCGGGGCATTTGAGGCAGTGTCTGGAAATATGATGATTGCGCAAGGGCATTTGAGGCTGTGTCTGGAAATATGATGATTGCGCTGGGACATTTGAGGCTGCGTCTGCATAACTGATAATTGCACTGGGGCATTTGAGGCTGTGTCTGGAAATATGATGACTGCGCTGGGGCATTTGAGGCCGTGTCTGGAAATATGGTGATTTGACTGGGGCATTTGAGACCATGTCTGGAAATATGATGACTCCGCTGGAGCATCTGATGATTGCATTGGGGTATTTAAGGCTGTGTCTTGAAATATGATGATTTGACTGGGGCATTTGAGGCCGCATCTGGAAATACGATGACTGCGCCGTGGCATTTAGGCCTTGTCTGGAAATATGATGACAACCCCGGGGCATTTGAGGCAGTGTCTGGAAATATGATGATATGACGGTGGCTGGAGGCCGTATCTGCTAATATGATGACTGCGCCAGGGCATTTGAGGCAGTGTCTGGAAATATGATGATTGAGCTGGGGCATTTGAGGCTGTGTCTGGATAACTGATGATTGCGCTGGGGCATTTGAGACCGTATCTGGAAATATGGTGATTTGACTGGGGCATTTGAGGCCGTGTCTGGAAATATGAGGACTCCGCTATGATGACTCCGCTGGGGCATCTGATGATTGCATTGGGGCATTTGAGGCCGTGTCTGGAAATATGATGACTCCGCTATGATGACTCAGCTGGGGCATCTGATGATTGCATAGGGGTATTTGAGGCTGTGTCTGGAAATTTGATGGCTGCGTCAGGGCATTTGAGGCAGTGTCTGGAAATATGATGATTGCGCTGGGGTATTTGAGGCTGTGTCTGGAAATATGATGACTGCACCGGGCCATTTGAGGCTGTGTCTGGAAATATGGTGATTTGACTGGGGCATTTGAGGACGTGTCTGGAAATATTATGACTCCGCTATGATGACTCCGCTGGGGCATCTGATGATTGCATTGGGGTATTTGAGGCTGTGTCTGGAAATATGATGACTGCGCCGGGCATTTGCTGCCGTGTCTGGAAATATGATGATTTGAATGGGGCATTGGAGGCCGTATCTGGAAATATGATGACTGCGTCGGGGCATTTGAGGTCTTGTCTGGAAATATGATGACTGCTCCGGGCCATTTGAGGCAGTGTCTGGAAATATGATGATATGACGGTGGCATTTGAGGCCGTGTCTGGAAATATGATGACTGCGCCAGGGCATTTGAGGCAGTGTCTGGAAATATGATGATTTGACTGGGGCATTTGAGGCTATGTCTGGAAATATGATGATTGCGCTGGGGCATTTGATGGCTGCGACTGGGCATTTGAGACTGAATTTGGGAATGTGATGGCTACACTGCTTGACTGTGATGGTTTGCCCCTTGGCCTATCATTGTTGTACATGTGGCGTACCTTGGCAGCACCTTAAATACAAGAGTGAAAATAAAATATGTTTTTCTGTTTTAGTATATTTTATATTATTACGAAAATGTGATTTTTCGTAGGTTTTTAAAATGCAATGATGCCACTTCCTGGAATATCACCTTTATCACCAGTGCCAAAGACTGTGATTGTATTTCCTGTGATGTCATGAGGAGGTGAGTCAACGAATATGTGATGTCACAACCTGTACCCCAGGAAACAGTGAGAGGAGACATGGGAACTGGAGAGGTTCTAGGAGAATAAATTGCCTCACTTGCAGGAGGCAGCGCCATTCAATGGAGGCATTTGGAGACTAAGATTTGTAAAATGGAACTGGGTGCACAGATAATCCAATTCACAAAGACTTAACTCCAGGTCTAAGTCTGAATTCCTGCTAGAAAATCATAATGTGCACATGCCTAAATCCCAGGTGTAATTTCTGGGTCTGATTCACAAGAGCATATATGAGTATGGAAGGAATACTTGAGAAGCACATTTTACAAGCTTTTGTGAATCAGCCCCGAAAAGTCTAATCTTTATAAGTAAAAAATGCTAAGAAGACACTGTCCTTTCTGATCGTACTATTTGTATAAGAATTCCAATTTCAATCCCATTTTAGATGTACTAGGGTTGTAGGAATCTAGGCTACCCAGTGGGTGAGTTCTCCCACCACTGTGCAAAGCCATCTCCTAGTCATCCAAACACTGTTTCTCTAAGACAGCCTCATCTACCTCTTAGTAGCGCAGAACCCAAGAATGAAGGTTAATTCAGATAATGTATGTTAATTGTTAGTAAGCATGGGCGGATTTTGCGAATTGGCAATCTGCGAACTTGCGTATTTACGGATTCGCAATCCGCAAAATCCGCGAACTCTCGCGAATTTGCGGATTTTTGGGTTTTTTTTGTGTTCGCAAGGATTTCTGCCAGTTCGCGAGGGTTGTGTACCAGTTCGCAATTGCGAACTTACTTGTCGGCTCGCAACGGCCGCGACTATGTTGTTTCTACGTCTGGTTCATCATCACAGGTTCACAGCACCCTCTGTTTCACCACTGCCACCCTCTGGTACACCCATGCCACCCTCTGGTACATCACTGCCACTCTCTGGTTGGTTTATCACTGTAGATTATGGGGGTGAAAAAAAGCAAGCACACCTGCCCTGCTTCAACTGACATGAATTAATTTGGGGTTGATTAATGTGTCACTGAAGTAAACTTCCAGTCTGGCTGGCACCTGCTTCCTTATCTGTAATTTGCTTTCTGTTGCAGTGCTATTTTTTTTCACAGGACCTTTGTGGCCTACTTGTAGCTATTCTCTGAGCCTGCTGTGAGGGTCGGAGCAGGGTCATAGAATAGTTGCAAGTAGGCAACTGAACTCTGAGGGGCCCCTCAGGAAGCACTACGGGGAATGGTTACTAATGATAAGATTGAACTTTTGCACCTGCTGAGTGCTTTCAGTTTTGTCTGTAATTGCTTTCTGTTGCAGTGTAATTTTTTTAACAGGACCTTTGTTGTATACTTGTAGCTATTCTCTGAGCCTGCTGCGAGGGTCAGAGCAGGGTCATAGAATAGTTGCAAGTAGGCAAATAAACTCTGAAGGGGCCCTCAGGAAGCACTACAGGGAATGGTTACTAATGATAAGATTGAACTTTTGCACCTGCTGAGTGCTTTCAGTTTAGCAAAAATCCAAATATCCAGCAGCATCCACAAAAAGTAATCCTTCCAGGTCAAGATCCAAATCAAAGTGACCAGCACATGAAGAAAGCACTGGGAGGAGCCTGCTGGACAGGAACAGGAAGTTGGAGACTGTGGGACACTTCCTTCCTCCCCCCTCCCCCCCCCAAATGGACTCCTTGCAAAGAAAAAGTGCAGGCAAATGTCACCCTGAGGAGTTATTCTGAAAAAAATAATAATTTTCAAGGTTTATGCTGCCTGCTGGTGGATTTCTTGTGCGAAATTGCAAATTTTGCAATCTCGCAATTGCGAGATTGTTGCTGCCCGCCGCATCTACCTGTTTGCAAGTGTTTACTCCCGCGAAATTGTATAGTATTCTAGTTGGCAAGTGCGACCAAGCAAAAAATCCGCTTCGCACGGATTTTACGAATTTTCGGCAAGTTCGCGGATTGCGAATTTGCCGAAAATCCGCAAAATCCGCGAGCGGAACGGATTTTACGCCCATGCTTAATTGTTAGCAGTGGAGCACAACACTTGGATCAAGTATCCCCTCAGTAACGCTCATAGACCAGTTTAGTAAAATCATAAACTATATTATGAATCAAATAGGGCTAAAGCAATAAAAATTGAACCAGTATAGAATTTCAAAATTACAGCTCCATTAAAGATGGCTCTCCATTCTGCATGGGCAGTCAATGGATGTTCCAGCATAGTACTAGGAGGAATGCCCACGCTCCACCCATGGAATGCCTCCCTGGGGCATAGAAACGCAAAGCAGTGACTTGCGCTGCCTTGCACTACTCCAGATATACCTAGCACCGTGGAGTCACGCAAGGTGGCTATGCGTGGCTTTGAAAATTTAATTTATGTTTGCATTGCCCTGGCATTACCTTGCGTGGCACAAGGGTGATTTAAAAATGTGATAAATATGGCCTGAAGTTTTTTTATTTTCTATTGTCTCTAGGTTTCTTTCATTATACTTCCATTTGTGTTGATGATTAGCATTATTTTTGCTTATCTATACACAGCTGTCTGGTCCTATCAACTTCTCTGAAGGCAGCGCGTAGTTCTCTCACCTTAACAAACATTATACCATAAGAAATATTAATGCACATTTGATTTTCTTCACTATTCTACAAGGGTTTCATTGCTCCTCTGCTGGAAACAAGACAGCATATTTACAAGAGCACTGCGCCATTGCAGCGTCGCTTTTTCCGATGCTCCGGTGGCGCAATGTCCAGCTCTATATTTAGTAGGCGGCGCTAAAACACATTGCGCGGCTTAATGTCATCTTGTAAATATGACCCTCCTCAGTGCAGTTTTCTGCGGCAAAGGGGCATGCCATGGGTGTTGCTGTGGACGTTCCCACGCAACACCCATTGCTTTTTGACACTGCCCCAGATTTACACGGATCTGTAAATCTGAGGCAATGCTCAAAATGAACGCCTTTAAAAAGGAGCCGTTAGAGTGGCGCAACAAGGAGAAATACTTTTATTTCTCCTCGTTTTTCACTCTAGAAGGAGCAAAACTCCATTAATTATTGTTTTTGTCAAAGAAGGTGTCCCTTCCTGCACAAAATCAATCAGCCTTACAATGCAGGCACCCTCGCACCATGCTGCAAGGGCGCCTGCGCTGGCACTGGGCAGCTTTTTTTGCGCCAGCGCAAGGGAAAGCACTGATGTGCGCCATATTTGTGTCAATACGGCGCATCCCTGTGTTTTTTAAATGACGCAGCACAGCACTGCTAAATATTATTATTATTATTATTATTATTATAAACCATTTTATAGCGCGCTCTGCTACTGGGGAGTATCCTGGCGCGGGAGAAAGAACGGCAAACAACAGACCCTCAAGAAAGGACTCTCAAATAGCGCTGTTAAACAAATAAGTTTTCAGATGTTTTTTGAATGCGGCTACATTGGGTGTGGAGCGCAGTTGAAGAGGAAGAGCATTCCAGGCGCGAGCCACGACCACCACAATCGACTGACCACCAAGTCTGGCACGTTTAAAACGGGGAAGGGATAGTTGAAACAGAGTGGAAGATCTCAGAGTACGTGTGGGGACGTAACTAACGAATCTTTTTCTCAGGTACTGGGGGCCTTGTTCGTGGATGGCACGAAACGCCAAAACCAATGACTTAAACCGGATGCGCTGTGCAACCGGGAGCCAGTGGAGTGTGCGCATCTCCGCGCGAACGCTCTTCCATCTAGGAATGTTGAATAGAAGGCGGACTGCCGCGTTATGGATGACTTGCAGGCGTTTTACCAGGTAAGAGGGGATTCCACTGAACAATGCATTGGCATAGTCCAACCTGGACAGTATAAGCGCTCGCGCAACAGACTCCTTTGCCTCTCTAGGAAGCAGGGGAAAAAATTTGCGAAGCATTTTTAAGGTCGCAAAACATGTGCCAGTGAGTTTTTTAATATGATGTTCGAATCTTAAATCCTCTCCGAACCAGATGCCCAAATTCTTGGCAGGTCTCCCCATCTCTTTCGGGCCTGGGATGTCAGAAGGCCATAGAGTGCTCATGAACGAGGGGGGAAAGGAGCCATAAAGGAGAACCTCGGATTTGTCCTCGTTGCACTTCAACTGGGCCCTCGTCAACCAGCGAAATACAGCGGACAAACATAGATGAACTATAGAGGTATCAAGGTTGTCATCTGGCCAGGTAAACAGCAATTGGGTATCGTCTGCGTACCCTATGATCTTAGCCCCGAACTGCTCAGCTAGATAAACCAAAGGTGTAATATAGGCATTGAACAGTTGGCATTGGCATTGGCAGCGTCGCGCCATTTAGTTGTAAATATGGAGGGTGTGATACAATGAACATGGAAAAAAGAGTGTTGGGAAATTGTAAGAAATGTCACAATACTAATGCAGTACCTGGAAGGCCGTGTTCTTCCTGTTTAGATTTCGATTAAAAGCTTTAGTCACTTGATTAACTACACTTACATGCAATATCGACCTGGTTCATACCAGTGCCACCCTGCTTGCGCCTTACAGATCAATATTTGCCTCCACGTGACTTCCACACTGACAATGGCCACAAGGCCTCTCCCTCTGGTTCCCCTCAGAATAGTTATACGGTTATTTTAGTGTTTTACACTAAGACCCTAACCTCTGATCTGGGTCAAACTCTCTCCCCAGCAGCTCCGCTGTGCCGTCACCGCGGTCATCCTGGTGAGGTTTACACCTGGTGCCTGCTCCACTGCCGATCCTGCATACCTCAACCCACGTTCTGCCCCGCGCTACAGTCCTCAGCTCTCGCCTACTTACTTATTTTATCCTCCTAATTTATTCTTAAACTTATTTTGCCTGTGCTTGTTCCCGCCAATCCTGCCCATGCGGCCCCCTCCCCCAGGGACAGCCCCTTCTCCCGCCTCTCGTTCCGCCTCCCTCCCCTATTTAATGGCGGCCACTGCGGGGGAGCGTGAGTAAGACCCTAACCTCTGGTCTGGGTCAAATTCTCTCCCCAGGAGCTCTGCCGTGCCATCACTGCGCCGCAGTCACTTAACCTCCTCCTGGTGAGGTTTGTGCCTGGGGCCTGCTCCGCGGCCGATCCAGCCTGCCTGCCTCAGCCCACATCCTGCCATGCGCTACAGCCCTCAGCCCTTGCTTATTTACTTATTTTGTCTTCCCTTCTCCCGCCTCATTCATCTTTAATTTAATTTATTCTTCAGCTTATTTTGCCTGTGCTTGTTACCGCCGCTGCTGCTCCTGCGGCCCATCCCCCGGACAGCCCCCGCTCCCACCTCCCAGTCTCTTGTCTCGCCCCTCCCCTATTTAATGGCGGCCGCTGTGCTGTCGCACAGCAGACATGTGCAGCGGGAGTGCCTAAGGCAAGCCCATCTGTGCCTGTCTGCGACTAGACCGCGACCAGCGCCAGAGACCCTGCATCTCGAACCACCCACCGCTACAGCACAGCCGCCCTCCACGCACTCAACCCCGGAAGACTGAGAGACTGCCAAAAGGCCACGCCGCACACGACCCATGGTCAGTTCTCCTGCCTCCACTGCCGCCAGACCTTCACCACCACCCTGGCCCCCAACACCGCTGATGCAAAAACCGGCGACATCCTACGATGCATTCTCCTCAGAGTGCGCTCCGTGCAGAAACACACCGTAGAGATCTGGAACCTACTCGACTCCCTCTCGCCCGACATTGCCTTCTTCACCTGGACCAACACCTCCTCCGCCCCCGGCATCAACATTGCCATCTCAGATGGATATAAGATCCAGAGAAAGGACCGCCCCAACCCCCTGGGAGGGGACCTCGTCATCGTCCACATAAATACCATCCACCTCACCACCTCCAGCGAAACCTTCCCCTCCTCCGAACACCTGCACTTCCAGATCCAGACCATCCCCAGCTCCACACTCCGTGGAACCCTCGTCTACGGACCCCCCGGCCCCGGGCCCCCTTTGCCGCCACCATCACCGACCTCACCGCACCCCAGGCCATTGTCTCAATGAACTACATACTCATCGGAGACCTGAACTTCCACCTCGACAACCACAGCGACCCCAAATACACCACCCTTCGTGACAACCTTGCCAACATCGGACTCAAACAACTCATCACCACACCGACCCACAGAGCAGGACACACCGTCGACCCCATCTTCGGAGCAGGAAACAGCGTTCACTTCAACCACACAACGCAACCCCTATGGATCGACCACCACTGCGTACACTTCACTCTCAACAAATCCAAGACACCCAAACCAGCCCCACGCCCCCCATGAAGGAACTGGAGCATGGTCACTGCCGAGCAACGGAACTCCACCCTCACTCGAGACAACCACACCATGGCATCTGACGCCAACGTCGCAGCCAGGGAACTCCGCACCTGGAGCTCCAACTGCGCAGATGATCTTGCCACACTATGCAACCCCGATAAACAGCACCCCAGGAAAGCCGCTTGGTTCACAACCAATCTCCAAGAAGCCAGACACACCTGCAGAAGCCTGGAACAGAACTGGAGAAACTCCAAGACACCCGAAAACTACTCCACTTACAAGGATGCCATGAAAGACTACCACAACCGAATCAGAACCACCAAGAGGACTTTCATCCACAACAAAATCCTCGCCAACTCCACCAACTCCAAGGAACTCTTCAGTGTCATTCAGGATTTCACCAACCCCCGCAGCGAAGCCACAGATGTCACCCCGTCCCAAGATCTCTGCGATAAGCTCGGAACCTACTTCCACCTCAAGTTCAAAAACCTCTACGACAACTTTGTCGACCATCCACCAGACGCCACAGCTGGCTCGCTCCCCCAAGACACACGAGCCAGCCCACCATCTCCTCCTGGACGCCTATCACGACCGAAGACACCGCTTCGATCATGAAAGGCACCACTCAGGGGCCCCCACTGACCCCTGCCCTCCACACATCTACCACAGAGCCGCCATTGTATTCGAACTACAACGCACCATCAACACCACCTCCGAAACAGGAACCTTCCCAGACGACTGGAAACGTGCAAAAGTCAGGCCCCTGCTCCAGAAACCCACAGCTGACCCTACTGACCTCAAGAACTACCGGCCCATCTCGCTCCTCCCCTTCGCGGCCAAAGTTGCAGAGAAAACAGTCAACAGGGAACTGACACGATTCGCTGAAGACAACGCCGCCCTCTACCCATCCCAATCCGGATTCCGAAGCAACCACAGCACCGAGACCGGCCTACTTGCCGCCACAGACGAGATCCGCACCCTCCTGGACCAAGGCCACTCCGCAGCCCTTCTCCTACTCGACCTATCAGCAGCCTTTAACACCGTCTCCCACCGCACACTTGTCGCCAGACTACACGGCGTCGGCCCTAGACTGGATCCTATCATTCCTCACCGGAAGAAGCCAAAGAATTAGACTGCTCTCCTTCTTCTCCGATCCCATGGAAATCACCTGTGGAGTCCCACAGGGGTTATCACTTGGCCCGTTCCTCTTCAACAACTACATGGCCCCCCTTGCCGCCATCGTCCAACAACATGGCCTCAACATCGTATCCTACGCTGACGACACCCAACTCATCCTCTCCCTCACCAAAGACCCCATTACTACCAAATTCAACTTCCAGAAAGGAATGCAGGACGTAGCAGTCTGAATGACCAACAGCTGCCTAAAGCTCAACGCTGAAAATACAGAAGTCCTCGTCCTCAGAACCAACCCTTCAGCATGGGACAACACCTGGTGGACGACCACTCTTGGAAGCCCACCTACCCCCTCGGACCACGTCAGAAACGTCGGCATTGTACTCGACTCATCCCTTACCATGAACCGACAGGTCAACGCTGTCACCTCCAGTTGCTTCAACACCCTCTGCATCCTCCACAAGACCTTCAAATGGATCCCCCCGAGCCAAAGAAGACAGTCACCCACGGACTCATCACCAGCGGGCTGGACTATGGAAACACACTCTGCGCCGGCATGAAAAAATCCCTACTCCGCAAACTCCAGACGATACAGACACTGCTGCCAGGCTTGTCCTTGGCATCCCCGGCACGAACACATCAGCCAACACTTACGAAGGCACCACTGGCTCTTCATGGAGAAAAGAGTCACCTTCAAAGACCTCACCCACGCCTACAAATGCCTACACAACATCGGACCCAAATACCTCAACAACAGAATTAACTTCCACGTACCCAAAAGAAACCTCCAATCCTCCAACGTCGCAGTAGCCGAAAACCTACGTATCCACAGAGCCAGGGCAGGTGGAAGATCCTTCTCTCACACTGCGGCCAAGACCTGGAACGAGCTCCCGCTGGACATCAGACGCGCCCCCTCCCTGAACACCTTCAGGAAGACCCTCAAGACCTGGCTCTTTTCGGCTAAGCAGACCTGCGGACCCCCCCTTCCCCCAGCGCCTTGAGACCCTCACGGGTGAGTAGTGAGCTTACAATCCCCTGATTGATTGATTGATTGATTGATTACAAAGCGCTGCTATGACCTCTTCCAGGCACGTTAAAGTACCTGGAAAGAGGGATGGCGGGAGGAGAAGGGAGCCAGAGGAAAAGAACGAGAGAACATGAGAGAGTGACAAGAAATTAATAATAAGGGGAACCCTGTGATATCAGTCATTTCATGAAGCAGGCATGTCCCTTTAGATTCCTTAACTATCTGTTGCTCAGAGCGCCATGAGACCCCCCTCGGAATGCACGAAGCACTTTATAAACGGACAGATAAAAACTGGGAAGGGTTTACATTCAATGTGAGGTTCTTGAAAAAAATCCAGAATATTATGTCACCGGTTGGGGTTGATGTTCAAACATGAAAAACATGACAGAGAGAACGTGAATTAAATGAAAAAAATCCCAATCTCTACTAGACCTTTTAGAATATGCATATATGGGAAAATATGTAGGAGTAAAAAAATAATTTAAAAAAATGGAAGGGGTGGAGCTGGAAAAGATATACAAAAGTGGACACTTTGTGATATTGGCTGTAAGCAGTTGTGTTAACAGGGTGTTTGTAATACACTGACTCAGAACCGAGTTCAGTGTAAAGCACACGGGGGTTTGGATCCATGGAGTCAAAGGCCAAGTAGACCGCAAGGAAATAACATTTAAGAGGGCTAGGTGTATCCACGGCGCATGCGCAAAACCAGTGATATATCCACACAGCGAGCGTTACAGGCCACCCTATAGGAAATAACATTGAAAAAGGCGTACCGTATCCACAGCGCATGCGCACCCCCCATGATATCTATACACACAGACAGAGGTACAGACAAAGACAGCGGTACAGGCACATCCGGCGTTTAGGAAGGGACTGACTGTACTAATCGAAACCGGTGCTGAAGACAATATCGCTACACTGGAGAACACCACAAAATAAGAGCATGTGCCAGGGGCGGCCTTAGGCATGTGCAAGCTGTGCACCTGCACAGGGCCTCCAAACCCCAGGGGCCTCCACGCCAATATATAGCCTTAATATAATAATCCTCTGAGGATGGATGCATAGTTGTGTGGCGGCCCCTGGCAGGGATTTGGCGGCCTCCGGCTATGTTCCACTTCAAAACACCCTGACCCCCTCCCCCCCCACCCCCGTCATCACTGGCCTCCAGGCCTGCGTTCCTTCTGGTTCCCGCCCGGACCCCCTCTTCCGGGGCCGATTCCTACGCTCCCTGCCCAGGTCCGCCATGAGCCTAGAGCCGCCCCTGCATGTGCTAACATGTCAGTTACACCACTGCGGAAATAACATTAGTGTAAAAATTGCTGTGACCGTGTCAATTAGGCTAGTGTATTTATATTAAGACTTGTAGAAAAACATTGAATTGTAGCTAGTTAACTGTGAATATCTGATGTTTTTTTCCGAAGAGTTCTGAATGACATCAAGCAGCCAAGGTGTGCAGAGCTCAGGTTGTCCATGATGGCATTCAAAACTATGAAGCGAAAAAACTCCCCTTTATTCACTTTTTCCTCAGCTGTAGGTTTATGTATAAACCCTAAATCATCTGCCCTGCCAAGGGCAGACTAGTAATGGGAAAGCATACATAACAGGGCCTCCTGGGCTTTAAGTAGGATGAAGAAACTGGGGGTGGGGGCTCTCAATTGGGGCGTGGCTGATGTAATTATGGGCGTGGCTTAAAAACACGAAAGCTAAAAAATCGTTGCTTAGTATAGTGTGCCGCCCAACAGGTGAATTTGCTGCTTCAGTCATTGCATACATATATATAATACAATAAGTAACATTCCACCTAGAACAATGCCAGGACTATTGGCTTTGCCAATGATTGTTATTTGCATAAGCTAAATAAGCAACAACTATTGCTTCGTTGTATATAACATTGAAAATGCTTCAGTTCTGAAATGATGAGACTGTGAAAGTACTGTAACGAGTCTCTTTGAAGTTGCATCACAGGCAGTGAAGGGTGGTCCTGCTGCAGACTTGTTTTTTTCCGCCTGAGGTTGAGGGCAAAAAGGGAGGGCCCGATAGAGACCCGTCTCAGCACCTGCGTTTTGCTGAGCACCGACAGGACCTAGCCCACTTAAAGCACTGAAGGCATCTACTCCTTGCCCCAAATAGAAAACAATACCTGGTCGCTTGCCACGCTCACCACCCTCAGTGCTTCCCCCTCCCTAAGCTGTGCTGTTTGCTCTCCATCACAGCGGAGAGCCGGGGCTGCAGATATTGGCTTTCTTGGAGCCTCCTCAACACAGCCTGGACTTTCTATATAATGTAGGAATAGTGGGAGACAACTTTTCTTTCCTTTCCCCCTACTGCTAGGTCATAGCAGTGAATAACCAGATTCACGCTAGTGGTTCTCAGTGTGAGCCATACATAGCAGTGGAGTGACCTCAAGTGAAGATAACAACACACCAAGAGCTGTTTTACATAGATTATTCTGAAAATTAACCCCTGAAACCCTGGGGGAGATGTAATTGCCTTACAGCCCTATAAAAAGGTCAATTTCCATGCATGCTGTTGCAGCACTTATTGGTGCTCAGCGGTAAATACCCCTATTTATGACTCATACTAGTCAGCAGGCACTAGAGGAACAGCAATAACTGCTGGAGACCAGCAGGGCCAGGTGGGAAGGAGGCGGGCTGTGAGGATGTACTCCGTAAAACCCAACCCACACAGCATTAGTGCTGTGCACATCCACAAAGCACTCAGATTCAACATGGACAAAATAATGTCGATACTGCCCCTCAGACGGGGGCTTACAGCTTAACAGAGGCACACGTAAAGACATGTCGCCACTTGTGACGCTGTTAGCAGCGCCACATTTCTGTGCCACTGGCGGCTATCAGCATGCTGATGCCCGGCTCACAGCATCACTCAACTAGCCTTTTTACCAATAATTCAATGGAGCATCAATGGCCTGAAGAGACAATGTAGTAACGAGGTCCATAGCCAGGATGTAGTTTCAAGTGAATTCATTGAGACCAGTTACAAGTAGATAAGTAGTAGAGATGCAGCCCCACCAGGAGCAGTCTGCCTGCTGCTCAGCCCATACTCCAGCCGACACACTCATGCATCCAGGCACCCAAACATTCTATTCAAGACTCTCACACCAACATTCCATGCATCACATTCACACTCTCTGAGCAGCTAGGGAGAAATTAACCAGATAAATACAATATAGGTTACAACATACCTTCCCCTCTTCCACAAAACAAAAATGGAAACCACAAAAAAAGAAAAAGGTTCAAACAAGGAGAACCCTATAGAAAAATGGAAAAGTGTAGGAAACGCAAGAAGAAAGTGATGCCAAGGAAAATCAAGAAAAAACAACAAAGAAAATACAATCGAGATATGCAAGAGTAAGTACAAGGGAAAATGAAATGAAAGGTTAAGACCGAAGTACAAGAGAAAGGAAATAGAATACAGAGAAAATATACATGAGATGTACAAAAAGTAAATGCAATAAAAATGAACAATGTAGAGGAGATCCAAAGATAAATATATATAATTTATATATATAAGCCACCCATCATCCTCCAATAATTTGAAAAGAAAACATTAGAAATGAGTGACGGACACCCGAACTGACTTTCCCCAACATACAGGTGAATAAATGGACCGGAAACATGGACAATCTACACCAAACAAGGACAACAAAAATGGTTAAGGGAAACAAATGTTAACTGCTAACCATACAGCTAATCAGGCCTAGGAGCAGACAACCAATGAGTGTACACAAAGTACGCACATACAATGAACACATGGGACTCAAACTGATTAGAACCTCTAAATGAAGGTTCAAAAAGTGTAAATGCCAATAAAACACATGGGACTCATACCCATTAGAACCTCTAAATGAAGGTTAGAAAAGTGCACAGAACAATAAAGCACTTGGGATTCGTACCCATCAGAACTTCTAAATGAAGGTTAGAAAAGTGCACAGAATAATAAAGCACATGGGACTCATACCCATAAGAACCCCTGTGAGGAGGTTAGAAACGTGCAGGGAACAATAGAAAACATGGGACTTGTACCCATTAGAACCAAATAGATGAGAATAAAACCCACTAGAAACTGTGTAGATGGGACTAAAACCCACTACAAAAACATGAGACTCATACCCATTAGAACTGCGTAAATGGGACTAAAACCCACTACAAAAACATGGGACTTGTACCCATTAGAAACTACATAGATGGGACTAACACCCACTACAACACATGGGAATAGTACCCATTAGCAACTACGGAGATGGGACTAAAACCCACTACAAACAACGTAGATGTGAATAAAACCCACTACAAAAACATGTGAAACACCAGGTGACTACACCATGAACTTTTAAGATATTTTGAAAGGGACTAAAACCCATCAACTCTGATAAGGGTGATTCATAGCCAAGTACTGTAGTATGCATAATACAAGATTGCAAGGACACTAAGCAGGGAAAAACTTGCACAAGGAAAAAACGAAACCGAACACCCGTGAGGGATCCCTCACCTGAGTAATGCTACTATGGCCACACTCTAGACTTATTGACACCAACAACCATGTAATACAAACTATCACACATTAGCAACAAATTGCAAGCAAAGTTGGTCCAACTAGATTTGGAATCAGACCAATTCCAATAACCATGCAGATTAAACAAAAGAAAAGTGGATTTTTTCCAATCCTTTGCCCCTACACGAAAACGTTAGCTGCAAACTGAATAAAACTTTAGATGTCAGGGGACCCCACAGGAATCACATGCAGCGTATTTGTACAATTTCCAGAGAAGCATGTAAATGTGTAGTAAAAATATATAAACGAATCCAAAGGCAAACTTTAGTAAAAGGGTGGCATGAAGACACAGGTGCTTTACCAAACTGTTCCTTCCTTACACAGAGGAGCTGTGCACGAGGAACATGCAAGGTGTCCAGTCTTCAAATTCCGGTGCAACCAAGAAACAACACACGTAGAGGTCGAGACCTGAAGAGATGGAGGCTGGGCAAAGCGAGACATAACCAAAAGGTTCTTGATTCCAAAAGAAATAGCGGAGCACCAGGGTCTGGCTGTATAGGTCGCGGTTGGCAGAAAGTGTCCTGAATCAAAATGGACATTGTGGGACAACACGTACTTCAGTACTTGTGGCTAAATCCAACCAGAAGATGGCGGCACGCAATGCGCTGGGTGGTTCAAGGCATGTCCTAGCTGGAAAGAGTCACACAGCAGCTTGAGGCAGCGTAGAAGAACAACTGTCATAGAGAGTGCTATAACCCCGCCGCAAGACTTATGGACATGGTAAGGTGCACGCGCAATCCTACAAATTTAAACCGCAGTGAATGGTTTAACTGACCACGCTGCATAGATGAGCAAAAGTATAATAAACTCACCAAACTGTTCGAAAACAAAAGCTGACTTGTGCCTTGAAGAGTTTGGTCGATTATCTCCGACATACCCCGCGTGAATCTGATAGAGCTTATGCGGTGAAACTTGACAGTCAGGATGAGACAGGTTTAAAAAAAAAATACTGAAGTGCACACCAGCGTGGTGTAAAGGCACACACCTGTTCAAGGAAGACTGATTAAACATGAACAACGCTGTAGTAACTTGCATGCCAGACGTGTGTCCTTGTATGTAAAGAGGCTTCCCAAATGTGAAATAATGTCACTGAAGAAAGCACGCGAAATGAAAGTATAGACATTGATCCACTCAAGTACATCATGTGTAGCAAATCTCCAGAAACAAATCCATATAGAAGAGACCGATGGTTGTAGAGTGGGATGAACGCTCCAGGCATAAACTCCACAAATGATCCCATGTTGAGCAGTTGAGCCATTGATCTTGTGTTGAGTTGTTGATCATTTTCCAGTATTCAGTTAAATAAGTCAGTGAGCACTCCTTGCTTGTGCTGGTGGTGGCCAGCTTGAGGAAAATCAGGCATGAGCAACGATAGTGCTCAGGATCACACAAGCTGTCATAGCAGCAGAAATACCCAATCCTTGTAGCCAATGAAGTACACTCAGGCAGGGGCTGTCTGATGTAAGGGTCACTGGTGGGGCTGGCACGCCATGTACTTCAGACTGGAGGTTTCTTCTTAGTTTCTGTAGCTTTTCTTTCAAGATTTCTTGTTTCAGTATGATCTTTTTAAGACACGCGTAGTTTCGTTTCAAGAATCGTCGCCAAAATTCTGTAGTAACGAGGTCCACAGCCAAGATGTAGTTTCAAGTACATTTATTGAGACCAGTTACAAGTAGATAAGTAGTAGAGATGCAGCCCCACCAGGAGCAGTCTGACTGCTGCTCAGCCCATACTCCAACTGACACACTCAAGCACCCAGGCACCCAAACATTCCATTCAAGACTCCCACACCAACATTCCATGCATCACATTCACACTGGCTGAGCAGCTAGGGAGAAAGTAACCAGATAAATACAATGCAGGTTACAACATACAACTGCAATGTCACCTCCCTCGACCACACATGGTCTGGGACAAGCCTAGGCATCAGTGCACATGCTAGATTAGCTTGAGTCCAAGGCCAAAATAAAAGTCAGACACCAGATTTACATGCAATCAGGCAACCAAGGCAGGTCTTGTATACAACCCAATACTCTCTCTCCACTCAGTGTCTGCAATGACAGGGCCATGGTCCTGAACCCCCTTGAATGCGATCTCAGGTGACGCAGTAAACCTTTGGGGTGAGAGAAGGGCTCACCAATGTATGATCTATTCTGGCTCACTGACGAAACTAAATCATAAATCCAACACAGTCACTGTCTGCTACGCAGGTTCACGTTCCACATTAGACACTGTTACGTCCTCTGCCTGACCATATTTTAGGCAGAACTGAGAGGATTTCAGCAAAACACGGAAGATGTGGTATGCATCATAGGAAATGGTTACCGTATGAAAAAAATGTCACTGCAATTCTTGGGATGGTAAAGTGCTTTGTTGAGGTCCTTGCTTTCTGTCCTGAAGAGGCCTTTAGAATCATTATGTAAGGCCGAGTTGCATCAGGGTTTAGCCCCATTTTTTGTATACTTTTGTGTGTCACCCTAAGTGGGCCAGGTATTCCAAGACTTGGGTCCTGTGCACACCGTGTCACTAGAACAAATTTGTGCCCGGCTGATAAATCCATGACTAGGTTGAAACTGGTCCTGTTTTGCTTGTGTTCCAGCTCAGGGAGGACCTGGCTTGGCAGTTCGGCTGGACTGCTTCGATTGGAGCAGAGTAAGAACTGATTTGACATGGTATGCAAAATAACGATGGATTGAGTTAAGGCTCGAGTAATTACCAGTGGCTGAGATTAATTCAAGCATTCCACCAATCATTGTTTTGCATTATTTTGAGGTTCCTTATAGTAGGCATTACTAGTAAGGAAGTCAAACCGATATGGGCAAGAAAACACATGTTAATGATTAGCTGAACACTGGGGCCCTGAAAGGCATGTATGGCCAAAGTTGAATATTCATATAAAGTTCTTACAAATAGAAGCGACTGTGTCCTCTGTGCACTTTTACTAATATGGAGTTGGACGTTTTTGGGGGCCAATTCACAAAGGCATGTAAGAGCATGTAAAACAGTATTTCTATAGTACTATTTCCCTAATTATAAATGCGAATCAGCTCTAGACACTTGCACCGTGAAAACCTCTTAAGAAAGACAATCTGGTATTTCCAGCCTAATGCTTCACAATCTATTCGAAGAGAAACTTCTAATATTCCTAGAAAAATGTAGTTGATTTTATGTGGTTTTACCTTCCTGCACAGTTTACGATTTAGGCAGTGCTTAATTTTTTTTTTTTAAAGTAAGAGGGCTCTCGTCAGGATGCCACTGTAACTTGCACCTCACGTTGCCCCCATCATGCTGCCAATGATAGTAAAAACACAACTATTAACCATCACACAACTACAAATGTGACGATATTGACTACTTAATGCTCCCAAGCTATAAGAATGGCTTTAGTGGCAGGTAATAGTAATTTTTAATGTATAATGAATTAACAATGAACTGTTATTGTGGTCATCTCTAAATAACCCAGACAGCACCAGCTTATGGCAGACTGTCACAAGCATTAGTGTTGACAATTAAGTGCTGATGCTGAGCACTGGAAACTACAAGCTCAAAGTAAGCACTGGATTTAGAGAATATACAGAGTTTGTTCACACCAGAAACTAAGCACAACAGTGAAACCCCACTCGAGATCACACCTATCCTGATATCCCCAATGTATTTACATCAAAAGCAATACCATGTATCTGGCAATGTGCACACAGTTCAAGCACCCACTGCCAAGGTGCGGTCCTGACAGGGCTATCCAAATCTAAACAAAGTCCAACCGGTGCACCACACAATAATTGTACAATAGAGTGACCATGAAGTATGATTCTGTTTCCAAAAGAGGTGTTTCAAATCTTCTCTTTATTCAAATAAGTTCAGATGTATATACAGAAGACAACAGTCACTGAATTTCGTCCAAAACATTGGACTTCTTCAGGGCAAGCGCTTAAAGAATTCACCCATCCAAATATGGGGATTACTTGTACACCTAGGCGCCAGTGGATAACCGCAGTCTATATGGAAGAGATTACTTCAAAATGTAATCTAATAGACAGAGCATAAGCTAAAATCCATTTCTGATTTATCCAATTAAGGAGCCCAAGGGTACATCCACCCTCAAACTGGCACCATAGCACTTGGTCATTCCTACGCTTCCTCCTCGAAAACCTCCAGTTTCAATGATATTGTACAATTATTGTGTATTGCACCGGTTGGACTTTGTTTAGAGTTTGTTCACACCTGTGGGACAACTAGCACAGAGTTTCATTTTCACACAGCAGTTATTGGCATTTGAAAGCACATTTCACACCAACATTTTTTTACTGTATTTTGATGATGAGAGATTGTTTGTTGAGGGTACCTTGAGGCATATTTCTAATTTGAGGTTAGTTTAGGAAGCCCTACTCTGTAGCCAGCTGAAGAGAAGTTCAGGATTGTCACAAGAGAGATGTCTGATAGCAGCAGGCTCAGGCATCAATAATTTACACTGCATCTGCACACACTACAAACTCACCTAAATTAATGTATTCCTATTTTCCTGGTTTAACGGATCTATGCAGAATTTGTCCACTTGGAACTCCTTAAAAAGAATGCCTCTCTGGGAAGCCTTTATCATGTTGAAGGGGCAAAATAGTATGTATATAATACATACTATTGAAGGGTCAAAACAGTATTATATAATAATAAAAAGATGTTCCTCAGAGACAATGTGCTTTCACTTACCAAATGACATAGTATTGACATTTTCTTCTTTAACAAAGGATTTGATCATTCCACAGAAACAGTTGTGCTACAACATTAACTTGAGTGCATCATGGCTTATTTATGCAGAAGTTGTTCTGTTTTAATTATTTTTTCTAATGTTCAAAAGACTCTACTTTCATAAACAGCATTTCCTTCTACCATATACATACATTAAAATGCTAGAGCTATTTGGATTTTCTTAGAAGCCATTACAGTTAAAAAAAATTGCTTGCAATTGCAGTTTTAAATAGGCAAGATGGTGCTCATTATAACTGTTTTCCTAGTTTGTATATAATTACGATAATTGCATCATACAAGGAAACTGACTTGCATTTCTTCTCACTCGTGTTCCTTATTTTGTGTGTATTGTTCTTGCTTTAAGTGCACTTCTATTTCATGCAGATGTGTTTTTTTAATCTGTTTAGGAAAATTGGCGGGTTTTATTTATGCATTGTTAGTTTGTTTTGCCATTTTTAGCAGAAAATAACAGGTGGGTATTAAATATGAATATCAGCTCTACTGAATCACGGGTTATGCTAGTGTGTCCATTGCTGCACTTTAGGTAAAAGAGTGTTGCATCGGTTTTCAAAGTCTGACTTCTGATGTCATTTCATCTGGTGAACATGGCACTCAATAACAAGTTGATTCAATGCAAGTGGTCACGATTGGACACTGTTCTGCTACACGTAAACTATTGCAGGGCATTAAGGGAAGTATGAGAAGCTAACATAATATGACATAACATAACACATCATTGCATAACATGACAGCAAACAATATAAAATGACATTACATATAAAATATAACATAGCATAATAGCATATAACATATAGCAAAATATAAAATATAACTGGGGTTTTCAGTTTCCGGTTAAAACCAATTATAACCTATAAAACCCCACGAGTGTGAATATTTGTTTTTCTGTAGAAAGAGGACAACAATAGATTTTACATTACTTTTTCTGCTTTGGCGCCTTCTGGGGTCGAACTAAAGAAATGCAGCCCCTACCTTTGAGCACTTTTCTGCAATAGATAACCCCGCTATCACCCACTTAGGCCATACTAAACCACTTTATATGCCCTTGTGGACATCTGCAAGAACGTCTAGGACCCACTTCGACTCCTGTTTTGGGAACATGGCTCATTTCATATGGCTTCAGCTCACTTTTCACAGCATGTTGCTGCCTAGTGAACAAAGGGTCTGCCCCTGAACTCTCAACAGTGTCCCAGTCTAGGGCAAGGAGCACCGCCATGATTCCATTCTTCGTCAGTGACAGCTGGACAATGCTTTTCTTTCTAAAATCTCAGGTATCAATATTGTAGCAACAAAAATAACTCTGCATAGAAAACACTACACCCGATGCTCCATTTATTAGGAGCATCAGGAGCCATATCTTGAACATGTTCAGTAGCAATGCATCATTCAAATAGGTCCATGATCTTATTTTTGATATATTACTTTAGAAAATTATGAGTTAGTGGACAAGCTTTAGACAGTACACAAGGTAGTTTCCTAGTATATGCTGCACATGATGCAGTTTCAGCAAAAACAGGTGCACAGACCCTTTCTGAGCCTGCACACAGATGTAAATACAGCCCTGGGGGAACCAAGTTCAACTTTCATTCCTACTGTGTCTCCATGTCAGAAAGAAACTTCAAACTTATGGTGCAGAAACAAGGTTTGACACTTGGCAACATCACCGGTGCAAAACACAATAACCAGCTTTAATGAAAAAATATTGAATTGCGTTTTGTTTCACCCAAGAAGGAAAATGCAGCATATCAGTGCACAGAAATTACAAAGGTAATGTGCCTTGTGCTGTGCAACTGTCACAAACCCACGGCACTGCACTGCTTTAAAACAACAAAGACCTGCTCACAGGGTTGGTAAAAACCAATACTTAAAGAACTTCAAATAAACATTCCACAGACATGGCCCAACAACGTAAAATGAATGTAAAGCCTGTTGTGAACAGCACACGTAAATAACCCAAGGCATGTACGTGAAGAAGCATCTAACCACCTTAGCTGCTTCTTCTTACAGCAGCACAGTTTGCAGTAACCAAAGTCCCTACAGCTAACAGTATGCATATAATAATTTCTTAGCAAACTTATCCCATATGACTAGATAGAGCAGGAATCTGCCCTGATAAACCAGTAAAGATACACTGATTAACGATGTCCATTCCTGGTATCTATAGGCACAGAAAAGGACAGAGTGACAGAGGCTTGTAATACTTGTGCAGCGAGTATTTATTTATTCGAAAAGTTTTATATAGCGCTGGCTAGACCCGGAGGTATCAGAGCGCTTTACATGAGAAAGGAAATTGTTTCAGAACATTGTTACATAGTTACATCATTTACAGTTGCAGTTACCAGTACCCCACTATCCCAAGTCTAAGTAGAAACTCTTCATTCAGCAAATTTGTCTGAACAACAGAACAACAGGCAGGTGTCTTAAATGCACACCAGTAACCTTTTATCTGCTACAATCATATCTTAACGGAGTGCAAACATATTCCCATTCATGCACAGCTATGATGGGGATGAACTGATGGAAATAAGGATGTGAGTGATAAGGAATTAAACTAGCTGGGAGGTGAAGAAAGTAAGGAAACGTTACATGAAGGCGGAAAGTCAGTGAAAGGGTACAACTAAGTGAGTTAGGAGCAAGAAAGAAAGTAGGTAAAATTGGCAACAGGCACAATAGGAAAAAATGAGGGAAGGAGATGATACCAAATATCTTTATAAGCACTAGCATAAACACCATACCTGTGATTATGCATGGACACAAAACAATAAATATGTATAAACACTGACATGTACAATGTTTAACATTGTAAAACACTGGACAAAACCCACCAGATTTTGCAAAAAATAGAAGCTGAAAACAAGAAAGGCTAAATATAACCTAGCACAACGCCTAACATTGTATACCATAACATAACAGCATAGCATAACAATATAACATCAAGTATTATATAACATACCCCTTTGGGTGTGCTCTGATTAGCTTAAACCAACACATCTCTTAGCTGCAAGGACCAGAAGCACTCCATTAGCTATGACATTGGCACACATTTTCCTCTTTTGGATAAATGCATTATTTTCCACGCTACTCTACTTTATTGCTTTTCAAGGCATTGGTAGATATCCTTGACTCTAACCAATTTACTGTTTTCATTGAGGCCGTTACTGACCAGGTTAGAAATCAAATAGTCTTAGATAGTTTCTTAATTCTAAGTTCTTTGGGTGGCACTTTTCAAAGTTAGAGTAGTAGGTTAACCTCTGCTTCTAGACAAGAGTAGAGTCTTTAGCTGTTGTGAGTAAAGTGCCAAAGACTTGGTGCTTAGAGGTGCCCATGGACATTCTGTGTACCCAACCAAGTGCCTGGATAGGACTTCATGTACAAAGGGAGTCCAATGGTGGAAGGATATGGCTCCAAAATCCCTATACTTCCCCCAGTCTCAGTCTCTTTGATGTCCATTGTAATGTGCTCACCCAAAGATAGACATACCTTTCTAATAACTGGTCTCTTGTCATCAAGCATCCTTCCTCACCGCAGCGCCTTGCTGAACGTGCTGAAAACTCAAGTTTGTAATTCATGTTCATGGTTGGATAAATACAGTAGCACCAAGTAAGTGCAAGAGCACAATTTCTCAAATGCAAACTGTACCATACTCTAAGCACAAAGGTGGGGGCTACTCCCATAAGAGACTAGAGAATGTTTACTGTGTTTCAGCCATCTTTTGCAGCTTGGGGTTCTGGATCAGCAGGACAATATCAAAAGGTTGTTCTGGCATGGAACATGGTGCCAGCTCCTAAGTCTCTGATGAAGTTCAACGATTGCCCTAGAAATCCATACAGCTCCTCCTAATGTAAAGCAGGGTTCTCCAAAGCTGGTCCTGGAGGTCCGGATCCATGCCAGATTTTTAAGATAACTATATTTATCTAAATGGGGATATGCTAAACATTTGGCATTGATCCGGCCCTCCAGGACTGTACTTTGGAGAACCCTGGTGTAAAGCATATATGCAATTCCTTGCTCCCACCTACGTTTTATAAATATGCCAAGTGTTTATTTGTAAATACACAGTTTTATCCATAAGACAGACTGTGTTAGTGGTTATAATTTGTGTTTAAAGATATGAAGAACTGTCTTTAGTGTCTGCTTTTCTGGTTCAGTAAAGTGTAGTTAAATGTGGGAACAATTAGTGGCCTCTCTAAATGAGTGTTGAAGTAGGAGCTAGCAGGCTAGGAGGTGGTCTGACAGGGAGGGGCAATTTAATCCTGCAAGCTTTTGTGGAATCATTTTTACATGGAAGTGCAGTCAAAAGCCGCAGGCTGGAAAAATCTCAAGGTGAGAATGGGACCTTTTTCTTTATTCTGGATCGGTGTTGGGTGATCCGTGAATTTACTGGTTGACTGGTTTTGCCTATGTATACTCTGTTGCAGGGACATACCACGGCGTAGATGACATTCTTAGTCCTACAATTTGTGAACATTTCATGCTTCCATGTGACCCCGTCATGGTCAAATGTGCTACCTTCCAAGGTAGTCGAACACGAAACGCAGTTGCCACACTTGTGGTGCCCGCTTATAGGTTTAAGGTTCCACTGCAAGATCAGATCGCTTTTTGGTTTTGGAATGTAGCTATCTGCTCGAATCAAATGTTGTCCAATGCTCTTATTTTTGCGCATGGCAAAAATGGGTTTCTTTAGCGGATGTGCCAAATCTTCCAATAGATGCCAATTTTTCAGAATGATGCGTTTAAACTGATTTGTGTGTGATCCATACGTTGTGACGCACACCAGTTCATTTGACTCATTTTTAGGTTTTGCCTCGCCAAAAAGATGCGCTCTGCGCATCTTTTTCGCGCAGGCGAAATCCTGATGAGATCTGTAGTGTGGCTTTGGTTCGGCCCTCGTCATTCATTGGCTGGCTCCATAAATGGAGCCTAGCCATTGGACGAGGGGCCTGTCCGTCAATGCCGGACCAGATTCGGGGGCGTTCCCGACATTCTTTGGCTTTTGCCGACGTCACGCGACGCCGGGAACGCCCCCGATTCTGTTCCGGCATTGCCGGCACCTCCCTTGCTCCCCCTCCCGCTTGTTTCCTGGTGCCCGCCTTCGTGCTCCGGCCGGCCGTCGTCAGCGTCTCTCCTCCCCCTTTCCCGCCCCCTCCCGCTTGTTTTGGTGCCCGTCTTCTGCTCCGGCCGGCCGTCGTCAGCTCTCTCCTCCCCCTTTCCCGCCCCCTCCCGCTTCTCTCTGATGCAACATTAACGAGAGTCTTCATTACACGGAAACAGTCAGAAATAAAACAAAACACATCAATTTATGCACCATAGAATGTTAAGCGTGCACAACAAAATACTCTGCAACCCACACATCAGGTGTGGGGGCGATCAGTCAGTGACAGCAGCATCACGGGGGCTGCTCCTGATAGCCCAATGATCACGCCGGAGGCATCAGTGCCAAGAGCGGCTCTCGCTCTCCCCGGGCTCAAAGGGGGAGTAAAGTCCACGATCCCTCGCTCTTCCGTGTGTGACAGGTAGCTCGGGCTGTGAGAGCACGCGTGGTGGTGACCTACGGGAGTGAAGACCCCAGGGAGCTGAGTCAGTGCTCGTGAAAGGTGCGGGGCCCGCTAAGGTGCACTGGCGCTGCTTGGTCAGCGCTTACCCAACCCACCTCATCCTGCCCTTTCTCTGCCCGAGCTCACCCGCCGTTGCTGCCTGCCGCCCTCTGTCCCTTGTCATCCTGCCCTTGACCTTGATCCCTCGGGCTCACCCGCGCTGGTCCCCCCCCCCCCGCATCTACGTCCTGCCCTTGATCCTGCTTACCTGCACGATGTGTGTGACAAACTGCAAATATTAGATCGACAACACATAAAAACATCCAATAAAAATCAAAGAACGACAAGACCAATTAAACAAGGCACACGTAGGGCCGTGGAGCTTCAGAGTGCAGAGTGGAGCTTCAGAGTGCAGAGTGGAGCTTCAGAGTGCAGAGTGGAGCTTCAGAGTGCAGAGTGGAGCTTCAGAGTGCAGAGTGGAGCTTCAGAGTGGAGCTTCAGAGTGGAGCTTCAGAGTGGAGATTCAGAGTGGAGCTTCAGAGTGCAGAGTGGAGCTTCAGAGTGCAGAGTGGAGCTTCAGAGTGCAGAGTGGAGCTTCAGAGTGCAGAGTGGAGCTTCAGAGTGGAGCTTCAGAGTGGAGCTTCAGAGTGGAGCTTCAGAGTGGAGCTTCAGAGTGCAGAGTGGAGCTTCAGAGTGCAGAGTGGAGCTTCAGAGTGCAGAGTGGAGCTGCAGATTCAGAGTGGAGCTGCAGATTCAGAGTGGAGCTGCAGATTCAGAGTGGAGCTGCAGATTCAGAGTGGAGCTGCAGATTCAGAGTGGAGCTGCAGATTCAGAGTGGAGCTGCAGATTCAGAGTGGAGCTGCAGATTCAGAGTGGAGCTGCAGATTCAGAGTGGAGCTTCAGAGTGGAGCTTCAGAGTGGAGCTTCAGAGTGGAGCTTCAGAGTGGCGCTTCAGAGTGGCGCTTCAGAGTGGCGCTTCAGAGTGCAGAGTGGAGCTTCAGAGTGCAGAGTGGAGCTTCAGAGTGCAGAGTGGAGCTTCAGAGTGCAGAGTGGAGCTTCAGAGTGCAGAGTGGAGCTTCAGAGTGGAGCTTCAGAGTGGAGCTTCAGAGTGGAGCTTCAGAGTGGAGCTTCAGAGTGGCGCTTCAGAGTGCAGAGTGGAGCTTCAGAGTGCAGCTTCAGAGTGGAGCTTCAGAGTGGAGCTTCAGAGTGCAGAGTGGAGCTTCAGAGTGCAGAGTGGAGCTTCAGAGTGCAGAGTGGAGCTTCAGAGTGCAGATTCAGAGTGGAGCTTCAGAGTGCAGATTCAGAGTGGAGCTTCAGAGTGGAGATTCAGAGTGGAGATTCAGAGTGGAGATTCAGAGTGGAGATTCAGAGTGGAGATTCAGAGTGGAGCTTCAGAGTGCAGATTCAGAGTGCAGAGTGGAGCTTCAGAGTGCAGATTCAGAGTGGAGCATCAGAGTGCAGATTCAGAGTGGAGCTTCAGAGTGCAGAGTGGAGCTTCAGAGTGCAGATTCAGAGTGGAGCTTCAGAGTGCAGAGTGGAGCTTCAGAGTGCAGATTCAGAGTGGAGCTTCAGAGTGCAGAGTGGAGCTTCAGAGTGCAGCTTTAGAGTGCAGATTCAGAGTGCAGAGTGGAGCTTCAGAGTGCAGAGTGGAGCTTCAGAGTGCAGATTCAGAGTGCAGAGTGGAGCTTCAGAGTGCAGAGTGGAGCTTCAGAGTGGAGAGTGGCGCTTCAGAGTGGCGCTTCAGAGTGGAGCTTCAGAGTGCAGAGTGGAGCTTCAGAGTGCAGAGTGGAGCTTCAGAGTGCAGAGTGGAGCTTCAGAGTGCAGAGTGGAGCTTCAGAGTGCAGAGTGGAGCTTCAGAGTGGAGCTTCAGAGTGGAGCTTCAGAGTGGAGCTTCAGAGTGGAGCTTCAGAGTGGAGCTTCAGAGTGGAGCTTCAGAGTGGCGCTTCAGAGTGCAGCTTCAGAGTGGAGCTTCAGAGTGGAGCTTCAGAGTGCAGAGTGGAGCTTCAGAGTGCAGAGTGGAGCTTCAGAGTGCAGAGTGGAGCTTCAGAGTGCAGATTCAGAGTGGAGCTTCAGAGTGCAGATTCAGAGTGGAGCTTCAGAGTGCAGAGTGGAGCTTCAGAGTGCAGATTCAGAGTGGAGCTTCAGAGTGGAGCTTCAGAGTGGAGCTTCAGAGTGGAGATTCAGAGTGGAGATTCAGAGTGCAGATTCAGAGTGGAGCTTCAGAGTGGAGCTTCAGAGTGCAGATTCAGAGTGCAGAGTGGAGCTTCAGAGTGCAGATTCAGAGTGGAGCATCAGAGTGCAGATTCAGAGTGGAGCTTCAGAGTGCAGAGTGGAGCTTCAGAGTGCAGATTCAGAGTGGAGCTTCAGAGTGCAGAGTGGAGCTTCAGAGTGCAGATTCAGAGTGGAGCTTCAGAGTGCAGAGTGGAGCTTCAGAGTGCAGAGTGGAGCTTCAGAGTGCAGATTCAGAGTGCAGAGTGGAGCTTCAGAGTGCAGAGTGGAGCTTCAGAGTGGAGAGTGGAGCTTCAGAGTGGAGCTTCAGAGTGGAGCTTCAGAGTGGAGCTTCAGAGTGGAGCTTCAGAGTGGAGCTTCAGAGTGCAGCTTCAGAGTGCAGAGTGGAGCTTCAGAGTGCAGCTTCAGAGTGCAGAGTGGAGCTTCAGAGTGGAGCTTCAGAGTGCAGAGTGGAGCTTCAGAGTGCAGAGTGGAGCTTCAGAGTGCAGAGTGGAGCTTCAGAGTGGAGCTTCAGAGTGGAGCTTCAGAGTGGAGCTTCAGAGTGGAGCTTCAGAGTGTCAAGAGCAATGCCAATAGCTCTAACTTTAACAAAGGCAAAACCATTGCATTGTAAATGCTTGTTTTCTTTTTTCTGAAGGAGATTCTCCCTAGGGGTGAATCTGGCACGTTTTTTCGAATGTTTGAGAAGTTTTTTTGGGTAACCCCTTTTGGCCATTTCAACGCAAAAATTTGTTGCATGTTGTTCAAAGTCAACAATTTCCGTGCAATTTCTTCTTATTCTTAACATTTGCCCGAAAGGAAGATTTTCCTTCAAGCACTGTGGATGCGAGCTTTTGAAGTGAAGGATAGTATTCCTATCTGTGACTTTTTTGTGTAAGGTTGTTGTTAGGATGTCGTCACGGACGCCTACTGTGATGTCCAAGAAAGTCATTTTACTTTTGCTAGATTCTATAGAGAAACTGATGTCTCTGTGCCTTGAGTTTAGCCAATTGTAGAACTGGTCCAGTTCTGTCTGGCTCCCCTGCCACAGGAGCCAGACGTCATCAATGTATCTAAGCCATTGGCTTATATGGCCCGCAAATGGATTGTTTTCATATATGAATCTCTGTTCATATTGTGCCATATAAAGTACCGCCATCTCAGGTGCGTATGGACAGCCCATAGCGATGCCTTTTATTTGAATGAAGAACGCATTTTCGAATTTGAAGTAGTTACTGCGTAACGTGATCTCAGCTAGAGAAAGGATAAATGATTTTTTTTTTTCTCCAAACAGTATTTGCGGATAATTTCCACGCCCTGATGAGAATCCGATGATTATTACATTGGGATTCGAAACGCGTCGGCATTAAGTCATTTTGTTTGTCCAAATTGATTTTTGGGTTTTTCATTCCTGTACCCACATAAATTTAGTTGGCATAGTAAATACTGTGACAGGAAGTCGGGCTGGGAGCGAATAAGACTTACCCCCCCAATTGTCATTCTTGATTTGACTTGATGAAAATGTTTTGCTCTGTACTGTTTTTTAGATAATTGTCCATCACTGAGTATAATTTATATGCATATCACTTGATTTCACACATTAATTGTACATATTGTTCTTGCTTTTTCCTTGCAAAAAAATTTTTTGTTTGTGTTCAATGTGAAGTTGATGATGTATGTTTTTCTCGTCCTAAATAAGCTGTAACACATAAATTTCAAAAGTAAATGACATAAATTGAATGTCTGAGTTAACTAATTGTTGTGGTTTTCTCTCTGATGAACATTAAATGTTGTTTCAATCATGCACATAGAGGCATAGGTAAATCCCCTTCTTTTTGGCATTAATAGGCCCTACCTACCCTCTTTCCCACTGGGCCAAACCCCTCCTTTGCTCTTCAATCAAGTGGACTGGAAACAAGCATCCTGGGACTGGTTTCGGGGTATCAGCCCTCATAAGTCAGGCTAGCTTTAACAAGCCCGGGACCCACATCTGGGCATACCCAGCGTACTTAGGCAAGGAACAAAAGACACACAAGTGGTAGCCAGAATGCAAAACAAATCAAACATTCTCCCCCAGTCAAGATATCTGGGTTAAATCAATCAGTCTTTGCCTCACCATGCCACCTCAGTTTAGATTCAGCCATATAAAAATCAGCCTTGAACCTGTTCCTCATGGGAATAATCCAGCCCGAACTGCGAAGCTCGGTCCTCCTTGGACCAGAAACAAGCATCCTGGGACCGGTTTCAGGGTAATACCCCTCATCATCCAGGATAGCTTGAATCCAGTGGCACAGTGAGCCCAGGACCCACGTCTGGGCATACCCGGCACACTTAGGTTGAGAAAGTTCACCGTTTTACATCGGAGGCACAGAATTAACCCATTTAACATGCGTAACTGGGGAATGACCTCTCAGAGAGGCTGTGAGTTGGTCATGAACTTTCAATACAGTAGAGCACTGCAGAACTGTGTAAAGCTATAAGACAAGAACAAAAAAAACAGCTTGAGGCAAAAGAGGAGTGGACAGACTCAGTGATAAGGTGAACCACTGCACTGTTAAGAGGCACAGCAGCATTGTGCCACTGCCCAGGAAGATGCCCCTGGTGATGGGCTGGTAGAGGCCACCTTGTGCCTCATCCTTTCCACCACACTTGCCGACGTCACGGTCTGATGTTGCAGAGTGGATGAATTGGCTCATTGTGTGAGCACCAGAGATGATGTCACCTGGCTGCGGCCTTCGAGGTGAGAGGAGGAAGTTGGCTTCATAAGCCCTTCTCCTGTACCAAGCCTCACTTCCCTGTTTTCAGAGAGTGAGTGAATCAAGCCCTTGTCATTGTTATCATATTCCTGTATGTAGCACGTGACAGGTAAGACGCCTCTGGCACCTGTCTGCGTGCCATGCCGTCGCTACCAGACCCACAGGACAGTCTTCCTTCTTTGTCATCTTCCCACACATGCTAACAAAATATGGGGAGCGTATTTTCCCCACTGACTTCTGCTCACTTTGCCACTGGATACAAGCTAACCTGGCTGATGAGGGGTGTTACCGCGAAACCAGTTCCAGGATGCTTATTTCCAGTCCAAGGCAGACCTGGCTTGGCAGTTCAGGCTGTACTATTCCCATGAGGAACAGAGTCAATACTGATTTGCATATAGCTGGGTCTTAACTGGGGTGGCAAAATGAGCTAAAGAACGATGATGGATTCAACCCAGATCTGTGACAGGGGGTGAGTGTCTGAAAAGTTTCAGCACTCCGTCCATCATCTGGGTTTGCTTTGTTCGCCCTAAGTTGGCACAGTATGCCCAGATGTGGGTCCCTTGCTCACCTTGCCACTGGATTCAAGCTAGCCTCACTGATGAGGGGTGTTAACCCGAAACCGGTCCCATATGATTTTTTCCAGTCCAGGGAAGACCAGGCTTGGTAGTTTGCACTGGACTGTTTGATGAGGAACAGGGTCAAGACTGATTTGAATATGGCTGGGTGTGAACTGGGGTGTCAAAATGAGCTAATGAAGAAGGATGGATTCAACCCAGATCTGTGACTGGGAGTGAGTGTCTGAAAAGTTTCAGCGCCTAGTTCATCAGCCCCTTGTGTTTGCTTTGTTTGCCCTAAGTTGGCAGGGTATGCCCAGACGTGGGTCGCTTGCTCACTTTGCTACTGGATTCAAGCTAGCCTGGCTGATGAGGGGTAATACCTCAAAACCGGTTCCAGGATGCTTGTTTCTACCACGAGGAAGACCTGGCTTGGCAGTTTGGCCTGGAGTGTTCCAATGAGGAACAGGGTCAAGACTGTTTTGCATATGGCTGCGTCTGAACTTGTGTGGCCAAGTGAGCGAAAGAACAATGATGGATTCAACCCAGCTCTGTGACTGGGGGTGAGTGTCTGAAAAGTTTCAGCACTCCGTCCATCATCTCCTTGTGTTTGCTTTGTTCACCCTAAGTTGGCACAGTATGCCCAGGTGTGGTTCTCTTGCTCACTTTGCCACTGGATTCAAGCTAGTCTCACTGATGAGGGGTGTTAACCCAAAACCGGTCTCAGAATGCTTTTTTCCGGTCCAGGGAAGACCTGGCTTGGCAGTTTGGACTGGACTGTTCCATAAGGAACAGGGTCAAGACTGATTTGCATATGGCTGGATCTGAACTAGGGTGGCGAAATGAGCTAAAGAACAATGATGGATTCAATCCAGATCTGTGACCAGGGGTGAGTGTCTGAAAAGTTTTAGCAATCCGTCAATCATCTATTCATGTTTGCTCTGCTGAAGAACAGGCCGTTTTTGGCGACAGATAAAATTACTTCATTTTTAGTTTAATAATCAGATGTCTACTGCATGAATAGGGTCCGTTGTCAGAGACATTTAAAGGAGTTTGAGGTTCCAGGGCTAAACTTATTTTGTGGGCACCTGCTCAAAATAGCTTTGAATTTGTGATCTAATTTCAGCTCTTTCATGCATACTTTGGCCAAGTCACTGGACTGTGCACAAACCCACTCATACACATTTTAAATGTTTTTACGTCTAATATTCAGGGATATTGATATGAATATTGCTACAAATATTATCTGTGACACCCTCCTATTTTTAGGTCGAGGACCGTAGGCTGCGCTTGCGCAGTTCGGTTCGAAGATTTAATGTTTTTAGGTTAGGGGGCTTGAACCCGCCCCTCTTCTCCATTGGCTGGCCTCGTAAATGCTGGCCAGCCATTGGAGGAGCGGGGCATCACTCCCTTTAAGCCCCGTCTTTTTCGGATTCGGGGGCTTGTTTTTTAGGCTCTTTCTATCTGTGACGTCATCCGTCACTCACCAAAAAACACGCCCCCTTTCCGAAAATGTCAGAGCTTTACGGCAGCCATTTCTGCCCGACCGCGTCTGGCCCTTGCATCCCCGCCGCCGCCTGCCAGAAGACTGCAGTGTGCTCTGTCTGTTGGTGCTGGGCCCACACAAGTGGCCGGGGCTCGCTGCTCCCTTTCAAGCGGCTCGACTACGCGGATGTTTGCTGCTTTGAGTGCATGGAATGCGGATTTACCCTGACTCACGAATAAGGAGTGTACAGGAGTGCATAAGTACTGATATTATCGCCCTCAGCATCCTGTTTAGCAAACGTACCTGGAATATTGAAGTGGACGCCCTCTTTTGTCTGAGTACCCTTGTCCTGATGAAGCCAAAAGAGACAACTGGCGGAAACGTGACCACGACTGCGTCAACACCATTGTGATAAGGAGTCCCCATATATTTGTATCTTGTGTTTTGAGGCGCCCTGATTTATATATGTTTGTTTAGGAGAATTTACAACTCAGGCGCTGCAAGGATTTCCTTTATTGATATATATCACTCTAACAGCCTGATTCATCAAGCTTAATTGCGCTCGCAAAGGGCCAGATTCTGAGAATCTGGCCCTTTGCGAGTGCAATTTTTGCATTTGGGATTCATCATCCCAAATGCAAAAATCGGTAATAGCAAATTCGCTAAATTGCGAGGAATTACATTTAAGGAATCTCTATTTGAGATTCCTTAAATGCTATTCATGAACCATTTTTAAATTGCGAATTCGCAATTTCGGGCCGCTATTTACCGCGAGGTCAAACCTCGTGGTAAATAGCGAAAACTTAGAAAAATGCTTTTAAATGCATTTTTCTAAGTTGCATGTTGCACACACACATGTCCTTTGGACATGTGTGTGCGCAACACCAATGTAAATTACATTTCAGGGGTGCCACAGGGTGTCCTTTGGACACCCCTAGCACCCTTGAAACCGCATCCTTATTTGCGATTAGCAAATTGCTAATCGCAAATAAGGAATAACTCCCCATTCATTCCTATGGGCCTTTAGGCCCATAGGAATGAATGGGGAGTTATTCCTTATTTGCGATTAGCAATTTGCTAATCGCAAATAAGGATTGTGTAGGAATCGCTATTTATTTAGCAATTCCTACATGAATCCCGTTTTTCAAGTCCTTAATAGCGATTCCTTATGAATCGCTATTAGGGGCTCGCAAAACGGGAGATTGATGAATCAGGCTGTAAGTTAGGAGTGGATATTGTAAAAATCTAACCTCATTATTATTCTTTTTTAGGGTACACTGTTGTATATGTAGTGTATATACTGTATATGTGTGATGTGTATATATATTGTATTTTTGTATAATTCATATAATTTTGTTGTTGTGTGCCACCTTGTCCTGTGACACGTATATATGCTCTTATAAATTTGTGAAATTTGATTCAATTGCAAATAATTTTAAATAACAGGATAATTAAATATATCTTGTTCAAGAAGTAAATATTGAATTGATCCCTCAGTACTTTTCTTTTTCCACTTTTTCATCTTTTTGATGTCCCTAGCCCAGGTATGGGAGGGTAATTTGGGCAGAACCCCTTCATAATTTTCTAGTACCCTTTCAAGCGGCAGCCAAGAGGGCCTTTAAAGGCCTCCAGTCCGCCGAGGGTTTACAGGAAGTAATGCAGGATGAAAGAGAGCCATTGCTTCCCCCGGATCCAGGCTGACCTTAGGGTGGACCTCATCAGTTTCCTGGAAGAACGGGCAGGACCTGCCGCGACCCCAGGAGTGCCGATTACCAGGCTGACTGCCTTCCCGTGAGAGCCGAGCCTCCGGGCTGTCCGTCTGTCCTGATCCCAGTAGATTACCAGCAAGCGAACGGCTTGTGTGCTCACAGGCAGTCGTAAACTGCACGGCGAACTCGTTAACACACACACCTCGTTAACACACACACACCTACCGCCCGCCTCCTCCCTCCATGCCTCTGCCCTTGAACAGCATTTGGGGTCCCAGACTGATGTGAAAGGCACTGGGCACACAAACCTGATTTTTTTCCCGAGTAATCATTGTTATTATTGTGAAATCTAATTCAGCGGGAGAAGGAGATAAAAGCTGCCAGGCCTAATTATGCCTCATTATTTGAAAGGACGGCCGCGCGCCTCGCTTGCTTCCAAGGCTGGCATAGTGGGGGGCAGGGAGGGCACGATTAAGAACAGGCAATTTTATGAAAACACGGTGTGGGCGTGGGCGGTCGCGCAGCGTGAAAGGGCTGTTTTTTGTGTGGCTGGGGAGGGCTTTAGCAGCAGGGGGCCCGGAGCTCGTGAATTAGCAGCCTAAGTGATGAAAGAAAGGCTGCCCACCATGGGGGCTTTTTATTTGATGAATGCTAATGGGGGGGGTTCCCCCATACTCTGGCGCGCTCCCCACCGCACAAGGCCTTTCACGGGAAGCGATGGGCCTAACGCCTATCCCCGGGTAGGCCTCGCTCTGAATCCTGGTGTAAAGTCCAAGGCCTCTTGCAGTGCAGGTTAACTACGGTGGCCCTGTGTGGACAGACGACCAGATCGGTTACAGCCCCAGCCAGGGCACGCAGGGACCCCTGTGCGCGATTATAAACACTTCCAGATCCTGGAACAAGATGGCAGGCCGGGGAACAACGTGTGAGTCGACTGCCAAGCCCCCGGTAAGTCACCCACTGGGGCGTACTGACTGTGTGATCTGCTGCTCCTGCCTGGGTGTGTCCTGTGGATGGCTGAGCTGCAACTGTCTGGGGGGTCCCGCTGCACCTGTCCGGGTGTGTGCCCTGCTCTGCCCGGCCTTGTGTCCCGCCAATGCCCCTGCTGGTGTGTGTGTCCTGGCACGACCCCTGTGGGTGCTTCTGGGGAGCGGGCACCCTGCCTCCTCTTCTTTCGTCTTTCCTGGTGTTTGCTGCTTGTCCATCCTGTGGCTCACTGTCTGTCCTGTCACCTCCTCCCTGTTGTCTACCTGTAAGTGTAAACCCTCCTCTGACTTGCTTCCTTTTAACTCTCTCCTCTTTGGCAGTGTGTTTTGTGTGCGTCTCCTGCCTGCTCGTTCCTGACTCCAGACTTTGGGTTCTCATGCATGCCTCCTCATGCGTGCTGTCTGTGCCCTCATGCCCGCTGTCTGTGCCCTCATGCCCGCTGTCTGTGCCCTCTGCCTCCTGTCTGTGCCCTCATGCCTCCTGGTGTGCCCTCATGCCTCCTATCTGTGCCCTCATGCTTCATGTCTGTGCCCTCATGCTTCCTGTCTGTGCCCTCATGCCTCCTGTCTGTGCCCTCATGCCTCCTGTCTGTGCCCTCATGCTTCCTGTCTGTGCCCTCATGCCTCCTGTCTGTGCCCTCATGCTTCCTGTCTGTGCCCTCATGCCTCCTGTCTGTGCCCTCATGCCTCCAGTCTGTGCCGCCATGCCTCCAGTCTGTGCCACCATGCCTCCTGTCTGTGCCGCCATGCCTCCTGTCTGTGCCACCATCCCTCCTGTCTGTGTCCCCATGCCTCCTGTCTGTGCTCTCATGCTTCTTGTTTGTGCCCTCATGCCTCCTGTCTGTGCCCTCATGCCTCTTGTTGACTTCACTCCTCCTGTCTGTGCCCTCATGCCTCCTGTCTCTTCCCTCATCCTTGAAGCCTCATGTGTGGACGCCTGATGTCACTGCTGTCACTCATTGTCTATGCCGTCTATGAATCTTCTGTCTGCTCTCTCCTGCACCCCCTCCCCCCCTCGTGTTTTAGACCGCGAGCTCCCTGACTGTTCCTCCTCCCTCGTCCTGTCTTTGTGTTAACCAGCCCCTCATGTGTGTCACCGGCCCCCCCACCCACCATGTGTGCATCTAGTGTCTCCTGTCTGCATGACTCGGTGCCCGGCTGCATCGGGACACATGGCACTGCTGCAGCAAGGAGCGGCGCCTCTGCACGTCTTGGGCGGACCTTGCCCTCCGAGCGGAGGGTGTGTGTGGGTGGAGCCTGGTACCAGCCAGGACAGCCACGGTCTCCCTTTAATGGTGCCGCTCCCAGTTGCCAATAATGCCCTCTCCGCATCTTCCTGGGGTCTGAGGTGGCGGCAGTGGCTGCCCGCGCAGCTCCGAGATGACAATGACATCAGTGCTGTGCCAGCCCCTCCCGGGCTCCCAGACGCGCCCCTCCCATGTCTCTCCCACCACACTCGCTGCCTTTACCAATGTTTCAGCAGTCACCTTTGTTTGGGATCATTTTGGGATTTTGATTCTTTCGGTTTGGGCCTCCCACGTTCTATTTTATCGGTGGTATAAGTTTATGTTCATTTGTCCTGACCTTTGACCTATGTTTTACCCTGTAGACTCCGACCTTTGAATTTGACTTTGAACTTGTGCTTCTAACCAACCAATGCCATTTGCTTTCTGTTATCTGGTTGTGATTTGTGACAGGCGCCTGCGTTGTCCTAGTCGCGACCGCTCTGTGTGTGTGTGGGGCTCTGTGTGTGTGTGGGGCTCTGTGTGTGTGTGTGAGGCTCTGTGTGTGTGGGGGGGCTCTGTGTGTGTGTGGGGGGCTCTGTGTGTGTGGCTGTGTGTGTGTGTGGGGGGGGGGTTCAGTGTGTGTGTGTGGGGCTCTGTGTGTGTGTGTGGGGCTCTGTGTGTGTGTGTGGGGGGGGGCTCTGTATGTGGGGGGGCTCTGTGTGTGTGTGTGTGTGGCTCTGTGTGTGTGTGTGTGGCTCTCTGTGTGTGTGTGGCTCTGTGTCCGCGAATACTCTCTACTACTCTCTAATGCTCACCTATTGCCATTGTAAATGACAATACCATTTATTTATGTTTTTTAAAAAAATGAAAAAAAATGTCATGAGCAATGCCAATAGCTCTACCTTTAATAATGCCGAGACCATTGCATTGTAAATGCTTGTTCATATGTGAGGTCCTATTTTGATCTAAAAGAAACTTTATGGATGTTGCATTAAACATAAACACAACACTTCTCTGCAAAATGTTTGTAATAGACTCTCACACATCACCCACATTAAAAATAAATTAACAGGAAACAGTATTTAAAACAATCTGTTTAAGAATTATTCAAGGTCATAAGGCCAAGACCAGAGCTGGCTCTATCAGGGGCCCCCTGAAAGGCTTGGTCCATGACTTAAAACGTCTCTGTCTGTCGCTATGGATGATCTTCCACTGCTACCTGTGGGACCATGGAACAGCCTGGAGTCAAGTGGGGAAAAGCCAGGCATTGCACACTGGTTCATGGAACAGAACCAGTTTATGCAGCCGGGTTCTGGATTAGCCAAGTTTCTCCTTTACTTATCAATGTCTATAAGAGATTTAAACTCTGCCCTTCTTTTGACATTAAAAACTCATCAGTTAAGCCGTCTTGACAAGTACCAAGCTGCAGGCATTAGACTAATGCATTTCAGTGTGGGAAACCAGATTACCATACTGAAATGCATTTTTACTCATATGCATAGTTTTTCAGCTGTCACTGAAGCGCTGGTTTGGCAGCGCACCCCCGTGGCGTGCACAGGTTGCTCCCACAGGCTTGGGGCTCTCAGCTGAGCTAAGGCTGCTGGCAGGCTCACGCTCACTGCTACAATGTATCATTCATTATTGTGATTGACGTCATCAAGGTAGTGTCCAATGACTGCTAAAGAGACAGCCGGGCCAAGTCAGGTTGTGTGCTACATGCTGGCACCACAGGGAACGTCACATCCTGCCTGGTGTCGGAGTTCAGTTTGTTGTGCGAGGAAGGCGGCTTGCTACTGGTTTGTGGGTGGCGCCGCATTTTCAATCATAGCGCTTGCAGTGTCGCACTGCCTGTTGCAGCTCGTACTGGTCCGGAATGCCTGAACGCTAGAAGTTTACTTTTAAACGCTCAGAAATCTTCCACGTGATCTGCCTCAACACACTAGACTGTGTTTGTACCATCCGTATCTATAAGCTGCTTGCCCTTCCTTCCATAGTGGGCGATTTAGTTCCAGAGGTAAACATGGTTGGCAAAGTATAATCCTTAGACCTCAATTCACAAATCACTTCGCCATGCACAACTCCTTCATGCACTCTCCAACTGGCACCACCCTTGACAGCTCAGGCAGAGTCTCTCAAAAAAGCGGTAACATCAAAAAAGGTTGTGGAACCCTGTGTGGAAACAAATCCCACTTCTAGTTATCCTGAACTTTTATCAAACAATGAAACAAAGGTGGACAATCCTAAACCCAAACCCATGCCCTCTAACACTGCAGCAAACTCATTAACAAATCTTGGCAACGCAAAAATACCTATATGTAACACTTTTCCTACTCAACCAAAGAGACCCAAGAGAAAATTGAAGAAAAACAGGACAAGATCTTGAGAGCTTCTAAGACAAGCTCTCATGATTTAAATATTTTCCAAAGTAGAGCAGTACTGGATGCAGCCAACAACTTTGCTAATTCGGAAATTGACCTTTGTGAACCACTGCAAGATCTAAGAGCCTTTTCTCTTCCACAAAACATCACCAGAATACAAGACCATATACATTTAGGCACGCAAAAACCAAAAGACATCAAATTCGCGCTGTCAGCTACTCTAAATGCACAATCTAAGCTAGACGTCAAGCATCTCCCATCAAAAGGTGTGGCAACAGTGACTCCTCGCTGCTACCAGGTCAACACTGTAACGTTATTAGCCCAGGTCATGAAAACCAAAACTCATTTATTCAGCTACATCGGGTGCTCAACCTAAATTCAAATGTTCGCCATCAAATGAGGAGGAAACGTCAAATCACTACGCATCAGGTCTTTTCCTTCACCAGGGCAACATTGTACCAGCACTAGATCAAGCAGCAAAAAACCAAACAAACATAAAATTACTTCACTAACCATGCCGGGTACACAACTTATAATAGAACCTAAGCACTCCATGCCAAGCGATGCACTGGTTGCAAATCCTCATTCATCAAGCTTTCCATTACCATCAAGGCAACAGTCCAATGAAGAAACTCCCTCAGGTGAACACCTGACCCGTAGACCATCTGGTACCATGCCTATGCTTCAACAGGGCACAGGGAACATCAATGCACTAACCCATGATGGAATATCAGCGCCATTGGCCGATTCTGTCACGGACACAATACATAATACTACAAACCAAGATATTTCAGCTCTAATGACAATTTGGCACCCTGAGTACACATCACAAGGCAATAGAAATACACTGAATCGTGGAAACATGGCTAAACCTGTGGCCTCACATTTAACGCTTTTTCATCTATGTAGGAAGGTGGATACCTGACTATGGTTACCCCAGATTTTTTGCCTTGTGTTTAGCTGGTTTTCGACTTAGTTGACCTGGGATTCTGCTAATCAGGGCCCAGGCTATCTGCTCTCTCTGTAAAATGGACTCCATGTACCCTAGGTACATAACTAATTGGATATTGAGTCACCTTTTCATCCCCTGTATAGTGTACTATAGGTACCCAGGGCATAGGTGCACCCAAGGCCTACCAGGGGCTGCAGCATATCTTTTGCCACCCCTGGCTGGCCATCCAAACTGACACAACTGGCTGATCACTCAGCTGGGGCAAGGTTGTGTAATCACCCCTTGCTTAGATATAGTATACCTATGTCTAACCCTATATCTGGACACATATACACCTATAAGTCACTCCTATGGCAGGCCTTAACAATCCTGGAGGCAGAGTGCTTGGTTTTATGTAAGATGGTGCTCTAGCATGAGCTGAGCCTGTCTGCAGCTTTCGGAACCATTTCCTTATAGCTGTTCTGACTACTGCCATACCATATACTCTTAAGTGCATTATAATACTCGCTGTTATTGCTAACTTTGGTTTGGCTTCATCAAAACATGTCGTGTAAGGTGTCATTTGCTTTGGAATACTACCCCCTCGCCAGTTCTGGCGATGGGGGTAGCATTCCACCCTTCTAGAGGGAGAAGACATGTTACTTCCATTAATCCCGGTTAAAGTTAACCAGAGCCTCAGCATCACAAAATGGATGCTGCTGCCACAGACACAAGTCTGACCTCCTTCTGCTGGGAGCCCTTCCAGCGAGGGAGGCTTGGACAATAGGTTTCCTGTCACAGGGAGGTGCTAGCACCACCCCAGACAGGAGATAGTGGATTGGGGCAGGGAGGGCTAAATGAAACGAGACACTGCCTGGGGCACAAAAGGTGTCCCATGCATAGTCCAGTTCAAACCGGTGCTAGGGCACTCCACCCCCAGCTCTGGCGCGAAACTGGACAAAGGGAAAGGGGTGTAACCACCCCCTTCCTGGGTCCCACCCATAGGAGGGACCTAGCAGGTGATCCAGCCCCTTGATTTGGAATAAAGGTAGGAGCTGTGCCCTTAGACTTTAGATCATCCTGACTGAAACTTTGATATGAAACTCTGGACCCTTCAACATCCTACTCGACGTAGAAGACTGAAGAATCTCCCTTGTGGTCAAGGAGTGACCACCCTGTGCAAGCAGGCACCACCAAGCGCTCAACGGTTTGCTTTATCGTTGCTCCCGCCGGAGCTCGAACAATAGAGCCTCACAAGAACCAGACTTCCAGACATCCAACAGCCTGATCCACAGCCACAGCAAAGCTGAGACCCGTGGATGCGACAAGAGACGTAGAACCGGCCATCTTGGAAAGCCAGCGAAGTGCTTTCTGTGCAGCTCCTGAGGCACCCTTGAAGCTGTGCATTGGGGATTGAAAAGCCCCATCCCCGAGCATCCTTTGCACTGAAGATCACCTCTCCACACTCACCGAGTGCTGCGTGGGGCCCTTTTGCATTTTCCTGCTTGACGCGTCTGTACGGTCACTTGCCCATTGGCTAGTGGCCTCTGTGACAACAAACCTTTGAATTTTCAATGCTGGTCTGGTTGCTCCAGACTGGCCCTTGCTTCCCTGAAAAGGATCAGCCCATCAGACCTTGCTGGTCTGATCCAGAAGCCATCTTTGATTCCTGTGTGGGTTGCATTTGCCAAGGCCTGTTGACCCTGAATCGAGATCCGACACGGCCGACAGCGAGAGCCTTTGTGGGACAGTCCGTGCCCAGCTCCTGGTTGTCGTCGACACCTCCTGGTCCACGTGGCAGCGGAGACAAGCTTCACGACATCACCTGATCGCAACCCGACATCGCCTGGTTCCTTCCTGGTCACTGGCTAGTGACCCAGACTCTGTCCCCTCTGCTTTCAGGTACTCTACATCTTCGATTCACCCTTGGATCTAACCGGATTCTTCTCTCCTGGTCGCCTGCAGCATCTTTTCTCCAAGGCTCCATAGAACTCCACGACGAAACCCGACACACTTTGACACCTATGCACCCGCTTCCTGTGGGTGAGGTAACGCGAGTACTGCGGTGCTCCTGTAGAGATTTACATCCCTAGTGTCCTAGTTTTAAGTGGTTAAGTTCTAGTCCAGTCGGAAGACTTCCAAATCTGCAACTTTCTAACTTTACGCACCCATTGACTTCTATTGGTGCACGCGTGTGCATTTAGACACTGCACCCGCATCATGTGGGCCTCCTGCTCCCTAACTGCTGTTAGTCCAGTGTAGCCCCAGCGATTCCCAAGGCCCTAAACCTTACCATTGTTCGTGACGTGGTAGTTATACCACTATTTTAGCATATGGTTTAAAGGGCCACCAGGGCCTATCCATATTTGTGCAACTTTTGTATGTTATATTAAGTTACTTGTTATACGCTTGTGCTCCAGTGCTCATAAAGAGTTAAGGGGATTTATTTAGAAATAAATACATATATTTTTTGAATATATAACCTGTGTGGTGTCCTTTCATTTGGTATTAAAAGGTTTGCATATGGTAAAACAGCTGGCTTCACATGCCCTCTTGAGTTTAGCCTAAGACTGCTTTTGTCCATGCTACCCCTAGGATAGCTGGTCTATAAGGTTGAGTTTACATTCATCACCATAAGGGTTGTTTGGACTGGTGCAAGGTGCTCACTAGAATAGTGAACACCATATACCAGGCCAACTTCTCACAATCTAAATGCCAATAACATTATTTCTACACAATGTATCCTTTCAAATATATTTGCCCATATGGAAGCAACAGTAGTAGCATGGTCAAACCGTTCAGCAGTGAACACAATCTGTGAAAAATCTGGGAAATCTTGATAACTTTTCAGCAAAACCCCGATGTACAACAACATTCTTAAAGAAGGTATATGATCCAGCTGCAGGCCAGGCTTCACATAACCTGGACACAGCCCACAGGACTTCAGGCTACGATAGAAATGACAACCCTCTGTCCCTTTAAAAAAAAATGCAATTGGTCCTCTTCCATTAATAGTCTCTACCAAAGTTCAGTCACTAACCATTTCCACTCACAATCAGGCAGTCAGATGCTGCAGGTTTACCATTCCCACTACAATAAGGTGCCAGGTGGATTGGGGATGACTCACCTTCACCCTTTCCAGGCCCCAATCAAATTGACCTGCATCCAAAGATCATCCCAACCCAAAGTTAAACTCTGAGAACTTGGATGCAATTACCTCTTCTCTTGTCTCCTGGAACGTGGCAGGTTTAGAAAAACTTCACATGGATACAGATGCCAAGGCATTTTTAACATCAGACAACATTATATGTATTCAAGAATCCTGGCAAGAAATGGAAACTCCGCCTGAAGGCTATTATGAGTTAATCTCTCACGCAATTGGATCGCACACCAAAGGTTACCTAGTATTGACTGGCAATAAAGACTTCTTAGACGTCGAGATCAAAAACTGGAATTACAATTCGATAAAGGGCAAATTATTATTGCTAAATGTGCATATCCACCCTGCATTTCGTGGAAAAAAATTCAAAGGGTAAATGAGCTAGGGCAGCTAATTTCAGACATCAAACGCAATCATCCTAATGCTCTCCTCCTGCTCCAAAACCCCTTCTGTAGCATCGCAGAAAAAACAGCAGACTCTGGGTGGCTGATTCTGTCGCAGGCAATAATGCCATATAGAGCAGACTCTACAGCCTGCACTCTCTTAGCCGCCTTAGAGGGTATGTCCTTGCAAGCTCTGAGCAGGCGTTTTTTGGATGATCAACCGTCCCAGCCCACATATTTCTTGCAGAAAAGACCTAGGGGCATGTTATCAAGCCCATTATCGCCGCTTTTGCAGCCGTTTTCGGCCGAAAAGAGGCGATAATGGCATCGCAGTATTAACAAGGACACGTTACCACATGTTTCCTTATCCTAGCACTGCTTTTGCTAACGCCCTGCATCGTATCTCTAATGAGATGCAAAGTAGGCATTCCTGTGGAATACAACATGTAAAAAGTCGCTAACCGCACATCGTGGTATTTACAAGCCTGTGCCCTGACACCCATGGCAATATTAAAACCCACGCTAACCCCGGTTATCGCCGTAAGCTTACGTCTGCTTAAATTGAGACTTAGCTATATTTGTAATGGGGATGGATTGATGGGCTAAGACCACCAGGGGCTATCATCAAGCTTTCCCCTATCGCTGCTGGAATATCTCTGGATTTCCAGCGATATTCCCGCATATTGCCGCTTTTGCTGGATTTTTTATCGCCCTGGAGAAACGCGTTGTTGATAACACATTATCCGGGTGATAACATCCAATGATAGCCAGCGATAACTGAAGTAGCACTGAAGGCGCTTAGCGATATTTATCGCCGTTGCTTCTTGATATGCTCCCTGCTGTTTTAGACTACACGTTTAGCTCAATCCTGCTGTTCAGTGCCATTAATTCGTTTTCCATCATTCCACATTGTGAAAGTGACCATATGCGCAGAGACTACTTATAAACAATTCCATCAAAGCTCATACCAATTTAAAATCCATTGGTTCAAGCGGAGCTCAAAACAACTGGAAACAAGTCAAATGGAGCTCAGAAGTTGCCTTAAAAAACACCACCTGGATAGCAATGCTACTCGTTCGCAGCAGCCTCTCATTCCACACAATGAACGACTGGGACCTCTTTGTGAAAATGCTACTTCTTAAATTTGGTAGTAGCTAAAACCAAACCTCATCAATAGTATCTCCCAGGTTTACACCTTTGCACCCTTGGTTCTCAAAAACCTCAGGACCCAGAAAGTAGTGTTAATAAGAAGGTACGATTACTCAAATCAAGGTCGAATCTATCCCTGCTCTTGGATATAAACAACCTATGCAGCCTCTACAAAAAACAAATCTGGCAAGCAAAACAAAAGGTATGAGGAAACTCTTCAGATTGAACTCTTTCTGGCCTGTCATAACTAAAACCCGAAGGAATTTTAGATTAACATTAACCACCTATGCAGGTGTTCGGAAACAGTAAAAGTAAATGGGAAAAATGTTACTCCTGAACAATAGATCATACATATCAGTTCATTGTACAGTGCCTCAACAAAATGGCTTAATCCACAATTCAGCCACAGCAAGCAAAACTCTGGGCATAGAAGTTCAGAGGATGCAACAGTGGAAATTCTTCAGTATGCTTTAGCTTTCACGCCTAAAAGAATTGCAAAACTAATTCACAAAAGAAGAGTCAACAGAGCTCCTGGCCCCAACGGCATCACTGCATCATTTTACAAACTGGACAACGAGTTTAGGTCCCTGTCTTTGGAAAAGCTTTTTAAAACATGTATGCTTACTGAATCTATCCCGCCATCCTGGCAAGGCTTGGTTTTCAATTCTATTTAGAAGGGCTCAGTGGCGACCCCCGACAGCTATCGCCTCATTGCCCTTTTGGATCTTGAAGCCAAAATGTTTGTCTCAGTCCTTTTGGTTGACCTAGAAGCATGGGCAAATTCAAGGATTCTGATATTTTTCAACCAAACTAGCTTCAGGCTTTTTTAAGGCACTTCTGACAACCTAGTAGCCATTATGATGCTCATCGCAAAACAAATAAGGAAAAGCAAGCTCCTATTTTGTTGTGTTTGTTGATTATAGCAAGACTTTTGATCACGTTGATTGCCAGTTGCTCCTGGTCAAACTCAAAGCCTGGCAAATCCCAGATACACTTTTTCGTGGTATTCAGCTAGTCTATTCTGATACGTGGGCCAGAGTAAAACTGGGAAACATTGTGAACCGAGGCGCTCCTTTCAGGATAGGTTATGAATTCTTATAGATTAGTGGCGGTGGGACCATTGAAAGTTGATTGTGGATGTACTACCTAATTGATTAACCGGTATTACACACCGGCACGCACACCTCCTAGCCCTCACTGACTATATAGTTGGATTAATCAAATCCCAGATACACTTTTTCGTGGCATTCAGCTAGTCTATTCTGATACGTGGAAAAACCAAAGGTGGTGATGGACGGAGCGTTGACAATACAAACACGGGCCAGAGTAAAACTGGGAAATACAACAGCAGTTTCCAGCAAGATAAAAATCGAATAAGGCATCAAACAAGGGTGTGTTTTAGCCCCGGCCTGGTACGAGCACTTGATTTGGCCGTCAGCAGAGCACCAAAACTGGTTAATCAATCCATGACTACACTCCTTTATGCAAATAACATCCTTTGTAGCCAAACAACGATGGGGCTAGAAAGATTGATTAACACATTACACAATCACAGCAGTTCAAACGGAATGACAATAAATTATGAAAAAACAAACATTGTAATATTTGGCAGAAAAAGTAGTAAACCAGGCGCTTGGTGTCTGAATAATTGTCGTTTGAATAAATCAAACAAATATAAATACCTCGGATGCTGACTGGATGATAAGGGAGGCCAACGAACATATCTCAACGTATTAAAGCCAAAATCTGCCGCGTTACAATTTGCTTTTCAAACTATATTTAACACTACAAGACAGCCCACGCTGGAACAGCTGCTGAAAATAATTAATGTCAAACTTATCTGGACTCTGCCATAAGGCTTAGAAGGATTTCCAGGGAAAATAGGTGCTTTTCTGAACAATGCTCCAAGCTCAATCTTCAATACCTTGTTTAAGCTCCCACACCATACTTCCCCAGCCCAGATTAGAATTCAGCTGAATGACCAACATCTTGCACAGAAAGCCAGTCTTGTGAAGTAAATGCACTCAGCACGAGCTGCTAAAAAAGGATCTCTAAAGAATCTAATCTGGTTGGAAGTAGCATCCGCAAGCAGCCTGTCGTCCCAAAGTCCTTGATCAAATGCTCAAGTCCTTGATCAAATGCTCTCACAGAAGCATTGGAGGGAAACGTTGCAGCCATTCTGTGGCAATGACCACTGACTTACCAACAGTTTAAAGCAGCTCTAAATAAAGAGGTACAGATATCTTCCTTCAGATCTGATCGCCTGAAACTCATGAGAAGTAAGCACGCTGATTTTGCCATAAACAGTTACGCTCAAAGAGGGATCCATAAAGACATCATTGAACCATTCTCGGAGAACCACAAAATTACGTTTTGTCACCTATACATTGGATGCTTCTCATCCTTAGACCTACGGCCGCCCTGGGTGACTCAAGCCGCCATCTACAAGGGTTGTCTTAAGGTGGCTTGATTCAGGAGACGCTGTCACATCTTCTCTGCATCTGCCCCGTCTTCATAGATGAATACAGAAGATTTCTCTGCTGCTTTCTGATTAACCAAGGGGTAGCTGTCAAATTCCTCTTAAATTAAGCACATCCACAAGCAATTGCCAGTCTTATAAAATAACTGAACAGAGTGGAGAAAGCACTAAGGAACTCAGCCACATCCTGAAACAAACACAAAGTTCCCTTCTCCTTCTACTCTGAAAACATGAGGATTCGATCCTCTAATTGGATTGGTTAACTTAGTTATAGTAAGGCCATACACTGAGATATAATAAGACACATTTTACTAGGTTGCTAAATTTACAGACAAAAATATATAAAATCATACATAGAATAATCAATTTATAATCAAACATATGAATTCAAAGGAATTTATTATCAATATTTTATTCAAAAGTTCATGTTCTATATAATTGTTATTGACAAAGTTAAAAATACATTAAAATCATATACTCATCATATTTTTAAATAAAATGAAAACAATATGTGCAATAAATACATGAAGAACAACTTTCAACGCGGAGTTTCGGTGCTAAGGTGGATTGTTACCTCCTTCAGGACAATAGTTCAATATTTAAAAATCTATTGATTTATGTCGAAGCTCTTATATTTGCCTCCAATGAAGACTCAATTTGGCAGGTCAGCAAGACAGATGCTTGTTCTTTTAACTTCATACCTGAATAAAATCTGGACCAGAACTAAAATTAACTGGAACCAGCACCCCTAAAGAAGAAAAAAGTAGATGGATCTAATAAACAAGATTTTAATTAGAGATCTATATTTTGAGTTGAGATGGACCTGACAATATAAAAGTTATTTGTGAATGATGTGTGAAGATTAAAAACTGGAATTACAATTCGATGAAGGGCAAATTATTATTGCTAAATGTGCATATCCACCCTGCATTTCGTGGAAAAACTCAAAGGGTAAATGAGCTAGTGCAGCTAATTTCAGACATCAAACGCAATCACCCTAATGCTCTCCTCCTGCTCCACAACCCCTTCTGTAGCATCGCAGAAAAAACAGCAGACTCTGGGTGGCTGATTCTGTCGCAGGCAATAATGCCATATAGAGCAGACTCTACAGCCTGCACTCTCTTAGCCGCCTTAGAGGGTATGTCCTTGCAAGCTCTGAACAGGCGTTTTTTGGATGATCAACCGTCCCGGGCCACATATTTCTTGCACAAAAGACCTGGGGGCATGTTATCAAGCCTATTATCGCCGCTTTTGCGGCCGTTTTCGGCTGAAAAGAGGCGATATTGGCATCGCAGTATTAACAAGGACACGTTAGCACGTTTCCTTATCCTAGCACTGCTTTTGCTAACGCCCTGCATCGTATCTCTAATGAGATGCAAAGTAGGCATTCCTGTGGAATACAACATGTAAAAAGTCGCTAACCGCACATCGTGGTATTTACAAGCCTGTGCCCTGACACCCATGGCAATATTAAAACCCACGCTAACCCCGGTTATCGCCGTAAGCTTACGTCTGCTTAAATTGAGACTTAGCTATATTTGTAATGGGGGTGGAATGATGGGCTAAGACCACCAGGGGCTATCATCAAGCTTTCCCCTATCGCTGCTGGAATATCTCTGGATTTCCAGCGATATTCCCGCATATTGTCGCTTTTGCTGGATTTTTTATCGCCCTGGAGAAACGCGTTGTTGATAACACATTATCCGGGTGATAACATCCAATGATAGCCAGCGATAACTGAAGTAGCGCGGAAGGCGCTTAGCGATATTTATCGCCGTTGCTTCTTGATATGCTCCCTGCTGTTTTAGACTACACATTTAGCTCAATCCTCCTGTTCAGTGCCATTAATTCGTTTTCCATCATTCCACATTGTGAAAGTGACCATATGCGCAGAGACTACTTATAAACAATTCCATCAAAGCTCATACCAATTTAAAATCCATTGGTTCAAGCGGAGCTCAAAACAACTGGAAACAAGTCAAATGGAGCTCAGAAGTTGCCTTAAAAAACACCACCTGGATAGCAATGCTACTCGTTCGCAGCAGCCTCTCATTCCACACAATGAACGACTGGGACCTCTTTGTGAAAATGCTACTTCTTAAATTTGGTAGTAGCTAAAACCAAACCTCATCAATAGTATCTCCCAGGTTTACACCTTTGCACCCTTGGTTCTCAAAAACCTCAGGACCCAGAAAGTAGTGTTAATAAGAAGGTACGATTACACAAATCAAGGTCGAATCTATCCCTGCTCTTGGATATAAACAACCTATGCAGCCTCTACAAAAAACAAATCTGGCAAGCAAAACAAAAGGTATGAGGAAACTCTTCAGATTGAACTCTTTCTGGCCTGTCATAACTAAAACCCGAAGGAATTTTAGATTAACATTAACCACCTACGCAGGTGTTCGGAAACAGTAAAAGTAAATGGGAAAAATGTTACTCCTGAACAATAGATCATACATATCAGTTCATTGTACAGTGCCTCAACAAAATGGCTTAATCCACAATTCAGCCACAGCAAGCAAAACTCTGGGCATAGAAGTTCAGAGGATGCAACGGTGGAAATTCTTCAGTATGCTTTAGCTTTCACGCCTAAAAGAATTGCAAAACTAATTCACAAAAGAAGAGTCAACAGAGCTCCTGGCCCCAACGGCATCACTGCATCATTTTACAAACTGGACAACGAGTTTAGGTCCCTGTCTTTGGAAAAGCTTTTTAAAACATGTATGCTTACTGAATCTATCCCGCCATCCTGGCAAGGCTTGGTTTTCAATTCTATTTAGAAGGGCTCAGTGGCGACCCCCGACAGCTATCGCCTCATTGCCCTTTTGGATCTTGAAGCCAAAATGTTTGTCTCAGTCCTTTTGGTTGACCTAGAAGCATGGGCACATTCAAGGATTCTGATATTTTTCAACCAAACTAGCTTCAGGCTTTTTTAAGGCACTTCTGACAACCTAGTAGCCATTATGATGCTCATCGCAAAACAAATAAGGAAAAGCGAGCTCCTATTTTGTTGTGTTTGTTGATTATAGCAAGACTTTTGATCACGTTGATTGCTCTTGGTCAAACTCAAAGTCTGGCAAATCCCAGATACACTTTTTCGTGGAATTCAGCTAGTCTATTCTGATATGTGGGCCAGAGTAAAACTGGGAAACATTTTGAACCGAGGCGCTCCTTTCAGGATAGGTTATGAATTCTTATTGATTAGTGGCTCAGTGACGGTGGGACCTTTGAAAGTTGAGCATGGTTGAACTACCTAATTGACTAACTGGTATTATACTCCAGTGCACACACCTCCTAGCCCTTACCACTTATCTAGTTGGATGAATCAAATCCCCGATACACTTTTTCGTGGCATTCATCTAGTCTATTCTGATACGTGGGCCCTAGTAAAACTGGGAAATAGAACAGCAATTTCCAGCAAGATAAAAATCGACCAAGGCATCAAACAAGGGTGTGTTTTAGCCCCGGCCTGGTACGAGCACTTGATTTGGTCGTCAGCAGAGCACCAAAACTGGTTAATCAATCCATGACTACACTCATTTATGCAAATAACATCCTTTGTAGCCAAACAACGATGGGGCTAGAAAGATTGATTAACACATTACACAATCACAGCAGTTCAAACGGAATGACAATAAATTATGAAAAAACAAACATTGTAATATTTGGCAAAAAAAGAGGTAAACCAGGCGCTTGGTGTCTGAATAATTGTCGTTTGAATAAATCAAACAAATATAAATACCTCGGATGCTGACTGGATGATAAGGGAGGCCAACGAACATATCTCAACGTATTAAAGCCAAAATCTGCCGCGTTACAATTTGCTTTTCAAACTATATTTAACACTACAAGACAGCCCACGCTGGAACAGCTGCTGAAAATAATTAATGTTAAACTTATCTGGACTCTGCCATAAGTCTCAGAAGAAATTCCAGGGAAACTAGGTGCTTTTCTGAACAATGCTCCAAGCTCAATCTTCAGGGCCTTGTTTAAGCTCCCACACAATATTTCCCCAGCCCAGATTAGAATTCAGCTGAATGACCAACATCTTGCACAGAAAGCCAGTCTTGTGAAGTAAATGCACTCAGCGCGAGCTGCTAAAAAAGGATCTCTAAAGAATCTAATCTGGTTGGAAGTAGCATCCGCAAGCAGCCTGTCGTCCCAAAGTCCTTGATCAAATGCTCAAGTCCTTGATCAAATGCTCTCACAGAAGCATTGGAGGGAAAATGTGCAGCCATTCTGTGGCAATGACCACTGCCTTACCAACAGTTTAAAGCAGCTCTAAATAAAGAGGTACTGATCCTTCATATCTGATCGCCTGAAACTCATGAGAAGTAAGCACGCTGATTTTGCCATAAACAGTTACGCTCAAAGAGGGATCCATAAATACATCATTGAACCATTCTCGGCGAACCACAAAATTACGTTTTGTCACCTATGCATTGAATGCTTCTCATCCTTAGACCTACGGCCGCCCGGGGTGACTCAACCCGCCATCAACAAGGGTTGTCTTCAGGTGGCTTGAGTCAGGAGACGCTGTCACATCTTCTCTGCATCTGCCCCGTCTTCATAGATGAATACAGAAGATTTCTCTGCCGCTTTCTGATTAACCAAGGGGCACAGTCAATTCAGGTAGCTGTCAAATTCCTCTTGAATTAAGCACATCCGCAAGCAATTGCAAGTCTTATAAAATAACTGAACAGAGTGGAGAAAGCACTAAGGAACTCAGCCACATCCTGCAACAAACACAAAGTTCCCTTCTCCTCCTACTCTGAAAACATGAGGATTCGATCCTCTAATTGGATTGGCTAACTAAGTTATAGTAAGGGCATACACTGAGATAAAATAAGACAAATTTTACTAGGTTGCTAAATTTACAGACAACAATATATAAAATCATACATAGAATAATCAATTTCTAATCAAACATATGAATTCAAAGGAATTTATTATCAATATTTTATTCAAAAGTTCATGTTCTATACATTTGTTATTGACAAAGTCAAAAACACATTAAATTCATATACTCATCATATTTTTAAATAAAAGGAAAGCAATATGTGCAATAAATACATGAAAAACAACTGTCAACGCGGCGTTTTGGTGCTAAGGTGGATCGTCACCTTCTGCAGGACAATAGTTCAATATTTAAAAATCTATTGATTTATGTGGAAGCTCTTATATTTGCCTCCAATGAACACTCAATTTGGCAGGTCAGCAAGAAGGATGCTTGTTCTTTTAACTTCATACCTGAATAAAATCTGGACCAGAACTAAAATTAACTGGAACGAGCACCCCTAAAGAAGAAAAAGTGGGTGGATCTAATAAACAAGATTTTAATTAGAGTTTTATATTTTGAGTTGAGATGGACCTGACAATATAAAAGTTATTTATGAATGATCCCATCGAAGTGTGACTAATAAAGGTATCACATTAACCCTTGAAGGGATTCAGAGAAATAGAAGGGTGAGAAAACTAAACTAAGACCCTCCAAAGAAAATTATAGGGTATTATCCGGCACCTATGAGACTGTAAAAACCAGACAAGAAACCCGTCCAAAACTTCATTGGCCACGAGCAAGACACAACTAAAGTGATGCAGTAGTGAGGTCCTGTGCCTCTCTTTTACAGGGGCGGCTCCTCCGCTGTGGTAGAGGAGATTTGCCGGACTGCTGCTACCCAGCAGAGGCACCAGTGAAAAATAAAATGATAATAAAATAATTTTATTATCATTTTATTTTCCACTGTTGCCTCTGCTGGGTAGCTGAGTCACAGGTCGGTGCGGGGCCAGGCCATACTGGGCTTCAGGAGGAGGAGTTGTGGGCACTGCTAAGTGCGCATGTCGGTTTGGCTGGCCATCTTAGGACTTAGAATTTCTCCACCCCGCTGTGTTGCACAGCCGGTTGTAGAACAGACCCTGTCCGAATGGCCAACCAGGCCACTCAGACCAATACCAGCTCTTCTCTCATGCTGGCTAATAGTATTCCCAGCATGGGAGTAACATTGGGATTGGCATCTGGGAGCCTGCACAGTGTGCACTGGTCGAGTGTCGGTAGAGGAGCAGCAAGATGGCAGAAGCAGCATGAAGTATGTGGTAATTATTTTATTTTTAAATGTTTTTCTTTGTTTTTGTATTTATGTATTCCCCCCGCGCTGCCACCTTGCCACTTCGCATCGGGAGCAGCCGCCACTGGCCTTTTATCAACAGCAGTAGAATCATCTTGTTGTTTTCCGTGCAGAACAATGGCCTATGCACAAACAATGCTGGCAGGCTGCTAGGTGAAGGTTTTCACTTTTACACAGATTTTAATTGAGACTATAATTGAACATTTACTATTGTTGACAAACCTCAACTATCCTGCCACTTCAGGAATACAATGATTAGAACTTTTTTATGGCCCAAACTCCAGCGTACTCCCATGTGAACCCACAAGCGGAACGCACAATTTCACCGTCAAGCTGTATTAGGTGGAGCACTTTACTTTTAGAACACAGCAGTTTACTTTTTTCTTCAAGTTGGTTTACATTACATCCAGCACTCTAACATCTTGGTGCACGGCACTTTACAATGCTGCACAGCAGAAATAATCTTAGTCTCAGATGAACCTGTTTTTGATTTTGGAAATGCGTTTAGATGCATTTAAGTGTGATATTTAGCTTAAGGAACTCCGGGTTATACCTCTGTATTGTTTAAAAATCTTTGATTCTCACAGATTAAGTCATCATATTCATGTACAAGATGAAAGCTTACTGCAATTTACATGTCTAATCACAGCGAGGCTTGACCTGTTTTTAGCACCTGGAGAAACAGGCATCACTTGCAGGGCCGGACAGGCCATACCAGGCATTGGGCATTTCCCTGGGACGCTGGAAGGGTGGGGGATGGGTTTGCAACTGTGGGGGCCGGTTTTGCAACGGTCCTTTAATATTGTCTCACAGTAACAAAAGCAGCAAGCAAGCGTTTCCAGCCTACCAAGACCAGGCAGTGCTTTCCCAGGGACTGGTCCGAGATAATTACCACTACCCAGGCTGCTCTGGGTTCCCGGTCTGGCCCAGATCTTTTTCCATTATTCTTGTACCAGAATTAATGCCTTATTGTATTAGAGCAAAGTACACAGCATGCTACGTATTAGTTCAAAATCATATTCCGAGCCGCATCGGCTTATATCCTTGCCTAGTTTGGATGTGCTGCAAATATAATCAAATGTACACAGTTCATTTTAGTAATCTGGCCCCAAAAGGTTCTTTGGGCAAATAACATTACACAAACCATCGTTTTATTTTAAAGCTAATAGTCACCTGAACGTTAAAATAGTATGTTAAGACTTTCTTTCACTTGCTTTTTCTTTTTAACCTTTTTTATGAAATGTCAGTAATGTATAAAGACATACATGCCAACATTTCAGAAGAGCAAAGTGGGAGATTTGAAAAAAAATCCAAAAAAAATCGGGAGAATGGGGCCTTTAATCGGGTTACCGTCATGTATAGGCTTTGGAAGTGTGCTGCTGATTAGAAGCATGGAGCGCAATGACAGGCAGATAGAGGGTGGGTGCAAGTGTTGAACACTGGCCTGGCAGGTTACTGGCAGTGTATACCCCCGCCCCCCCCTCCCTCTCCCCAACCCCCGTCCTAACAGCTTCCCGGGCACACACACAGCCGTCCCCGAGTACTTCATAGGTCTTTAAAAGCCCATTCGCTTGTTAATGAGGCATTGTTGGTTTTTCAGTCCTTCTAGAGCCCCTGTCTGCTACTATTGACTATTGCTGGATGTTACACAATACCTACCAAGCCCTGTCAGCTGAAACCCCTGAGGAATCGGGTTTTTGCTTTCAGGAATCGGGAGGCGGGAGACTAGCCTTCAAATCGGTAGTCTCACGCCTGAATCGGGAGGGTTGGCATGTCTGATAAAGAGACCCTGCTTACCATATGTTAATGTTTTATATTTGTACACATTTTTATATATTATGTTGTTGCCTCTTTAACGGACTTGAATGTCTAAGTAACGTATTTTCAAGTAGAAGTGTGTCCCATGACGCGCCCTAATAATAATTCTGTCCAGTAGCGGCCACTTGTACTGCGAACTGGTGAGCCGGTGGAGGGGAGAACACACAAAAAAACAAGTATAAATTAAAAATGTTTAACCTTACCTGCTCCGACGGCCTTTCTCACAATCCTTGTGTCTTTGTCAGGAGCCTGTTGCACTCTGTGCAGGCTCCCAGCTCCCTATCCCAGCGCTGCTCACATGCTGGGATTGGTCTGAGCACCTCGGTTTGGACAATGACTGGGAGCCTGTGTTGGTTTCCCCACCCAGCTGTACAACACATCTCGGTGGAGAAAGGCTAAGTGCACCAAACCGTCATGAGCACTTGGCATGCCCACCACTCCCACCTCCTCCCTGGAGCTGCAGCATCAGGGTGGCCACGCCCCTCCCTCGGCTCGCAGCAGGCAGGGCTAAAAATAAAATGATAATAAAAATGTTTTATTATGATTTAATTTGTTGTGCTTTGCCTCTGCTGGCTTTCAGCAGGAGGGGGGTGGGATTGACGCTTTTCCGCCATAACGAAGGAGCCGCCCATGATTTTGTCACAAATGAGGGAAGCAGAGTTGGTACTTCCAGGATATCTACACCAGTTGGAACGTACAAACCAAATATTAGGTGAAGGTTCTGAGAATCTTGGATCTACTTGTGATATGCTCCAATTAGAAGGCGGCCTTGGGTGCTATAGGGTAACCAAGAGCAAGCCAGGGCCGTCACAAGAGGGGCAGGGGGTTGGAAAAGGCAACATGCGCCAGGCTCTTCGGTTTCCTGGGACTAGTTCTCTTCCAGCAACATTTATCCATAGATTTTTAATTTTAAGCAAAGCCTGCCATCTTCTTCAATAAATGGGGAGCTTGTGTGGTCACACCACAAGGTGGTGCCAGACGCCATGTTTTCTCTTTCCCAAAAAGTAAATTTTTTCCACTTGGAGACAAGCAATGCTTATGCTAGGGTGACCAGATCTTGAGAACCAAAAAACGGGACATTTTGGGACAATAGAAGAAGGACTACCATTTTTCAATCCACAGAATGGCGCAGAATTACAGCAGTCATCAACATAGGATCACAGAAGATGCATTAAGAAAGTAAATACAATATAATTTCTACAATCAAAATAATATCTGTTAATTAAATTGCCTACTTATAACAGTTGCTAACTAGCAAAGCTTTAGAACACCCAAAAAAGTGTCCATCACTGTTTTCAGTCAACCCCTTCGAAAAACCGGGACATGAGACAAAATTGCAGAAATTTGCCCGGACAGCTGGGCAAATCTGGGACATCTGGTCACCCTATGCTTATCACACCTGTACAAAATGGAAGAAGCATCCAGAGGGCTGCACATAAAATTTTAACCCATGACTAGCAGTAACTTCTGACTAGCCGAGGCGAGGCAAGGATGGGGATTTTGGGTTTGAAAGCAAATACAATTTTAGGCCTTGACAGCTTTATGGGTGAGTTTTAGAAGACGTTTGGATAAGATGTGACTTCAGCATACCTGCACCGTTGACAAACAGCTGGAAGATATTTCCCAGATGGTGTAACATGCCCATTAAACTGAGAATGGTGCACCCAGGACACAGGTTCTGTGTTGGAGGAAATGTGGTGAAGAGGGGGCCACAATGCGTACGTGGTGGAAATGTTTCAAATTATTTATTTTCAGGAAAGAGGTGCTGGCAACTAGAGGGGAAATGGTAGGTTGACCCAAATCCTGAAGACCTGGGTCCGGTTGTTGGGGAGGACTCAAACGCATGAAGAAGAGGGAGAGAATTCTGACCAGCTAAGAGGTTACACATCAGTTGTTGTACCTGGCGGGGCTAGTAAAAGCTAGGTTTTGGGAGGCCAGGGGACAGTGATTAATTTGAACAGGTGGTTTCTGGTGCTCAGCACCTGCACTTCATCATCAACACCGGAGCTTTAGGCAGTGTGGGGAGATTAGGGGCCGTATGTATGAACACATTTTCCCATAGACACAGAATGGGTAAAACCCTTTGATACATCTGACCCTAAGTGATTTGCCAAGAATCACAGGTGTTGAGCCAACGCAGAGGCTCAAACCCAGTTCCCCAGCTGCAAAGTTTGCTACTCTGGCCATTACGCCCCCCATCCTTTCATGGTTCTGTTTTAGGCGATGCTAACAGATGAAATGGGCCGGTGCACACTGCCTCCTGAATAGTGCCTTAGGACTTTTTTTTTTTTTACAAATTATCCATTCCCAGGGGGAGGCTCTTACTCTGGGAATATGAGAGTTTTCGGGAATTGATTACATGGGCCGGAGGGTGCAGACAGATCCCTTGCTCGCCAAAGCAAATAGCCCTGTTTTTTTGTTGGCTCCATCATATCCCACGCATATGTACTATGCCATAGGAGCACCTTATTGCGCTGAGGGTTTAAGTTGGGACTTAGAGCTTTAGACGCAGGGCATGCTCGACTGATGCTACTGTATGCATTTCTTGTTTCTCCTCATCGGCTTCATCCGGTGCTGTGTATTTCTTTCTTCTCCTCATACTATATACATTTAAACTCATGCCCCTACATAGACTTTTGATGTCGACATCTCATAAGTCGAAACCTTTGATGTTCTTCCATTTGAACTTTTCTTATGTTTTTTAATAGTGCGAACCTGGCCCATTAGATTGCTTTACAACCGAATAAAACTGCGTTGCATACTTTTTTAGGTCTGGTGTCAGACAACACCTTTTGATTTTACTAAAATGATATGCATGCTATATTTATGGGGGCTTTCAGTCAGCACTCTTCATCCATTGATCTGCTATTGTTTACTCACATGTTTGTTCTAACACCTACAGGATAGAGCATGGTCAACTGGGTCAGCCTCTTCAGCGATTGGCTGACTTCACAGTGAGTGATGGCATGCCTCCCTTTCACAAGGATCGCATCCACACGCAAAGTAGTTCCTTTAAGCGCCATGGACTACTTTGGCAATGTGTGCTTTTTGATATAAAAAAACGTTTCCTTTTAGTCACTGTTCTTATTTTAGATTGACCATGGTCTAGCAGCTTTCCCAACAACAACGTTTTGCACAAACAACAACACAAAAAACAGGCATGCACAAATCCAAAAGGCTAGCAGCTGGCTAATTCCAGGCCAATTGGCTGCTCCAATGCTTGTGTGCTTCTAGGTACAGGGAGTGTCCGTGATTTGCCCAGAATCACAGGATGTTGAGCCGAGCCCAGGATTCAAAACCTAGCTCCCATGTTTCAAAGACGGCAACTCTAGCCAACTGGCCACATCCCTCCCCTATGTTGATTGACGGACACCCGATCTTCCAAGTGCTGTCCAATAACATTCCAAATATTTGAATGAGGATTTGAGTGCTTCAGTGTTCAAGGAATTCAGGGAGAAAATAACACACGGATTTGCCAGTTGAGATCTGTGTAGTGACCTCGCTGCTCATTATTTAACTGTGTGAGAAAGTTGAGATTCCCTAATAAAGTTGGAGTAAATGAATAATATTTTTGGTGTGCTGGGACTCCTCAGCCTTCTGACAGAAATGATATAATAATGAGTTTACATGTAGAGCTTGGTACTACACTTTTACTGTTTCAAAAGCATAGTAGTACCAGGTATTTGTGACTGATACCCAATTTAATAGTTCCCAGTTTCTGGCCACCTAGAGGATGAAATACCTGGTGAACCCTGCCAGCAGCTGAGCTTTCAGTTTTCAAGGCCTGGCACACATTGCATGCGCTGACACCTCCACCCATGCTCACATGGTACAGTCTGGCCCGACGTCGAGCACGGTGCCACCTTCGCTCAGAGGCAGGGTGTCAGAGGGATCAGGCGGTACATGCCAGTACACGACAGGCTCTGGAGCTCAGCCAGAAGCAATATGTGTTCAACACAGGCCGGGAGCGTGAAAAGTGTAGCCAAGCAGCGTCTCCACTGAGCCTGCGCCATCACGACTCCCTCTCATTTCACAGAGGAGTTCAGACTCTGTTGCAGCAGTGGTTTTTTTCTTAGATCTGCCTAGACAGCTTAGCTGCCTGCAAAACCTATTGTTAACATTACTGTAAAACATATAGTGTGGGCTGTGACTCCATTAGGGAAGCATTTCCATTTGACCTCATTCTATTAGCTACTTTGTGCATCATTCCACCTTCCAAGAAGTGCTTCCATTGTAATTAGGGTTCCCGGTTTTATGGTATTTATTTTTTTGACATTTCCGTCTGTATGTATTCATATTTATTTTTGGCAAATTTATCTGTATCCATATTTATTATGGATTTTGCGAAAAAAATGACGCTGAAACTGGTATATTTCCACATTTATTTAACCAATAAATATGCAGTCATGCTTGAATGGCTGCCAGGTTTCGGTAGTCTGAACACCCGCAGAAGATAAATCAATGCACTTATATGAAAATATGCTCACTTCAGTATCAGTCTTGTGCACATCTACTGCAGTTTAAGCCTCCTTACTTAAATCCCTTTTTTTAACCCCTTTCCTATCAATCCACATAGTTAGTGGGCTGGCACCCAATTTCCGTTTTTATCCACATTTAAAAATATATACAGACAAGAAAATACATGTTTTTCTGTCTGTATTTATCTGTAAAAATCCATAAAAATGGGAAACAGGGAGCCTTCATTGTAATGCACGTTTTGGGCATGTCTGTGTTCACACCAAAGCAAGATTGTTGGACTTGGCCTTTTCCCCCCAAAATTTTTCGCTTTTGACCCCCTTATCTGGATTGTCTCCCCCATGGGATTAAACCTGTATAGGCCATGAGTGGTGTGAGACACCTTGTGAAAATGTAATTACCTGACATAATGTGAGCACTTGTAAAAAAAAAAAAAAAAAAAAAAGCCTTCATTGTAATGCACGTTTTGGGCATGTCTGTGTTCACACCAAAGCAAGATCTATTGGCTTTGCCAGTGCTTGTCATTATCATTGTTAGCAGGGGCGTAACACAGACCCCCGTGACCTCCACAGTGCGGGGGGTCCCCGAGCTGCATGGGGCCCCCTCAATACGGTACTCAGGCCTGAGCGCTCCGGATTAAATCCGGAGCAGCGCCCCTCAGTGTACATTGCAGGGGAGCCCCTTAACCCCTTCGACGCTGATGACGAGCTGGGCTCGTCATGAGGTAGCCTCCTCGCACGCTCATGACGAGCCCAGCTCGTCACGTAAAGTGCGATTTTGAAAAACCCAGCGTACGGGCGGAATTCCGCCCGCACGCATGCGGTTAAACTTTCGCTACACCACTGATTGTTAGGGTGCTGTGCCTCTTATATAGGATGCTCTCTCTCCCCCTGCTCAGCATACATTCTTATACCCTAAGCCCTCTCCTACTTTGGAAGCCTAGCAGTGTTTGGGAGGCCTCTGCCATCTAAAGGTGAATGACGACCCATTACCCCAACCAGCTACTTCTCTTGATACCTGCCTATTCACTGTCTGACAGTCTAGTAACTCAGCTTTATACCCTATGCTTAATTTGTGCCGGTGTTTTACGGGACTCGGATCCAACACATATTTTTAGACACCAGCACATATTTAAGAGAAATCACCACATGATGGCGATGTATGTGTATTTTTGAGTCACGTTAATTAGTGGAGCATTAAACTATTTAATATATCTTACAAACATTATCAAACTTAAACTTAAAACTGCAGTTTAAAGTGACATATGTGGTGCCAGCTGAAGCGGACCAGTGAGTAATACCATGGCACTTAATTTTTTTTTTTCAAATTGAGCATTGCTTACACCTGTAACCTGAAGTCGCTGCCGCTCATCTTCTGCCCTAGCCTTCTCTTTGCACTATGGCAGTGAAACACCTGGTAACTAATACTGAACTAAACAGAAAGAGAAGCTTCAAGCATGAGCTCTACACTAGGGCTAACACATAACTGCTACACAGAATAAAAGAGGCACTCCTTTTATTACAAGAGCTGTGTATATGTGAGGTTCTTTTCTGTCGAGCGCAACATTGGGTTACGCTCGTTTCTTTGTTCCTGTTGTGTTATGTCCTACCTTGTCACTGCGCCAGGACGCTCCTTAGCTGGGGCAGCTGTGCGCATAACAAATAACGATAACATAACATAACATAACATAACATATAACAATATCATTTTGTTTCTGGGCTTCCACGAAAAACAATGTAATTGCTAGTTGGGGGGTAACACTCTTTTTCGTTTAAAAACACTTTGCATGCATCTCATGAGGTTGTGATCAATTTTGCATCAACCTCTGTTAAAATGATAAAATAGTGTTTCATAATACAGCCACAGAAGGTGCTAAATTAACCCGCATAATTCAATTTTCATGTTGCTTAAATTAACCAGCCCTGCCCTACCAGAGAATTCATGCTCGTTGCTGCATAATTCAAGGGACCCTGCTGTTTGTCACTAAACATAGCACTCGAGTGGGCCAACAATATGATTCATCACTTAACATTGTGTCGTGTGCAGCAGGACACTACACACTCGAGTGCTATAATGCTTATAGAGTAAGCCTTTGACAGCATCAAGGTGCAGTGAAAAGAAATTGGAGGGGACCTATATATATATATATATATATATATATATATATATATATATATATATATATATAAATGACAAAGAGGGATAGCGGTGCAAGGATTTTTAAAGCACTAGGTACAATTATATTATCTCATAGTGTACGCTCACTTCCTTGGCAACAACGGAATTTGGAAGATAATCCTTGCTATTTGGCACCCTCTAGTGGTCAACTGTGGTGGTGCACCTGTCCTGGGCATTCTCCAATCAGGAGCTGTGCGGTCATGTCTTAGGAGAAACACCTCCTAAAGATAGTGTGTAGTGGCTAACATGAAGCTCTGTCTTGTCTTTAAGATGTGTGCGTGTGTGTGTGTGCGTGTGTGTGTGTGTGTGTGTGTATATATATATATATGTATATACACAAAAACTTGAGTTGCCCACAAAAAGAAAGGGCCCACACTGGAAAGATCTGCTGCCAAAATCTTTAATAAAGACTGCCGCTCGATTGAGAACAGAATGCCTTCAGCCAATATTAAATGCTCGAGCCGACGCGTTTCGTGCTTGTTGCACTTCTTCATAGGCTCAGTTCATTACGAGTGTGCAGGGAATATCATGCAGAACAGGTCAGCAACTTTGGTGCTGCGCTGCATTATGTGACAATTTGGTAAACATGGGCCTTTGTTCATGGACATCAATCCACAGAAATTTCAGGGGTAGCACAAGTGACATCACATGCCCTTTGACCTCCAGTTTCGCTCACACATACTTACACATAGACACAAACACACATATTTACACTCTCTCTCACATAAGCACACTCTCACCCACAAGCACGCACACAACATACATTTAAAAGCATTTTTTACTTACCTCAGCTGCATTGGAAAGTAATATTCGAGCTTATTGTACTTCATTTTTATTACACTAATAGTGAATCATATATTTTATCTATTCATTATTAGTGTCACAAAAAAATGACAGTAAATAAAGAGAGGGGAGGCCCAGCTGACTCAGTGTTCCTGGCACTGAATTTGCCACCTCTGCAACCAGGGGTCACAAAGGCAGTGCTAGGGGTAGCATAGGGCAAGCCAGGGGTCGCAGCTGCGACCCCTGGTGATCAATAATTGATGTCCATGCCTTTGTATCTGGTCTGATGTGTGGTAAGTTGCAGATGTGAGACGATAGTGAGTAAAATAGGTTGTGAGATAACTTGGCAGAGACGATGTAGAGATGTATGGGCAATGCAGAAGTGTTGCACTGGGATCTCTCTATTTTTAGGTCTCGCCTGATCCAGCGCATGCGCTAACATGAAAGACATTTAGTCGATGTGGATTTTGGAAGTGCTACCAAAGGCTGGCTTTTCTCCGGCCACCAGCTTGCTGTTAAGCGCGCAGAGCCACCATCTGCCCCTCCTTTCCTTTGTTGTCATGGGTAATTAAGCGCCGCACGCGTGCACCACTCGCGTATTTTTTTTAACTTTTCTATTATCGCCACCAACGCCACGATCACTTCCAGTTTCACCATCAAGTGGCCACGTCACTTTAAGCGCGCACCACTTGCGTGCTTTAAAAAAAAATTCTATTATGTCCACCAACTCCGCGATCACTTTCAGTTTCGCCGTCAATCAGCCATGTCACTTTAAGCGCGCACCACTCGCGTGCTTTTAAAAAAAATTCTATTATTGCCACCAACTCAGCGATCACTTTTAGTTTCGCCTTCGCGCGGCCACGTCACTTTAACAGCCGCGCGGCCAATGCGTGTTGCTCCCTAGCATCTGAAAGATGGCGCCGGTGAGTGTGGCGTGGTTTTACTTTGTGTGTAGCACTTACCAGTTCTCCTAATTTGCTAATTTTTGACAGCTCAATACGTTAGTTGCCCATGTGTGTCTCACTCAAGCTTTCAATGTTACTATAATGATGGTTAAGTTGCCAGCAAAAAAATTTCCTAAGGCTCCGATCCAGACTGCACCAGTGCTCTTCACTCGTCAATTGCCTTACATGCCAGTAGACCCGATACAAGCAGGAGGCGAGACTACCAATTTTTTGCTGCTAAAAATTGCATTATTTTGGTGTTCTCATTCTCAAAATTGCCTCTCCTAAAACATTTTTTTATATTATTTAACTGGAACATCATTCTCCTGACAACCCCCTAAACAAATGAAAAAATAACTTCTGAATTCTTGGCATGTATTGCATTAATCACACTTTGCCGTATTTAGTAGCGCTACAACATACTATAAATCTTCCTGTAATGTTAACAGTTTGTTTAATTTTCCATGTTCTTCGGCAAGCTTATCCTGCACTCGAATGATCATCTTTGCCCTTGTAATTTCTCGTGCTTTCTTAACATGTCTCCGAAATGGAGTTTTATAAAAGTGCTACACTCGGTAAGGTACACTGGGAATGCTACATAAGAAATGTGATTTTCAATAATCGATTTTTAAGTTTAATTTAAACTCTGATTTCACATCTTAAAATTGTTTTTTATACATTGTTAGGGACTGATCTTGGGCTGCATATGTTTTCAACCCATGCCTCCCCATTCCTGAACCGGGCTACGGGTGCACCCCTCCGCCTCTCTCTCCCGCTGCAGCCTGCACGCCTGTCTCTCTCACTTCCTTTTCTTAAAGCCACAGCCTATTCTTATGAGAGCACACTTATTTAAGAGAACTATACATACCATTGTGGAAATTGGCCATGACTTTAAAACACAATGCGAACTCCAATGGGATCTTCCATTAACCAACTAAGCACTTCGTTTCTGTCTGAATTCTACACAGCTTAGAAAATGGCTGGCATCTGTGTTTAATAAAACACAATTGCGCATCTGACTTGAATCGTAAAGAGCATTTAAAATGGTGAGTTACTTACAGGAAGGTTTACATTGTAGGGCTGTTTGCAGATGCAGGCATTTGAAATGGCATTAAACCGATGGAGTACAATTTAAATAACCAAGTTGCATAATTTAGTCCTCTGTGCTACATAATCTTATCCTAGCAGCCCTGGAAATGTTAAAGCTCTGCAGAGTGGTTTAGGGGCTGTCGTAGGGATTGTGAAATCTGCATTTTCCCAGTATCTGATAGTTCCCTGCTCTTTGTCTAATAAAAGAACCAAAGTGTGTTATACGCCCACCCCCAACTCACTTCTCCGCCCTCTTCCGAATCTGGCAATAAAAAATAATATTTACAACAGCCCCGGCAGGGTTCGCCTATAGTAAAGCCAACGATCTTAATCTAACATAGAGAGGAGAAAGGCACACAAAAGGGAAGTAAAATATAATTATGTGGCAAAAAAGTGACTCATGCTGTAATTTCCCTTGCCGAGCCTCAGTGTCCCGTTATTTGTTGCTAATGCTCCCCCCGGGGCTACCTGTGTGCTGCCCCTGGGGGCACCACGCTGTGCTTTTAGTTTACAAATCATTTCCACCCGGTGTGCTATTCCAATAAGCTCAGTGGTAGGAAACAAAAACCTCATAACCTGGAATGCATTTGTTGTAAGATGAAAGCCCGGAAGTTGGAAATGTCTTTTAAACACCTTAAAAAAGGAGCCCCTTTAGACACATTAAAATGCTGCACTACCACTTTCGAGAGGACACGGATGATCCAACCCATACTTTTGCATGAAATGTACAATGTATATACTGTGCCCTTTTTCTGCTCTATGCATTGAGCTTTATAAATGTTACGACAACTATGATAGACCCGATGTTTCTTTTTTCCCAATAGGATCTGAAGCAAAAACAATGTCAGAAGTGTGGTGTTCTATTCAGGGCCGGTTCTAGGATTTGCAAGGCCCTGGGCTAAAAGGGAATGTGCGAGGCCCCTCTAATGTAGATAAGTGGCCCCTTGCAAGGAGACCCATTCACAGACACTGTGGGAGGCCCATTGTCCAGCATTTTGTCGCCCCCCACAGTTTTAACTTTGAGCCCACAAGCATTTCTCACACCTTCAGTCTGATAGGTGTGAGAATTGCTTGTGGGCTAAAAGTTAAAACTATGGGGGCGCCAAAATGATGGACAATGGGCCTCCCACAGTGTCTGTGAATGGGTCTCCTTTCAATTGAAGGGAGCGTGTCCCTCCCTTATGTATCCAGATACCATCCCTGAGAGGCCCAGGGTGGGGGGGCCCCTCCATTTCAAAGAAAAGTGACACCTTTCTTTGAAATGGATCGCCATGGAACCGACAGGACACATCGCCAGTGCGTGGCCCCAAGTTGGTGGGCTAAGTGCGGGGCCCTGGGCAGCTGCCCATGCTTAGCGCCGGCCCTGGTTCTATTGCATCGCTACGTTCCGCAGCAAAAACAAAACAAGCTTTGGCATAGCCAATAGGTCTTTGCTTTGGGACTTTATACGTTTTTAGCCATGCAACAGTTGATGTTATTACACCAAGGATATTGTACTGCATAACTAAATACTTATAAGGTCCCAAAAGCGAGACCAATTGGCTATGCCAATGCTTGTTTCATTTTTCAGAGGATGGACTTTAGTGCCGGGTACCATGAACTTGTCATTTCAAGCTGAATATTGGAGCTGCCGGATTCTGGAGATAGTAGCTTGGACATAGAGATTTCGTAGGAGACCTGTGTATATGCCTCTAAGGTAGACAAGGAGGGACATTATTGCTGCCAGCACTAGAATGGTTTTCTGAGAGAGGGGCCGTAGCAGAGCTCCAGGAAGGCAGAGCTGGTGGGAGTCAGTTAAAGTGACAGCAATAATTTGCAGAGGGGTAGAGAGGTCGCTGTCAACCCACACTACACATTGCTGTGCCCCTACTGTATCATCGATCAATAGTGTATTTCAATTTTGTGCTTTTCATGTTGATAAATATTTGAGCTGAAAAAACAGAGTGTCAAGTTTCGGGTTCGTTTTACAGGCAGTGGAGTGCCCAGTGAGTCAGAATAAGAACAGGGACAGATGGGAGGAGGGCTTACAGGACTGTAAGTAGGATCTCATTCAAGCACAGCCATATTCTGCAGCCAGAGCTGAATGTATAATAAAATGTAATCCGTAGTGGTTAACATTGGTGGTACAACTAAATATAACTCTTTTCCGCTACCTGCTGGCTATGTGAGGCATTTCTTGTGCCACCATCATCAGAGCCGAGAGGAAACACAATGGTGCTGCTCTCCCACTAGGCGTCAAGGGCTCAAATGTCGGATTCAATGAAAAACAAAATACAGGGGCATATTTACAAAAAAGTGATGGAGCGTGGCGTTAGCCTTCTTGGCTTAACGCCGCTCTTTTCTACTTCTGGAATGCAGGGCTGCACAGTATTTACAACAATGCGGTGCAACCCTGCGTTTCCCCCTAAGCAGGCGCTAATTTCAGCTGCCTAGCACCAACGCAGGCCCCCTTGCACCATAGTGCATGGGTGCCTGCGTTGCAGGGGAAGATTGTTTATGTGCAGGAAGGTGTCCCTTCCATAAACAATCATGCATGGCGTTTTGCTGTTTTTATGTGTGCTGCACAATGCAGCACACATAAAAACAGCAAAAATGAGGAGAAATAAAGCATTTCTCCTAATTGCACCCTGTTACGTCAAGGGGCCTCATTTATGAAAAGTGTTACATAACTGCAGGAAAAACGCAATGCAACACTGTCCACAACGCCATCCTTGCAACACCATGGATGCGCCATATTTACTGTATGGTGCTACATGCCACAAGGATTTACAGATACAGCAGTAATCCTAACGTATCTGTAGGTGCAAAAAAGGCGCATTGCTGGCATGTGTCTGAAAACAGACGCAACTCCAGCAATGTGTAATTTCACATGGGGCAAGCCCCATGTGAAAGTCTCTTCATCACACCTTACGCCTGCTTCAAGAATACGTAAGGATTTGATGCACTGACACCGTAAATTTGTCACAGTGAAATCTCTTAGATTTTGCGGAGTCACTTCTACGTGGCTTTCCTGCGTCTGAACGCCCACCCAGCATATATTATACCTGTTGCAGGTATAATGTAGCACAGGGGTTTAGGGGTTCACAAAGCAACGCATCTGCCTAGATGCATCACTGTGTGAATATGGTGCAGCGTGGTGCATTTTTTATGCCACTGCAGCATTACAAAAAGTGACGCAACAGCGGCGTAAGTGTCTCACAAATACGGCAGCAGGTTTTAACTGGTTTTAAATTTGGCGCTGCCCCATATTTACGCCACTCTTGTAAATATGGGGCAGCGTTAAAATCAATGGGTGTTGCGGCAGGAGCACCCCCCGCAACACACATTTCCCACCCCTTTCATGCTAAGTATAGCAGGAAAGAGCACCTTATTTACACGGCAGCTTTAAACCACATTAAGAGGCTTAACGCTGCCTTGTAAATAAGGCAAAGCCTGTATCGCCACCACAATGTAAAATAAAAAGTGAAGTTCTGGTGGCGACATGGGAATTTAATACACACTTAAAAATCTGGATGGATTTATTGGTACGCAGTTCTAATAGAATTACTTCTGTTTCCAAAGCCTCGTTTGATATTCTGTTTTTGTTTCTTAATCAAATGGATTTGAGATTAGTGTACATTTTAAACACACACATTGAGACAGCGCCATCTTTAGTGTTCCCTAGCCGCTGGGTGAAAGCAGCTCTCTTAAGCAGCTCCTTGTGAGCCTTGATTTACTTGCACAGCGTTACTCTAGGTTGCAGACTGAAAAGAGGCTCCACAGCAGGTGAGATTTGGAGGATATTTATTCAGGAGTAAGTTCCATAACCAGCTAACCCAAAGACTGGAAGCAAATGAATTCAAGCTCAATGCTCCAAAATGGAATCGCCTCGCACAAAGGCACGAGGACACAGCAGGACCATCATGGACCTTCAAAAATAAGCACATAAGAAAATCAGGCTTGTTCTCCAGACAGCATCCTGTGTGTTAAATCTTCATGTAAGTCTGAGTTCTCTGCTTGCACAGTCTGCTTCTTTTTTGTCCTCATAGCACCATTGCAGGTTCAGGCAATGTTATATTGGGGGAGTATGACCATCAGCCTAATGCATTTGCAATGGCCCCAGCTCTCTTATATTGGCTGAAGACCAATACCCATGCGCTTGGGTGAAATCATAGGACTTATATTCCCCTGAATCCGGGATATTGTTCCATCTTATATACTCGGCCAATATTGTACCCGCTCCAGCTGGAGTACTTCCAATATCCAACCTACAAGCCCGACAAACTGCTTTTACCCAACTCACTGCAGTGGGAGGCTTTGGGTCCAAGCACTGTATATATATCTCTCTTCTGGCCAGCAGTAGAACAGCAAACATCGCTGAGATTTACTAAGAAAACACCTTGTTGTAGTATCGACCCCTAACAAAACCAGCACAGGAGTCGTCTTAATGTTTGTTTTGATCATTTTTGATATGACGCTACTCACAATTTCCCAGAATCTTTCAAGTATTGGACAAGTCACAAAAGCATGTTCGTTGTTTGCTTCAAGAAACCTACATCTTGTACATTTAGGGGTCGGGTCCTTTACAAATTTGGTAACGTTCTGAGGTGTCCAATACAATCTAGTCTGCATCTTGTGTGTTTTTTGGCTGCAGTGCCGCCAGTACTGGCTCTTGGAGATTTGTGAATGTCATGGTAACTTCCAGATGTCACAAGGAGCCAAGTCAAGGGCCGGTGGTTGGCACCATGTACTGAAGGTGGGGTCTATCCTCCAAAACGTATGGTACAGCCGCTTGCAGAGACAGGTTATCAACCCTGAGTATAGAAAGGGGACAATGTAGTGACCTTCATGGTCAGGTTAGTGATAGGGGGTTAATCAGCACAGGGACCAGTAAAAAAACACAGATAGCACATATCTCCTCCCTTTAATTCAACAACAAAAGCACATCAGTGCACTCTCCTTCCTCCAACACATTGCTAAGCTCATCCTTACTTCAACACTTTACTACAGTACGCAGCGTACACTCTTCACCATCTTTCCACACATCTCCAAAGGATTAGGAGGTACTCCCACAACCATGTGACTAAAGATTTGTCCTTGAGGTTTTAACTCCAATACACACAATGCTAAATGTGCCTCTGATTTTTTCACAAGTTCCTCTCCCTGACATGCATACCTCTAATGTCCCTCTGATTGTTCACGAGGTTGCAAAATGTACTCACTTTGCAGTCAGAGAAAGGAAAAGTAAACACTAGACTCCTTGTTGATAAAAGAATATAGTGCAATTTGTCGGAAGACATTGCATGGCATTTGATGTGTGTCTTGGAATGCACAGCAATTGAGACCAGATTTAAACAAAATGAAAGGCCATCATTCTCCTTTTGAATCCCTGCAAGGTTATTCTGGGAGAACTGCAGAACCTCCCACACCTGTACTTCTAGCATTCCTAACAAACCATCTCATCAAAAAATATATAATTCCCTGTATGGCAACTGCACATTCTACATTTGCTGTCATGGTTAAGGCAGTCAGATCCTGCAGTTACTTGGGGCCTGATTTAGATCTTGGCGGATCAGGTCCCGCCGTCACTTTCTCGACGGTCGTCCCCCCTGGCGACTTGGCTGTCCACCCACCGTATTTAGATGTTGTCGCATCTATGGACGAAAGGCCGCCGGAGTCCTGCTAGCACAATGGTGACATCTAAATCGGGTCAGAGCAATCCCGCAGGGATGTATGTCATTACCATGCATGCTTTTACAACGCATGCCTTTACCACGCAATTTTTACAACGCAAGTCGTTACAATGACTTGCGTTGGGGGGTGCTGGATAGTAAATAGTTTAATTTACTATTCCAACTCCAGTCCCCGTGGATAGTAGGGAAGGTTTTGGATAGTAAATTAACTATTCCCTATCCTAGAGCGCCCCCAGCGCAAGTCATTCTAACGACTTTCGTTGTAAAAGGTGCGTGGTAAAGGTACTGCATTGTAAAAGTTGCGTTGTAAACGCTGTTTACCATCCCGCAGGCCTGACTGCAACGGAGTACTGCTAGCCAACTGAGAAGACCGCTAACGCAGCAGGACCCTGTCTATTGCCACAAAATCTAAACACGGCAGGCTGACCGCCGTCAGCTAGACGGAAGACCGCAGTGGGATGACAATAGTACCGCCAAGAGCTAAATCGGGCCCCTAAACTGGATCAACCATAACACACAATCGCTACTGCTCAAAATAGCAAAACACACACATAAAACACTGAAAAATAATGGTTCAATACACTATGTCGAAACACTTATCATCTTGGCACAGTACATCAGCATGTATAAACTTGTATGCATGGAAAACACTTTATGCAATCTCACTCTAGAAAGGTCTGTGCACAATAACACAAACTCTGTATGTATGTTTTTATGTATATAGTATTTCAATAGCGCAAACATAGCCAAAGACAGCAAATCACTATACACGGACAAAGACAAGCACAAAGTCAACAAGCAATAGGAGAGAAAGCTGTTTTGTGGATGATTAATGCATTATAATGTAATGTTCTTGAAAGAGGTGAGGCTTAAACTCACCTAAATCGGGGCAGTGTTTGAGCAGCCCTGATGGATACGAAGTTGTTGTTCAAGATCCAGGGTGCATAAATGGAAATGGCCTGCAGTTTTGTTCTTTCTTTTTTAACTCTTCCTAGCCTGCAGTATGATGGTGTCCTGGCTGCGGGTGTGCTAAGATCCATTAGAGATAGTGAGCTTGTCTGCAAGATAAGCTGGGGTGCTAGTCATGATAGCTTTGTAAATGATGCAGCTGGTTTTGAAGATGGTGCGTGCCAGTAAGGGTAGCCATTGGAGTTCTATCAGGATAGGGTAATGTGATCATGTGCTGCAGTGTTTAGGATGCCCTTAGGGGGTGCCACTGTGGAGTCTGGGAGGCCATAGAGCAGAGCATTACCATCATCGAGATACAGGAGTATGAGGGCTTGAACTACAGTTCTGATGTCACTTTCCGGACGAAACAGTTTGGCTTATTTTAGAAGAGAGAGCTGGTACCAGGTCGTCTTTTTGTTTTTTGGCAACGTGTTCCTTGAGTTTAAGCCTGGTGACCATGGGAAATCAAATTGACGCGGCATTGGGTGGAAGTTGGGGTTGGAAGCTGTCAAGATTTATGCCTTTGCACCTGGTGTGTACTGTATCATTTTTATTGTTGTAGGTGAATAGTAATTCTGGGCCAGATGTAGGTAAATCCGAAATACCGATTTCTTAATAGCGAATTTTACTGATTCACTATTAAGAAATCGGTATTTCCTATGTAGGTAAAGATTCGGTAAAAAATACTGAATCCTTAATATCGGTAATTGAGATTCGGTAATAAGGAATACCTACCCATTCATTTCTAAGGGCTTGGAGGCCCATAGGAATGAATGTGAAGACATTCAGTATAGCGAATCGGTAATACCAGGAGATATTTCAAGGGTCCCAGGGTGTCCCAGGGTGTCCAAAGGACACCCTGTTGCACCCCTGAAATGAGCATGTGTGCACATGTGGCGCACATACATGCCCTAAGGGCATGGATGTGTGCCACATGGCACTTTAAAAAAAGCAAAAAAGTGCTTTTTTAAGGGAAATCGGTAATTACCACCAACTTGAAGTTGGTGGTAATTACCGATTTCTTAAGGCTCAAAAGCACTCTTTAATGTGCTTCCTACATTGCCTTTAAGGAATCGGTATTACCGATTACTTAAATGCAAGAGCAATAAGGAATCGGTATAAAGGAATCGGTATTTACCGATTCCTTATTTACCGATTCCTTCCCTACATCAGGAATGGCTAAATACTGGTCGGTAACGCTGAAATTTACCGAATTTCGGAGTTACCGACCGGTATTTAGCCTCCTACATCTGGCCCTCTGTCTTGATTGGGTTGAGGTTCCGGTAGGTGGTGCACATCCAGTAATGGAGGATACACTGGCAGTGTTTGAGGTGCTGGATGCCTGAAGTAGACAAGCCTTTCAAGTAGAGTAGTGGATCATTAGCATATTGGTGAATCTTCATGATGTTATCTGAGTGGAGCAGCAAGCCACTGAGTTATTATTGGAATCCAGGGACCCCACTGAGTCATTATTGGAATCCAGGGGCCCCCACTTACTGGAATCCAGGGAACCCCACTGAGTCATTATTGGAATCCAGGGCCCCCCACTTTCTGGAATCCAGGGACCCCCACTGAGTCATTATTGAAATCCGAGAAGCCTGGGCTAAGCAAGTTCAATGATTTGAATGCCAAAACAATAAACAAGCATTTATGAAACCAATACAAAAATGATGAAATATGTAATTTCGTTCACATAAAATATTTAAAATTCTATATTTTAACTGGAAGGTTGGAGCTTTTATAAATTCAATTGGGGTCACCCATCATACTATATTTTCTTTGATGCATTTTCACTGCTCTCACAAATCAATCTGAGGATACCAACTTAATTTTTAGCCCCCTCTTTCAAATTTCTTCCCATTTACAGAATGTTTTAACATTCAAAAATATTGCTTCTTTATGTACACCGCATGAATGATTTCCCAAGCAGTCACTTAACCCGTAAGTAGGCAGCGCGGACCCCCTGGCATCCCAAGACTGCTCCAAACTGACATCAGATTGTGGGCACATATGACTCTTTCCCTCTTCTCCTCAATGCTACTACAAACATCCATGACTGGTAAGGGAAGACAGAAACAATAGACAAGTGCCAAGAAGAATGCAGAACATGCTTTTCTGAACCGGGATCACATGGCACCTTGGTCGGGTACTGGGCAGTTAACTTTTTTAAAACTTGACTCATGTCAGACAGATGTCGCTATGCATTTACATTTGTTGTAGCCAAAGAGTTCCAAAATATATATATCCGAATAAGCAGCATTTGTCAAACGAACAGACAGCTCGTAAGCCGCTTACGGGTTACCGCCCATCCTGTGTTGAGGCTCCCACATTGGTTTATGCTCAGATTCTTCATGACTCAAGAAGATAGCGCGATCCCAAGACCCTTAGAGGTTAAGAGGTAAGACGCCCATGGGCACCTATTTTCAAGTGATTTTGGGTTGCCTATATCTCGATATTTGCTTGAAAATAGCGCATATTTGTGTTGGGATGGCGGAGGATGTGTTTAGACTCCAAAATGATTCCACTGGTAATCATGGAGGAATGGGGAGACCCACGCTGCACCAGAAGGTTTGTTGGCTTTGGCTTTCTGATAGACAAAAGGGATATTGCAAAACATTGGCACTGTGAAAGGCCCCCCACTGTGGAGGAATGGATGAGAGGCATGGACTATTGTGAAAAAGCAGAAAAAACGGCGTACGGGGTAAAATGCTGCCTCAAAACTTGCTAAAATCTGGGCCAATGGTGGGAATATTTTCATGGGGCGGATGACCGTGAATTGGATAACATGTGATGTGAGTTGCATAGTTTCCAACATTTGAAAATAATTTCCAGGGACACTTTGCAGCACGGCAATCAATTACTTACTTGAAAATTTACCAAACCCACTGCCCCAAAGCTCCACCCACACCGCCCAACCCTAACAATTAGCATAATTTAACTCTGCCTAATTATCATAGTGCAGATAATCGGGTCTACTCAATAAAGAGAGAATTTCAAGGAATTAAGACAGGAATTTCAAATTTAAGACCAAGTAGCTGAGTTGGAATAATTCTCCTATTCACCTGCATTGGAGAATGTTTGCAACTCGGCTACTTTGACCTAAAGTTTGAAATTCCCATCGCAAATTCCCTGTAATTCTCTCTTTATTTAGTAGTCGCTCATATCATCGAGTTCCCATCAACACTACCATGCATCCTTGGTATGCGATAGATACATTCGCAGCACATCATCTATATCAGGCAGGTGCATTTTATCACTTTTAGGTGAGTTGGTTATCAGTCAGTGCAAATGCTGGGACTGGTCCGGGATAGTGAATTTCCAGGGACAGTCTCCAACTTGCCTGAACTGTCCCAGCAAAAACAGGACAGTTGGCAGCTAAGTGTGTTGCTTCTTTTTCAAAATGTTGCAGTTCGTTTCAAATGCTAAATTCTATGATAATCGTCGGATATGGGACATGGTACCTGACCTGTGTTTGTTAAATGTTATAAAAAGAAAACAACAATAAAATGGGTTAATTAAAAAAAGAGAAGGGAGTTGAGCACTTACCAAAGGCCCTTTGTGGACAGAAGAGGAAGATGTATTGCTCTCACACAAAAGATACATACTTCAATAGCGTGCTTTCATTTATACTTTGTAGACGGGGGATTTGGGGGGCAGTCAAGCCCGCGAGGTCTGCCTCCCAGGCAGTTTGGGAGGGGGAGGGACGGCCGGCAGCGACCACATTTTTAGGTTTTGACTAGCGATGCATGCGTACGAAGTACGCATGCGCTAGCAAAATCTAATGATATCCTCTAATCCTCTATGTGGGGTCGGGTATCTGCCCCCTCCTCCCATTGGCTAGCTCCATAAATGGAGGCTAGCCATTGGTAGAGGGCTCTGTCTGTCAATCCCAGACCAGATTCGGGGGCGTTCCCGAGAATTTTTCCCTTTTGGCTACGTCACGCGACGTCAGCCAAAAGCCGGGAACGCCCCCGAATCTGGTCCGGCATTGAGCCGGCACCGGCCTTCCTGCTTGTTTCCCCTTGCACTCGGGAATGTCTTCTCCGCCTGTCACTGCTGTTTGCCTCCATCCCACACGGCATTGCTCCGTGTATTCACCGCCGCGGCCCCGAATGAGAGGAGGAAGCAGCGCCCGCCTTCAAGCCCGGGCCGCGCTGGGATTGGCCCAGCCGGCCGAGCCCCCTTCCGCGTCATCGCAGGAGGAGGAGGAGAGAGCCGGAAGGAGGAAGCAGCCTGCATCGACCGTCCCTCTCCCCGTGCAGCAGCCTCAGTTCCAAAAAAAAGTATTTTAAAGCGAACTATCCCGGCCCAGTTTCTTTTTGTCAAATTCAGTAGTTGCAAATTTTCGAGCAGCTTCAAAGCGGAATTGGCCGCTGCTTCCATATGCAATCGCCAGCGTTGTCCGCTCTTCTATGTCTCTGGTCTAGTGGCTGAGCCTTTGTGTTTGCGGAAACCTCTGCTTCTGCCAATAGAGAGAGTGTAACGGCCGGCCCGCGGTACTGGCTGTAGCGACCCCCAGTGGCAGCGCCGCTTGACAGCAGCCCGAGAGAAAGAGGAATGGCGCTGAGAGAGCCCGGGCAGTGAGAGGCCCCGGCATTTAGCGCAACCCGTGCCGGCAGTATGGTGAACACCCGGCGCTCCCTTCGCAGCAACACCGCAACCCCGGCCGCAGAGCCCGCTCACTTTATCTCCTCTAGGACTCGCTCCGGCATGGGGTCCCGCAGTGAGGCCGCTGCAGAGCAGGTCAGCCGGGGACAGGGGTTCTGTTGGGCTAGGAGTAGTGGGAAGGGAGGCGCCTGGACTCTGCAACAGCAGCACGCACAAGTTCTAGGTTGTCATCTGTCTGTGTGTGTACACACTGCCCCGTGCAGTCAGAGGGAGGCGGGCCAGCGCCAACTGTGGCTGTGTCTGGGACTGCACCCCACTGGACCCTGCACCCACCGGTAACCGGTCTTTGCAACCCCGACCGGCAGCGGAGTCTTGCATCTTTACCAATTCCCGCACACCCAGAGGAATGGAATAATCCATAATAAAAAACAAAAAAAATCCTATGAAAACGGGCTTAATCCCGACATTGTCCTACAAAAGATCTGAACCAAAATAAACTTTGAAAAACATATCACATGCCCAAAAAACTTCCAGCCAATAAAAGAGGCCAAGCCTTTAGCAGCCCCACTCTAACCAAGAGCCAGAATTTCTAGGAGACCCCATCCCAAATGTGTCTCATCGTCATTAACGACCTACCCCAAACAAAACTGCCACCCAACTTCTTTGCTATAACTATCGACTCGACCTCATAATTTGTGTACCCCGTTCACTTAGAATTGTTTTTCTTACCCTCCAACTTAAAAACATCCATACATAAAGGAATCACCGTAATAGCAGAACTCCAAACATTGACATCTATGGGATAATTGTAATCAACTTGCTCAATCCTTCTCGGATACTCAACAGGTTTAGAATTGTGAATACAGCAACATTTCCAACCAAGCCCTAATGCGGTATGCCTATGCTAGGTTAACCATATAGAACATTAACCTTAAACAAGCTTTTACTGTAACCATTACCCTACTTCTCTAAAGTCAAACAATCCCCACTTAGTCATGACATAGGGGGACCCCAGCCACAAAGTCTTTACTGGCTTTTCAGGATAAACACTGTGTATGTATGTGTATTTATATCGGTCGATCTTTCTTTTTTTTTTTTATGTCACCTAATCCTAAACCCACCCATTTGCACCCTTGCGTATTTATGTACTGTTTTCTATAGCTCATACTCAAACCGCTTGGGGTTCAATGCATTGTACAATGTATTGCGGTACTATAGTGAGCGATGTGTTGACTAATAATAAAAAAAAAGGATATAACTAATGTACAGAGAGAGGTGATTATCTTATGCATACATTTTCATAATATGTACAGCAAATCCGAAAGATTGGAACATAAAGGAATTAGTTAACATTGGTAGATAAGTTCAAATTTACATCAAACAGTGGGGTATGTGGATAAGTACAAGGAGTGCAAACATTGGTAGTTCATTGAAGTAGGACCAGCTATGATTAAAAATCGTGTTATATATATATATATGGTTTAACAAAGAGTTGATGTGTTACACTTGAACCAGAATAAATAAATACATAATATACAGACTGTGATTACAGATGGAAGTCACGTTAAACATTGTGGTAATGTATAGAGTGCAAAGAGAGTATATTAAACTATCAGGTCAAAAAGAGAGTAGATCTAGAGGATGTGTGAATAAGTTAATTACTGTAAGACTCCTATCTAGCAAGTCCGTAACAATGTTAAGAATAATTATCCATAACATCAGCCGTAAACTGAGTGCACTGAAAAGCATCAGATATGCCATATTTAATATAGATGCACTTGAAAAGCATCAGATATGCCCTATTTAAGATAGAACTCTAACTTTAACAAAGGCAAAACCATTGCATTGTAAATGCTTGTTGTTATTAGTTTGGGCTTCGTGGGAATAGCCCAAATGTAGCCCAATGTATTTTATAGCCCAAAGGCTATATGGGGGCTTGTCCTTCCTCTCCCAGCCACCATTTTAGGTTTGGTGACCTGGTGGCTGGGAGGGTAGCTGTAAATTAAATTTTTCGTGTTATTCAGAGGATAGTGTAGCGTTTTTGTGCAGTTATTCAGCGAGTCGTGGGCAGAGTTAGGATGTCGGGCGAGGACTGGAGAGTGGTGGAGGCGGTCCGGCAGCTTGGTGAGGCCGGCCGGGTCGAGTTAATTCGGCCTGTGGAGCCGGTAGCAGTGCGCCAGGCGATGCACGCGGCGGTGGGGGCAGCAGCCGCCGTTGCGGCCTGCTCGCCTCCCAAGAGGATGAAGAAGGGCCAGGTAAGTGACCTGGGCTGCAAGAATAGTGTGCGGGCAGCCCGGGGTGCGGGCACAAAGCGGATGCCTCACGTCAATGTCGAGGCTGCGGTGAAGGCCGGTAGGGGACGGGCCCACCGGCAGAGCGCATCGCGCGTCTCCCCGGCGGGTTCAGACGAGGTGCAGGCCGCTCTGATACCAGGAGAGCGGACCCTGTGGGGTGGAATGATTTTGAGGCAGCGCGGGGCCGCACTCATAGCTGGAGGGCGGAGCCGGTGGGGCGGAAGGAGTCAGAGGCGGTGTGGGGGCGCTCTTTTAACAGGAGGGCGGCCCCGTTGGGGAGGAATGCGCTGGAGCACTCTGTAGCGGTGAAGGCCCTGGCGAGAGTGAAGGCTGGCGGGGCCAGCGAGGGGAAGGGCAGCATGTTTCCCCGGACCGGGCTAGGATTGACACTAAGCCAGCCGGGATGGGGGTAGGTAGGGATGGAGGCACAAGGCCTGTTTTGATGAGCGGGGAGGGGAGGAAAGAGGACTCGGGTGCCCACCGGCAGGGAGTTACGTCCCATTGGGTGCATGCCGTTTGGTGGGGCAACAATGGTACTGTATGAGGAGTGCGCAGGGGGGCTGATGGCGGGTTCCCTGTGGGGCCCTGTTCAAGAAAAGTTTTTTTTAGAGCAGGACACGGTGGAGGGAGAGGTTGGGGGTTTTGTGGGGGAGGTATGGGAGGAGGGAGGTGAGGTTAGGGGCGAGGAGGAAGGCGATGGCTGGGAGGAGTTGGGGTTGGAGGGGGGATAGGGACTGGGGGACCTGGATATTTTCGCGTCATGGCATGAGGAAGTTCTGGGCTTGTCTCAGAGGGAGCAGATCAACGCCTATATGGCACACAGGGGGTCACTGGGTTTGGCAGCTAGGGTGGAGGACCAGGCAGGTGCAGGTGTGGGGTCAGGTGTGGGGAGGCTGAGGAGGAGTGTGGGCCCCTGATCTTCGGGGGTGGGGTTGGAATGGTGCTGGAGTCATGGGAAGTTGGAATGGAGCACCGGCGAAGAAGGGAACAGGCTTAAAGGGGTTGCAGGGTACCTCGATGGAGTGGGCACCATTGGGTGGCAGCTACTCTGGGAGTAGATAAGACGAGGAGTGTGGTGGGTATGGACAGGGAATTTAGGCCCAGCACACCAGACCATTCCTTTTTGTTCCAGGTGGGGGGGCAGCAGCGGGTTCCAGACTTGGCAGAGCTGGGCACGGTTCATGGCGCCGAGGTGAAGGGAGGGTGGAACCTCGCGCGGCGTACCCAGTACCGGCGTGGGAGCCCGTCGCGGCCAGCATAACTAGGCCCGAACGGTCTCACTGGCCCCAACACCCGAGGGCCCTCAATGGGGCATGGGACATCGAGGACGCAGGACCAGGCACGACTTTCATAACAGGAACCTGAGGAGGGGGCAGTCAGCGACCCCTGTAGACAGGAGTTGGGGGCTGTTAGCGCCCGAAGAGTTAGCCTACGAAGGGGATAGTCTTGAGGAGGATGAATTGGTGGAAAGCGATTACGGGGGCCAAATAATGTTGTTTGTAGAACCTTGCAGATGTCACGACGCCAGGCGGAGCCCATGTGACAGCGGGGTTGGCAGCCGCAACGGCTCCTGTGGCAAGGCGGGCCGCAGCGAGAAGGGCGACCTCGTTAGAACCAGGTATAACAAATGACGGAGGGAGGAGACCAGTGATGGTATCGGTAGGGACAGGAGGGAAGGAAGGGGTGGGGAGGAGGAGGGAGGTTAAGCAGGGGTAAATACGTGGTGAATGTGGGAATAGGCACGGAGGACGCAGACAAGACGGCGGTAGGCATAGGGGACGGCGCTAGATTAAAGACGGTATGTGATGCTGCGACAGCGGTGACAGGAGAATTGGGCGTAAAGTTGGAGAGTAAGAAGTTGAAAATCAAGTAGCTACCCTATATGGGAGTGACGAAGTCAGTGGGCGCGCACCTGATGTTAGCCACTAAGGAGCGTATATGGAAGGCAGAGTATGTGGAAATGCTGAAACTGCTGCACAGGGAAGTGCGAGCTAAAGAAGGGTCAAAGGAGGAGGAATACGAATTGGCGAAGCGGCCAAGGGTGCCTCTCACTATAGAAAACTGGACAGCAGCGTTTCTAATACATGCCAGCGTGTACTGTGAGAAGTATCCGGAGAGGTGCGTGGCTCTTTTCAAGTATGTGGATGTCATTAGGAAGGCCCGGATCATGGCAACACACGATGGGGTCTGCCGGGGCGTGGAAGACTGTATTCATGGCCTGCGTGCTCCCGCTCGTTTATTGGCCTTCTCAAGGGCAGCCCTCTTGGGAAGGGGCAGGTAGTATAGGCAGGGGGCAGACAGGCTCAGTGGGAGCCTGCTGGGAGTTTATTATGGGACTGTGCAGTAGTGATTTTTGTAAGTTCTGGCATGGCTGCTCGAAATGTGGAGGTAGACATGCCTTGGTGAATTGCTTTGGGGGAGGGGCGGGACCGCAGGTAGGGGGACAGCAGTGGCAATAGGAGGGGGTTTCAGGAGGGGGGTTCAGCAGCAGCACCCTGTCAGGTAAAGAGGGGCTAGAGGGGCGGGGTCCTAAGGCTTGTACGCTAGTTAGGGTGGTAAAATATGCGGGAAGTCTTACACAGTAGGACCAAATCAGAAGGCTGCGTGGGGGCTACAGGCAGATTTATGGTCAGTTTTCTTTGGGTCTGAGAGGCCATTGGGGTGGGGGGAACGAACAGACAGTTTCAGACAGTGGGGAGATACTCAGAGGGATGCACAGGAACTAGGTCAAAGAGAGGGCGCAAGGTTTGCATGACGTGGCCAAGTCACTGGAAGTGACCACGGGAGTCTTAGTGGTGGGTTGACGTGGCCATGTCACTGGTAAGTGACCATGGGCGCAACTGGGACAGGGTAGGATGCAACATACAGTCAGCTTTTCGAGGGCTTCCAGCTCACTTGGAGGATGGGGACCTCCTGGGCATCCATTTCAGTAGTGAATGGTACGTGGGCAAAGCATTATCGATGGGTGGCTTATGTCTGGCGCATCCCTCGAGTTTCTTACAAATCAATTTTCCAGGTGACCGATTCAGCGACGGCACTGGGATAGTGGTGTATGAGTAGCTGGTTGACGTGGCCAAGTCATTGGGAGTGACTATGGGAGTTATAGTAGTTGGTTGACGTGGCCATGTCACTGCGCAACTTGGACTTGAGAGGATGTGGCATACTGTCAACTCTCCAAAGGCTTCCAGCCCACCCGGAGGATGGGGACCTCCTGAGCATCCAATTTGGTACATGGGCGGAGCGGTATCGGTGGGTGGCTTTTGTCTGGCACATCCCTCGACTTTGTACTGAATCATTCTTCCAGTAGTTAGTTTCCGGGCACACGAGTCACCGGTGGTACTGTATTACCAGGATGACTTCCTCTATGACGGCACCTCAGGCTCCACGAAATGCCAGGGAGCACTGGACAGTTCAAAGAGTTCATGGGGCGTATGGAAGGCCTGTAACAGGGGTCAACCGATGGGCACGGCACGAATTTTGGGGCCTTGAAGGGACAGGACAAGTTTGCATGATGGGGATCGTCGGCTGATGGGTGTACAGCAGAGGAGGCAGGACGGACCTGGGGTGACAAAGGGGGCTGGAGGGGGGTTGACAGAGTTGAGACCTCGGCTTTTTGGGTGACCGTAAGGGGGGAGGGCAACGAAGATGAGGTCAAATGGGGACAAGAGCTATGCTAGCTGCGCTGCAGGAGGTTTATAGCGCGGTTATGTTTGTTTCGTCTGCTCACATAGTTTTCTATTTCAGGTTCTGGCGTGGGCCCCCTCGCCATGGATGGGATTATATGGATACTGGGGCGTTCTGTCATGAAGTGGGCCCAGATCAGGGAGCGGCCTGCGTTTTTGGAGCAAATTCGTTTAAATAAAGTTTTCTTCAAAATGTTGTTGAAATGATGGGGGGGGAACAGACGGTGGAAGGAACAATGCGTTCATTATATGGTATGTTGGCGGCTGGTAAGTGCCACAACAGGTTGTAGATTCACATGGGGTGGAGTAGGAAGATCAATGTAAGGGTACATGCTTGCAGAGTTTGGGGGGGGTTTCAGTTGACTAGGGGGACTTTCAAGAGGGGGGTTACGCTTGGCACAGGGGGACATGGGATCGGGAGTTATTAGAGAGTACAGACGTTTGGGCAAGAATCGGAAGATACAGAACTGCTATGATTATACTCCTAGGAGGGCAGGAGGGGCAGAAAAAAGGGGAGGTGGCTTCACACCCATGCTCCCTCTTTTTCCTGGGTGGCGGGGTTGTTCTAAAGTTGGTAAGATTGCCAGAAGTTTGGAGATACATTTTGGGAAGTTTGGGGGCAGGGCCAGGGAAAGGTTAGGCAGGTAGGATACATTTACAATAGAGGTTAGGTAGTTACAGTTGCAGACGAACAGATAGGGTTGTAGGTTTTATTAGATGGCAGGAGTTTGGAACTGCAATACTGTGGAATAGGATTGTTATGGAATGTTATGTTATCGCATGGGTGGGGTATTTTATGTGGGGATCATAGGGGTCCGGTGGGAAAAATGGAGGAGCAGTTTATTTGATGTATAGTGAGGTTTTAGTTTGTAAGGCAATGGCCTAGGTTGGACATTGTGATATGCACCTGTTTTCAATAAAGCGGCCTTTTTCACACACAAAACTGGGTTTCGTTGTTGGCTGTCCCTTTCCCTCCCAAGGGGGGATTGGAGGGCAGCTGAGCCGGCGAGGTCTGCCTCCCGAGCAGTTTGGGAGGGATGGCCGGCAGCGGCCACATTTTTGTTATTAGTTTGGGCTTCGTGGGAACAGTCCAAATGTAGCCCAATGTATTTTATAGCCCAAAGGCTATATGGGGCTTGTCCTTCCTCTCCCAGCCACCATTTTAGGTTTGGTGACCTGGTGGCTGGGAGGTTAGCTGTAAATTTAATTTTTCCACGCCCTCCCACCCTTAAGCTAGGGGGTTTTTCCTGGGCGCGGTTTGGGCAGGTCATTTTGTAGAGGTTGCGGTTTTGTTGGGAACAGGTGCATAGGGTTACGATGGTTGTTGAATTTGCTGTCGCTTGAAACAGGTGTGGCGGGGTAGTTCTAAAGTTGGCCAGATTGGCAGAAGTTTTGGAGTTATATTTTGCGAAGTTTGAGGGCAGGGCCAGGGAAAGGTTAGGCAGGTAGGATTCGTTTACAATAGAGCTTAGGTAGTTACAGTTGCAGAAGGACAGATAGGGCTGTAGGTTTTATTAGATGGCAGGAGTTTGGAACTGCAATACTGTGGAATAGGATTGTTATGGAATGTTATGTAATGTTATGTTATGGCCAGGGTGGGGGATGTTATGTGGGGATATTAGGGGTGGGGATAGGAAAAATGAAGGAGCACTTTATTTGATGTATCGTGAGGTTTTAGTTTGTAAGGCAATGGCCTAGGTTGTACATTGTGAAATGCACCTGTTTTCAATAAAGCAGCCTTTTTCACACACAAAAGTGGGTTTCTTTGTTGGCTGTCCCCATTCCTCCCAATCACTCACATATGCTGCAACCGTCTGCCAATACCCACATACCGCTAGGAATGTCCACAGCCGGTGTCGCACAGCAGGTGTCTTCCCCGCCCACAATGCATCTGGGCAGCGCAGATGTTAATCAGATTTGTCGCAGATCCATTTTAATTAGATTTTCATGAGTACAATATGTTCTGTGCCGACATTTGAGCTGTACAAGTTTAAATTTAGCATTCATAGACAGCTGTTTGTAAGCTCACAAAATTTAACCCATGCTTCTCCATAGGTTCCCTTTGTTGGCCTCTGAGTCAACCCTATCTGCTCTTGTATTTTAATTGCCTACATTCCCTCTTGTTGTAGTATGCTGCAGCATTCAAGTTGCTCATGCAGCATCTGTTTCATGAGTTTTTTTGTTTTATGCTTTTATCAATAAGGGTTTTCCTTATCTGTGGTTTCCAGTGTTGAGTCCTTGTCAGTGATTAGTTTGTAAAAAAACATAAGTGCCGGGCCCTCGTCAGAAGGCTACCACCGTTTGTACCACACATTGCCACTGTACTTACACAACTACTAACCATCACACTGTTATAAGTGTGACAATTCAGACTGTTTGAGGCTGCTAAAGCTATAAGAATGACTTGGGTGGCAGTTAATATTTGTTTTTAACGTATACTGAATTAACAAAAACAGTTTTTCTGCTCATCTTTAAATTGCACAACAAGCGCCACCATGTGGCAGCTGTCATAAGTGCAGGTTCCGGCAATTAAGTACTGGTGCCGACCACTGGAAACCATGAGGCTCAAATTAAGCACTGATCCCCGTATCTGGTCATTTTCAATCTGTTTGTCTTGTGTTGTTTGTGTGCATGTTGCACTCTCCATCTCGGTATCTTCCTTATGGTTCTATGGTGTGTATGCGTTTTAATATGTTCCAAGTTCACTGTTGCTGGTGGACTGCTGGCCTGTGAAGATGGTTGTTCCCTGCTGCATCTGGGGACTTTATTTGAAAAATAAAGAATCGTTCTTCTCGAATGCAGTGTTAAGTTTTATCACACATCTGGTGATGAGTTCCTGTCCCCAACTGGGTCCACGGATCCTCCTTCCACTGTAGCTTGGCAAGAATAAGGAACTTCGCTTGGCTGCGTTGTAGAGTATTTAGACCATCCTTAGCCACCCTTTTTTGAGGACACAGGATTCAACATTTACAAAGTTGCTCTGCTGAGAGCCTCCCGGCTGGACAACACATTTTCTGTGCCATTTTCAAATATGCTGCTCACTACTATCATAGTAAATACTGTTCAGTTCACTCTTTTACTAGTGCTCTTTCATTGCCTTAGAGCAGGCCGTAGCCAGCTCTGCTGGCCATTAAAGGCCTGCTCCAGTATTAAAGAGCCGAGCCTAAGACTCAACAAGGGCACAGGCCTTTAGTGGCTGGTAGAATCTGCTAGTGAGGGCTCTAAGGCAGTTAGAACATTCTGACCTTAAAGGGCAGAATGTTCTAATTTGTAAAACAAAGGCTCATGAGGGATTGAAATCCCCTCGGGCTCCATGAGGCCTTTGTTAAACATTGAAATGTTGATGCTTCGGGTTTCTACCGGCTATTAGAAGCACAGAGCACACCTTTGTTTTCAATAGAGCACTCAACATTCCAATGTTCTAAAACCTCTTAAACGTATAACAATGTGGAAACACTCCTCCACCATTATTATAAACTCCAGATGACACACACATGAAATTGTCAAAATGATTGGGCTTATTTGATAACCACATTATTACTATTAACAGAGACACTTTAACTCCTTATAGGAAGATAGGTTTGTTGAATTTGATAGGTACAGAAGCCCATGGAATTTGTGCACATTTACTACCTATTTTACCACCACAAGATATTCCTCATGAGGAGTGTGGTTTATTCACAGAAGGACTAGACAGATTGAAAACTTTACCAAGGGGTCTCATGTTGTGAACCAAACATTCCACTTTTATTCAAGATACCAATTAATGAACAAACCCATTGAAAGTTATGTCGTGACACTAAGACTTTTAGCTGCAACCTACAAATGTGGTCAACTTGTTGAACAATAAATTCACAACCTAATTATAATGCATTGTTTTAACAAACAAATTCAGGAGCAGCTCTTGAGATCTAAAAAGCCATCTCTAACTGAAGTTATTGAACTGGTCAAAGGAATGGAACGACCCACTATATCATTCAAGGGCCTCAATGAAGAGAAACAATTTCAGTCTAATGTGTCTGCCATACACAGCCTTGAGAGAGCCAAATTCAACAAAGCAAAATAATATCTGACTTAGGTGTGGAAAGTCTGTACATTGTTCACAAGTTCGGAGATCCCAACTTAAGGCCCGCTTACGATTTTGGCAGATGGGATACTCCGTCACAAACAGATGTCCGCCGTATTACAAGATCCATAGGACATAATGGAATTGTAATTTGGGGGATAGGATATCCGTCACCCTGCCCACCAAGATCGAATTCAGGCCCTTAATATCAAGTTTCAAGTTTTAAGTTTATTTGATTTAGTTCTCGACTGAGAACAACAAATATTTAAAGAATAAAATTACATTTAAAATAATAAAATATCATTCTAGTACAAAGTTAAAATAGATTTTAAAAATGTAAACGTATTGTAACACAAAAATTCATTAGGCGGTGCCTTACAAAGAGAAAACAGGTTTTGAACCAAATTAATTTTACATTTTGTTCGCATTGGTTGTATAAACCTCTTTCTAGCTTCTACAACAGTCAAATTTGGACAAACGAATAACACATGTTCCAAGTCTTGCACCCCGCCATTACACTGATCACAGGAACTACTAGCTTTTTCCTATGAGAACCACCTAAAGGTGAATGATTTTAGAGGAAGAATCCAGAGACGGAGTGATATAATGTTTCACCTGACTCCTTGCTTTAAATTAAAACGAATATACTGCTGCATTTTCTTATATACAATTGTTTCAGCATATTGTCTATACAATAGCAATTTGTCTCAGTGTTGGATGTCAAGATTGAAGCTTAACCTTGGTGTTAAATGTTTTAAAAAAAGCTTCAAGTGAGTGGGAGTCCAAGATTGCAACAGGTCAATAGTAACATTTGATATTTTAAAAGCAATAGATACATTTCTACTGAATACATAATTAGCAGATCCTTGTTCAAATGTCTCTATTTTTAGTAGGGATCGTAGGGTTCCTTGGTCCGAATGGATAAGGTTATAAGCCCATCTTACGATATTAGTAATGCCTCTGGCATAAAAACTGACTAATGAAAGTTCAAGACTAAGAACTTAGTCAGTTTCCATCAGACTTTCCCTTCTTTCAGTTCCAGTTGTTTCCATTGGCTTAATGGGATATATTCAGGTGCATATGATAGTACTGGTGGGATCTTAGAACTATATACTTGAAGAAGAGAAGAAAAGTGCCTTTGGCCAGTGGAGGAGTATAATCGTAGGAGTGCCCCTACGTGGATGTCAACTTTACGGCCCAAGTTCTGCAGGTGAGGCAAGTTTTGCTAAGATTGTGAAAAAATTCTCCCTAGGTATGTGTATTCCTTTACAACTTCCAGTGGTTTTCCCCCTAAAGTCCAGTTGTATTTAACGTATCGTTTCCTTCCTGTAAACTGAAATATTTTTGTTTTAGTGATATTTGGTATTAAATAATCTTCGTCAGTGTATTTAGTAAGTGCTTGCAAATTAATTTGAAGACCAAATGGAGTTAAATCTAAGATGACTACATCGTCTGCATACATCATGGTGTGCATTTTATAAGTTGCGATTTTAGGTGGAAAATTGCTAACCTGTTTGAAGCTTTCCAGCAGGTCACTTAGATATAGAGAGAACAGTATTGGAGCTAGGAGGCACCTTTGCCGTAGGCCGCTAGGTGTTAGTAAGACCCTTCTCCCTCCCCATTTGAACTTGACACCATGTCCCAGAACACAATGATGTTATTAGATGAAGGATGTTATCCGGAATTCCCATTTGTCTAAGTTTTCTCTAGTGCATTGCTCTATCCACCCTGTCAAATGCAGTCGTAAAGTCGACGAAGACTGTATACACAACCTGAGACTTTAGGTGACATATTTATCAATTATTGTTTGCAGCGCTGCAGTGTTGTCAGTAACAGAGTGTTTTGGTCTAAACCCTGCTTGATTTAAGGGAATAGAACCTGTTGAAAATGCCTACTCTTTGAGATGTTCTAAAACACTTGCCGCAAAGATTTTCCCATTTGCATCCAGGAGAGCTATCTGCCAGTAGTTGCAGGGGAGCAACCTGGGGCCCTTCTTATAGATTGGAATTACAATGCTCCCCTTCCAAGATTTTGGAATTTCCCCAGTTTCAAAGCTATGGAAAAAAAGGGGAGCTAAAAACTTGCTCCACTCTTTGGGGTTGCTTTGGAAGACCTTATTTGGAATTTGGTCCGGAACCATTGCTGCCGACGTTCTTCCTTTTTTTATATAGTGTTCAATTTGAAGAGGAGATGGAGCTCCTTTATCTGAAATTTATCTTCCTAGCTTGCTTGACATTAGAGTTGAACTTTCTGTCCTCTTGTTTAATTTATATAGGTTGGTTAAGTATATTTCCCATTCTGATGGGGGAGGGAGGACTGAAATAGCTTGTAGTGATTTTTTTTGTGCCTGTTTCTTTGGCAATTATATTCCAATATGAACGTTTGTTATTTTGTCTTGCTGCTATCTGTATATCCACCCATTTTTTATCCTGTACTTTTAAACGATTTTTTTCCTTATCCCTCCTGTGGCGTTTTTTAAAATTGTTCATTTTGCGTTGTCTTATTTCAGAGAATGGAAGGAATTGTGCCCTTGTTAGTTTATTTAATTCAATTGCATTTATGTCTAGGTTCCGTCTTTTTTTTGTGCTGATCTTGGCATTCGTTGTTTTAGATTATTCTGCAAGGATTGCACCAATTTTTGGTGACTGCTTCAAAATTAGTTATCAGATTTGTTCAGTGAATGATCTGTAATGGTTGTGCCATCTCAATAACAGAAATAATTTGAATCTGGTTCACCAGTACTGTACATTGTAAATACACGATGTGCCCTGGAGATGTAGGTTTCAGTCTTAACTCTGTTGTTAAGTGTAATATTGCGTGATCGCTTCCTAACACAAAATTAATATTTAGGTGTGAGGCTGATCCGAACAAATTGAGGCTACAAATCATATATTCGAGAAGTATTATAATTACTTTTTTTTGTGCAGGATGGCGGAATATCACCTTCTATATTACTCTGTTCAGCATTGGAAGTGAGGATAATAGAATTTTCCCTCTTTTATCTGCTTTACTTCCTGTGGGAAATTGTGGAATTGGGATTGTCAAGGCTTCTTCTTGTTCACCATTAACAGATTTTTCTAATAAGTCGTTAGATATCTTCCCATTAAAATCACCTGTTAGGAAAACGGACAGAAAACTTTGTCCTTGTACCACCTTTTCTATTCCCTCAAACATTTCTATCGCTAGTGCATCCATTTTAGAGCCTGTGGGGAATAGAAACATCAAAAATGAGGAGGATATTCAAGGTTTCCATAGAGTCGATCCCGAATTTGACCTTGACACATTGAATGTTCTTTGAACACATTGGGATGATTTCTTGATCCCAATTAAAGTCTTCGTTAAGGAGAATTGCTATCCCTCCTTTCACATGCCCCTGATTGACCGGTTCTGCTGGAATGTCATACACGAAATAATCAAGGTGGTCAAAAGTGGTTATTGACAAAGTTTCTTGTAAGGCCACAATCCCTGGTCGGTTTTCCGTAATTAGTGCTAATTTCTTTTTCGGTAATTAGTGCTTAATATCAATTCCATACAAAGTGAAGTTGAAGTCTATAAAGAGGGAATAGTTTAAAAGAACAACTTGGTGCTAATAGTTCATAATGAAGACCACATTTTTCCCCAAGAAATATTGGCGAGCCCACTCACAATATATGCACAAATCAAAAAAGATGTAATTGAGGAAGATGAAAAGGAACACATTGGAAAGTATATTAATCTGTGGAAAAACAACACAGATTCTTCTGTGTCCATGGAACCTTTCAAACCACCATATTGTCTTCTTTTAATTAATAATGCAAAAGTGCAAAATGTTATGTTATATAATACATTACTGTCCAGAAAGATAGCATAGAAGGATTATTAATGTGCTGAGGGGAGAGAGACAGCATGGCCTGTGGCTTCTTTAAGGCACGTATCGGCTGTGCAAAAGCCCACAATTTTAATTGTCACAGTAGAGTGCAATGTTTACAACGTCTCTCACAGGGTCTAAGGGTGTGCGCTGAAACAGCAAATGGGGATGTTAATGTGTCGCAAGCTAGAAGAAACTCCTTGCGCTTGTCTCCTAATCGTTGAAGCTCTCCTTTCTGTCCATGCCTCCCGGAAGGAATCACTGGCTTCCCATTAAAGTCAGAGGAGAGGTGCAGAAACACGACCAAGCTTTTAAAAATGTACTATTCTAACTACCGTCCCCGGATATTTAGGGAAATGTACTTTCAGGAGCATTGGGCAGTGCAGCAGTAGAGTGGGGGGGGGGGGGTAGTGCTTTATTTGTGCCGGTGTTTGCCAGTGCTCAGCGCCAGCACTTATTTTTGACACTGGTACATATTTATGACAGTACACCACATGGTAGCGCGGTCTGCCTATTTGTAAACACCAGTAGACACTTTAACAATGCAAAATACTTATAGAATAATAATACCAGCACCTTCAGGCCTTTCTTACAGCTGTGGGTGGCCAGGAATATTGATACATTTGCAGGAGCGAGACAGAAAGTAGGTAGCACCAGTGGTTGCATTTGGCAGCACTGGCAGGAAGAGTCGGTGTTGAAAGGGGCAGTGGTCTCCTGAGAAATATCTTGGGCCCTGGCACTTCATTTTACACAAGTTAAGGACCGATAGGTGGGAGGCAGCTAGATTCAGGCCACAGAAACTGTACTTTAATAGGGAATGAGATTTGGGGCTGCCCAGTGAATCTTCCTAGGTGTGACCCAATACCGAGTAGCAACACTGGGAAACACATTCTGATCCCTTTGCCAAGGAGCTAAAACTTTGTATTTTACTTCTCTAATTCCTTTTGACAGTTTTGTGTTCTGACTGGGTGTGGTTGGGTGTCAAAAATTGCACACTTGGAACCTTGCCACCAGCTGGAGCAGCCAAACAAAGAAAGCCACACTCAGCTCCTAAGTTGCCAAGACGTTTTGACTCTTGTTCTGCGTATATGCAAGAATGTGGGCTTTGTGGAACTGTCAAGGATGTCAATGGTTGTCATTGCACTAATAACTGTTCGTGTAGTAGCACACATGCAAACTGGCTCATCAACTGTAAATAACAAAAGACTGAGCCTGCAAGGATTCAAGCTTGTGCTTTGCAGCTCACATGGAGATGTTTGCGGAGGGTGTAGAACTTGCTGCGCTATTTTTCCTGATTGCAACTGTAACCTATGGGTTAAATGAAAAAAATTGGGCAACCGAAGGTGTGGAATCATTACGACCTATTACCAGAGATTGCACACAGAGTTATCCTGTTGTAATTTGCAATATAGAGATCTGCCTCAGGTGCCTTAAACCTCATGGATTCTGATGCCACTTCCAGTGATGACATATTCGATGCCATGTGCAGGGATGTCACTTCCTGTGATGTCTCACGCGCGGTGATGGCACACCCACTGTGCCTAAGTTGGTGAGTCCCCCAACTTTTTTTAGGATTTGAGCCCTGGCAGTAGCCACCCTCCCTAGCCCCATATACTGCTCCCTGTGCCAGGAGGTTGTTCTCACCTGTGAATCTGTTGTGCAGCCAAACACGCATGCGCCAGAGGGCAGGCCGTGCATTAGCACACCCTTGCCTGCGCGAACACGCGCCGCACCAGGCCATGTGAAGGAACGCAGAAGTATATGTCTCAAATGGGTCCCACGACAGACAAATCACAAAGACAGGCACATCAGAATCAATTAAAGGGGAACGAGGTGATAATTCAGATGCATGTTCTGAAACAAATGATGTAATAGTTTTATTCTGTGTATAATGTAGTACAATAATGTTGTCAGTGAACAACAGAGTATTGACTGAGCACTGACTTATCGTTCACTATTGTCTGAGTCACTAGGCCACAATCCCTCGCAGAGTTAGGAGGCGCTCTCCTTAGCAACCACGAAGGTCCTGGTGTTCAGTCTATGCTACACTTTTACAAAATCAGCAATTGGGCCAAAGAGGGGTGCAGCACAGACCACAGACTAGCTCGTTGATGTGAAAAAGGCTGCTTTATTGAAGACAGGTGCACCTTACAACAGAAATCCTTGGCCTGTGCTGTACAAAACTAAACCTCACTAAATATTTTCCTCCTACCTTACCCCCTCCCCCTTCCCTAAAGTTTTCCCCCTTGCAAACATTTATAAACCTCCAAACTTGCAACTTCTTAACCTTTCTTCACCTTGCAATCTATGTACCCTTCCTATGCTACTTCCCCTTCCTGCATGCTCCCGGAGTGACCTCCCCAGCCAATAAACTGTAACTGTACACCGCTGTACCAACTAGTACCCAGGAAAATTTCCCCAATAAAGACCATCGTTAGCCACACCAGCACCTGCTTCAAGTGACTACAAAAATACATGCTTCCCCACCGATGCACCTGTTCCCAACAAAACTACCCAAATTCTTACCTCAAAACCTAATGGCCTTCCACCCCCAGACTCTTCCTGGAGCCTCCATTAAAGATTAGGGAGGGTGGGAGGGAGGGACAAAAACGCTCCCCCTACTATGTCCCCCAGTCGGCCGTTGTGTCCCTGCTACCGAAATGGTGGCAAGTGACTAAGATGGCCTGCTAAATACACCCCAGCCCAAAACCAGTCCAACACTAGCCCAAGGCAGCCCACCCCTAGCTCAAGGCAGCCCAAGATGCCCAATTGGGCTCTGGCTGCCCCCCCCCGGCCCAAAACCCCCCCGGGAGGGGCGGCCTCTCAATGGTCGGCCGTCGCCCCCACCCCCCAAAGCACTATTTTGCTTTTTTACATTGCAAGTATAGGCTAAAGAAATCAAAGTGGCAAGGACTGATTGTCATGTTGGTATAAATAATTGAAAGTTTGGAAGATTAATTCTGGAAACTTGAAAAGCCACTTGTGTTTACAAAAATAGCCCTAACTAATGATTAAGATGACAACCCTTATTGGTTGCCACTTTCCATTGTGTCACCTCAGCCAAATGCCCCCATATGATTTGTTTATATAGCTGTGTACATTAATGCTACAATAACTTTAGTGATTGGACCTCTTGCTTGGAAGCTGTGAGACACTTCTCGTTTTATTTACCTACCATTTCAAACGCAATTTTCTTCAGTACATTAAAGTATTTTATTTTATAAAGTAAAGCATTGACTGGTCAATCAATTATTAACTGTTATGTAAATATTTACTGTGTGTTGAAGGTCTAACCTTACATCACTTCTCTGAATACGACATCACTTCCCTGAATACGCCTTTAACTGGTAGAAAGTCAGGTTTAACAAGAGACTTGGACTTTAGTTTGGGTTCTACAGCAGTGTGGCCCTACGATACCCCAAGTAAATGGCCCCAAATGCCACATTTGGTGCCCAGCAAACCCTGAGTGCCCTGGGGTTCTCATATACAGGATAAGGCTTCACGTCTATTAGTATTATTAGTTCATTAGATGCAAAGTAAGACTGATACACCCATAGTGCAATAGGTACTCACATGAAAGCCCAGTATTGGAAGCTGAATCCTGCATTATGTGGAAAGAGGTGTGCACCCTACGGTGAACCCAAGCATGCATAGACTGGTGGCAAACCTCGTCGTGTGAATTATGCCTGCTTAGCCGGCTGTTGACTTGGGTTGGATTACTACATGTGATCACCACTCTGCTCAAGGCTATTTGAGCATAGACAATAAAAAAACTTTTATAAACATGCCTAAATATAAAGGTATTGGTAAAGCAAATTTCAGCATGACATGTACCACGAAGTAGGACCTCATGTAAACAAACTATTCTCAACAAACAATTCTGAACTCATCCGACACCTAGTCCATGTGACGCGTCATGTCCGACACTGTCGCTCATTTCTGGCTCCATAACACATTTTGGGCACTGCAATTTTGCTTTTTACATTGCAAGTATAGGCTAAAAAATGAAAGTGGGCAAGGTGGTGCTAGGTAAAAAGCCAGACTGGCTGAAGATAGTATACATCAAAGGGGGCACCATGCAGTTGTGTTTCTATAAAACTCTCCATCACAATATCACTTGTTTTAAGAAAAGGGCTGCCTTTGTAAGGGGCAGTAAGAGTGAGTGCAAGCTGGCAGTATCTAGGGCTGGCAGAAACAGAGCAGGGTCAGCAGTGCACAGCACAACCTTCATGGCTGGCATCACACAGGCTGGCGTTTCGCATGGCTATCAGAGAGCAAGGCTGCGTTGCTGTCTGAGGGCCTGGAGTGTCCAGGGATGGAAGACATTTCGAAGGATGTAGGACTAGCAATGTACAGAACAACCTTCAGGGCTGGCATCACACAGGCTGGCATGTAGCATGGCTATCAGAGAGTAAAGCAACATTACTCTCTGAGGGCTGGCAGTGTCCAGGGCTGGTAGAGAGTGTGCATGACTGCTGGTGTGAAACATTGGGCCCGATTCACAGAACTAACTTAAGACAAAATCCCAAACTTACTACTTTTGGTATTCACAGAAGTTAAGATTTTGTCTTAAGTTTGTCTTAAGACAGATTTAAGACAGACTTAAGACAAAATCCTAACTTAAGTCTGTCTTACGTCTGTCTTAGGTTTGTCTTACGACAAACTTAAGACAAAATCCTAACTTCTGTGAATACCAAAAGTAGCAAGTTTAGGATTTTGTCTTAAGTTAGTTCTGTGAATCGTGCCCACTGTATTTATAGATGGCAATGTAAAGGCCTCACAGAGTACAACACTGCCTTTATTGCTAGCAATGCCCGGCACTGCTAGGCAGTGTGTAGGGTTGGCAGTGCACAGAGATGGTAGAGTGAGTAAACTGACAGTGTACAGTATGGGCAGAGCTCCAGGTTGTCAGGTTGGTGGGCAGGCAATGTGCAGGGCAGCTGGCTGAACGCAGGGCTTGCAGCACACAGGACTGGTGAAATGGCAGGCTTAGTTAAAAACAAGTATTTGCAATGCAATAGGTCTTGCATTTGCAAGAGTTCGAGCTATTAGTGTTGTAAATAACAATGTGTTTTACCTATGTGTTTTGGTTTGGGGTGTAGTGGACGTATATGGGGTGTGGAGTCGAATTATGTGGGTTGTATTATAATTATTAGTTGTGGTCTGATGTGTGGTGTGTTTTGGAGGTATGTGGTGTGTTGTGGAATTGTGTTGTGTATTCGAAATATGTGGTTTGGTGTGGAATTATGTGGTGTGTATTGGAAATGTGGCGAGTTGAATTGCGTGGCGTTGAGCGAAATTATGATTATTGGAATTATGTGTTATGGTGTGGAGTGCATTTATGTGGATTGCTGATATGTGTTATAGAGTGAATTTATGCGGGGTGTATTTATGTTGTATTGAGTAGAGCGTCATTATGTGTAGTATAATTGTGGGGCTTTGAGTGGTATTATGTGGAGTGTAAATATGTTGTGTGGTGCAGAATTGTCAATATGTGGCATCCCAACTAAAGGTGTGCACTGGAACCAATACAAAAAGAAAATAAAGCCAGCAAATAAAAAAAAACTGAAAATGAGAGTTACACACCACAAAGCCAATGGTAAGCAATGGGCAGATACATTCTGAATGTCCCCAAGATGTCTTTAGCAAACCAGACAGCTGGGACCTAAACACGGATAACCCAAAAATATTGACAGAAGAGAAACAAACACTGGCAAAGACAATAGGTTTTTGCCTTGACACGCTGGTGCAATGGTTTATCTTTTGTTGCAAGCATATGCTGCAAACATAAATAATTACATTATGCTAAAATAAAAATGAAAGAATTATGCTATCACCTAAGCATGACTTACTTTATATTTGCAAAAAAAAACATTTACCATTCACCAATGCAACTTTTTTACTAGTGAAGTATTTTTTTGTTTTCAAATAGCAAGTCTTTCAGCTCTGCTATGCATTGTTTTACTATTTGTGAAGGAGATAAGTATAAATCCCCACCTTACCAACCTATCACATTGCAGGCAGCTATAGGGTCGCTTAAACATAAATGTTAAAAAGGACTGCAGAAAAAATAGGTGGTATGTAAAGTTATTATAAAAGGTACATGAAATAAAAGAAGCGCACTTTGAACCAGCTTTGCTACTGAAGAGAAAGGAATTATTTGTAGGTGGATGTGAACAATCTACAGTAAGATATTTTCTCCATGCAATGGGACAGTTGCAGTCTACAGACTTTCTACACAACAGGAGCTGCCATTAATCAATTGTGATGGATGAAAGGGTGAGCTGACCCTGCCTGAATTCGGATGTGCGACTGCTAGCCGCAGCGAAACGCATTTACCCAGAATCACATGCAGGATGCCCGTGGTCCCTGCAGGGGACCCCATAGGAGGGCAGGCCCGTAGTATCACGGAGGACGCAGACAGCCAGCTTATCCTGGAGGGGTGGGCGGCGCGAGGGACAGGGGAAAGGGGCGGGGCTATAGGTATATAGGGGTGGCCCCTCCTCCCTCACGCTCTCTTTGTCTGCTGCCCCCTCACCCGCCAGGTCGCGTCCTGGGCTGCCACCAGGCCCATTCAGCCGCAACGGCTGCAGCCAGTCCCCTCCCCCGACCAGGTCCATTAGATCCCCCTTTTGCATCTCTCCTCCCCACCGCTCACCCGCTGAAAAGGGGGGAAGTGGTGAGGGGGACTGTATTAATGTTTATTTCTTGTTTCAGGAGGAGTTACAGGGCAATCCCGATACAGGAAAGGCGCAGGAACAGGACCTGAAGCCTCCAGTGCAAAGCGCACCGTGCATAAGTCATACAGGCTCCAAGGGGTCCTTCTTGGGAACTTGGAGTTCGATGGCGCCCCGTTAGTCTTTAGGGCGGTTGTAAACCTGAACAACCGGGGGCTTGCTTTATAGGCTCCGCCCAGCTGGGGAAGGTGTGAGTCCCTCTCCCTTGTTCAGCGTGCGGAGTTGGTGGACGATAGGTTCACCGGTGGGAGGAGAGATCCTCCCAGGTACCACACCGGGCTATGGCCGCTGGTGTTTCTCTTGGCTGAACTTCAGGTGCCCTGCAGCGAGGGGTTGCGGGGCGAACGGGATCGCCTGTAAGATAACCCACCTTTTATTTGTATACCAAATAAACCTGCAACTCTATCTCTCCAATAACATTGTGTCTGTGTATTATTGTAGATTATTGTGGGGTTGCGGGCGGCGGTGTACCGATGGAGATACTATGCTGCTCAGCAGAAGCCATGATTTGAACCCGGCTCTGTAGTCTCTAAAAAACTGGCTCCATTCCGTGATTTAGACATCCGCCAGGGCTCTTCTGCAAGGCCCCCTTACCATTCACTCATTCTGGTGTTTTTAGAAAGCGTACTCTTCTCTGAACTTGTCCTTCCCCATAAGTGCTTCAAAACCAAGGGATAGTGTTGGCATCTTATAGACATTCAGAAATACATAACTGAATTATGTATTATTTTGTTAGGACTTTCACATTTCCGCGTAAATATCCCAACAACTCTCACACGAGAGCGCCCCACACGCCCAATGCGTTCCACTTAAAGTGATGAAAAGACTGCACAGAACATGCAAATGCAAAATAAAGAAAGAATGTTGCAACTCTAAACCCATCAACACGTTATTGTTTAATAGCATAGAAACAGTACAGGCAACATTCAGTGACAGACATGTATGTGTGCCATTGCATGTTTTCAACCTCATAGCGCTGTGATCAACAGTGCAACCCCTACTCAAACTATAGTCTCAGGAAGGATGAAAGGCGGAGTTAGCCCACCTATGATTTGAGCCCATGCCACACAAGGAGCACACGTCACCAACACCTGCCCAACTCACTGAGCCATCCTGCCAGCTAGGAGAAAGCCAGCAGGTCCGAAGTAGAGTGTCTCCAAGCCCCACCCCAATCCTTTCAATAACACTAACAATCTCCCCGGCCAGTGTTGCAGTGTTGCAGCAAGAGACCTGGCGGCCCTCGACTGACCTACATTAAACACCCCGGACTTCAGAGGCACCCCACCGCCTCTCAGCACTTCTACACACTCGAGCGACCGGGGTGTGGGACGAAGAAAAGAGTAAGCAGGAGTTCAAAAACTTTCCACTAAAGTGCAAACTCTGGAAGCGTGCACACTCCAATCACGTACAACAATAAGTCAACACTTGGCAGCGGTCCTGTATGACTTTATGACCTCGGGTTGGGGAGGGGCTGAAGTGGCCGAGAAGTTTGTTGTGGTAAAAATGGAGCGGTGAGGGATGCAGGAGGAGAAGGAGCCAGAAAACAGAGGTAAATTATACAAATAAACAAGGTTTGTGCAGTTAAAGTATGCCAAACACGCTGCATCTCTTTAAGACATTAAAAAAATTAGCATCAGCAAGCAACGAGGGCAGACACGAGCAGAAAACGCAGGACGGCCGGGCACTGCGCGCCGAATCAAAACTGCGGGCAGATTTACAATAACTGGCACATCCCTGCATATCAGCAGGGATGCGCCAGTTATTGTGCATCACGGCTACACCACCATGGATGCAAATGGACAAAAATGGACATATGCATGACGTATCTGCTGCCGTAAAGGCAGTGCATTGCTGGAGTTGTGTCGCGACGCAGCTTCAGCAATCCCTAACATGCTGCATCAAACCTTATGCCTGCTTCAAGCAGGCTCAGGGTTTTGTCGCAGCATGGCCTTAAAAGTGACTGAGTGAAATCTTGTAGATTTCACTCAGCCACTTATAGAAGACATTCCTGCGCCGGTACGACCCCCCCCCCCCTGCGCGGGAACGCCTACATGTGGCACAGGGCTTTACAACATGATGCATCTCCCAGATGCGTCACATTGTAGGTACCCCGCATCATGGCACTGGCTTTCGCTGCCGCTGCGTTACAAAAGTGACGCAACGGTGGCGTAAAAGAGGCGCAATGGGCTTGTAAATCTGCCCCAAAATAAGTAGTGCACCAAACTAACTAAATGGTCAGGAGTGAACTAATGCTTGTAACATGGTCGGTCTCCAGGACGGAAACAAAGAACCAAAAGGCGGGACAAAGACACCCAAAGCACCATAGAAAAGCAAAGATTTTATGATGGGGCACTACAAGGAACGAGTTAAGAGCGAGGGATGTGGCCAAAGTCCATACACTGATTACAGCAGGTCTCCCAACAGCGCATGTGCTGTCTATGCTTCACCGAAAAAGGCACTTTACATGATTGGCAGGCAGTGAGATGGGCTTGTTGGCAGTGAGCAAGGCTCACTATGTGCTACATCTATACACAAATAACCATGGGCTCTATTCATGGTAGGGAACTAGCGGCTGGGGGACCTCAAGAGTGAAGTGGCGTCCAATCAAAATGTTTTAAACACAATTGAGCCACCCAAGAATCTTTTTCGGGCGGCTCAGTTGAATTTAAAACTCATCGTGTGCTAGGCAGCTGCAAGACCATGTTTGAAAATAGCTGCTAGCGCACAATTCTGTATAACAGGTATGCCGGGCTACTGGTGTAATGCACTCCCTTACAGTAGCTCACTGATGCCCGAGTTTACTAAGTCTTTGCGCTTGTGCAATGCTTGGCAGAGTCTATTGAAGGTATTTACCAGTGCTTAATTTGAGCCAGCGGTTTCTGGTGCTCGACACCTGCACTTAATAGTCAGCACAGGGCTCTAGTGACTGTCCACCACATGGTGGCGCTGTCTGTCTAATTTTGGAATTAGCTCTACAACAGTGTTTAATAAGTCAATATACATAAAAAAAGTATACCTGTCGCTCACACAATTATTATACCGGTGGTAGCCTGGAATAGTCCGAATTGTCACACTTTCAGGAGTGTGATAACTAGTAGCTGTATTGGTACTGTCATTGGCGGCGTCGGAAGGGGCAATGGATGGCGCAGGCTGCAGTGGCCTCCTGAGAAGGGTCCTGGCACCTACATTTTTACAAATGAAACACTGGTATTTACAATCCAGTGCAGAAGGAGCCTTTCCTCAGTGTGAAAACACCTTTGTGCTGCTTTGCATCGCGTTGTGCCAAGGGGCTGTTACTGGGGCGCATCCATGCAATTCCTTCTAGGTTTTGACGCAAAGCCAATTTACTAAGAAAGGTAGAACAGGCTTTGCATCAAAAAACGAAGGCCTCCATGAAGAAGACGTTAAGAACGAGAAATGAGTTTATTTCTAAACTTAATCCCACACGTTTCATGTATGCTGCAGTGCTCAGGACACATCTAATGCGTGAGATCCTTCTGAGTTTGTCCAGGCATAGGAATTTGTGCTCGCTTCCAATGCAATTCCTGCACTAGAAAGCGCAAGATGAATATGTGACATTACAACGCCACATATTTCATCGTGGTAGGTAACAATGCGGACATTGCATCATCCGCGTTGTTACCACGCATGGCATTACAACGCAAGTCGTTTCTACGACTTGCACTAGATGGCGCGCTGGACTTAGGAATAGTATAAATTACTATTCCTACTCCAGTTAGCGCAACAGCAGGGAATGTGTTGGACTTAAAATCCAACACGTTTCCTTGGTGTTGCACGCCATCTAGCGCAAGTCGTAGAAACGACTTGCGATGTAATGCCGTGGTGTGGTAACAACGATGTAACATCCGCGTTTTTACCAACATGCGTCGTGCGCACAGCGTTGTAAACGCTGACTCCCTCGCAAGGCAGTGTACGCTGAACCTCCCAAGTCACACAAGGCAGCCTTTTAGCGTACAAGCACAGGGGATGACAGCAGCAGATATGGCTCTGAGCTGTTTTCCCCCCTTTGCACTGTGCAGGACCGCAGATGCGCGAGGTAAAGTAAAAAGTAAAGTCCACATTTGTAAAGCGCACAATCACCCATAAGGGTCTCTAGGCGCTGGGGGCCGTCGGAAAGATTAAGCGAGCTATTGCCCAGAGTCACATGGTGCTGGGCTAACCTGCCGCTGGAGCCGGGGATCGAACCGTGGTCCCCAGATTCCAGCGTCAGTCGCCCTGGCCGCGGCGCCACACCTCTCCCACTCTCCCAGAGGTGCACTGCTCTGCATGAATAGTTAGTAAATCTGTCCCTGAGAATCTAACCCTCAGCATACAAAGGATGCTTATTTTCTGCTACGTTTGTTATTTTCATTCTTTTCCCTTTACTTCTTTTTGACTACAGTCTATCTTGCAACAACTTTCCCTTTTGTTGCTGATTTCTCTCTCCACCCTATTTCACTTTCTGTGTTTTTTTTCTGTTCCACTTGCTTTGCAGTGTGGGAAGTAGATTTTTCAAGAAGTTGCACCAGTGCAAAGTCACAAAAGGTGACATAATCCAGCACAAAGTCTTGATAAGCTATTTTCTTTCCTGGAACGCTGGAAAGTTGTCACGAAGTAATGCTCATGGTGTTTAGCACAACTTTGCAATTCTTTGCATCAAGGAGGAGTTCCATGGGTAGTACATGGGCATTACTTTGCAACCACCAATGGGTTTTGACGCAAACCGCTATCTGCTAACAGTGGTAGAGAGGACTTTGGGCCATATGTTTCCATGTTAGGTTTTGCGATTTTGAAATAGCAAATTTTTGAGAATCGCTATTTGAGAATCGCAAAAAGCTATGTATGTAGGATTTGTAATACATTTTGCGAATCCTACATATTCGCAATTAAGGAATACCTCCCCATTCATTCCTATGGGCCTAGAGGCCCATAGGAATGAATGAGAAGACATTCTCAATTTGTGATTCCCAATTAGAGAATCGCAAATTGAGAATGCAATTTCAAGTGTGCCAGGGTGTCAAAAGGACACCCTGTTGCACCCTTGAATTGAGCTTGGGTGCACATGTGGCATACACACATGCCCTGTGTGTGCGCCACATGCCACTTTGAGAAATGCAAAAATTTGCATTTTTCAAAGAAATCGCAAATTACCACCAACTATAGGTTGGTGGTAATTTGCGATTCCTTATGCCATATTCGCACAACTTGGGTGCTTCATACATTCCATTTAAGAAATCGCAATTTGCAATTCCTTAAATGTATTCGCAAAATAAGGAATCGCAAATTTTGCGATTCCTTAATTTGCGAGACAGTTGTGCTTTCATACAAAGTACTAGGCCAAATTGCGATCGCAAACGCTGAAATTCTGCGAATTTTAGCGTTTGCGATCGCAATTCGCCTTGATACATATGACCTTTTGTTCCAAAACATTACTTGTGCTTGTTGTATTTTTCTGTCCTCTCCTGGCTCACATCATCCATTCTTACTCTGTCCCCTTTCTCATTTTCTTTCCTTGTAGGCCCACCTCCTTTCTGTCTGCCTCCTTGTATGCTTGAGTGCAGTAGTAACATCACAGAGAATTTGATTATTGAGCCTGTGCATATCACAAAGCAGAGAGTGCACCAGCCTGCAACAGCACATGCGGGGACCAGAGGTAGAAAGGGCAGGGTTGTGCGGGCCTGGCATGTATGTGTCTATGTACAGGGCTGCCGTTGTACATAGAAGCATGGACACCTGCTTGACAGAGCTCTATATGGTACATGCCCATCCACAGTAATTTCTGTTTACATAAGGCTGCATGTACAGAACCACCAGTGCACAGGTCTTCTTGGAACATACTTAGGGTCAGGGTCGGACGGGCGTAGCGGGCATAGGGCGTTTCTACAGGAGGCTGGAAGGGCGGGGATAGTTTTGTAGCGGTGGGGACTACTTACTGGGGGCTGATTTTGCAGCGGTGGTGCAACATCAGTCCCCAGTAACAGAAGCAGCAGTGCTTAATGTTTGCACCCCCACAAAATTGCCAGGGCAGCTTTGGGTTCCCAGTCCGGCCCTACCTGCTTAGGTCCTCAATAATAGTTTGCCAATTCCCCACCATAAATTGAAGGAGCTCCTACTCTACCGAACAGTCACCTCCTCAACACATTTAGAGGTTGGAGACCAATTGCTGTTTGCGCGTTGACCTCTGGGCACTCATTTCCTGGTGGTGAGCCATCTACAACAGGGCCTCTACCTTTCTTGAAGTGGGAGATCTGCTCTAATTAGGATGGAACTCCTGATCTGTAGTTTCCCTACCTATGTCAGCCATGTGAGGCAAGCTGGGCCTGGGCAGAGAAAATAAACAAATGCGCCCTTGCACAGGGGGAGAGTTCTCTGCACGTCGGAGTCATTGTTATTCTGTTTCTCAGAAACAAAACTTCAAATTCCAGGAGGCTGCCAAAAGATGGCGCCCATCCAGTAGTGAGGCTTTGCTGGAAGTGCTTTTGTAGCATCGGCTGGTTTACTTTCTTTACAAAAGAGATCCTGACTGACATGACAGTGCTTCACTAGGGGGGTGGAGGCAGGACCTCTGCCAACCCACCAAGCCACCTGCCCAAGTACAAACCAGCCCTCTGGACTAGCAACCTAAAGAAGAAAAGAGCTAAACTGAAAAGGTTGTATTCCAGAGGGGGAACATCCTTCACAACGCGGATTTTACTCCGCATTGCTTTCACTTTCACAACGCGTCCGTTACAACGCAAGTCGTAACCAGGACTTGCGCTGGAGGGCACTAGAGGATTAAGAATAGCATATTTACTATTCCAACACCTTCCCTAGTGTCCACGGGGACTGGTGTTAGAATAGTAAATTATACTATTCTCAATCCGCGCCCCCAACGCAAGTCATGGTAACGACTTGCGTTGTAAGGGACGCGTTGTGAAAGCACGTGTTGTAATGGAACGGGTTGTGATGTCGTACATCCATTTCAGAGTAATATACACAGCAATATCGTCTGACTTAAGTATCTTGACCTCAATATAGTTTAAAGCAATAAGTAACACAAATGCTGAGGCACAAAAAGAAGTCCAATATAGTGTAACTGGCTGTTAGGCACTCAAGTAGATAAGAAGTCCATATAGCAATCTTGATTTTTCTTTATGTATCCTTTATTTCAAAATTATGGTTTTCGTAGCATCCGAAACAGGCAGCCGACACGTGTTTCGTCCGAAAGGACTTTCTCAAGGCTAAACACGACAGTAGACCATTATGGAATTAGGAGCTCTATGTCCATATGAAACGCATACCACCTTCAGTTGACGGTGTAACACCTGCTATATAGAGAGTAACAAATATCTTCTCTCACCGAACTTCTATGTACGATTCAGGTCTTGATAAACCTGTAAAGATGGGGAGTCTCGTCATGCGTGGTCCAACGGGAGGAAAGGAACAGAGCTATACTAGAATGTAAAGACTATAGAAAGGAAAAGAACAGAGGTACACTAGAATGTTAAGATTGCAGGGAGGAAAAGAACATATATACTAGAATGTAAAGACTACAGAAAGAAAAGGAATGGGACAGAGGTACACCAGAATGTTAAGAATGTAGAGAGACAAAGAACAGAGCTTTACTAGAATGCAAAGATTATAGAAAGGAAAAGAACAGAGGTAGACTCGAATGCTAAGAATTTATGGAGAAAAAGGACAGCGCTATACTAGAATGTAATGACTATAGAAAGGAAAAGAACAGAGGTACGCCAGAATGTAAACAATGTAGAGAAAAAAAGAACAGAGCGATACTGGGAATGTAAAGGTCAGAGAGGAAAAAACTGGGCTAGAATGGGAATGTAACGAGAGAGGGAATAAAAAGTAGAGTGCTAGACTGGGAATGTTATGAGGACAGAGAGAAAAATAATTGAGCTAGACTGGGACTGGGATAGTAAAGAGTGCATACAGCTAGACACTGGCGAATTAAAAAGAAAAAAATACATTAATAGTCTGTTTGGAACTACTGAAAATGAGAATGTTAAAAACTGAGGGAAAGAAAGTAAGAGAAAGAGAAGAGGGGTGCGGAAGGGACCGAGTGAAAGAGAGGATGGGGTAGACTGGCATGCTAACACATCAGAGCCTATTCACAAAGACATTTTTGAGTACATGAAGTAGTATTCTTGTAGTACTGTTTCCCATCCTCACAAATGCCATTCAAAAACCTCTAGCCAGAGACCTAGCTCTCCGCCTCTCCTCTGTGTGGAGACCGCCACCACTAGTGCTGGGATCTCCAGAAATGGAGCTCTCCATTTTATTATTAAAGGTTGGAGGCACCAGGGAGTGGTAGGAAAACAAGAAATATATTTTACTAAACAGGAGGGGGTTAGGGAAATGTCAGGAGAAACATTCAAATGCAAAAACACACCCCAAAAATGATTGAGACAATTCCAATTTACAAAGGTGACACCCACACCTTCTACAGTAGTACTACTGACAAAACAGGCTTCAAACTAATCCAGCTAAGTCTTCGAGTAAATAAATAAATCACACATTGGGAGGCAGTAGCATGGTGAGGCACTCTGACATAAACCATTGGAGGAAGAGAATAGCATTAACATCACACAGGGAATAATATAAAATAATTTATTTAAAAGTTAAATTCGAACCCTCATTTTTTGTAAACGTGTCAATCATAAAACTAGTTTTGATCATTGTTTCCTCATATTTTAAATGTTAATTTATTTTTCAAGACTTGAAAACATATTTTATATCATAAATCGTTGATATAATATATTATAAAATGTTGATTTAATATATTTTAATTGGTTAGAAATTGCATGTATTAAATTAATTTGATAATGTAACAGTAATCGCATACACATCTTATAACCAGGCTTCAAACATATTCAGCACACATACAACAAGGCAGAGGACTGTTCAAAAAAACGAACTAAATCTTTTTTTTTATTAAAACATTTTAAGTTAAAAAATACTGTGGCAGTAATGTAATAGACATGTTGTACACCAAGCTTAATGTACATTGTACACACCTGATACTGCAATGGGGAAGGGATATAACAGGCAGTACTGTCTTACACCCATCGATACTTGAAAGGAGAGATACTCCACTGAGGCTCGATGGAGGCAAGACATGTAGTTCATTGTAATAGTCTCTTTTTAATATTTGTTTTTGTTGATTTTTGTATAGCGCAAACTAGACCCGAGGATATCAGGTATCAGAGCGCTTTGCATGAGCACCAGTTTTGTTAGAGACCGACACATTCATTTTTGTTAGGCACAGGGAAATTAGGTGATTTGCCCAGAATCACTTGATGTTGAGTGTCGTTGCTGAGACACAAACCCGGTGCCCCAGCTTCGAGGTCGACTGCTCTAGCCATAAAGTTACAAACTATTGATAGAGCAAGCTTCGCATCGCGACTTGCTCGAGTCATGAACCTCGCCCGCGTGTAATCAATTAATAAAATTTGTACGTCTTACTAATCTTTTATTTTATATTCGAACGAGGTAGAGGAAGCTTGCGTATGTGTATTTCTAATACCACTAATCCGTGTTCCTAAACATGGCCGCCGCTTGGTAAATTGCTTCTGCGCATGCGTCAGTCACACTCACGTGACCTGACGTAGTTATAAGTTTGGTGGGAAAGGGTGCGCATGCGTAATATACAGCTTTCGTGAATAACGTGGTGATGCTCTTGTGAGTGTGTATATGTTGCTAACATTTAAACTGCATAGTATATTTTTATAATGATAAGTTTAAAGTACAAAACCAATGATGTGTTTTTCATACCGTCACTTCTATGTTTTAATTTGTTTTCGCTTACTTTTCATGTATCCTCGACTCGGAGGGGTGCTGGGCTGGGGAGTCCATCTTGGAGGGTATTTCTGCGCAGAATCTAGAAGTTGCCATGGCATTGAACTCAGGCCAAAGAAGGTTGATGCCAGAGCCACCCTGGGAAAGAGCACCTTCACCCAGCAGAAGCATCATGATTATGTTCTATTGTATCGAAATGTGTTCTTCTCATTGTATTCTGTGCGGCTTTCTCATGGGAACCCCAATCTCGCTAGGCGGTACCCAGAGATGCAAAGTAGGCCTCCAAATAGTCTATTCTGATTGGTGTGTTACCCAGACCCTACCTTAGGACCAATCCAAATTGAGGGATTCTGACACTTTGCAACATTGGGGGGTGGTACACCGTCCCAAAACAGTATATCTACCCTGGGTTCACCTAGGGAATTGTCCAACTTGTCTGGTTTAGCTGACCTGTCACTGACCCAACGCACTCAATAGGTGACTTGATACAGAGGAGCTGCGGAGCTCTCTGTCCGAAATTTGACCATAGACTCTGAAGGTTTTACTGAACCTTAAGTGCTGGCGGAGCACTTTGCTGGGGAATTCGCTGACCCAATCGGGGTCTTGATCGATAGCTGCAGAGAGGGTGGAGCGCAGGCATTGCTTCCGAACTGCGGGTGCTGGTCCTGTCCTGAGGGTCCTGTCCTGACGGTCCTGTCCTGATCCTAATCTGGTCTTCCTGTCCTGTCCTGGGTGTCCATTCTGCACCTGCTGTCCATTGAGGGGTATCCTTCCTTGAGGGTTTCCTGTCCTTAACTGACCCGTGGCCAGGGTTTGGTTTTCACACCAGTCTAGGTAAATATTGCTCTGAATCTCCTGAAACTGCACCTTTCTATTTTTCTGTCTTTTGCTTCAATAAAGACATACCTTTGCACGTGAATTAAATTTTCCATGCTTTCTCCCGCAACCATTGAATCATAAAGTCATTTGCATTTGTTTCATAACGTGTTCCTATGTTACCCTATCTGTTAGAAATTATATTTTGCATTGCAGTTTGTCATTTCATGATATGGTCTAGAACCTCCTTACTTAAACTGTCTAAAGAACTTTTGCCTTAAAGCATAGTCTCTCTCTCTCCATAGACTCTCCTATAGTTCTATAAATGTCTCGAACTCCTGTCTCATATTTTTGAGATAATTCTAGAATACTTGTCCTAATCAAAACCCATCCCATCTGTAGTGATTCATCTTAAACGTTCTAATTCCTGATCCTTCATTTTGAATGTGTCCCGGTTCCATTAGTTTATAAATGGTTGCACTGACTTATTTCCTATTCAGCTATGTACTTTCCGTTATTCTGATTATCGATTGTTTAATTACTGTGAATTTGATGATTTCTGAATTTTACTAAACTAGATAAAGACTTTAAAACTTCCAGTTGTCCGTGGTCATTTTACAAAGAGTATTGAATGTTATTGTGGGGGTTGTATTTTGCTGCCTTTCCTTTTACAGCTAGCTCCCTGATCCATTGTGGTCATAGGTACCCGTGTCGGTGGATGGTAAGTCGGGTACTCTGAGGAACAACGAAAGGAACTCACAAATACCTGATAGCAGACCGTGAGGTCATCCGATCAATGTATATGGTGATTTGAAATATATGGGCCCGAAGCCGGAAGTGGCGAAATTATTGGTCGGGTGACCCGCGCGCTCTATCAGTATTTTCTGGTAGCAGAGGTATGGTTAGGGAATAGTTAAAGGTTAGGTAGGACTAGTTAAGCTAAGTCAAGTCGGTAGCTGCTAGTAGATTGATGCTGCTATAAGAGCGGCCATTTCGGGGGACTTGATCACTCTCTTGAGAATGCGCTGCTTTTGAAATATATGAATTGTTTGAAAATTGTTATTCTTGTTCTTATATTGTTATATGTATTAATCCATGCATATGTAAAACGTTTTGTTAAGTGTTGTCGGAACTCCCCGGGGAAATTGAATGGCAAGTGGTGAATAGAATCCATTGCCTTGAGGTCGCAGGCTCAAGGAAAGTTAGGTGCCGGTTAGGTAGAACCAGAAGCACTAACTAGGGCTTTTTCTGAATACATGTGTGAATAAATGTTAGTAACGAGGTTCATTGGCAAAATTCCCATAGTGGCGTAACCTAATAAGGGTCACATCAGAAGAGTAGCAGGTTCATCGGAGCTTGGGTGAAAGCAAAGGGGTCCGCTGGGAAACCTTAGACTCGGATATATCCCGGAAAGAGTGGATGGGTCTAGGGAAGTAACAGGTTCACTGATGCTAGAGTGAAGGGTGGGCGGAAGAGATCTACCCGTAGTGTGTGAAAAGTAAATGGAAGTAGTTTACTTGCAGTAAAACAACTCTTTCCTGTCTAGACACTTGAGCACTGTGGCGAATGTGTATTCGTTGTAAAATAACCAAGCACTAAGCACTTTAGAAAGAAAGAAAGTTTCCGTTACCTTGTGAAGGGAGGGAGTCAGTCGCGAAGCGTCTCTGACGTCACTCTGTGCCGCGCTGAGATTGGTAGAAACAGCGGGCGGGTAGCGGGGCTGGAATTGTGAAGGAGGGGTGAGCACCGAAGCGTGAGAACTGTCTCGCGAAAAGGCCGCGCACCCATTGGCCGAAAATATTTGAACTCGTGCACCCCATTGGTCGCACGGAATTGCAAGGCGCATTCTGATTGGAGGTAATTTTGTAAACAAAGTTAAGCGTAGAAATCGTATGTGGCACTCGTATACTCCAGAGACTAGACCCGATCCAAGAAACCTAGGGTTTGAAAGGGATCAGTGGAAGGCTAATAGATACGGCATTATGTACGGAAATAAGCGAAAAATGTCCCTTGTAAATAAGGTAAAGAATTACTTCAAAAAAGACAAGCCGATTCAAACTAGAGAGGGCATTGTTATTCCACCACCAAATACTCCCGCCTCTTTCATGATGTTTGACAGAGGGTACAATACATGTGTGTGGTTAGAAAATTGGGTGAAATACACAAAAGATGACGGAATAATGGCCTTTCCGTTAGAAGGTACCTTTAATAATAACATTAATAATAATAACCATACAAGGAAAAGCCTTGGACTGGATCATCTCGTTCCTAGCTGGGAGAACCCAGAGAGTCCGACTCCCCCCATTCTACTCAGAGCCCACCGAAGTCATCTGCGGCGTACCTCAAGGTTCCTCACTCAGTCCCACCCTCTTCAACATCTACATGAGTCCTCTCGCCTCCATCGCACGCCAACACAACCTCAACATCATCTCCTACGCCGACGACACCCAGCTAATCCTCTCCCTCACCAAAGACCCCAACACCGCCAAAACCAATCTCCACGAAGGTATGCAAGAAGTAGCCGAATGGATGAAACAGAGCCGCCTAAAACTCAACTCAGACAAAACGGAGGTGCTCATCCTAGGATCCTCCCCCTCAGCTTGGGACGACTCTTGGTGGCCTTCCGCTTTGGGATCAGCACCCACACCCACAGACCATGCTCGTAACCTTGGCTTCATTCTTGACTCCTCTCTCTCAATGTCCAGACAAGTCAACGCCGTATCGTCCTCCTGCTTCAACGTCCTTCGCATTCTCAGAAAGATCTTCCGCTGGATCCCCCTCGAGACAAGAAAGACTGTCACCCATGCACTGGTCACGAGTCGACTGGACTATGGCAACACACTTTACGCCGGAATTACAAAAAAATTACAGAAAAAGCTCCAGCGCATCCAAAACGCATCAGCGAGACTCATATTAGACATCCCGCGCCAAGAGCACATCACCGGACACCTAAAAAACCTCCACTGGCTTCCCGTCAACAAAAGAATTACTTTCCGCCTTCTTACCCACGCACACAAGGCCCTTTATAATCTAGGACCCGAATGCCTCAACACCCGACTGTCCTTCTACATTCCCACCCGCAAACTAAGATCATCCAATCAAGCCCTCGCCGCAGTCCCGCGCATCCGAAAAACCACCATGGGCGGCAGATCCTTCTCCTTCCTGGCTGCCAAGACCTGGAACTCACTCCCCACCCACCTCCGCCTTACTCAGAACCACATTTCCTTCAGAAAAGAACTGAAAACCTGGCTATTCGACAAACAGTGAACCCCTCCCCCTAGCGCCTTGAGACCCTCTGGGTGAGTAGTGCGCTATATAAATGCCCGAACTTGAACTTGAACTTAATGGTAGGATCTTATTCAATTTAAGAACCCGAATGAATGAATTACATCCCAGACCGAGACTAACGCAGTATGAGGCATTAGAGGAATGGGAGATCGAGGCTTTCCAAAGAGAGAAGCCCCGAATGGACAAAGGGCTGACGAAGTATTACCCAAAACTGAAACAAGAATCCCGAGACAAAAAGATGAAACAATGGAGACAGAGCATGATTGTTGAGGGACTGTTTCCCATGATGCCAGCAGAAGATCCTCCTGGGGGGGGGAAAAGGACGGAGAAGTCCAAGCACTGGGGGCCCCTCGGAGAATCAGATGACGAATTGTTAGATGACATATGCATGAGAAGTCCGCCTCCTTATAATGAGGGACACCGACCTTCGAGTGCAGGAGATATTCCTCGGAGACCCCTACAAAGGGAAGAGGTCAGGTCCGCAAGTGTAGGAGGGGATTATCTAATTCCTCCTTATACTGAAAATCTAGGACCCGTAGAAACCAGAAGTATTTACCCAAGGAGACCAATTGGTGGGGAAATGGGATATTCACGTGAAGGAGATTTTTGCTCTCGTCCCCCCTACGGAGGTGAGGTGAGGTCCTTGAGTTCAGGAATGCCATTATTACAGCCACGGGATGAGGAAGATCCGAGAATCCTAGGCACAGGAAGTTTGTTTCAGAAACCTAATTATGGTGGAGGACCAAGTGAGACACATCCCACTGCCCCGAGTTATGCTCCCATTCTAACCCCGCAGGTGTTACATGGAAACACTTTGGACAGGTTATTAGATGAAAAGGAACGAGAAGCGTTAGGAAATCAGAGAGCTGAAATAATACGGAAAATGTCACAGCTAAATGCAAGTCCTGAAGCCTTAACGATCCCAGTAACTATCGGACCGGTGGTTCCGTTGTACGGGGACCGTCAAGGGAGTCCGAAAACTCCAGTAATTACTCCTGTCATTGCACTGACCAGACCAGAACCATTAATTGTAGATGACCAGACAAGTGAGTGCGAGTCGGAGGTCTCGCTGCTAGATCTGCCCGTTAGAAATACAGGAAAAAAGATACAGAAAAGACATAATCCTTTTAACGCGAGGGAAATTCAAATGGAATCGACCTCAGGTACTAAGAGTGTCACCTTGGTGACTCCTGAAGAAATCGAAAGATGGAGTCAAGAATTTGAAAAACAAGCGTCCCCAACGAAACCTTTAGATCTCTACAAGCTGAGAATAGAAATAGAGGAATTGATGGCAGGAAACGTAGGATTAGACGGATTAAATACCTACTCCGAAGACGAAATGCTGTTTATCTGCAAGAGTCTCACCCGAAATACCCGAGTACTTCATGAAAAACTGACAGACACTGCTGCTAGCATGGGAATAGATATTTCAAGATCGAAACCACTGCAGAAACCATATAGGGCAGATTTCTCAGACAAGGATTTGGAAAACTTGAATGTTTCAGGGAAGAAAGCACAGGTCAAGGAACTATTGACCGTATTGCAAAAATGGGGAGATGTGGAAAGGTGGAAAGCCCGATGGGTCAAGAAAAAGGATGAGGCCAGGTCTAGGCAGGCAACTCCTGAATTCTTACTAAAAGAAGCTGAAAAGCCAGAACAGTTATGCCCTATGCGCGAAGTACCAGGTGGAAAGTATGTGCACGTTCCATGGTCCAGACAGGATATTGTGTCCTTTAATAACGATTTCCCGAAATTGCGCGAGAAGCCAGTTGACTGGTACAGGCAGGTGGAAAGGTTCGTAAAGGTGCAAAAATGCCTGTGGAAAGACCTGGATGGGTTTTTCGACATTGTGGTCCCGGTAGATCTATGGACCGAGTGTAAAATAGCCATAGCTTGGCCTAGTGAGGAATACCCGAGAGATGACAAAACAGGGGAACCATCGAAAGAAGTGATGAGAAAATATGAACAAGTAATTCAGCACCTGAAACTAAAGGTGCCAGCAAAGGAAACTGATTGGACCAAAATAGATAGAACCACGCAGGAAAGAGATGAGACAGTGCACTCCTTTTATGAAAGGCTGTTGCAGGTGTTCAAAACATACAGTGGTATAGATAACATCGAGATGAAGGATATGACACATTTTATTTACAGGTTTGTAAATGGTTTAAGACCCGAATTTGTCAGTGGATAAAAGATAACAAAATCTGTTGGCATACTAAAAAGATGGATGAGGTCCTACGGTACGCAAAGTACTGTGAGGACGAGATGGCAGAAAAGAAAAAGGCTCTCAAGGAGAAGGTTATGTGGGCTCAAGTGAAGCTCGCAGAACAGCAGGAAAAACAATTGAATAAAATGGCCAAAACTACTCAGAACCAAGGTCCTGGGGGTGGGGGTGGAGGAAAGCCCCGGCCCAAAATGAGCAGGGAGGAGGCTAAGAAGAAATTTCCCTGCCACCAGTGCGGAGAAATTGGACACTGGCGAGACGAGTGTCCCTATTTGCCGGATGATAACTCCAAAACACCTGATTTAACTCCACAGACGCAGAATGAAAGACCAAGAAAGACCCAACAACAGGTAAAAACGATTCAGTTGCCCCGAGCACCAAAGCAAGTGTTTAAGGGAAAATCCACGCAGGGTGATGACGTAGAAGTCTGGGGAAACGATGAGAACAGAAATACAGCAACTTCGCAGTATTTACGAAATGATACCTTCTTTTGTGATGACCAGTACTGACCAGTACTGACGGGGCCTGATTAGTACTCCTGTTACCGAGCCCATGGAGATCTCAATTGGAAACTTTAAGGAAATGCATAGATTTGTCGTTTGTGACACCAGTTCAGTGAACTTACTGGGACGTGATTTGCTGTGCAAAATGAACTGTACTATCTTTTGCACACCAAAGGGTGTTGAAATTCAGACCCCAGATGAAGATGGCATTTATAAATTAATGTTAATCAGACCTGACTCAGAAATTAAGCGAATGACTATGCAGGATTTGCCCAAAGAACTCCAAGAAACAGTGAAGCCAGAAGTATGGGACTTTACCGGGAAAGATGTAGGATTAATGAAAAACGTAGACCCCATACAGATAGCAATAAAGGACAATGCAGTATACCCTAATACTAAACCCTACAGAATGAATGCAGAAGTGAGAGCAGGTGTTGCCCTGGAAATACAGAAATTGCTAGAAGGAAACATCATACAGGAAGTAATGAGTAGCCCATGCAACTCACCGATTATGGGCATCAAAAAGCCTAGTAGCAAGTACAGAGTAGTGCAGGACTTAAGAAAGGTAAACAAGATAGTGGTTCCTTGCTGCCCTATTGTCCCGAACCCAGCAGTGATTCTGTATCAGATTCCCTGGGTTGCTGAGTGGTTCACTGTGATAGACCTATGTCATGCATTCTTTTCCATTCCCTTGCATCCAGACAGCAAATTTCTTTTCTCATTTGCTTTCAACAGTCACGTGTATGTCTGGAATAGGGTCCCCCAGGGGTACACAGAGAGCCCCTCTATCTTTAATCAGATCTTGAAAAAAAATTTGGAAACTTTGGTCTTACCTGGAAATTCTGTTCTGGTGCAATACATTGACGACCTCTTGGTGGCGTCCAAAAGTCATAAGGACTGTGTGATTGACACCATTGCCCTACTGAATCACCTGAGTGAAAAGGGACATAAAGTGGCCCCTGAAAAATTACAGTTCTGTGCAAAATCAGTGAAATATCTGGGGCACCAGATAGAGAAAGGTATCAGGAAAGTAACGTCAGAAAGAGTGAGAATAATTCAAAAGATGCAGTTACCCCGTACTCAGAAAGAAATCAGAATGTTCCTTGGGGTGATAGGATACTGCAGACAATGGATTCTGGGATTTGCAGTCCTAGCTAGGCCTTTGATAAAAATGACCAAGAGAGGAACACCGGATGTTGTAGAATGGGATGATGAAAGCTTAACAGCCTTCACAAAATTGCGAGATTGTCTGTGTACAGCCCCTGCATTAGGAATGCCAGACTATTCCGAGGAATTTGCCCTGTTCTGTGACACTCGCGATAATTGCGCGTTGTCAGTCCTAACACAAGAGCATGGCACAACCAGAAGGCCAGTGGCATATTTCTCTGCCACCCTGGATCCAGTGGCTGCTGGATTACCAGGATGTCTGAAAGCAGTAGCTGCTACTTGCACAAGTTTAGAGCAGAGTGAATCCATTGTCATGGGACATCCTGTAACTGTGTATGTTCCACATGGAGTGGTAATTTTGCTAACGAGAACGAAAACTCAGTACCTCACCCCTAGTCGGCTGACTAAATACGAGAGGATTCTCGTGGGTGCTGCAAATACAACAATTGTCAGGTGTAACATTCTGAACCCCACCACTCTGCTTCCCAACTCAATGGATATGGAAGATGGGGAGGAAGATGAGCATAACTGCATTGATTTAACAGAATTTTGCACAAAACCACGCCCAGACATTAAAGAAACACATTTGCCTAAACATGACATGGAATTGTTTGTGGATGGTTCATGCCTAAGACATGAACAAGGAGGCCTGAGTGCTGCCTATGCGGTAGTCTCCTTAACCAAAATTGTAGAAGCAGGTTATTTATTTGAAGTAAAGTCTGCACAAGTAGCCGAATTGGTCGCTATGATAAAAGCCTGCAAATTGGGGAAAAACGTACGCCTAACAGTGTATACTGACAGTCAGTACTGTTTTGGAGTTGTGCATGACTTTGGCCAATTATGGCTACAGAGGGAGTTCCTGACTTCATCAGGTACCCCTATTCGAAATGGAAAAGTTGTACAAGACCTTTTAGAGGCAATCCAATTACCAAAAGAATTTGCAGTGGTCAAGTGTGTTGCTCATAAGAAGGAATTTGACCCTGTATCTTTGGGAAATGATTTCGCTGATCGAGTGGCACAATTATGCGCCAGGGATCGATTGATCATAAATCCAAAACGGGGGGGGCCTGGAAACCGCTGCCAACTTCGAGTGTTTGAAGAAGTGCCTACATGGGATGAAGTGAGAGAATGGCAGCAGGCGGCACCCTGGCAAGAGAGAGAGAAGTGGAAGGAAGAAGGGTGTAGACCAAGACGTGAGGATGGTGTCATCTTGGGCCCCAATGGTATGCCTGTGTTACCCAGACACTTGCTTGGCACAATGGCGAGATTAATACATGAGGGATCACACATTGGTAGGGACGCCATGATTCTGGTATTCCAACAGACTTGGTACAGCAAAAAGTTCAGGAAAGTAGCAGAGTCCCTCTGCCAGAGGTGCCTGTCATGTCAACAGATGAATCCAGGCAAGAGAACAATGGTGGAACTAGGGAAAATTGGGAGGTCAGGGGGTCCCTTTGTGAGAATACAGGTTGATTTCATCACCATGCCACGTTGTGAGGGGAAACGTTATGTCCTTGTCATTGTCTGCCTATTTTCAAAGTGGGTGGAAGCTTACCCTACTCCCCAAAGTGACGCACTGACAGTAGCAAAGTGTTTACTGAAGGAACTGATACCTAGATTCGGGGTTCCAGTCACTATTGAATCAGATAGAGGCCGACATTTTCAGAATGATGTGATCGACCAACTCTGTAAGGCGTTTGGGATCTCGCAAAAACTCCACTGTGCATATCATCCAGAGGCTTCTGGAGTGGTGGAACAAATAAACGGGACTATCAAAACAAGACTAGCGAAATTGTGTGATGCATCTGGCATGACCTGGGTAAAGGCCCTGCCTCTGGTTCTGATGGGACTCCGAAGTATTCCAGACCGAAAGACAGGCCTGAGCCCCCATGAAATTCTGATGGGAAGAGTGATGAGACAAGCGTGGGTACCAGGAAGCAAACTGTTGAGTATTACTGATGATTTGGTGCTTGAATACTGCAAGAGATTAGGTGACCAAGTACGTTATATCTCTCGCTAGATCGGAGAAGACGCCGTCACCAATCCAACGACTCCTCTCCACAAACTGGTTCCAGGGGACTGGGTCAAAATAAAGAAGCATACTCGGTCGAGCTGCCTGGAACCGAGGTGGGGACTGAAGCGCCAAGTAATCCTGGTGACGACCACAGCAGTGAAGTGTACAGGTGTTCCCCATTGGATTCACGCCAGCCACACCCAGAAGGTACTACCAGACGAGGAGCCTGGAGAAGAAGGCCGTCCAGCAGAGGGGCCTGCAGAAGCAAGACCAGAAGTAACTGACGACGTACAGCCCAGTACCAGTCAAGCTAAGGGGTCCGCAGATGTTGGTCCAGGAGTAGTTGATAACGAGCTACCAAGAGTCCAGCCTGCTGAGGGGTTCCCAGAAGTTGGTCCAGAAGTAGCTGATGACGAGCTGCCGAGCATATGGCCAGATGAGTGGATACCCTTGATTGACCTCACCGAAGACCCAATCAGAACAAGAGAGCGAATTTTGGAAGGTAGAGAGTGGAATAGAGAGGAAAAGCAAGGCACAGGCGAAGAACCTCAGACTATTGAGATTCACATCAAACCTGAGGAAAGAGAAGGTCAGACAGGGACAGAGCAAGTAATTGATACACCTCCACTGACTCCTGATGTCGAAAAGGGACAGACTAGACATAGTGTAATAATTCGAGCAGAAGAAAGTCAAGAGAACGAAGTGCTCGAACAGGATCAGACAGGGTTAGAAGAACGTGTTCAGGAAACAGAAGCAGAGACATTTGAAAGGCAAAAACAAAACTTTCCTGAACAAGGCCAGTTTAATAACCAGGCAGAAGAAACAGATACGAGCCCTGGAACTAGTCAGATAGGAAGGGAAGTAAAGGAAGCAGAATTGCCACCAGCAAATGAAAATAAAAGGGCAATAAAAGAAAACGAAGTCCCAGTGCCAACTAAAAGACTTAAGAAAAGAAAGCACATTGAGCCTGGATTCATAAAGAAATTGAGACTGAGGATAAAAACGGTAGAAGAAAAACGTGCAGAAGAAAGGAGGAGTTCTCGCATAGCAGAACAACCAGAAGACACTACCAAAAGAAGGAGTGAACGAATAAAAAGACAAAACAAAAAGTACAAGTCTCCTGAATGGACGCTCGTTTTGGAAGAATTTGAGGATCTTGATATAACTGACGAAAGCGACGGAGAACCAGTCGCTGAGTACTCTGCTGAAGAAGAAGACGAGCCACCGTGAATTTGCACAAAGTAAGCTACTGGTGCAAAGAGACAAAGAGGGGTCGAGAAACTTCTTCTGAGCCAAAATGTCTGATTCAAACGTGAATGGTAGACCTAGTCACAGCTGTTGCAAAACATGCTGCAAGGTATGTGTATGTAGTGTAATTATAGTGATATTAGTTTGGATAGGACTAACAGTTTTCATTCCTTTTGCGGTGAGCAAAAATACTAATATTGACCCTACTCAGATTACCGACACTGAAGAACTGACAACACGAAGTGTAGAAAGACGTGAAAAAGCACTCAAACAGACAAAACGAGACTTAGAAGCATCAGATGAGGAAGGACTACATTACCACGGAGTTAGAAACAAGACACATTTAAATGTTTTCGCAAACTTGTTAATACACTATGTAGAGACTATGGAAATTGAGGATTGCTATGTCTGCATGAAGCTACCTACCTCTGTAGCTGAAGGCGTGACATACCATCACCTGCCCCTGACATACGGAATATCCTGTAGCATTTTAGCAAGCTTATTTTACAAAAGAGGACCGTTACAGTACTACTACTCTAACAATGACGTGATCTTTTCTGAACTTCCTATACGTGGGAACCTGAATTCTGTACATACCAAAAGTGACGTTACTCGCTACATGGGCGAATACTTTCTGACTATAGGTAATATAGACATAGGTGACGCACACAGAGATAACTTGACCTGCTCTTTGCGTGAACAGGAAAAGATGTTCCTGAACATGGCAGAGAAGAGGAGAATAAAAATAAAAAGAAAGGCAGATGACGAAAAACAGAAAACGCCAAAATGGGCTGAGGACATGGAGGGCACCTCAAAGGGTGGGGCGGGACCTGCTCTGTTGCTGGATTTTGAAAGGAAGGGAAAGCTATGTCTTCACCGCGAGAAGACTAGCTATTATAATAACATTTTCATTGGTTCCAGTGAATGTGAACACAATTACAAGGTAATTGGAGGATGGGGTTTCAAAAATGGGTCAGAGCCTGTGTTTCCTGGAATTTATTATATATGTGGAGACAAGGCTTATTTCAAATTGCCGGATCACTGGTATGGAAGCTGCTATTTTGGCATTGTCTTCCCGAAAATATACCATGTGAATGAAGTTGCTGGAAGCAGTGAAAATACTAATGGCTTAGTGCGTAGTAAAAGAGAAAGTGTAGGTGAAATAATGGGTAGTATTTTCAGTGCACTGATACCTGGAGTGGGAGTGGTTCTGAACACTCACAGAATTTGCAAATTGTCCACCATAGTGGATGTGTTGTCTACTGATACAGCTCATGGATTTCTGCTGGTCAATACCGAAATGGTTGCGATCAGATCAATGGTTTTGCAGAACAGACTTGCTCTTGACACCTTATTAGCAAAAGAGGGCGGAGTCTGCCGGATGTTGAAGGCGCAACATTGTTGCACTTATATTCCGGACAAAAGTGTGCAGCTCAAAAGATATGTGAAAAACATTACTAATTTGGAAAGAGAACTCAAACCACTCGAGGTTGACAGTGCCTGGAAGAGACTGGTAGATGGTCTCTCAAATGTAGGTCATTGGTTTGCTAGTTTAGGTAAAAGCTTATTGTTTAAGGTACTGATGCCAATTGGAATTATAGGTCTTATCCTATTTTTCATATTTGTCTGTTGCAAATGCCGTAAGCACACCAGAAAGCATCAAGTGAATGCCAGAGGAGTGAAACGAAGTGTGGATGAGCTTGAATTAGAGGAAATGAATAATCAGATATACAAAAAGGTGAAAAATTCTCACCCTACCAAAAATGAAAAAGAGAAGCTGGATCGCTTGCTGGAAGAGATAGAGCTGTATAAAGTGTGAAGAAGTTGGCATCTGGTTCCATTATTTTTGTGATGATAGTAAATATCATCAAAGAGGGGATTGATAGAGCAAGCTTCGCATCGCGACTTGCTCGAGTCATGAACCTCGCCCGTGTGTAATCAATTAATAAAATTTGTACGTCTTACTAATCTTTTATTTTATATTCGAACGAGGTAGAGGAAGCTTGCGTATGTGTATTTCTAATACCACTAATCCGTGTTCCTAAACATGGCCGCCGCTTGGTAAATTGCTTCTGCGCATGCGTCAGTCACACTCACGTGACCTGACGTAGTTATAAGTTTGGTGGGAAAGGGTGCGCATGCGTAATATACAGCTTTCGTGAATAACGTGGTGATGCTCTTGTGAGTGTGTATATGTTGCTAACATTTAAACTGCATAGTATATTTTTATAATGATAAGTTTAAAGTACAAAACCAATGATGTGTTTTTCATACCGTCACTTCTATGTTTTAATTTGTTTTCGCTTACTTTTCATGTATCCTCGACTCGGAGGGGTGCTGGGCTGGGGAGTCCATCTTGGAGGTTATTTCTGCGCAGAATCTAGAAGTTGCCATGGCATTGAACTCAGGCCAAAGAAGGTTGATGCCAGAGCCACCCTGGGAAAGAGCACCTTTACCCAGCAGAAGCATCATGATTATGTTCTATTGTATCGAAATGTGTTCTTCTCATTGTATTCTGTGCGGCTTTCTCATGGGAACCCCAATCTCGCTAGGCGGTACCCAGAGATGCAAAGTAGGCCTCCAAATAGTCTATTCTGATTGGTGTGTTACCCAGACCCTTCCTTAGGACCAATCCAAATTGAGGGATTCTGACACTTTGCAACATTGGGGGGTGGTACACCGTCCCAAAACAGTATATCTACCCTGGGTTCACCTAGGGAATTGTCCGACTTGTCTGGTTTAGCTGACCTGTCACTGACCCAACGCACTCAATAGGTGACTTGATACAGAGGAGCTGCGGAGCTCTCTGTCCGAAATTTTACCATAGACTCTGAAGGTTTTACTGAACCTTAAGTGCTGGCGGAGCACTTTGCTGGGGAATTCGCTGACCCAATCGGGGTCTTGATCGATAGCTGCAGAGAGGGTGGAGCGCAGGCGTTGCTTCCGAACTGCGGGTGCTGGTCCTGTCCTGAGGGTCCTGTCCTGAGGGTCCTGTCCTGATCCTAATCTGGTCTTCCTGTCCTGTCCTGGGTGTCCATTCTGCACCTGCTGTCCATTGAGGGGTATCCTTCCTTGAGGGTTTCCTGTCCTTAACTGACCCGTGGCCAGGGTTTGGTTTTCACACCAGTCTAGGTAAATATTGCTCTGAATCTCCTGAAACTGCACCTTTCTATTTTTCTGTCTTTTGCTTCAATAAAGACATGTTTCATAACGTGTTCCTATGTTACCCTATCTGTTAGAAATTATATTTTGCATTGCAGTTTGTCATTTCATGATATGGTCTAGAACCTCCTTACTTAAACTGTCTAAAGAACTTTTGCCTTAAAGCATAGTCTCTCTCTCTCCATAGACTCTCCTATAGTTCTATAAATGTCTCGAACTCCTGTCTCATATTTTTGAGATAATTCTCGAATACTTGTCCTAATCAAAACCCATCCCATCTGTAGTGATTCATCTTAAACGTTCTAATTCCTGATCCTTCATTTTGAATGTGTCCCGGTTCCATTAGTTTATAAATGGTTGCACTGACTTATTTCCTATTCAGCTATGTACTTTCCGTTATTCTGATTATCGATTGTTTAATTACTGTGAATTTGATGATTTCTGAATTTTACTAAACTAGATAAAGACTTTAAAACTTCCAGTTGTCCGTGGTCATTTTACAAAGAGTATTGAATGTTATTGTGGGGGTTGTATTTTGCTGCCTTTCCTTTTACAGCTAGCTCCCTGATCCATTGTGGTCATAGGTACCCGTGTCGGTGGATGGTAAGTCGGGTACTCTGAGGAACAACGAAAGGAACTCACAAATACCTGATAGCAGACCGTGAGGTCATCCGATCAATGTATATGGTGATTTGAAATATATGGGCCCGAAGCGGCGAAATTATTGGTCGGGTGACCCGCGCGCTCTATCACTATGATCAAAATAATGCTTAACTACAAGGTCTGTCTCCTGCTCAGCGAAGTCCTCTTACTGTAGGATGCATCTTATATGAATGAATGAATGAATTTATGATTTATACCGCGCTCGAATGCCCGGGGCGTCTAGGCGCTATTCCGGTATGCTGCGTCTTGTGAGTCAGGTAGTCCCAGGGAAAGAGGAGTTAGATGAGGGTGTAAGTTATAAGTTTCTTATTTCTTCATGTCAAATTCATGCGAGTTGTGTGAATTTTGGCTCAGGTGTGTGGTGTTTTCTTATTTCTTTCCATTCAGTGCAGGCCCCTAGAAATCCATATGGAGATATGGGAATATGAGGAGATAGAGGACAGAGTTTGATAGCCAACACCAGGCAGTCATGGTCTGGCTTGAGATGCCAGACTATAACCGAGGCAAGGAAGAATAAATAGCCTCATATAAGCAACAGAGAGAGATAAAGAAAGGCTGAAAGCATAGAAGCACTTAGAGAGAGGGTGGACTGAAGGGATAAACTGGGGGTGAAGGGTAAAAGTTGATGGAGGAATCATGAGAGTGAAGACGGACTGGGAATTCAGGTACTGGTATGGGGGTGAGAAGAGAAACAAATGGGGAATGCAGAAAGAGACTGCAAACAGAAACAAGAGGAATAAAGAGTGGCAAGAGCAGGAAGATGAGAGATACTGACAAGACAAGGACAGAGAACTAGATAGCAGTGACTGAAAGAGCGAGATAATTAATAGGAGATAGAAAATGAGAGAACGAGAAAAAGTAAGGAAAATAAAGGCGAGAAAAAAAGAAAGAACTAGAGTGGAATACAGAGAATGAGACAGCCAGAAACTGAGAACAAGAGATAGATGTAGAAGAAGTAAGAGCGAAAGTAAGGAAAAGAAAGAGGATGAGCAAAAGTGAGTGAGGAGGAGCAATCGAGAAAGGGAACCGATAGTAGAAATAGAAGGTGAAAGAAAGGGGAGATATGAGAAAGAGAGAGCTGTGAGATGGTAGGGTGTGTGTGAGAGACAAAGGGTAGGACAGCGAAAAAGGTGTTGAGAGAGAAACAAGTGAGAGAGCAAGAAAGAGAGGAGAGACAGAGAGCAACAGAACAGAAAGAAAGAAAAGTGAGACAGTAGAGAGAGAGAGAGAGACTAAGAAAAGGAGATAGACAGATAGCTAGATATAGATAGATAGATAGATAGATAGACAGATAGATAGATAGATAGATAGATAGATAGATAGATAGATAGATAGATAGATAGATAGATAGATAGATAGATAGATAGATAGATAGATAGATTAAAGTATCCACTGCCGTACATGATAAGGATACTGCAAGTCACAGAGGAATTTAAGAACCATAGAGAGGAACAAACCTAAAGGCCTTTATAAGGTTATGGAGCTCCGAGGTGACTTGCAATAGCCTTATCAAGTACGGCAGTGGGTACTTTATCCCATATAATACATGGTCACGCCATCTCTTTTCCCACAAACAACTTAAAACCATGGCGTGTAGCTCTTTCAGAAAAAGAGAGCAAGTTTTCAAAAATGACGAAGAAAAATAGAGCATGTTTGCAAACATGAGGAATAAAAATAGAGCATCTAGTTAAAAAATAAGCATACTAAAAACTTGTTAGATATTTGGTGCAAAAAATATTTTTCAGTTCAATACAACACAGTTGTTAGTGTTCATTTCTGCTAGTCGCTGTAAACTAGAAAAATAGAACAGAAGAATGAAAAGCTACGTTTCATTTTTGTTGCTTTAAACAGCTGCTCCATGACCTGACCTGTCTTTCACCTTGGCTGCTGGCTCTGGCAGTAGGCATTGTGACCAGAACTTGGCAGCAATAACTTATTACAGTCAAGCACTGACCTCTTTTCTTTATAATCGTCCTCCCTCGCGGCAAATATAAAGAAATTAGAGATGTGCATTTATACAGGGATTGCAGAATACAATGTATTACAGATAGACAAAGAGGGCTGGGAGATGGAGAGATATACAGACAGAAACGCAGAGACCGAAAGCACATGAGAAACAGAGAACAGACCACAAATACAGGGAGGGTGAGGGGAGGAAGTCGGGAGAGGGAGTAATGCAGACGTACTGCACTGCTGCAAACAGGCACACAGTGCCACCCTGGGTTCTCTGCATTCGCACCTGTGCGCTACCAGTACGGCGTCTGTCTCGGAGCAGGCAGCTGTCTGTTCACATGCTTGTCTGACAGGGCATGGCAAGTGACTTGCCAGGCACTGTAGGTGCCCAACCAAGGCATGATTTCTAACAGAGGGGTATAGTGGTGGGTAAACCAGGCGTATCGGTGACTCACAGCATATGCCAGGCAGCTGACTAGACACAGGGCAGGTGGTGGGGCAGACGGCCAGCTCAGGTCAATCTGAGGGTAGACTATTCAGCTGCTCCTGGCCCAGAGTGTGCCAGGGGCAGCTGATGTCCACTTAGGGACGGATGGAGCTGTGCTGGGATGACACAGCAACAGAGGGTGGTTGTGTAGCGAACATTGAAAATATAATCAATCGCCTTTACGTGATCTGTCAGGAGTGAATTTTGAACTACAAAAGGTGCCATTCCCACCACCATTACTCTCTATCTGTGCCAACTTCCCCCAACGCTCAGTATGCCATCTCCTCACACTGCAGCAGGAATGTCACACACTGGACACCAGTGCCAGGTCTCTCCATTGTCAGCACCTTGTTGTGTCAGCCAGAGACGTTTAAGGCATGGGCAAAGTAAGCTCACAAAAATCTTTAAATTACAGCTACATCATCTACGCAAGCCGTCACGACTGACATCTGACTGGCAAACACACCACCTCCAGTGGCTCTTGGCACACCCACAGCCAGGTCCCTATTACGGTACTGTACCATGCTGAGAGGAAGAAGTGAAAGGAAAAAAAAAAGCAGCAGATCTTCTCCATCTATGTATCCAGGGTCTGAATCGACAATCATCAGGACCACTCCAATTCAGGGAGGAACAGAAGACACACGACACACCCTTTGCAGTAACACTACATCCTATCAGTGGCGGCTCCCCCATGGGGCATGGGGGCATCGCCCCCCTGCTTTCTCGTAGTGTGAAAAGGCAGAAACATAAATGGTAATAACTACCATTTTATGTTTCTGCTTCTCGCTGCGAGAAAGCAGAAGTGCCTGGTTGGGGGTGGGCGGTCCTGCTCGAGGGCAGGGGGGAGTGGCTTGCCCACTGTTGTGTATGTCAGTATGTACAACAGTGGAAAATCCACTCCCCCCTGCCCTCGAGCAGGACCACCCACTCTCCCTTTTTAGGTTTCGTCTGGCGTCCGCTGCGCAGCAGCGTTCGCGCAGGCGAAATCTTAAGTTAACAGTACGGGGGCTTTGTCCCGCCTGCTCTTCCATTGGCTAGCTCCATAAATGGAGGTTAGCCATTGGAAGAGAGACCTGTCCGTCATTGCCGGAGCAGATTCGTGGGCGTTCCGGCGATTTTTACTCATCCCGCCCCTTTTAGAACGTCATTGCGGCGGTGGGCGTGTTTTTTTTTTTTTTTCTCAGCATGTTTTGGCCATTTTGGACGTGTGTTTTACAGGGGTGGGAAGCGGTATTTTGTACGTCCGTGGCTTGTCTTTGTTTTCTGGTTGTTTATTTACTTTGTAGGTCTGAGCTGGTGGACTCATTAAATGTCACATCATAGCCGCCGGGTGGGAAGCGGTATTTTGTACGTCCGTGGCTTGTCTTTGTTTTCTGGTTGTTTATTTACTTTGTAGGTCTGAGCTGGTTGTTTTACAGGGGTGGGAAGCGGCATTTTGTACGTCCGTGGCTTGTCTTTGTTTTCTGGTTGTTTATTTACTTTGTAGGTCTGAGCTGGTGGACTCATTAAATGTCACATCATCGCCGCCGGCCCCCGATCCTCGCTATCATCTTTTTCCAAACTCCGCGGCGCTGCCCGTGGACGCCCCGTCCAGGTAGCAGCCGCCTCAGCCTGTGTCGGCCCACGTCTCCCGGAGCCGGGGGCTGAGAGCCTCGCTCCGGAAGTGGCCCGGGGCTTCGAGGGCGGCTGCTGCTGGGACTGCAGGACGCGCCGGGTGGGCGAGCTCGGGACGCGCTGCTGACTGCCTGCCAGAGTGGGGCGTGTGAGTCCGGGAGGGATTTGAACCCTGCGCTGCAGAGCGGAGACAGCATGGCTGGAGTCTGAGGTGCCTTGTGTGGAAGAGGGTCCCCTACCCCAGCATCAGATAGTGTCAGGAGGGCTACTCGCCGCTGCAGGGCTGTCGTAGGGAGCCTAACCTGGCTGGGGAGTCCAGAGAGCAAGGGATCGTTCCGGCCGACAGGCGGTGCCCTGTCCAGCGCAGGAGGGTGCACCACCATGGCACCCTGGCACCCACAGCCACAGGGAGCCCTGCTCTGGCTCACCTTTGGGATACTGTGCTGCGCGCCCAGACCGGTAAGGGGGTAGCTGATGGTGGGTGGCGGCCCGGGGCACTGCTGTCAGGAGGTGCTTGTTTGGCGACTCTGAACTGCCTCTCCAGTGGCATCCGGGCTGTACAATGTGTTGTGGGTGACGCTGAGCAAGATGTAATGGGGGCAGAGTGGCATGTCGTGATCGTGCCCTCAGAGTTTGTCATTAAGACAGGCTCGCATCATTTGCAGAATGTAACCCTGGGTTTGGCATCATGGCCCCCTGGCAGAGTTCAGAGGTGTTTAAAGGAGAGGATAGAATGTACCAAGTGCTATCATGAGTTGGGATGTATGACGTTACAACGCATACTTTTACTCCGCGTACCATTACAACGCGGTATTTACAACGAATACCGTTACAACGCATAGCGCTTTGGGGTGCTGGATAGTGGTAAGTATAATTTACTATTCTAACTCCAGTCCCCGTGGACCCTAGGGAAGGTGTTGGATAGTAAATTAAACTTACCTCTTATCCTAGAGCGCCCCCCAGCGCAATGCGTTGTAATGCCATGCGTTGTAATGCCCGCGTTGTAATGGTAGTGCGGAGTAAAAGTTGCGTCGTAACGGGTGTATACCATGAGTTGTCATTAAGTTAAGATAGCATGCCCAAAGTAGGCATGGGTTTGAATGAGGGCACCATGGCATGTGCTGGGTATTCCTCTGAGGTAGGCATTACGTGCTGAATGTGTCTTTTGAGTTGCCATAAGGTAGGAAGCCACGTGCTGAGTGTTACTCTGAGGTTGGCATTAACGAGGAATGGCATACGAAGAGTGTTTTCTTGGATTAACATGAGAGTAGGCTAGCATGGGCTGAATGTGTCTGCGTGGCTGGCATAAGGGGCATGTGCTGATGGGGTCTTTGCGGTTGGTGTTAAGATTGTGTCACTTGGAATAGCCACAGGACCGGCTGGTATGTGATGAAGGTGACTCTGGGGCTGGCATCATGACACCGTGGCATTTGTTGAGCGTGACTTGCCATCAAAACAGGATGAAGTGAACTTTTGGAGTTGGCATAAGGGAAGCCAGGCCTCTGCTGAGGATCCTTAAGGAGTTGGAATGGGCCGAGCGTGTCATTGTGGTTGGCAGCTCCATGGAACAGTGTGCATTAAAATGCGTACATGGTACCTAGCATGGCATTAGAACAAAATGTCACCAAATGTTATGGTTCTGATGCTGACATCACTGTGTTTGGCATGGAACAGACTTGGGTGTGCAACATGTTGCCCTGAGTTTCACGTCATGACATCATGTGACGCATTATGGGCGTTTAGGGGGCATTTTAACTAGGCAAGGAGGAAATGGGCCAGGTGTGTCACAGGTGTGAGCTACGTATTGAAGGTAATGTCGAGTGTTTCTCTGACGCTGGTACAAAGGTGGGATGCCGAACTGAGTCAATCAATCAGTCAAATAACTTTATTCGCATTTAGTAAATGCATAAAAGTACAAGTAGTTATCACAGTACGAATTGATCAAGGAATAATTCAAAACAGTTAAAAATTAATTGTATACATTTTTCCTTTTAAAAGATATCAACATTTAGATGCATCCATATTACTGGAGCTAGCAGCTATACATTTATGAGAGGAATAGTTGAGGTAATCAATTTATGATGGTAACACCCTCACGTGTGGTTTGTTCAGAATAGCCAGGCACTGGAAACATGGCTGTGCTTGCTTCCCTGCCCCCTGGCTGTGCTTTCTTCCCTGCCCCCTGGCTGTGCTTTCTTCCCTGCCCCCTGGCTGTGCTTGCTTCCGTGCCCCCTGGCTGTGCTTGCTTCCCTGCCCCCTGGCTGTGCTTGCTTCCCTGCCCGTGCTTGCTTCCCTGCCCCTGGCTGTGCTTGCTCCCCCGCCCCCTGGCTGTGCTTGCTCCCCCGCTCCCTGGTTCCCCTTCCCCTGGTTCCCCTTCCCTTGGTTGTGCTTGCTCCCCTGCAACATGGCTGTGCTTGCTTCCCTGCCACCTGGCTGTGCTTGCTTCCCTGCCCCCACGCTGTACTTGCTTCCATGCCCCCTCGCTGTGCTTGCTTCCCTGCCCCCTCGCTGTGCTTGCTTCCCTGCCCCCTCGCTGTGCTTGCTTCCCTGCCCCCTCGCAGTGCTTGCTCTCCTGAGTGTGTTGCTCTGGGTGGGTGGGTGTGGCTCTGGGTGGGTGTGTGTGTGTGGCTCCGGGTGTGTGTGTGTGTGTGTGTGTGTGGCTCTGGGTGTGTGTGTGTGTGGCACTGGGTGGGTGTGTTTATGCGTGGCTCTGGGTGGGTATGTGTGTGTGTGTCACTCTGGGTGTGTGTGTGTGGCTATGGGTGTGTATGTGTGTGGCTCTGTGTGTGTGTGTGTGTGTGTGTGTGTGACTCTGGTGTGTGTGTGTGTGGCTCTGGGTGTGTGTGTCTGCCTGGCTCTGGGTGTGTGTGTGTGTGGCGCTGTGTGTGTGTGTGGCTCTGGGTGTGTGTGTGTGTGGTAGTAATTGCTGTCTGCTGAGCTCGTCCGTAGGGTACAATAGGTCTCACATTTGCGAGAGATTAAGCTAATGGCAATGTAAATGACAATGCCATTGTGGTAAATAAATAATTTATTACCGGATCTATTTTTCAGAATAATCAATAAACAGGTAGCTCAATAAATAAGAGTCAGGATTCGAGGTAGCTAGAGTTTACAGGCTTTTAATCAGGCATAAAGGACAGGAACAGGACAGCCTGTACGGGAATAGGATGGCAGCTGCCGGGGGCAGGAATAGGCTAGGCTAACGAACAAATAACAGTGCACAGTATATATATCAAAACAAATGCATTACATTCAATACAGTAGGCGTAGCAGTAGGCGTGGTTCGTAACAGTCGCGAAAGATAAGGGTAAAATGATGTAACAAGAAGGCGTGTACAGGGCGTATACATAGACATGTGATGTAAACGTAACAGAATATGTCATAAACGGGGCGGTAACATGGAGGGGGCTACCTGAGCAGCTGGGACCTCTAACCTAGTGGTGCGCGCAAACGGGCAATGACGTGTTACCAGGGAGAACTGGGGGCTATGACTTCTGCGCTAGAAGAGGAGACTAAAGTCTGGAGTGTCAGAGCGACATGTACCCAGGCATATCTAGTATCTGATGTTTAGAGTACATGTTGATAGAATCCAAAAGTTATCAGGGCAAAGGCTAATAGACTCTAAGACTGGTGCATGCATAATTTTATATGTAGTGCGTGTGCAAGTAATATTCTAAGAACATTAATACAGTATTTCTCTTTCATGGAGACATAAAGGCTAGACCATGACGGAAACTATTGATGCGATTCAGTAGCTTAGGAATGCAGAGAAGGAGGGCTGGACTGATAACTAGAAACATAACATATTCTTGGCAGACTGGGAGGCAGAGCCAGGCCGGGCCGGGCACTGCGTGGCAAGAAGTAAGCTAAGGGTCAGGGATACAGGTGGGGGCTGTATCGCTCCTCGGAGAGGGTTCAGGAAACAGGAGCTGAATCTGAGTCCGGGCCCTTTTGAGGCCTAGAAACGGGGACAATTCAATGAATTAACGTGCACACTGAGAAATGTGGCAACGTAGGTTTACATCGGCCTAATATTCGTTGCTTTCACGAAGACTGGAAACTGGCATACTAGAGATGGACACAACTGTAATTGCGTCTTTAATCGATCAGAGGGGAATACATGCATATCGATCATGCACATATAACAAAATATGGGGAACACGTAGGCACATACAACATGGCAAAATTTACTTTTCCACATTCCCTCCTTGTGCCCTACATTTCCATCAGGAAACATCAATATTCATGATACCATCTATCATTTCATATAGCATCATTTGCTCGTCTCGAATTGTCTTGGAACGGGATCTAGGACTAGGAATACAAGAGGTAGCACACATGCCGCAAATCGCAGGGCCACATTGTATACAGAGGCAGCAACTGAATATAATCATTACTGCAATACCTAGGAATGACAATACTTTCCATCCCCAGGCAGATATAATACTCCAGAGCCAACCGGACCATGTCCAGGTGCCTGGATTCTGGTGTAACTGATGGGCAATTTTATGAAGTCTGGTTATAGCTGAATAAACAGACGGCGCGTTATTAGGAATGAAAATGCAGCAACTAGATCCGATGACTCTACATGCTCCTCCTCTATCGGCCAGTATGACGTCAAGAACGAGACGATTTTGGAGCACGACAAATCTCATAGCAGATTGCTCTTCAGTTAAGTTACCTAGAGCAGAAGTAGTCTCATTCACTACTGCTTCAAGGGTTCTGGTTAACCTACGTATTAACTTACTATTTTGGATAGGTCCTATAAAGAAGAAGAAACCTTTATTGAAGTCTTGATACTGTTCTAGAGTAGTTTCAGTTTGATCGACAATTGGGGACTCGATCTCCCTTCTAGGTCTGACGTGTACTAGATGTGTGTTTCTGTGATAATCAGATGGGGCTAGAAAAACTGGTGGCAGTAGGAAGGCAATGTAACATGTTCCATCCCAATCGAGGGACAGACGAACATATGCGGTCTGACCACAAACAAAATAAGAATGACGTGAGGCTTTGAAAATAGATTTCCCACTGTCACTATACTCGACAGTAGTAGTACAATCACTATGTCCTACATGTGCGGAACCATTCTTTCTGACACATAATTCGCCTTTGACTGGTAGTACTGAAATAGCAGGCAAATCTGGAGTAGTATCAGACTGAACATTCAGGACCATGAAATTCGAAGAATAATTACCCAAATCATATACTTCATTTTCTAGATCTAACCCTGTTCTATGGGAAAGACCTTGCTTGTCTGGGAAACATGTTCTATTCAGAAGGGACATATCATTGGAGGATGACGTTAAAGTGGACCATGCTCCACACGAACCATTATGTGAAAACGGATAAGGAAAGAGTGGTAGAACTCCCTTCGGCGTCTGGAAAGGGGGGAATCGACCACACACCCAACAATTAGTGACATTGCTGGTCTGGTGTGAATAGTGTAACATTCTGATAAATGTATTATTTCGCATAGCAAGACGATAGGATAGCTCGTGAGGAGGCAGATCACTAAATGTGTGCTCTACTGTAGCATTAGCAAACTTGTTTACATGTGAACTTGGAAAACATAAATGTAAAGCATAACTCGTGCAGGTAACCATTAGACTCACATATAATAAAAAACTTAGAATGATGATACATCGTATAGAGTTTTGACTAACTCTCTCACTATGGGGGTCTATCTCATACATGTCAGAGACCTGTCTAACCGTTTCACCCGAGAGGGACTTAGACAATTAAACTGGCTGACTTATTTTACTAGACCGAAGCTTCTGTTTATACTCCTGTTGCGGAGTTTTCTCTAACAGGGGAACTTTAAGTTCCGAGTCTGTTTTTAGGCAGTCTTTAGAAATAGAACAGTCCTTTGCAAAAGTCTTTTCACGAACTCCATGGAATTTCTTGATGTGGGACAGGTGGACCCATCCTTTCCTGCCCTCCAACTTCACTGCTGTCCTTGTAGTTAATAAAACAAGGCGAGGCTCCTTCCAACGGGGCTCCAGCGGACTTGAACGATCAAAATTCCGCACCAACACCAGGTTTCCTGGAATGACTTCATGCGGTTTCACCTCGGTGTTGTCTGGAAATGCGGCGGCAACCTGTGAACGACAAGAGTGTAGGGCAGACATCAAGGAAGCTAGGTAATCTGTCAGCATATTACTGGAAACATCTGTAATACTGCGGGGTCTAGGTGTACCCCACATGTTTGGGGGGCGGCCGAATACGACCTCATACGGGGACAGACCTGATCTGGAATGTGCAACCATCCGCATATAAAATAGAGCAACTGGCAGGGCAACTAGCCAGTCTACACCTTTCTCTTTACATATCTTGGCAATACGGATTTTCAGGGTCTGATTATGTCTCTCTACGAGACCGGCTGCTTCAGGATGGCGCACACAATGGAACTTCCACTGGTACCCTAACAGAAGGGAAACATGTTTCATAAGTTCAGATGAGAATGGCTGGCCGTTATCAGAATACACGACCCTAGGGAGTCCATAGCGGGGAAAGAATTCACGAACCAACTGCCTGGCAGTGGTTGCGGCTGTGTAATCTGGAACTGGATATGCTTCTGTCCACCTGGACAAAGCGCATACAACTACGAGGACATACTTGAAACCTCGACATCGCTCCATCTGAATGTAATCCATCTGGAGGACTTCAAAAGGGTGGTCAGGGGGTTGGAATCCACCTTGTTCCACCGGGACACTTTTACCTGGATTGAACTGACAACATATCATACAAGTACGGACTTTCTGCTTGGCTGCAGCTCGTAAATGCTTGTTGAACCAAAGGTTCTGAATACTGTCTAACATAGCTTTTTCTCCTAGATGTGCTGGACTATGTGCGGTATTAATAATGACTTGAACCATAGAGTCGGGGAGAAACCATGTGGCTTTTCCCTTCGTCACCCATCCTTGATCTGTCTGGACCCCTCCTTGTTCGGACCATTTCTTTATTTCTTCGGGAGTAGCGTGTAACTGTATGTCTATGACATCTTGTGTAGGGTCCTTGACAGTCATACAAGTAGTCGGATCTGAAGTGAGTGTCAGTATCGTGTTAACTGGAATGTCTGGAGTCTGAGCTGTAAGCTTGGCTGTTCGATCTGCTAGATCGTTACCTTGGGAAATAATGTCAGTAACTTTCGTATGTGCCTTGCACTTCATGATAGCGATAGCTGTCGGTAAATGTATTGCATCTAACAGAGCCTGAATGAGGAGACCATGCTGAATCTTGGTTCCATGAGAAGTCATGAAACCTCTCTCCTGCCAGAGCACTCCAAAGTCATGTACGACTCCGAATGCATAACGTGAATCTGTATATATGTTTACTTTCAGGTTCTTGGCACGTATGCAGGCTTGGGTCAGAGCGACTAGCTCTGCTGCTTGAGCAGACAGGGTGTCAATACGGTGTGTTTCTATAACTTCAGTTTCAGTAGTCACTGCATACGCGGCTACTAGTTCTCCTGTACTTGTTCTCATACATGAACCATCCACATAAAGTGTCAGGTCGGGGTTAGGTAATGCAATGTCTGTCAGGTCTTGTCTTGGCTTTGTCATAGTGTTAACAACTTCCACACAGTCATGTGTGGCAGGATTTGAAGTAACTGACGGTAACAGTGTAGCAGGATTTAGAATGTTGCAGCGTCTGATTTCTATGTGTGGCTGGAACAGTGTCAGTTCATAACCTGTTAAACGTGCAATTGTCAAGTGCTGAGTCTGTGTTCGGTTTAAAAGAACTTCCACGGAATGTGGAACTTGTACTGTCAGGGAATGTCCTAATACTATGGAATCACTTTGTCTGATAGCTAGAGCTGTGGCTGCAACTGACTTGAGGCACGCAGGCAGCGCCTGGGCTACTGGATCTAATGTGCTTGAAAAATAAGCACAGGGCTTGTACTGTCCTGCTTGATCTTGTGTGAGAACAGATAATGCAGTACCATCACGTTCTGTGACAAAGAGTGTAAAAGGCTTACTGTAGTTCGGTGTTGCTAGAACGGGTGCTTGACATAAGGATTTCTTTAACTCATTAAAAACAAATGTATGTTCCTGGGTCCAAGGGAGGACAGTCGATACGGCTGCCTCCTGTGTCGTTAACTGTATCAGTGGCTTGGCTAGAAATGCATACTGAGGAATCCATTGTCTGCAATAAGAAGTAAGGCCAATAAAAGCTCGTACCTCCTTCTGTGTCTTGGGCTGTGGAAGACTCGCTATTAACTGGATACGGTCTGGTGTCAACTGCCTACCCCACTTGGACAGTAAGTGGCCTAAGTAGATCACTTGCTGGACACAGAATTGTAATTTGGAAGGGGACACCTTGTGCCCCTGCTCGGCCAGGAAATACAGAACTGTAAGTGACGCTCGCTCGCAGTCACGTTCAGAACGGGCTGTGATCAGTAGATCATCGACATACTGGAGCAGGGCAGTGTCAGTTGGCATGCGAATATTATCTAGTTGTCTCTTAAGTGCTTGACTGTAAATACTTGGACTTTCTGTGAAACCTTGAGGAGCTCGTGTGAATTTATAGCTCCTTCCATTTAAACAAAAACCAAAAAGGTACTGGCTGTCTGGATGAATGGGAACACTGAAAAACGCATTCTTGAGGTCGATAACAGTGAAAAATGTAGCTTCAGAATCAATGGCTGTCAATAGGGAAGAGATATCTGGGACTACTGGATACTGGGGTATGATACATTTATTAAGCTCTCGAAGGTCAATCACTAATCGATATACTGGAGGTGCATTGGGATCAGTACGTTTCAGGACCGGAATGATAGGAGAATTACATACATTGGAGTCAGTTTCTACAACCACTCCTTGAGCAATAAGCTCGTCAATAATTTTGGATAAGGCTGCTACAGCCTCAGGTGGCAATCTGTACTGTCTGATTCGTGGCAAAACTATACCTTGTTTGAGAGTCACACGATGGGGTGTGATGTGCATACATCCTACATCAGTTGGACCTTGCGCCCATAAATGCTGTGGAACATTCAGTAATCTTGGATCAAAATCACGTAATACATAGTGACCTTTAAAGTCGCGTAAAAACAATCGGACTCCTTCTGGGGAGCAGCAAATTACTGCACCTAATTCTTTCAGTGTTTTAATGCCTAACAAATTTTCTGGACATGGCTTCGTAAGTAACAAATCAGTAGTTCGGGACAATGGACCAACTTCTAGAGAAACTGGTTTTGAAATTTCATTAACAATTGGCTTTCCTGAAAATCCAAGGGAAACATTTTTAGAGCCTGAGAGCGGAGCCCCTGGAACCTCGTCATGACTGATAGTAGTCCTACTTGCCCCTGTATCAATCAGAAACTTTCTGTCTTTCCCTAATACTCGACTGTGTACATAGGGACCCTCTTGATCTACAGGTATCTCGATGAGAGGCAAGCCTACCTCCCTCTCTAGGCTGTTTCATGAATACTGTTGATACTCTGGATACTCTGACTGAGCATACTGGTACATTTGCTGTATGACATGCTGTGTTGCAGCGATAGGCTGCGGTGCTGGAACTGTCTGTTGTGCATTCTGTGGTGGCTGAGAAGTCTGTGAAACTTGTTCTTGCCTAGGCGGACGTGGTCTTTCTTTAGTCTTACCAGTAGCTATGTTGTGTTTCAGAACTGCACACTCGTTTATAAAATGACCTGGCTGTTTACAATAATTGCAAGTCCCTTTAACGGGAGCTGCAGGATGACTGGCTTGATTCGGACCCCTCTTCTGACTGTCTTGTGGAACAGATTGTGCAACTAATACTTTCATTTTCGTGTCTTTCATACGTCTCCTTTCGTGTTCTTGCTCTTCCCTGATTCTATTCTGGTGATACTGGAGCATCTGTAACATTTGGGACGGAGTATTAGCTTGCCAACTACTTTCGACTTTCAAAACTCGATTTTTTACTTGTGGACTTGAATTCTCGACTAGTTTAGTAACAAAAAGATGAGGGTACGACTCACTACTTGTCTTCAAACCACTGTTAATAATAAAACATTTTTCAAATCTAGAATAAAAATCACTAGTGTCTTCATCCTGTTTCTGTTTACATGCTGAGATTGCATCCCAATCTTCCTTTTTCGTGGCTAGTAACCTTGGCAAAACCTGTATCAATAACTCGGGCAATTCTTTAACTTTAGCCCCTAGACCGGTACCTGGTACTCGTGAAGTATCTTCAGCTTCTAGAGCTGTCCAATCTATCTTTTTCTCTCCCACCTCCCATTCTTTTTCCTTGAGTTTTTCATATACCCCTGCGGGCAACAGAACCTTTAACATTTTAATGATATCAAGATACGTGTATTCTCCCATACGGAGCATGTCCTTTAATTCTCGATGGAACCCTGCTGGATCTTTGTCGTGACAGGGAATTAACTTTTTCATCTCTAAGAGTTCCATCTTTGTGATAGGGGTGTAAACAAATACTCGTTCTAGATCACCACCCGTTGTCCTAACTGGGTGTACTTCTCGTAACGGATGCTGTCTCTCTATGTAGAATGATTTACTTTCTGGAGGTGAGACATGAACAAAATGTGGATTCAAAAACGTTCGGTATTTGTGGCGCTGTTCCAGAATGACACTAATTAAATCAGTACCTAGACCTCTCCATCTATATTGGAGTAACTCGTTCAGAACATCATGTAACGGACCTGGATCAGAATGTTGTCCCTCATACAGTGTACTGAGGTGCTAGATCATATACATACCCACCAGTCGCTGCCCGGCTGGGGGCAGTTTCAGAAACATTTGTGCCACTATTTCGTCTGGAAAAGTGGTAGAATCAGTAGTCCATCGGACTGCTGATCGGACTAGTTCTTGTTCATGCATGGTACTAAGTTCACTATAACCGATTCGTGATTTCAGAATGTGATCGGTAGCTTGAAATACTTGCTCAAGAGAACCTTGTTCTGGTGCTGGAGGAGGGAAAACTTTCTTGTGTTCTAGGCGTGAATGTCGGTCGGGAAGTCTAGTTCTACCTACATACGCTATTCTAGAAGTATTCTCGTCGTCTACCTCTTCAGTAGAAGAGTTGTCTTCTTTCTCGCTTACTTGTACTGCTTTCCGTTTCTCGTGTAACTTTATTATTTCCCTACGGATCTTCTTATACATACTGTCTATACAGTTCTGTGTCTTGTGTCTTCCCTCGGCTATATGGTCACTCCACCTGGTCAGGACTTTCATTTCTTCCGGATCTTTATCCGGATAATCTTGTTCTCTTATTAAACAATTAATTAGAAACTTCAAAAGCATGAGCTGAATCTCGACTTTTCTTTGAGACATGGCCTCGCCAATACTTCCTGGATCTACTCCTGTATGGATAAAACGATATATTCTGTCTAGATATTCTTTCATATTCGGTAGGGTGTCCAAATATTCGGTCACCCGTCTTACACGCAATGAATACAGGACCATACCATCATCGCCTGGGACTGGATCATAACGGCATTCTGTAAGAGCTCGTTTGATATCTGCAACTGACTGATTTTTGGGCGACCGCTGTAACGCTCGGGCATGTAGCTCGAGTAATGTCACACGTCGGTGTTGAGGCGGGGTTCCAGGAGGACTTACCCCCGCGGCTCCTAGACTAGAATCATCAACGGGTATTGTACGTGCTGGAAGAGTGACTGATGTAGCGGGTACATGTACTGTAGACTGGACCGGGGGTACCGTAACAGGTGCTGTAACGGGTGCCCCGGTGGCTGGAGGAACAGGAATTACATTATTTATGGGAGCTGGCAGAACAGGATTTGCATATTCTGGGACTGTGTCGTCCAAATAGGACGAGAGAAAAATATCAGCTGCGGTCGGTTTGTGACGTAGCTTAATCGGAACTAATGGCGGCGGAAAATTACATGGTGCTTCCGGGGTGGCTTTCGGCAAGCCCTCGGCAAGAAGAGGATACATACCCTTAATGAGGGCATTTCTCTGTCTGTCTGACTGTTCGGCTTTAACTCGTTCACCTACTTCGATTAATTCCCTTTCTTGGGCTCTTTCTGAGGATTCCCTACTTAATTCTGTTTTTCTGATTTCTTTTTCGGTTCTTCTATGAGATTCTTTGCGCCATAACTCGATGGCATCTTTCTGGGACTGTCTGGATTTCTTTTTCCATAATGCTTCTTCTACTCGCATGATGCACTCGGCATCCCATGTACCTGACATGGGCCATCTATATTTCTCTTCTAAATCCTTGGTGTACTCCACCCATAAGTCTAGATATAATATGGCACTTAAGCCATGCTTATGATACATAAAATGACCTGGACTGTCCCTAGGCGGGACAGGAACTGCTTCCTCGAGCAGACCTTTTCTGGTTTTTAACTGACGTAGTTTCGAGAACAGAGGCATAATTTAGGCTGGAGTCTGGACACAATACAATACACGACAAACACAATAATAACTGAAAAACGAATCACTCATACCACGATATTGAAAACACATGGAATAACATTTAGAATAACAGTTCGAACAGAGTATTACCTGGTATACTGAGAACAGGACACATGAATTTCTCGAGAACAGAACTTACTGGACTGACTAGATGCACTGCTAAGACAGCACGAAACTTACCGGTCCCATAAAGAGACACGTCAGGACCCGCATCCACCTAGGTGAACACTTCGTGTTGGATCTGTGTACCCAAACCCACGGACCAGAGACAAATTAATTGACCCTGTCTAGATACTACCCCAGCAACGGTACTCACCGGGCAGCAAGAACGGAAGGCCTCGGACTGGACTGGACTGCTACGACGACGGACTACGAACTTCGGACTTCAGTTACAGGTGGGCCTCCGGATACCTCGGACCTTGGACTCTCGGCTTGGGCTCTGGTCGGGACTCGCCGCGTTCCTCCACCGCCTCGTCTGGATGCTGGACCGCAACCTCCGTCTCCTCCGTGGGCCTGAGGGATACTTGAAGCAGAAATATCTGCACGTGCACGGTATGGTTCCGTCACGGCTGCAGAGGATCAGGGGGCCCGCGTGGCTTCTCCGGCGCGTGGGGAAAGGGCAAGTGCCTGTTCGGGCGCCATTATGTGGTAAATAAATAATTTATTACCGGATCTATTTTTCAGAATAATCAATAAACAGGTAGCTCAATAAATAAGAGTCAGGATTCGAGGTAGCTAGAGTTTACAGGCTTTTAATCAGGCATAAAGGACAGGAACAGGACAGCCTGTACGGGAATAGGATGGCAGCTGCCGGGGGCAGGAATAGGCTAGGCTAACGAACAAATAACAGTGCACAGTATATATATCAAAACAAATGCATTACATTCAATACAGTAGGCGTAGCAGTAGGCGTGGTTCGTAACAGTCGCGAAAGATAAGGGTAAAATGATGTAACAAGAAGGCGTGTACAGGGCGTATACATAGACATGTGATGTAAACGTAACAGAATATGTCATAAACGGGGCGGTAACATGGAGGGGGCTACCTGAGCAGCTGGGACCTCTAACCTAGTGGTGCGCGCAAACGGGCAATGACGTGTTACCAGGGAGAACTGGGGGCTATGACTTCTGCGCTAGAAGAGGAGACTAAAGTCTGGAGTGTCAGAGCGACATGTACCCAGGCATATCTAGTATCTGATGTTTAGAGTACATGTTGATAGAATCCAAAAGTTATCAGGGCAAAGGCTAATAGACTCTAAGACTGGTGCATGCATAATTCTATATGTAGTGCGTGTGCAAGTAATATTCTATGAACATTAATACAGTATTTCTCTTTCATGGAGACATAAAGGCTAGACCATGACGGAAACTATTGATGCGATTCAGTAGCTTAGGAATGCAGAGAAGGAGGGCTGGACTGATAACTAGAAACATAACATATTCTTGGCAGACTGGGAGGCAGAGCCAGGCCGGGCCGGGCACTGCGTGGCAAGAAGTAAGCTAAGGGTCAGGGATACAGGTGGGGGCTGTATCGCTCCTCGGAGAGGGTTCAGGAAACAGGAGCTGAATCTGAGTCCGGGCCCTTTTGAGGCCTAGAAACGGGGACAATTCAATGAATTAACGTGCACACTGAGAAATGTGGCAACGTAGGTTTACATCGGCCTAATATTTGTTGCTTTCACGAAGACTGGAAACTGGCATACTAGAGATGGACACAACTGTAATTGCGTCTTTAATCGATCAGAGGGGAATACATGCATATCGATCATGCACATATAACAAAATATGGGGAACACGTACGCACATACAACATGGCAAAATTTACTTTTCCACACCATTTATTTATCTGTTTTCAAAACTAACACATAAATACAAATTTTGTCATTTACAATGCCAATAGCTCTAACTTTTCCAAAGGCGAAACCATTGCATTGTAAATGCTTGTTCTCTATGTATGCTGCTGCGGCCTCACCAATCACAACGCTGCCATTGCAGCATTGTGATTGGCGAGGGGAGGGAGGCTGCCTTTCCTGATGACGATGAGAGCTGCAGCCGGAAAATGCAGAATGGCGGGAGTCGGGATACATCCAGAACAGAAGGTGAGGTGGTGCAGGACAGTAAGTTTTTTTTAAAAAAAAATTTAAACCCCTCCCGCAAGAATTAGTAGGAGAAGGTGAAAGTCTGGGCATGAAGTCAAGATTTCTGACTAATTGTGCAAACCTAAATATGACTTGACAATTTTTGATTCTTGATGCAAATATCAGAAGGTGTAATGCTGTGTTATGGTGCCAATCTGAGTATGTACTGGGGATTAGCGTTTTATGTTGCAAAGCTGAACACTTCTGTGAATGCATTTATGGCTGAACATTTGTGCCAGTGTGCATTTTTACTCTTAGATTTGGTAGCAAGTTTACCTGTGTTGAGACGAGTGCTAGATAGATGTGTGAACTGTGAAGGCAGAATTTTTCTAATGAGATTGAAACTGGAGCCGAGGCTGGTAGGGCTCGTGTTTTGGAGGGAAGACCGACGAGGTGGGGCTTTGCGCAGTATACCCAGCTGTTGACTTTGCAACTTCAGAACAAAGTTCAAATCTCAGCGCTGCCTCAATATACCGTATTTATGGCAAAATTACTGACTCTCCTGGTGCCTCAAAATGTGTGTGACCTGTGTAATATAACTAGTGCTCATGTAAAGCACTCCAGTATCTTTGTTATGTAAAGCTGCATATGGAAATGGTAATGCGTGGAATAAGGAACGAGTGTTGCGTGTTGTTTTTCCAGTTCAGCGTGACTCTTAATGTTTTGAAATGCACACATTGAGTTGTGTGCAGCGGAGAGTAATATACTACATTTGAGCTAACATACCATTATTAGCCCTGTGGCTCGAGCTGGTACATTGACAAAGCTGCCTGGCCATTTCGATTCCTTGGGAGCAGTGACCAGTGTAAAGTGAGTGGCACATCATGCTGCTGGCTGAATCTGCTTTGCCCCCCAGCATCCAAGTCCATGACAGGCTCAGATGACCTTGGAGTAGACCATTTGACACAGCAGCCTCATGTCAAGAACATGCTCGGATACCAGGGGGGGTTGATGATGTGTGCAGCCCACACCCTATTGTCCATAACATGCTCAGATGCACTGGAAGTGCCTCACGTGCCCACGAGTCTGATAAACAGATGGCGACAGCACCTTATGTTTCAGTTATACTGAAGGTACAGCATTGTAGAGCGCCACTAACCGATGCTTCGCATTTTGCCTAACTAATCTATTCCCTGCCTATTTCCACATATCACGTGACCCTTAACTGTGCCTAATGAATGTTTTTGTGATGCTTCTCATGGAATGAAATGTGTGTTCGCCCAAATAAAAAAAGGTGCAGTTGTGCACTCAAGTAGGTCAATCAAGGAGGCAGGAGCTAGAACTTTTTTATATCCTCGACCCCAGCACTCTTTTTACACATTTTCACTGAGAGAACCACCCCCAAATCCTCTTTTGTTGGTCGGGCTCGCTTGCTTTGCTTGGTTGTGATGTCTTCCCAACTTTTACGCCTCACTGCTTTCAAAAGTCACCAGCCACCACGGCATCCTATTGCAGTAAGCCAAGTTCTCTCAGAGCCCAGCATCCCCTACAATGACAAGATGATTCCTTGCTTTTATTTATTTATTATTTATTTATTCCGTGTTTTCTATAGCGCGAACCAGACCCAGAGTATGGGTGTCAGAGCGCTTTACATTTCAACCACCTTTCGATATCAGTAGATATCCAATTCTTTCACGCTCATAACATGTTGTGTACACCATAACAGTGTCATATATTCATCCGTACCTAAAACAAAAGTAGTGAGGAGTAGTATACATCAATAGATTACATTCAAGATTGTTGTCTCGTACTTCAAATTCAGCTTTTGACCCCATTCTGGACTGTGGTCCCTTTTGCTGAGATCATGCTAAACAAATATCACATTATACATACCTATTGGGATGGGAAATGTTCCCTGCATGGTGAACGGATGAGTTCCCATACCATGAGTGCCCGACTGTGTGTATCTGGTATCATTTTTTTCATTTTTGCCCGTTGCGTCAGACTCAGCTAGCATGTGTGCAAAGGTCTAGACCTTCACCTTACAAGGAGATGTCCCAGATGTATCCTGTCACCTGGCAGGGCGCACCAAGTGTACCCTCATTTGTTGAGGTTATTTAAATCGCGCTGTGACTTCGCGCGCCAGCCAGATTTATTAGACACTTTCCTGAGGCTCAGCCGGGAAAGCTAGGAGTGCGCTCACATTTTAAGAATTGTTTGCTAATTTTGTAAAATTACTTGTTTTTAAAATCTACTGTTGTTTTTGCCCTGCACTTACCCCACGCGGTGTTTCTCCATCCCGCACTGCTACCGCGAACCCTGCAGCCGACTAGGAGCTGTTCAGGGTGAGAGAGCGCAACTGACTTAAATGTATGAGTACATCACACTTACCTGTAGTAAGCACAAATCATGAGGAGAAATGCCATGAGTGCTAATAGTATCTGCAATTATATTCTGAATGTATAGCTAATGTAGAGATTTAAGTAGAAGTGGAACTAATACAGAAATGTGTAACATTATATGATTTTATTAGATGTGATTATTTTTGAATCCATGTCGTGAAGCTGCTAAAACATAAGATGGTATGTGGTTAAAAGCAGAACGTGGTAGGCCTCAGGGCCAGAGCTGGAGCTAAGAGGAAAGGTGGTTCTTTTCACGACGCAGATTATATTAATGTTTTGGTCATTGCATTAAATAGGCCATGATTTATAGAAATGTTTACTAAATAATAGAATAAGAGTATTAACATGCTTTAATTAAATGAAGAAGTTGAATGCTATAATCATAATGAGAAATATTGTAGGCCTGAAATGTTTTAGCATTGATTTACACGTACATGTCTGGGCTGAGAAATGTTGCAAGCCTTTTTCTTTTAGAAGTATATGAGAGTTGGGTTCTTGGCTACAGATATCTGTCTGCAAAGGAAGAGGGGGGATCCAATTATAAATGAATGAATAGAGGTCTGTTCAGTAGACGGTCCAGACATGGAGGAGGGTTTTGGAATGTTTAAGGGGTATCAGCGGGCCGGAGAAGAGTCTGAGAAGCAAGGTCAACTCTAACGCATGAGGCCCAAGACAAAGCATCATGGAAAAAGCCAGAAGTTGCACCACGTGAGGGGCGTTCCGCAAGGGGCGTCTCAAATGTTGTTGACTGTTTTGTATTAGGGACAGCACCCCTGGGTGGAGTTAGAGCAGAGACCTGAGGACCCTTTAGAGAGCGGATGGGTAGGCAGAGAGGGGTCATGACTGGAGAACTTTAGGTTTTCACCAAGAGACTTAGAGTGAGTGACTTCCCTTGGGGGTCATTCACTGCTGACACCTTTGTTAGGTTGGGATTTGGTTAAGTAGAGATACCATCTAGAGCAGGGTAGGGACAGCCTAACCTTTGCGTTTTCCTCCAACCTAAATGAAGGAGAGATATGCGTCTATGCTGATAGCTTTATTATTCTTAGAACTTGTGTTAGTGATTTCTGTTGCTCGTCTGAGGGCTTTTCGAGAGCACATGTATGTAATTGGACCTGTGTATCTCGTGAATCTCATTCTGAGATGTTTGTATTTGCAGCTTATCATTTCTTTACAATAAACTTTTGAAAGCTAGAAGTTGTTTGTGATCTTTGGGAGTAGAGTCCTTTATTGGGTGAACTAACTTGGAAATAGGTGCACTTTCTTTCCTTACAGACAGGCAACAAAGGTTCAGTCGACCAGATCGAGGTTTGGATCAATAGATATAAGGTATCGATCAAAATCTCGCCCTTTCAGTTGGTAGCTATAGAGGATGGTTGCCTTCTTGAGGACGGTGACCTAGGCCAGGTTAGCTTACCCCAAGGCCCCTAGAGATCGATGATCGGAAGAACAGCCCGCTGGAGAAGATCCGGATGACGTGAGACAGAAAAAGCAGCAGTATCGGTTGAGAGTGAGTATAAAGGGTTATGCGTGTTAGATTGCGGTGTTTTGTATTGTATCTATGTTGTAATGTCTGGCGGAGTTGAATGTCTGTAGAGTGACTGTGGAACAGGTTGTGAGCGCGCGCAACCGGTGGAAATCTTAAGTTCAAGGAGAGCTTAAGTGGTTCGGGTGTATCGGACACCCAGAGTAATTGTCAACTAGTGTGAAGGGGGTCATGAGGTACCATTGATCACCCGAGAGACCGAGATAGGGGGAACGTAAGAGTGAGTGCGTGAGTAACGGACGCTGGTCGGAAGTTACTGTGTGTGTAAGCAACCTATCAGAGAGACGATAGACATCTCGTCAGTTGTGTTGACAATTACAGATAGACTGTGGACGTACAGTCGAGAGAAGTGACCGCTTGGTCGGAAGTAGTCATTTTTCGGTGTATGAATGGGACGCATGCATAACCGGGAGACGAGTTGAGAAAGGAGGGGTGCTGCTGCAAAGCGGAGAAAAGTGACGTCAGGTGGTGTCGCGCAGTGATTGGCCGGCCGGAGAAAGACCGCGCTGTGATAGGCCAGCTAGCGAAGACGTCAGACAGGGTCGCGACGTGATTGGCCGACAGGAGAAAGACCGCGCTGTGATAGGCCAAGCTAGCAAAGCCGCGACAGGATTGGTGGATTGTCATCAGGAAGTAAACAGAGTAGCGAGGCTGGATTTTGTGCGCATAATTATGAAGTGTTTTAAATGGCTGAAAGCGGTGTTTAAAAGAGAGAAGCGGGGATCGTATGAAGGGGAAGAAGCCCCGCCGGAGGGTACGCCAGCTCGTTATATGGCAGTGAATGTTGGGCTGCATACGATCCTTTGGATATCAGAGTGGAGTAAGATTACTGAAGGAAATGAGGAACTGACGTTCCCGAAGTACGGGACGTTCAGATTAGAGGTGTTACATCGATTAAAATCAGTCATGACCTCAATGAGACCCTTGCCTAGACCGACCCAGTTTGAAGCTCTTGAAGCCTGGATTAGGGCAGCGCATGAAAAGAATATGAACAGACGACAAGAAAGGGTGAAACGATCGGTAAGGGCAGTGCAGGATGCCAGGTGGGATGCGGATGCTAAAAGATGGAGAGTGCATAACTTGGAAGTAAATAAACTGTACCCAGTGTTAGAGGCGCCCGTAAATAAAACCCCCCTAGAAGAAGATGATGAGAGCGAAACAGAGGACAGCCTGATAAACAGATTACTGACAGACAGGCCACCCCCGTATAATAGAGCAGGGGGAGAGGTCGAGAAGAGAGAAGGAGAAAAGGGGGGCAATGCAGGAGAGCATAGACCGCTTCCCAGTTCAGAGTGGGATCCTGAGCCAAAGAAAGAGCTGTCCCAGCCTAGTCAGGTGCAACAGGTGGTCGGTAGGTTTGTGGTACAAAGAGCGCCGGAAACGGAAAGCGCCACATCCTACCCATTACCAGATGCACTACAGGTACCTGTTACCATAGGTCCTATAATATCGATATATGACCAGGAGAGAGCAAGAGGGGAAGAACGGGTACGGAAGGACAGAGAAAGAGCAGAGAAGGCAAGGAGGAACGATACGATTAATTCCCCAAGTCAGATGCCGATACCCAGAGAGTGGAGTACCCCGATGCACACAGCAGGGGACCCAGGAGGAGATCCTGGGGGCCCTAGATGGCCAATGGATCTGAGGGGATCGGGACGAAAATCCTTTCAAGAGCTAAATGAGTACATGAAGCAGTGGGATGAGGCAGTGAAGGCTCAAAAGAGCATCAATGCTGCAGAAGCAGAAAGGGAAAGTCAGGACAGCAGAGCACGGACTCACTGCGGGGCTGGGGAGAGTAGCCCGGAGTGGGACTGTAGAGGGAGTAGGGGAGTCACCCATTGGGCCCGGAATGGAGGTAGAACAGACCTGGAAAACGGGGGCCCCGGGAGTGAAGGGGTGGCGCGCCCAATACTCAGTGAAGGGGAGAGGAGAGCACAAGAGTACAGAAACAGCTTTAAATGTCCACACTGTGTGCCCGGCACCAGAGAACTGAATGGGAGTTGTGAGAGGTTGCACCATAGTCCCTGTGATGACGGCAATGAGCGCAGCCCAGGGAATATGGGGAACCAGGAAGGATCGTATCGGGTACTGAGCAATACGAGGCAAAGAGAGAGTAGCGAACAGAGGGAAAATAACAGAGAGGTGTGCGGTGAGAGGAGAGAAGAAGAAGAGAGTGGGCAGAGAGAGAGTGGGGGTAACAGGCCCGTGTTCCATCACCTTCCTAGATCGGATGGCCGAGCATGGGACCTGGAGAGATGGGAGCGAGGGAGACCACCCATTAACTCTCCCGAGCCCAAACGTAGAGCTCGAAGTTGGGATGGTAGGGAAACCAGCGAGCCCCCTTCAAAAGACATATTGCGAGCTGAGATAAAAGCCAAGAGACTTGATGTCTCCAGTCTAAGGTCAGACCTGGATGACATGGTAGATGGTACCCTGCCTTTAGAAAGAATGGAAATGTATGAACAGGATGAAATACTGTATATGGCAAAGGACATTACTCGAAAAGCGAGAGCAGTCCATGAGAAGTTAGTCGAACTAGCAGGCAAATATATGGTGGACTTGTCAAGAACCAAAGCATTACAGGGTAACCACAGGCTACATTATACAGATCGAGACCTAGATGAGAGGAGAACGATTGGGCTGAAAACACACATAAGGGAACTGATTACTGGAATAAGCACATGGAGGGCACTAGATAAGTGGGAAGAGAGGTGGTCCAAGAAAGGGACCGGCAGGAGAAGCATGATTGGTATGACACCAGGACAGCAGGGAATAGAAGCTTACCCTTTGCGTGAAGTTGCAAATGGGAATTATGTACATGTCCCTTGGAGTAGGGGAGATTTAGCTGCTTTTACCACCTCTTTCCCCAAATTACGTGAAAACCCAGTGGAGTGGTACAAGCAAGTGGAGAGATTTGTAAAAATCTCAAAGGTCCTTTGGATAGATCTGAACACGCTGTTTGACATTGTAGTACCAGGCGATCTGTGGACAGCATGCAAGGTTAGCGCTGAGTGGCCCACAACGGAGCCAGAAAGAGATGCCAAGACTAATGGGCCGTCCGAGATTGTGATGGCAAAATTCGAGAGAGTGATGAATTGGCTGAAAGAGAAAGTGCCAATGCAAGACATAGATTGGGTCAGAATAGACCGAACAAGACAGGAACCCAAAGAGACAGTTCATGAATATTACGAGAGATTGCTGAAGGCGTTTAAACAGTATAGCGGCTTGGATGTAATGGATCCAAAAGACATAGGGCAATTTGTGTCCAAGTTCGTCCTGGGACTGAGACCGGATATTAGTTTAATGATTCAGCAACACTCGATTTGTTGGCAAACTAAACCCCTAGACGAAATACTGAGATATGCCAGGTACTGCTGTGATGAGATAGATTCCAAGGCTAAGAAACTAAAGGAAAAGTTGATGGTGGTACAGATGCAGGCAGCAGGGAAGGGGGGACAACAGCAACAGCAGCAAGGAACAGGTACAGGCTGCCGAGGTTCCAGCGTGCCAGGGCCCTTGCCATGACCTGTATCCTGGGGACTGGGTCCTGGTGAAAAAACATGTGAGAAGAAGCTGCTTGGATATTCGTTGGCGTGGACCCTTCCAGGTCATCCTGATCACGAACACTGCTGTGAAGGTGGGAGGCCTGCCCAATTGGATCCACGCGTCACATACGCGAAGGGTTCCAGCACCTCTGGAAGAAACAGCTCCTCTCTCGGATAGACGTCCAGCAGAGGACCGAGAAGCCATAGAGGGGGCTAGCCAAGCTGTAGAGGTGCCAGCGGAAGCAGGGAACGAGTCTGACCAGGCTGAGGACGGTCAGTACAACAGCGAAACAGAAGACGCTACAGAAGGGGAAAGCAGCTGGGAGTACGAGTCTGACCCTGACAGGTCTGAAAGAGAGCGAGAACAGACCAGAAGGAGAAGGAGTAGAAGGGCACGTGGAGAAGCTAATTGGCCGCAAAGACGGAGCTCTAGCCTGAGGTCAACTCCAGAGTTAACCCTTCCTCCGATATCAGAAGACTCAGACCCAGAAGAAGGTGCTCAGGGCGCTGAAGCACCCGACCGAAGAAGGTCAAGAAGAGTGCGTGTGCCTAACAGAAGATACTCCACACCTGAGTGGACATATCTGGCGACAAATGTCTGTGAAACCAGAGACAGGGAGGATCCGAGCGGTGGTGGTGTCCAGTTCTGAGCCCATTATCACCGTGGAAATAAGACTGTTGGTACCCGGTGTCGAACAAGAAGGGTCACTAACATTCATGCTCCCCAGACCTCCCCGCCTCAGCAAGTTAAAACACATGTTCCTTTCAGAATTGCAATTCCCCGACTTTGGTACAACGATAACAGCACATGAAGAACACAATCTTCGTTTGGAAATACTGAACTATGCTATTGAAGCTGCAACCACAAATCTGATAGTAGACTGTTAAAGAACTTTGTAAATAAAGCAAGCAGAAAAAGAAGATTACCTAGCGCCCAGGAAGCAGAGAATTTTAGGGAACTTCCCTTGAGTTGATGGAGAAGGGCTAGGGTTGTCTTTTTTGAACTGTTAAAGGACTTTTGCGGAAAAAAAGTTGTCAGCCTCCAGTTGTGTGGATTCTAAAGACAAAAGGATTGAAAAGAGACTGTAAAGGAACGAGAGGAAAAGAACTTTTTGCTAAGATAAGAGAGAGCCGTATTGTCTGACGAAATGGAGGCCGGCACCCAGAACCGAAGAGCTAAATGTATAATAGGTACACTAATAGTAGGAGTGATAATATTAATAGCTTTAGTGGTAACAATTTCTTATGTAAAGGGACATGAAGAAGAGGTAAAGGTAACTGATGTGAGTTCTGTAGAAACGCTTACACCTACTGTTGCTGGTGAGAAAAGGGAAAACACTCAAGAGAAAGCGTTATTGGCTGCAGAAGCCCGCAGGTTACACGTAGACGAGTCCCAAGGAGACTTTAGGTCAAATGCTTATGCTAAACTTTTATATGAATACGTGGATGCCATGGAGGTTAAGGATTGTTATGTCTGCATGCAGTTGCCGGCATCTGTAGACGAGGGTATTAGATACCATCACCTCCCTCTGACATATGGCATTACATGTAGCTTATTGCTTAGTATATTTTATGAGAGAGATAGTTTTGAATACTATTTCTCTAATTATGATTCAGTGTTGCCAGAAGTCCCAAATTATAAGCAGATGAACAAATGGGACTACTGGAAGAGTGAAGACAGATTGGCCAAGTTCTTCATTCCTTGGATTACCTTAGATACTTCACATGCCCGTAGAAATAACCTGACATGTAAGGTGTCAGAAGTCGAGAAGAAGTTCATAGGGCAGGTGGATGATCGTTACAGGAGACAAAAGATTTTGAAAAAATCAGGACAATGGAAAACAGATTGGACCGAGGAAGAGAAGTCACACAAGAGAAAGGGTAGTAGTGGTCCAATAGCTTTAGATAAAGCGAAGAGAGGAAAGCTATGTCTTCACCGAGCCAAAACGTATTATGAAAATGTATACGTGGGTGAAGTTGACTGTGAACATGCTTTTAATTTAGAGTACTACACTAAGGATTTCCTGAAGGGAATGCAAGTGATTCCAAATGTGTATTTTGTATGTGGAAGAAATGCTTACGTGAGACTACCTGACAACTGGTATGGATCATGTTACTTGGCAATTGTCTTCCCCAAAATATATCATGCACAAGACTTAGTGATCATTGAGGGCAAGACATCATCGAGGGGAAGGAGAGATGTAGGAGATGCAGAAATGGTTGGAGATGTCTTTGGAGCTATGTTCCCTCTTTTGGGAGTAATCCTTAATGATGTTAAAATTAGACGACTGGCAACAGTTGTCGACAGGTTGTCTGCCAGCACTGCTCAGTCCTTAATGCTGGTAGAAGGAGAGATGCAATCGATAAGGGCTATGGTTCTTCAAAACCGTCTTGCATTAGATGTCCTATTAGCAAAAGAGGGCGGAGTCTGTAAGGCTTTGAAGGTCCAGGAATGTTGCACTTACATTCCAGACAATTCGAAGCCCCTTGAGAAAGTTATTAGGAACATAACTAGTATTCACAAGGAGATCGAAGACTTGAGTAGAGAAAATGTCTGGGAAAAGGTGGGCCACGGAATGAGTACAGTTGGAGGGTGGTTTTCCACCTTAGGCAAAAGCTTTGTATGGTATATCCTAAAGCCTATCATCATAATATTGATCTGTGGGATAATATTGTGGGGATTGGTGAGGGTATTCAAATGGTACAGAGCAAGAAGGTCAGAAAGGGCCCAAAGAGAACAGCTGCGGAGATTGGCTGCCATACAAGATAATCAGTACAGGAGCCTGAGGGCTCTGGAAGCGCAGAGAATGCCAGCAATAACTGCAGTTTAAATGTTAGTGATGACCCCGAGAGGTCATCAAAGGGGGGAACTGAGAGAGCGCAACTGACTTAAATGTATGAGTACATCACACTTACCTGTAGTAAGCACAAATCATGAGGAGAAATGCCATGAGTGCTAATAGTATCTGCAATTATATTCTGAATGTATAGCTAATGTAGAGATTTAAGTAGAAGTGGAACTAATACAGAAATGTGTAACATTATATGATTTTATTAGATGTGATTATTTTTGAATCCATGTCGTGAAGCTGCTAAAACATAAGATGGTATGTGGTTAAAAGCAGAACGTGGTAGGCCTCAGGGCCAGAGCTGGAGCTAAGAGGAAAGGTGGTTCTTTTCACGACGCAGATTATATTAATGTTTTGGTCATTGCATTAAATAGGCCATGATTTATAGAAATGTTTACTAAATAATAGAATAAGAGTATTAACATGCTTTAATTAAATGAAGAAGTTGAATGCTATAATCATAATGAGAAATATTGTAGGCCTGAAATGTTTTAGCATTGATTTACACGTACATGTCTGGGCTGAGAAATGTTGCAAGCCTTTTTCTTTTAGAAGTATATGAGAGTTGGGTTCTTGGCTACAGATATCTGTCTGCAAAGGAAGAGGGGGGATCCAATTATAAATGAATGAATAGAGGTCTGTTCAGTAGACGGTCCAGACATGGAGGAGGGTTTTGGAATGTTTAAGGGGTATCAGCGGGCCGGAGAAGAGTCTGAGAAGCAAGGTCAACTCTAACGCATGAGGCCCAAGACAAAGCATCATGGAAAAAGCCAGAAGTTGCACCACGTGAGGGGCGTTCCGCAAGGGGCGTCTCAAATGTTGTTGACTGTTTTGTATTAGGGACAGCACCCCTGGGTGGAGTTAGAGCAGAGACCTGAGGACCCTTTAGAGAGCGGATGGGTAGGCAGAGAGGGGTCATGACTGGAGAACTTTAGGTTTTCACCAAGAGACTTAGAGTGAGTGACTTCCCTTGGGGGTCATTCACTGCTGACACCTTTGTTAGGTTGGGATTTGGTTAAGTAGAGATACCATCTAGAGCAGGGTAGGGACAGCCTAACCTTTGCGTTTTCCTCCAACCTAAATGAAGGAGAGATATGCGTCTATGCTGATAGCTTTATTATTCTTAGAACTTGTGTTAGTGATTTCTGTTGCTCGTCTGAGGGCTTTTCGAGAGCACATGTATGTAATTGGACCTGTGTATCTCGTGAATCTCATTCTGAGATGTTTGTATTTGCAGCTTATCATTTCTTTACAATAAACTTTTGAAAGCTAGAAGTTGTTTGTGATCTTTGGGAGTAGAGTCCTTTATTGGGTGAACTAACTTGGAAATAGGTGCACTTTCTTTCCTTACAGACAGGCAACAAAGGTTCAGTCGACCAGATCGAGGTTTGGATCAATAGATATAAGGTATCGATCAAAATCTCGCCCTTTCAAGGGACTCACGCGGGCCTAGGCGCCATTTTCAGACCAGTTTGGGGTGACGGTCTAGTTGTTTTTCGATGCCCGCCCTCCAGGTAATCTGAGGTTATTTAAATCGCGCTGTGACTTCGCGCGCCAGCCAGATAGTTGTTTTTCGATGCCCGCCCACCTCTCTCCTCTACTTATGGCTACCACCAAACGTCCGCGCAGCGGGCGGGCACACCGGGCGCGCCGACGGCAAGCCCGTCTGCGCCCGTCATCGCCAGGACATCGCCTCTCGCCAGTTCCCCTGGTCGAGTGCTGCCGGAGCCCCTTGTTTATGATCGAGAGGTTCTTTTAACTTTCAATTCAGGTGGGGAGATGTGTGGGAGACTGCCGAAACAACTAGGGGAGACATGTTTGACCTGTACCACATCCAAGTACCTGGCCGAGTGAGACGAGCCAGGGGACTGGAGAATCACGCACAGATCACGGTTTTCCAACTAAATGTCAGATCACTTGCCAAACACTATTTGGAAGTACAGACACTTATCGCTGAAGAATCCCCTGATGTGTTATTTATTTGTGAAACCTGGCTAGGAGATGATGACATGACAGGAATAGTGAACCTGACTCTCCCCGCAGGATATTTGATTGAGACGCTAAACAGGGACTCAAGAGGCGGTGGTATTGCAGTAATTTATAAAGCTCAATACCCCTGCTCCTTTATTAAGGAAGAGATCTGTGGTGGTGAATGTGCCCGTTTTAAGATTGCTATGAGTGCTCATCTCACTCTTTCAGGACTATTTATCTACCGCCCACCGGGGCCTGCCTCGAAGTTTATTGAGGCTCTGTTAGAAGCAGCTAACTCGCTAGTGGTGGGATCTGCCAATTTTACAATTTTGGGGGACTACCATTTTGATCAGATCAAGGATCCATCTATCTGTAAACTGTTGGCAGACCTGGCCGCTTTACAGCTAGATCTGCTGATTAATGGCGCCACGCATGTGCCGGGCATATTTTGGACCCAGTGTTCTCAAATATTCCGCAAGTGGAAGTGGATATGCCTAAGCCTACGGGCTGGACTGACCACTTCTTGGTTAGAATCTTCATGGTGATCCCTGAGCCTTTCTCGGTGCAGGAGGTGAATAGGGTCTTGAAAAGGCCTTGGCATAAACTCAAAAACGAAGGATTTTCATGCCTTTCTAGGGATGCTCTCCCTGGAGGATATAACTGACCCGGAGGTGGCGTACACTGCCTTCTGTGATTGGATTACAAGAGGTCGGGACGCCCTTATTCCAGTTAAATTGACTAAGGGACGCAGGTCCATCTCTCATTCATGGTACGGTGAGGCTCTGCGAGCACTGAGGAAGCAATGCAAGAGAGCCGAGCGGACATGGAGAAGGGATTATAAAGAGGGGGATAAAGCAATTTATTTGGCTAGAATAAAGCTGTTTCACAAAGCGATCTGTTCTGCACGTGCCTTATTTTATGCAGAGGAAACAAAAACCAGTCTTAATCCCACTAAATGTATTTTTAAAATTGTGCAAGAGCTAAAAAAAACAGATCCAGAGTATCTAATTTAACCTCTGCACAGCAGTGCAAAGACCTAGCCATTTTCTTTGCAGAAAAAGTGCAAAAAATGTACAAGACCTTCCCGCAGCATTCTCCGGGCCCACATCTTTCTGCAGAGACCAGGGTTGGTGGCACCACCTTAGCAATCATTCCAGAGATCTCGGATGAAGAACTAGTGAAACTATGCCGGAAAGTGAAATCAGGATCTCCATCGGACCCTATGAGGCCGGCTCAATTTATGGAGTCCCTGGACCTTTTCCAACAGCCGCTTGCGCCATACTTAATTTGTCCTTTTCCACAGCTAAAGTCCCTAGGACCTGGAAACAGGCATGGGTATCCCCCATCATCAAGAAGCCCTCATTGGACCCATCAAAAGTAGAAAACTTTGGGCCAATCTCCCTTCTTCCGTGGGTGGCCAAGATGGCTGAGGCTCACGTGAATAATGTTCTAACTCAATACATGAGCCATAATGACATTCTGGATCCGTCTCAAAACGGATTCAGACCTGGCCATAGCACTGAGTCTGCCCTTCTTGCCACTACTGAACACTTAAGGATGATCCTTGATGCCGGTCAGAGTGCAGCGCTGATTCTGTTAGATCTCAGCGCTGCCTTTGATACAGTATCACATGACATTCTATTGTATCGGCTGGAGGCGGTAGGGATTACAGGCTCTGCCTTAGAGTGGTTTCGATCATTCCTAGAGGAGAGATCTTTTCGGGTCTCAGCACCACCATACATCTCTCAGTCTCACTCTATCAGTCAGGGGGTTCCGCAAGGCTCTGCACTCAGTCCATCTTTGTTCAATCTGTACGTGCAACCTCTTGCAGTAGTGGCAAAGGAGTGGGACCTACTGCTGGTGTCATATGCGGATGATACCCAGCTGGTTATCACTCTAGCTGAAGGGCCATCCACATCAGCTACTAGGTTTAGAGATGGGATGGCAGCTGTCGCCCAATGGATGGCAGACAATTGTCTGCAGCTCAATGCTAGCAACACGGAGGTTTTGCTTGTAGGGAAAAACACTGCCCTCTGGGATGAGCATTGGTGGCCGGCTTCGCAGGGCATGATGCCAATGCCAAAGCCTCTAGTTAAGAACTTGGGAGTGTGGATAGACTCCTCACTTAGCTTTCAGACCCACACAAAGAGAGTGGCAGCTACTTGTGTGGGCCTGTTGAGAGGCCTAAAAACCCATCCTGAAGTATTTTGAGCCAACAGTACGTCAGCTCATTGTTCAAGCCATGATTATCTCTCGATTGGACTATGCTAGCGTGCTGCTCCTGTGTGCCAATAAAGCTGAGGTTCTGCGACTCCAACGGGTCCAAAACTTGGCAGCGAGAACTCTGATTGGACTTCCTCGCAGATGCCCTGTCAGAGCAACGATTGGCAGGCTTCATTGGCTCCCGATCGCATCTCGGATCCAGTTTAAAGCCCTTGTCATGACGTTTAAGATCCTTAAAACCGGGAGTCCAGCTTTGTTGCGCCCTTTGCTGACCTTGTATGTTCCCCGGCATAACTTGCGTTCACTGGGACAACACCTGGTGAGCGTACCACGTACCAAACTTTGCCGTATGGGTGGTCGCTCTTTCCGGGTGTTGGCGGCTAAACTTTGGAACTCCTTACCGACCAACATCCGTGGAGTTGAGAACCTGTTGGCTTTTCGGAAAGCCATTAAAACCTTTCTATTCTCTTCACCATAAGCTTTTCCGTCCATGTATGGCTAGCCTCGAGTATCTGTCTTTTTAGATCTAGCAGCGCCGGGACGCCTCTTTGCTGGGGCAGCTGTTTGCGCTTACCAAACCCTTAACATAACATAACAAAACATAAAAGAGGACTATTGCCTATGTCACTGGATTTAGTAATTAGAGTGGTGGCAGCAAAATAACAAAACATAACATAACATAACATGTTTAAAATCTCGGTGAGTGGGACCGCCCAGCACCGCCAAACCCATGGTTGAACCACCCGCCTGATTAGGAGTTTTGTCCTGTCTGGCGGGCAGTTCTATGGCATTCTCACAACAATGCCTATGAAATAGGCACTGCAGTGGGAACGTCATAATCAGTACCTTCACGGCATGGACTGCTGCATTCCATGCTGTGCAGGTACTGGGGTGCATACACATAGGGGGGCACACCATGTGCCACCCTGCATGCACCCATGGTGCAGAGGCACAAGGGTGCCCTTTAGGACTCCCTTCATTTCCTAACCACCACACTTTTCATGGCGATTGCACCACTATGAAAAATCTGGTGATGAGGAAACTCAGAATATGCTTAGCAGAGCCGCAGCCACCTCACCAGGCATATTGAGGCCTCAAAACCGCTGCTCCACTGCTAGGATCCATGCTGGTTGTGGTGGTCTCAGGGCATCCAGATTGCCCTGGTCGTAATAGGGCGGTCAGGAAACCACCATCACCATGCCCCCCAATAATAATAAGGCCTATGACCACACCTTTTGATAAGGGTAATTGGAGAGAAGGCTAATATGCATGATGTGTAGGAGTGAGCCAGAATAATGGAAGGCATTGGGATCCATTGTGGATACCTCTGGACTGCCCTTGCACAAGATAGTGGGTGAGGACTGTGCTCCTACACAGCGGAAGTGTATTGCTCGCATTCCTGCAGCTGGAGGGCAGACACATAGACAGTGTAGTGAGGGGAGCGAAGACAGTTCTCCCTGGTTCATGCTTTGGTGACAGCCAGGTCGGACTATGGAAACCTGCTGTACCTAGGGGCTCCAGAAAAAAGTATGGCTCGCCTGCAAGTGCTGCAGAATGCTGCAGCACGCTTGATTCTCAGGCTGCCCAGAAGGGCGCCCTCGAAGGCGGCCCTCCAGAAGTTACACTGGCTCCCTGTGAGGAGAAGAGTGGAATACAAAGCCCTCTGCACCTGTCACCGAATCCTGAATGGTAGGGCTCCCGACCCACTGAACAAACTGATTGAAGTGTACCAACCTGCACGAGCACTCAGATCTGCAGGGGGTGGTCTTTTGAGGATCCCCAGAGTTAAGAGAGCCCGCATGGGAGGCAGGTCCTTTAGATGCCTAGCGGCAAATAAGTGGAACAAACTACCAGCGGACCTGCGCCTGGAACCGGAGGAAACGAGGTTCCGAGCGAAATTAAAAACATTCCTGTATACCAAATAACTGTCTGCCCAGTCTTTTGTGCTCCTTGCACGCTGCCTCTCTCACTGTCTTTAGCGCGTGGACACGCCGGTGTGCGTAACGCAGCGCTTTTACAAATGTCCCTATTATTATTATTATTATTATTAGATATTCTATGAGCAGGCCCGGACTGACCATAGCGGGCACCGGGCAATCCCCCGGTGCGCCGCACGGGTGGGGGCTGGTTTTGGGCCCCTGGGGGCCAATTTTGGCAAAGGGACGATTTAGCTGCAAAATCGGTCCTGTACCAAAATCGTCCAAAACCAGCCCCGGCAAAGAGCTCGGCGGCACCTCCAAACCCCCAGAGTGGGGAGGGGGGCCGGCCAAGCACTTTGCCAGGGCCGGTTGTGGTTCCCCTGTCTATGAGTCCCTTTGGGTAGCAAGGATCTACTGATTAGTCTTCCTGAACACTGCTATTATGGTATGGGTTCAGAGAGCAAACTCTGTTGTGAAGAGTGAGGAAGCTTTTAGTTGGGTTCTGATTTTTGTCTTTCCATGGTTACTCCATCAGTTGGGCTGATAATCAACTGCACACGACATAGTGAGTGCGCTCCATCGAGGCCACTGCGACCAAAAAGTGAAGGATGGGCGGGTGCTCTTCTGAATATAGCCCTGTGCCCAGCGCTGCGGAAAGTCCACTAAAGACTGCAAGTGCAACGCTGCTCTCACAAGAGTGTGGGCATGCTACCGGACTGCAGGTAAGCCCTGAAGTGCCCAAATAGGACTTATGAAAGGAGTCTTCTAAATGAATGAAAGGAGTCTTCTAAAGTGCAACTTAGCCCAAGGGCATCAAGGCGCATAAGCAGGTCAAGTAAAGTGTAGTAACCAGACGTTCTTACAGATACACTTCAGAGAAAAGCCAGGTTTTCAATGCTTTGCGAAACAGAGCAAGAGGGTTGCCTCAGGAGCTCAGGGGGGACTCCTGTAAACAATCACCTTGACCGTGTAGTAGGATAAGGGAGAATGCAAGCAGATTTGGATGCCTAATCTATGTGAGGTCAGCTGCACTGGGAAACCCTACAAATAGAGCTACTTGGCAGCCTAAGTAAATATGTACATTGCTTGTATTTAGTTACAAGCCCCTTATTTAAATAGAACAGTTATGGCCTTACTGTCTTGAGCTACATACGTAGCAAATATAATTCATCACCACTGTATACCATAAGGGGGTAAAATTAAAAGACTAAGCAGACATATGCATTTATGGTGATTGTACAACTCCTGAGCCTTAATCACAGTAAACTTACAGCCCTTAGAGAGAGAGAGGGGCAATCCAGGGCAGAAACCTAGAAACTGGGAGAAAGGGGACAGAGAGGGCACGCCTGGTGCAGGGCCTGTCAAAGACAGCACCGAGAAACACCGGCTACTGTAGTGTGTAGTATGGTGTGTAACTGTGTGAGTACTTTATTTGTTGAAAATATAAACAATGGACTGAACATTTGCTTTATTGGGTTTGTGGGTTGATTGTTGAACTCTGAGCTTTGGGTAGCCTCATACTACCTCCCTAAAAAAGCCTGTATCTGCTCACCAGGCTACCCCGAGAGTCAAGTGGCTGCACTTGGCCCAGTTTGCAGAGCCATAGCAGGACAGGCCCAGGGAATGAAGTGAATGAACTCAGTCCCATGGCTGATGCCCAGGCACCCTTGTCTGCCCCAAGGCCCCCTGAACAGCGTCCAACAAAACATAACACAGAAACCACTAAATGTTGGTAAGAATGAGTGTATGAGTTCCCAAATGTAAATAGGGGAGTACTACACAGCACTCTGCACAGTTGGTTTAGACGTATTGACTTTGAATATTTACACATATTTATAATTTCAGGCACATGGACAAAGTGTTTTGCTTATATTTATTTAAGAAATTGCCTTAAATCCATTCTAAATTGAAACACACATAATTTATTCCAACTTGCACCTCACAAAATAGACCTATGTAGTTATACAATGATTTCAACTAATCAACTTACGTATTCACAATATTAAAAAATCATTTTTGATTACCAATAAATAATTGTCCCGATCATATCACAACATATCACAACAATTTGTATCCCGAGAACACTCCTGAGGCGGAAGCCGGGAGTAGCTAACTTTTAAAACTTGTGTCTGATTTTACAGTGTATTTGTGTGATTTTAATACCCTCTGCACTTAAAAAAACCTTGGCTTTACCTGTCTAGAGCTTAGCGGCAGACTGCTTGTTGCTTCGCTCTCAGCTCAGATCGCGTCCTGCCGCCATTTCCTGGTCGCCGCCAGACACGCCCACCGCGGCTGGCCACGCCCCCCCTTCCCAGTTCGTATAAATTGAGCGCCAAAGCGCCAGCGCCTCATTGTATCCCGAGAACACTCCTGAGGCGGAAGCCGGGAGTAGCTAACTTTTAAAACTTGTGTCTGATTTTACAGTGTATTTGTGTGATTTTAATACCCTCTGCACTTAAAAAAACCTTGGCTTTACCTGTCTAGAGCTTAGCGGCAGACTGCTTGTTGCTTCGCTCTCAGATCAGATCGCGTCTTGCCGCCATTTCCTGGTCGCCGCCAGACACGCCCACCGCGGCTGGCCACGCCCCCCCCTTCCCAGTTCGTATAAATTGAGCGCCAAAGCGCCAGCGCCTCATTGTATCCCGAGAACACTCCTGAGGCGGAAGCCGGGAGTAGCTAACTTTTAAAACTTGTGTCTGATTTTACAGTGTATTTGTGTGATTTTAATACCCTCTGCACTTAAAAAAACCTTGGCTTTACCTGTCTAGAGCTTAGCGGCAGACTGCTTGTTGCTTCGCTCTCAGATCAGATCGCGTCCTGCCGCCATTTCCTGGTCGCCGCCAGACACGCCCACCGCGGCGGGCCACGCCCCCCCTTCCCAGTTCGTATAAATTGAGCGCCAAAGCGCCAGCGCCTCATTGTATCCCGAGAACACTCCTGAGGCGGAAGCCGGGAGTAGCTAACTTTAAAAACTTGTGTCTGATTTTACAGTGTATTTGTGTGATTTTAATACCCTCTGTATTTAAAAAAACCTTGGCTTTACCTGTCTAGAGCTTAGCGGCAGACTGCTTGTTGCTTCGCTCTCAGATCAGATCGCGTCCTGCCACCATTTCCTGGTCGCCGCCAGACACGCCCACCGCGGCTGGCCACGCCCCCCCCTTCCCAGTTCGTATAAATTGAGCGCCAAAGCGCCAGCGCCTCATTGTATCCCGAGAACACTCCTGAGGCGGAAGCCGGGAGTAGCTAACTTTTAAAACTTGTGTCTGATTTTACAGTGTATTTGTGTGATTTTAATACCCTCTGCACTTAAAAAAACCTTGGCTTTACCTGTCTAGAGCTTAGCGGCAGACTGCTTTTTGCTTCGCTCTCAGATCAGATCGCGTCCTGCCGCCATTTCCTGGTCGCCGCCAGACACGCCCACCGCGGCTGGCCACGCCCCCCCCTTCCCAGTTCGTATAAATTGAGCGCCAAAGCGCCAGCGCCTCATTGTATCCCGAGAACACTCCTGAGGCGGAAGCCGGGAGTAGCTAACTTTTAAAACTTGTGTCTGATTTTACAGTGTATTTGTGTGATTTTAATACCCTCTGCACTTAAAAAAACCTTGGCTTTACCTGTCTAGAGCTTAGCGGCAGACTGCTTGTTGCTTCGCTCTCAGATCAGATCGCGTCCTGCCGCCATTTCCTGGTCGCCGCCAGACACGCCCACCGCGGCTGGCCACGCCCCCCTCCTACACACTGACCTCGACTATAAATCATGAGTTCTTGCAGGAAGCGCAGCGGACGAGCGCAGCGGGCGCGACGATTGCGCGCCGAAGGCGCGCATAAGGCAAGCTCGTCTGCGCTCGTCCGCGCCTCGGCAGCGCCTGGTGCGTCTCCCGATGCTCCTGTCCCCCCGTCCATCACCAGCCCTCCGCATCTGGCGCGTGAGTCTTTACTCCGTCTCAGAGATTACGCTCATGAAGGCCATCTTTCCTTCACAGACACTGCCTACCCTCTGCACGACTTTGCCTGCAAGGGTTTATTGTCAGGTGGCCTGTTGAACGTCAGGTCATTGCCTAAACATGCCAACGAAATCTCACAGCTCATTGACAACCACCATCTCGACGCTCTATTCCTGACTGAGACCTGGACCCACTCCGATTGTAATATAGAATTGGATTGGGCTTGTCCACAAGATTTTAAAGTCCTGCATCTCCCTAGACCAAAGGGTCGGGGTGGTGGAGTCGGCATAATATATAGAGCCTCTTGGTCCATAAAAACCCTTGATATGGACCCAGTGGCCGGTATGGAAATACTTGGCCTCTCAATCGACTGCCACTCTGGAACAACTTTCACGGCTGTGATATGTTACCGCCCGCCGGGAGCCTTCAATTCCACACAGCAGCAGTCGCTCCTTACCACCCTTACCAATATGGCTACCTCTCATAATAAGCTGATCGTTCTGGGCGATTTTAACCTATGACCTAATGGCAGCCTGGACTCTGCTCTCTACAATCTTCTACTTTCCTGCGAAAGTATGGGACTTTTCCAGCTGGTCCATAAACCTACACACTCCGCGGGGCACCAGCTCGATCTAATCTTCTCCTCTCCCCAGCTAGTATTCCTGAGCGACATTCTGCCTATGTGCTGGACCGACCATGCGCTTATTAAATTTTATATTGCCGGCAGCAGGGCCAGCAGACCGTCGCTCAGCACCAGCCCTGATTATCTGTATAGAGACTGGAAAGCTCTGGATAAACTAAGACTGACCGGCCCCGTATTTGAGGTGGAAGACAGCTTCTCCACCGCTCAGTCGGTGGAGGACAATTACTTGTCCCTCTGCACAAGGATATTCAACACCTCCGAATGCCTCGTCCCTCAGAAAAAGGGCAAACCTAAGAGAAGAGTACCTGCCCCATGGTTCGATGACTCTTTGAGAGCCCTCAAACTAGCCTGCAGACAATCAGAGAGAAGATGGAGGCAAGGATACTCTGATACTAACAAAACTCTTTGGAAAGATAACCTCCGGGCGTACAAAACTGCCATTGCCCATAATAAGGCCAACTATTACTGTTCCACCATTACCAACGCCTCTAATAGTTCGAAAAGCATTTTTCAGATACTTAAAAGTTTAACCCATCCAGACTGTGTCACTTCAACGCAGTCTCCCACCCAAGCCCTTTGTGATAATCTTGCAGCATTCTTCATTAATAAAATCAACACCATCATTCAAAACCTGAAGTCCCCCCCCTCTCTGGGAGGCCCCAACATCCAGGGAGCCAGCACCAGCTCTCAAAACCCGTCGCCGGTAGGCTCCAGCTTGACGGCCACATTACGGAAATTCCCCCCTATCCCTGTTTCCGAGTTTGAAAGACTGGCGCTTGGAATCACCTCGGGTTCCCTGCTCGACCCCCTGCCTCCAAAAATTTGGAAAAGTTTTGGAACTGAACTTTTCGGCACCTTGCGCCAAATATGTAACCAGTCTTTGCACTGTGGCTATGTTCCAACCTCGTGGAAACAGGCGCTGGTTATCCCACTCCTAAAAAAACCCTCCCTGAGCCCAGATTGTCTATCTAACTACCGACCCATCTCCCTACTGCCATTTCCAGCGAAAGTCGCCGAACGATGGGTTAGCTCTTGCCTTTCCAGTCACCTAGAGCAGAACAACTTTTTAGACGATCTCCAGTTCGGCTTCCGTCCTGCCCACGGCACCGAAACAGCGGTCTTGACAGCCATGGAGGACCTTCGCATGCGTGCAGACAGGGGCCAGCCTGTAGCATTGATACTGCTGGACTTGTCTGCCGCATTCGATCCGGTCAACCACAGTACGCTGCTGCAGAGACTCGGTGAAGCAGGGGTGGATGGCACAGCGCTGCTCTGGTTTCACTCCTACCTGCGGGACAGGAGACAGGCTGTCTCCCTCCCCCCATTTCAATCCACCTTCGCACCTGTGCCCCAGGGAGTTCCCCAGGGCTCCTCCATCAGCCCCATCCTTTTTAACGTGTACCTCATACCGCTGATCACGTTAATTAAGTCTTTTAGGATAAAAACGATTAATTACGCTGACGACACGCAGCTCATTCTCTCCTGGGAAGGAGAAGATTCCATCCCTTTAACCACCTTCCATGACTGCCTAAGAGAGACGGCTGGGTGGCTCCACAGAAACTCCCTCCAATTCAACTCCTCCAAAACAGAGGTTCTGTTCTGCGCTGGCACCAATTTACCTCGCCAGTTTCCGAGTGACTTCTGGCCTCCAGAGACAAGAGACAAACCTCAGCCAGTCTCCTCGGTCCGCAACCTGGGACCCATGCTCAATAACAAGCTGAATATGGAAACCCAGGTAGCAAAAACAGTGGGGATTTGTACAGCCCTGCTACGCTCCCTGCGAAAAATCATGCCACTTCTCCCTGCACAAGCCCGGGCATTGATAGTCAGGTGTACGATTCTTAGTCGCCTTGACTATTGTAATGCCCTGCTCCTTGAGTCCCCAGTCACGCTGCTGGACCGACTTCAAAGAATTCAATCTGCCGCCGCCAAGCTGGCCCTTGGCTGGACGAGAAGGTCTTCGGCCACAGCAGCCCTGGCCGAGCTACATTGGCTACCTTTAAAGCAGCGTGTGGCTTTCAAGTCCCTCTGCATCGTTTTTAAGGCTCTGCACGGACTTGGGCCCAAACCCCTGCAAACTCTGTTTCTGTGGTACACTCCTACCAGAGACCTACGATCATCCTCGGCCTGTCTGGTAAAGGTGCCCAGATACAATAAAGCCAGAACCGGGGGTAGATCCTTCAGGGTCGCAGCGGCCAAATTATGGAACAGTCTGCCCATTGACATTCGCCAGATCTCTCAACTTCTTCCATTTAGAAAACGCATCAAGACCTGGCTCTTCCCCTAAGTCTATCAGCCTGCTAGTTACCCCGGTCTCTTATCAGTAGAGTATTCTCTAGCGCCAGAAAGCCTGCAAGGTATCAGCTGCGCTCTACAAATGCTCAAAATAAATAAATAAATAAATAAAATAGCATATATTCACTCAATGATTTGAAGCAGTAGTATTTTACGCACCACATTCGATAAATAGAGGTTCAAGTTACAGATGTTGGTCTCTATTAAACAAAGAGCAATATAACAGCAGATGTACTATGTCTTAAGAATTATTTGCTATCATTATTTCATACACTTACAAAGTTATTACAGTCCTAAAGGTGTAAAATGTGTAAACGTACTTCAACCAAGCCTTAGAGCCAGTGCTTAATTTAAGCCGGTACTTAGTTGTCAACACCAGGGCTTGTTGCAGTTTGCCACATGGTGGTGCTATTAGTCTAATTTTAAAATGAGCACAACAACAGTTAAAAATGGGTATTGACTGCTTCCCAAGACATTCTTCTAGCATTGGGGGCCTGAAATAGGCTGAATTGTCACACTTGCAGGAGTGCAATGTTTAGAAATTGTGTTGGTACTGCCAATGGAAGAATAGCAAGAGGAATATGTGGTGCAAGCTGCAGTGGCCTCCAAAGAGGGCCCTGTCACTTCTTTTTTTTACAAACTAAGCACTGCTTAGAGTAACACAAGTGGTCACTCAAAGATAGATGCACATCCAACAGAAAAGACATTGCGCACTCCAGTGAAAAGTTATAAGCAGTTTCCGGTTATTTTTCCACAAGTAACAAGATTCCTACAGACGCGTTTCGGCCCGCTGGTCTGTATGGAAGTGTATATTTTTAAAAAACAGCCTAGCTAACATTTTTATTTAATATGAAGAGATTTTTGTTGAAAAGCATGTGTTTAATTTCAACATTTTAAATGAAAATTTGAATAATGTTTTAATTATATATATATATATATATATATATATATATATATATATATATATATATACATATATATACACATATATATATATATATATATATATATATATATATATATATATATATATATATATATATATATATATATTAAACACACAAAAGTTGCCTCGAAGGAAAGAAGCCGCTGGCAGGTAAGTAACCGTCTCTTTATTGAATTAGTTGCATGCAGGAAACATCGTGGAAGGTGCAGCCCCAAATAAACCAAACGTGTTTCAGGAATCACAGTTCCCTTCGTCAGTGGTTGATGTCAGCTGTGCAACACAACGGAAGTCTCCGCACACCTTTATTTCCAGAGAGTGTCCTAGTGGGCGGGGCCAAAGCATGGCCTTGTGGACTCTGTAGTGCCGGAGAAAGTAAAGCGCATGTGCGCCCATCGTGCTGACAGATAATGTTCAAAAGTGTTCAAAAGTGTTCTCACCCCAGTGGGTTGGTGCACATTTCGCTTTGTTGCCTGTCCCGCTTTTCAGTAAATCCAACACGGAAACTGCCTCTCAAAGTAGTGATGACGTGCTCATGTCACCACCGAGCCCGCTCTCAGGCGGTGAGCTTCTTTCCGCGGCTAGGCAAGCCGCTCTTAATTAAACACACAAAAGTTGCCTCGAAGGAAAGAAGCCGCTGGCAGGTAAGTAACCGTCTCTTTATTGAATTACTTGCATGCAGGAAACATCGTGGAAGGTGCAGCCCCAAATAAACCAAACGCGTTTCAGGAATCACAGTTCCCTTCGTCAGTGGTTGATGTCAGCTGTGCAACACAACGGAAGTCTCCGCACACCTTTATTTCCAGAGAGTGTCCTAGTGGGCGGGGCCAAAGCATGGCCTTGTGGACTCTGTAGTGCCGGAGAAAGTAAAGCGCATGTGCGCCCATCGTGCTGACAGATAATGTTCAAAAGTGTTCAAAAGTGTTCTCACCCCAGTGGGTTGGTGCACATTTCGCTTTGTTGCCTGTCCCGCTTTTCAGTAAATCCAACACGGAAACTGCCTCTCAAAGTAGTGATGACGTGCTCATGTCACCACCGAGCCCGCTCTCAGGCGGTGAGCTTCTTTCCGCGGCTAGGCAAGCCGCTCTTAATTAAACACACAAAAGTTGCCTCGAAGGAAAGAAGCCGCTGGCAGGTAAGTAACCGTCTCTTTATTGAATTACTTGCATGCAGGAAACATCGTGGAAGGTGCAGCCCCAAATATACCAAACGCGTTTCAGGAATCACAGTTCCCTTCGTCAGTGGTTGATGTCAGCTGTGCAACACAACGGAAGTCTCCGCACACCTTTATTTCCAGAGAGTGTCCTAGTGGGCGGGGCCAAAGCATGGCCTTGTGGACTCTGTAGTGCCGGAGAAAGTAAAGCGCATGTGCGCCCATCGTGCTGACAGATAATGTTCAAAAGTGTTCAAAAGTGTTCTCACTCCAGTGGGTTGGTGCACATTTCGCTTTGTTGCCTGTCCCGCTTTTCAGTAAATCCAACACGGAAACTGCCTCTCAAAGTAATGATGACGTGCTCATGTCACCACCGAGCCCGCTCTCAGGCGGTGAGCTTCTTTCCGCGTCTAGGCAAGCCGCTCTTAATTAAACACACAAAAGTTGCCTCGAAGGAAAGAAGCCGCTGGCAGGTAAGTAACCGTCTCTTTATTGAATTACTTGCATGCAGGAAACATCGTGGAAGGTGCAGCCCCAAATAAACCAAACGCGTTTCAGGAATCACAGTTCCCTTCGTCAGTGGTTGATGTCAGCTGTGCAACACAACGGAAGTCTCCGCACACCTTTATTTCCAGAGAGTGTCCTAGTGGGCGGGGCCAAAGCATGGCCTTGTGGACTCTGTAGTGCCGGAGAAAGTAAAGCGCATGTGCGCCCATCGTGCTGACAGATAATGTTCAAAAGTGTTCAAAAGTGTTCTCACCCCAGTGGGTTGGTGCACATTTCGCTTTGTTGCCTGTCCCGCTTTTCAGTAAATCCAACACGGAAACTGCCTCTCAAAGTAGTGATGACGTGCTCATGTCACCACCGAGCCCGCTCCCAGGCGGTGAGCTTCTTTCCGCGGCTAGGCAAGCCGCTCTTAATTAAACACACAAAAGTTGCCTCGAAGGAAAGAAGCCGCTGGCAGGTAAGTAACCGTCTCTTTATTGAATTACTTGCATGCAGGAAACATCGTGGAAGGTGCAGCCCCAAATAAACCAAACGCGTTTCAGGAATCACAGTTCCCTTCGTCAGTGGTTGATGTCAGCTGTGCAACACAACGGAAGTCTCCGCACACCTTTATTTCCAGAGAGTGTCCTAGTGGGCGGGGCCAAAGCATGGCCTTGTGGACTCTGTAGTGCCGGAGAAAGTAAAGCGCATGTGCGCCCATCGTGCTGACAGATAATGTTCAAAAGTGTTCAAAAGTGTTCTCACCCCAGTGGGTTGGTGCACATTTCGCTTTGTTGCCTGTCCCGCTTTTCAGTAAATCCAACACGGAAACTGCCTCTCAAAGTAGTGATGACGTGCTCATGTCACCACCGAGCCCGCTCTCAGGCGGTGAGCTTCTTTCCACGGCTAGGCAAGCCGCTCTTAATTAAACACACAAAAGTTGCCTCGAAGGAAAGAAGCCGCTGGCAGGTAAGTAACTGTCTCTTTATTGAATTACTTGCATGCAGGAAACATCGTGGAAGGTGCAGCCCCAAATAAACCAAACGCGTTTCAGGAATCACAGTTCCCTTCGTCAGTGGTTGATGTCAGCTGTGCAACACAACGGAAGTCTCCGCACACCTTTATTTCCAGAGAGTGTCCTAGTGGGCGGGGCCAAAGCATGGCCTTGTGGACTCTGTAGTGCCGGAGAAAGTAAAGCGCATGTGCGCCCATCGTGCTGACAGATAATGTTCAAAAGTGTTCAAAAGTGTTCTCACCCCAGTGGGTTGGTGCACATTTCGCTTTGTTGCCTGTCCCGCTTTTCAGTAAATCCAACACGGAAACTGCCTCTCAAAGTAGTGATGACGTGCTCATGTCACCACCGAGCCCGCTCTCAGGCGGTGAGCTTCTTTCCGCGGCTAGGCAAGCCGCTCTTAATTAAACACACAAAAGTTGCCTCGAAGGAAAGAAGCCGCTGGCAGGTAAGTAACCGTCTCTTTATTGAATTACTTGCATGCAGGAAACATCGTGGAAGGTGCAGCCCCAAATAAACCAAACGCGTTTCAGGAATCACAGTTCCCCTCGTCAGTGGTTGATGTCAGCTGTGCAACACAACGGAAGTCTCCGCACACCTTTATTTCCAGAGAGTGTCCTAGTGGGCGGGGCCAAAGCATGGCCTTGTGGACTCTGTAGTGCCGGAGAAAGTAAAGCGCATGTGCGCCCATCGTGCTGACAGATAATGTTCAAAAGTGTTCAAAAGCGTTCTCACCCCAGTGGGTTGGTGCACATTTCGCTTTGTTGCCTGTGCCGCTTTTCAGTAAATCCAACACGGAAACTGCCTCTCAAAGTAGTGATGACGTGCTCATGTCACCACCGAGCCCGCTCTCAGGCGGTGAGCTTCTTTCCGCGGCTAGGCAAGCCGCTCTTAATTAAACACACAAAAGTTGCCTCGAAGGAAAGAAGCCGCTGGCAGGTAAGTAACCGTCTTTTTATTGAATTACTTGCATGCAGGAAACATCGTGGAAGGTGCAGCCCCAAATAAACCAAACGCGTTTCAGGAATCACAGTTCCCTTCGTCAGTGGTTGATGTCAGCTGTGCAACACAACGGAAGTCTCCGCACACCTTTATTTCCAGAGAGTGTCCTAGTGGGCGGGGCCAAAGCATGGCCTTGTGGACTCTGTAGTGCCGGAGAAAGTATAGCGCATGTGCGCCCATCGTGCTGACAGATAATGTTCAAAAGTGTTCAAAAGTGTTCTCACCCCAGTGGGTTGGTGCACATTTCGCTTTGTTGCCTGTCCCGCTTTTCAGTAAATCCAACACGGAAACTGCCTCTCAAAGTAGTGATGACGTGCTCATGTCACCACCGAGCCCGCTCTCAGGCGGTAAGCTTCTTTCCGCGGCTAGGCAAGCCGCTCTTAATTAAACACACAAAAGTTGCCTCGAAGGAAAGAAGCCGCTGGCAGGTAAGTAACCGTCTCTTTATTGAATTACTTGCATGCAGGAAACATCGTGGAAGGTGCAGCCCCAAATAAACCAAACGCGTTTCAGGAATCACAGTTCCCTTCGTCAGTGGTTGATGTCAGCTGTGCAACACAACGGAAGTCTCCGCACACCTTTATTTCCAGAGAGTGTCCTAGTGGGCCACAAAAGTTGCTTCTCCGGCACTACAGAGTCCACAAGGCCATGCTTTGGCCCCGCCCACTAGGACACTCTCATCCTGCTCTAGGAGGCTCCACCCCATAATTTAAGAGGTTAGAGATATGTAGTTCTACACCCAGTGGCAGCTGGTTGAGTTTTGAGAGTAGTGAGGCGTAAATATTGGGGTCAAGTGTTATGTCCCAAGCAAAGCCAACGAGACCAATTGACAAAAGGAAGGGTTGAGGGGCCTCTCCCCACAAGAATTTTTTTAAAGAATGGCAAATGGTACATTTTAAAGCTAATTTGACAAAGAAAAAAAGTTTATAAAGCAATAGTAAATATGTAGTCTTGCAATATTTAAAACACATTACATTTTTAAAACCGTTAAAAACAGCCCCTTTTCTTTTTGCACTAAATATGTTCCATGTCTCAGTCTGTCAATGGGTGGCAAATGATGCAGTTATTCCCGGGCACCTTACCATGTAAGGGGCTTGGTGGTAGACAGGTAGATGGGAACTGATCTGTTTACAAGACAATTGAAGATGTTGGCTTGGGGAAGAATATTGTTTCCTCCTTGGGTCACCTCGGGACACCACTGTCAATACCACCAACAAAGCTGCCTTGGAATTAAACATAGTCAAGTGGGATGTGAATTAGTGGGATTTTTTTAGTTACATAATTAGAATTCCCTTCTGGCTCCGTTTTGTAGCAAAGTTCTGAACCAGGTGAAAGGGTATTTCCAGAGGGACAAGCAACAAAATCAACACCTTGACAAACACACCTCTTATTCTACCCACTTGGCAATCTACCCACAACAAAATGGTAGCTGGCTGAATTAGGAGAAAAGTGTTTTCACTTACAACTCCTGTCCCTCTCTGAAGCACATGATAGGCAAATACAATCAGATCTGGTTAGCAAGATTGCAGCTGTAAAATTAAAATTGCATGTTTTCTTGAAGAGTGCCAAACTGCTAAACGTATAAACACAGCCTCAAAAAGGACATAAGGCGTTGCCATTCATCGGCAACTTAAACTGTTTACATCACTGCAGCAAGTTGCTAGGGACCGCTAACGCAAACAAAAAGGATTCCGAAAGTTAAACTATTTTTGGGCCATTTGTCAGTCATGATCACTCCGACATGATCAAATCGGAAATTACATTTCGGGAGACAAAAAAATTTGGGAGAAACATTGTAACAACAGCATGAACAATAAACAAATCAGAACAGGAATTGGAAAGAAATAACAGATAAGGGGAAATGGTTAAGTTAAATAATGAAAACTAAAGTGGGACTTGTGGTGAAAATGTTAAGAAAAGAAGGCCTGGCTCTCAGAATTACAGCTTAGGAACAGTTGTTTATGGGCCGCTATCGCTGAACACGTCCCCGATGCACTCTTGAGGCTTGATTTAATTTTTAGTGTCCAGATTACTTCTATTATCAACTCTACTGCAGTTAAGGAGTCTGTTTTTAAAGAAAACGAAAAGGCAACTGGCATGCTATTTTCTCGTTGTATCCTTAAGGTTCATATAAGCAGTTGTTTGTGAAGTCGTAAATGTACATGGAGGGGCAATTCATATTTTTGCATGGGAGAGCATGTGCCTGAACTACAGAACTGGAGACCCTGATACACAAAAAGACATTTTGTGCACAATCACAAAAAAGTGTCGTTGTGTATGGAACATAGCATAACTCTGACCTTCAATGCACAGACAGCGTTATCTGCGTCAAATGTAATATGGGGCTTCAGTGGGGGATTCAACTCAGCCCCAGTCACAATCACTCTTCAATCCACTCTGGAATTTACAAAAAGTGTGTACAGGGTCATAACGCTTCTGAAATAGTCGCCCCATGCTTGTGTTAAAGGTGCATTTTCAACAAAACTGGCACATTATCCACCGTTGAACAACACTAGCCTCATTATAATGGCAGTCAGACTTTAGTCCGACCGCCATCATATCCGGAATGAGACCACCTGACTTGCTGTCGGTGGTCCTTCAGTCCCGCCATGGAAATTTCAATGCGACCGCCTTTAAGGCAGTTGCAAAGTGTATTTTTTATATTGTGGCGTGTGCTGCAAGCTGCAGCACACAACACAGTACAAAAAATACACATTTAGTATATCCTTGCTCTATGTGGCAGGCACCAGGCCCGTTGCGGGCACCGGGCAATCCCCCGGTGCGCCGCAAGGGTGGGGGCTGGTTTTGGGCCCTGGTGGCCGATTTTGTTACAGGGACGTTTTTGCAGCATAGCTGCAAAATCGGCCCTGTAACAAAATCGGCCGAAAACCGACCCCGGCAAAGAGCTCGGTCGCACCCCCAAGGAGCTGGCCGAGCACTGTGCCAGGGCCGGTTTTGGTTCTCAGTCCGGCCCTGGCAGGCACCATGCAGTGCCTGCCACATGGTGCAGGGATGTGTAGGGGGCACCATAGTTGCCACTCAGCTCCCATGTCTGAGGGCCAGCGAGGAAGGGGGGCCTGCTACGGGCCACCAATGTCTCTTTCCGCCTGCCTTTTCATGTCAGGTAAACCGCCATGAAACGGCCGGTGGGAAGGGCTATCGTATTCCCTACGGCGGTGCCTGGCAGGCACCAACACTATCGTAGGGATTGAGGTTCCCTCCGATGGTTGCCTGCTGAATTTGTGGCGATCGGTCTCTCCGACCACAAACCATCCGCCCGCCATCAAAATGCGGCGGGGGGTGAGGCAGGGTCCGATGGCGGTGGGACCGCCACCGTCGGACTGACAGCTGCAGTCCCACCGCCATCGTAATGAGCCCCATGCTTTTTTTACTGAAAAGCTCTGAACTCATCATTTAATTTGACCTCTTATTATTTATTTTCCACCACCAGGGCCGATCCTAGGATTCGTGGGGCCCCGGGCAGGTTAGGAACATGTGAGGCCCCTCTAATTTGCATAATCTGTAGTATCACAGCAAGTTACGTCATAAGAAGTGTCCACTGACTAATCATTTTCTGGCACTGTTGAAATAGATTTGGAAGAAGCTACCTCTCTAATGTGTACATCACTGAGATGGCTACAAATACAAATAATAGCCCTAATAAAATAAATGCAAATATGTAAAAGCTCTATTATGTGGAAATGCAACACGTCAAACTGGGTTTAAAAGCTAGGCCTCTATCTCTCCAAAACCGATGTTTCCAGATTAGTGCATGAATACAATTCCAAGATAGACTGTCCCGTAGCTATACAGTGGATCTTCAGGTGACTCCCTGATACTCCAGTTGCACCAATGAAGTTCAAGGTTAAGGCATTTGGTTTTAGCAGGCATGGACATCAACATAAAGGGATCCAAGCTGGTTCGGGTGAGCGACCTGAAAATGCTCCAGTAAACAGAAAGCACAAATAAGAGGATGAAATGGCACAGATAGCATACACAGGTTGGGTGGCAGGAGCACCAAAAGCTAGACCATTCCCTCAAACTAAATGCCTAAACCTGGCAACTACTCTCAAACTTCATTTTTAAGAGATGAAAAGAGCAGAACTAACTTAAAGATATAAAGATGAGATGGCTAAATAGGCACAAGAATGTGTAGCCAGGGAAAAAAATGCCAAAAGCTACAATGGGAGCCAGTCACAAAACAGACAAGTAGTAAATGAAAGCAAAAAAATAAGAGGGATTTATTTTAGCAGACTCAATGCAGGTTTCCCTTACAAGGAAATGAAATCTAGCAATGTGGAATAGGTTGGGGAGGCAGTGTTTGACTATAACTCTCCCAGAATCCCTGACCTTTGCATTTTTAAAGATTTGAAGTCACATTTTAAGTCACATATCCTTAATAGCTGAGAAGACACTTGCCAAATTGCGATGGGTCCAGACACGTCGCTTGACTCAAATTTATCCTAAGAAGTAACAACCAAATTGCACTTACCCTCAGGTAAATGCACTGGACCTTGGTTAAAGAGACAATTGAATGCAAGACCCTTGAAAGACCATGTTCATTATCCATAAAGTACTCCAGTCATGCCCCAGGCTATCTAATCAAAAAGGTTTGGTCCTTCCAATCACCAATATTATCTTTGCCTTCCTAAAACTACTGGCCACCCACTCACCTAGGCTCAATGACTGGCTAATGGCTCCATGTGTGATGATGTACTCTATGGAAATGAGCCACTCGCTCCTCAGTCAGCTCCCCTCTGCGGCCTCCTTTTACTGTAAACTGCCACTTATTGTCCCCTCCAAAGCAAGGCTAATTTAAAGTGTACTGCTGAAAAGCAGCAATTTCCCAAGCCTCACTTCGCTCCATCTGGTGCTGCCCAGGCCTTCCCATTGTCCTTCTGCACTTGACAGTGATCATGCTATCTTTGGGAGCATGACCAGACTGACCCTGTGCAGCAGCCTGGTAAATGTATTTTAATACTCTTTGGGACAGGATAACTAGTGTTCTAGTAGCTCTAGTTTCTTGGACAGTTATTGACAAATGATAAACTTTAAAACACGTTGTAGCAGATACCTAATAGACCTTCAAACTACTTTTACAACATATTTGGGCTTCTTCTCCTTCCCCTTTCCTCAGGTTTGTTTTGTTAAATTACACCAAATTGTGCAGATAAAGCAAATTTATTTAGTTATTGTTTTATGGAAAGAGATGAATGAAAGTACCACACCAAGAGGGTATCCTGGAGCTAAGGAATTTCCAAGGAAAAGGTACAGGCTATACTAATGTATTGAAAAGCCAGTTTTACGTTTTTCCCCAGAATATTTAAGATGACCGTAGCTCAAGACTGAGACATTTCGAGTCCTGTGCAGCTAGAAAGGAGAAGGATCTACCTCCACTATGTTTCCTCTTAATTTTAGGATGGCACAGGAGCATGGCTGTTACAGAGCGTAGAATTCTGGAATAAACGGAAGGACTAATATAGTGCTGAAGAATGAGCAGGCCCTTTTATGCAGTGCACAATGGCAAATTGATGGATCATTTGGCTGCGGTAATCAGCAGAAAGAGTATCTAGAGCAGCCTCAGATTAGAATCCTATCAGTGTTCTCAATGATCTGAAGGGTACCAAATGCATAAGGTGGGAAATTCAAGACAGGGAACACTTGCATAATCAGGTTGTGAGAAGATAATTGACTGTACAAAAGTCTTGCTTAATGACAGGTGAAAATGCAGGATTTGGTATTGCATATGGGTGTAGTAGAAGTAGATAACACACCGTTTGTCCAGACACAGAGAGAAGACATTGGAAAATAAATCCAAGATTTTGTTGTTGACACAACCATGGTGGTTGATTGGCCCAGCTACACAAGCCACCAAAGAGCAGTGTGTATGGTACCAGGCCCCTTAAAGATGGGGATGTCTGATGTTTTGCTATTTAGTTTTAATGAATTTGTCTTTATCCAAAAAGCACCTGATTGCATGCAACTCCAAAACATTGTCTTGGTTAGAGACCAGGCCTCTCAGAAAGAATAGAGCTGAAGCCACATCAGGGGAATACCTTGAAGTCTAGGTTGTTTCAGTTGATTCAAAAGCACCGGATGGGAAACTGATAAATTCAACAATATAATTTAGTAATATCAAAGCTGCTTTGCCTTCCTGATCAAGAATCAGGCACAAACTGTCTGACAAAGCAAGAAAGGTTTACAACGTATGGAGAGGTCAGAATACAACTAGCAAGCGATTAAGTACTTTAGTTTATATGAAACAGATTTGTCAGTTGACTTATTTTTCAAGGATTTTTCAGAAAAGGGCAGCAAAGAGATGTTAGAGGATGCTGAGAAGCTTTGAGCCTGCTTAAGGATTTTTGAGCAGAGGAACAAACGCTGCTTTTTAGTTTTTTTGTTGTTTTTTTCTACATTGGGTAAGAAAGAGGATAACGCAAGGGCGATATTGCAAATGGAGATCAGGACAGGGGCTATGATGTTTAGATATCCATTCATGAAAAGGGCAGGAAAGGGTCCCAAATGGGAGCTAGATTTAATAGAAAGATCAAGAGTAGTAAGAGTAAGCAGAGAGCAGGCTATAATTCCGCTGACATGTTGAGGATGGTTTGAGATCACAAACTTTTGTGAAGGATGACACACATCGCAAATCTAAGCCACACTTTCTACTTGGAAAATAAAAAGTCAGGTAATTGAAAACTTTGGCAGAAGGCTCAATGTACTTAGCAGCACATGCTAGTTCAAAGACACTTTTACCTCTCCTCCAGCCTCCTACTTTTTTTGCTGGTTCTGCCCACTTACATTCACCTCTCTCCTCTGTGCTTGACTTTTTACCTCACCTGTTGCTCAGGCTATTTTCTTCCTTTGTTGGTTCAGCCCCTCTTACATCCACCTCGTTCTGCATGCTCTCCTTTTAACGTATTATCTTGCCCCAATGCCCAAGCCTTTTACCTTTACTCTCTGGTTCTGCCACTCTTACATTCATCTTGACCCTCACACCTCATTGCTCTACTCTTTACCTCTCATATTTCTACCTTGCCTCTCATATTCACTTGTTGATTCCTCCCCTCTTAAATCCACATCTATCTTCCCTGCCCTACTCTTCACATCTCAACTTTCCACCCAGTCTTTATCTTCTTTGCTGGTTATGCCATCCTAAATCCAGCCATGCCTTTAACTTCTTCCCTTTCCTTTTATTTTTTATTTTTGCTCCTGCTTCGTTACATACACCTCTCCCCTTCCTTCTTCCCTCTCTCCTCTTGCTGATTCTGCCCTTCTTACATCGAACTCTACCTCCCTGATCTACACTTCATCTCCAATCTCTCACCAAGCCTTTAACTTTCTCTTTCTGGTTCTGCACATCGAACATCTACCTTCCCCTCCTCTCTGACTCTTCATCTCACCTCTATCGCGTGTTGTTTTTTTTCTCTTCCATCCACTTCGCTCTCTTGCTACTCTGCCTATGTACTCTTGCTGGTTATATCTCTCTTAAGCTATGACTTTTATCAATACACTACCTTCACTGCTCCTCTCTCCCCCATCCTTATTACTTTTGTCACTGGTTCTGCCCCATTTACACCTTCTCTCGATTTCCATCCTCTTGAACACTCTAAACTTTTCTCATAGATTTTGCCCCTTACACCACCTATTTCTTCTATTCAGGCTCGACTCTTATTCTCATCTCTTCCTCAAAACGTATTTCATAGATTCTGCCCCTTTTACATCAATCTCTCTGCTATCCCCAGCTTTGTTGCTTCTCTTTCTCGTTATGTCCTTCTTATATCCACCTTTCTCCTCCATGCTGTATGCCTCATCTCCCCTGGCTTTTACCTTTTTCACAGATTCTGGCCTTCTACATCCACCTCTCATCATTCCCTCTCTTTTCTGTATAAGGTTTCTTGATTGTTCTGCCTCTCTTACATATACATACCTCATCCATGTACTGCCATTCTCCTCTCATTTCTTCCTTCAGCCTCCTAAGATTTCTTTGCTGGTCTGTCCCCTTTACATCTACCTCTCTTCTTTGATCCCCTTACCTCTTACCTTGTCTCACTGTTTGTCTCATAAATCAATGTCTCCCTTCCATGCTCTACACTTCACTTTATCTTAGCTACTGTCTCTTACCTTTCTCACAAATTCTGCCTATATTACACCCACCTCCTACCGACCTGCTGAGCCCTTCATCTCTCATCTCTCTGCAGTCTCTAGCCTTCTCTCACTGGTTCTACTTTTCTGAAATGTACCTCTCCCCTGCCTCTCTACCCCAGCCTCTTACCTGCTCTTGGTTGTCTTGCCCTCTTACATCCAACACTCACCATTCCCTCTCTATGACACTTAAATTTTCCTGATGGTTTTGCTTCTCTTATATCTACCTCTCCTATCCAAGCACTGCCTTTCATCTTTCTCTTCAGCCTCAACTTTGTTCACAGGTTCTGCCTCCCTCATGTCCACCTCTCCCCTCCATGCTCAACTCTTTAGGGGAGATTTTGAAAAAAATCACGTGACGCAGTGCAGCCCTCCCCCCATGAGGCTGCGCTGCAGTGCGCGACAGGGAAGGAGCAGGAGAGCACCATATCTTCAAACACATGGCTCTCTCCTCCCCTTTCCCTTGCACCGTCACTCGTTTCAGCTCTGTGCGCCATGCATACACCTTAGCGCTGAAGCGCTAGGGTGTGTGCATGAGTGTAGCATAGGTTTTGTACAGAAGGGTACCCTTCTTGTGCGAAATACTATGCTGGATACAAAACAAAGCTTTTCCCACTTTGCATACGTGCTGCGCAGTGCAGCGCGCATGCAAAGTCGTAAAAGCATGGAGAAATGAAAGCATTTCTCTTGTTAGCGCCTCCTTTCAAGGGGTGTTAAGTTTTGTCGCAAAACCATGTTCATAAATCTTTGTAAATATGGTTTTGCATCAAAGGGCATCGGTGGTTACATGGGAACGCTCATGCACCACCCCCTCGGCGGAAAATGAATTAGAGGGTGCTTTCCAGTGCAAAACAAGTTTTCACTGGAAAGAAAATAGTAGCAAAACAATTTTGCGCTGGTTAGCATCACTTTTGTGGTTGATGGGCTCGTGGGGGGGCCCCATCACAGTTAGACAACCGCGAGGCCCTGGGCAGCTGCCCACACTGCCCATGCCTAGCGCCGGCCCTGTCCACCACAGTGAGTGCAGACAGTGCTGAGGAGACATTGCAACAAGAGCCAGCCAGATAATCCACCGAAAGAGCTGGAAGACAACAGATACGTGGAGTGCGAGGTCAGGAGGGAATATCTCTTGCCACTACTTTGTGCACAATGCTGTTAATGCCACTGGGCAGGATAAGGGAAAGAGTAAAGGACAGATAATGCCGAATCACTGCAGAGCTTTGTACTAAAGCCGAACAGTGATTGGCCATATTCTGTGAACCTAACCTGTGCCTCCCACCCACAATGCTTAGTATTCAAAACAGGAATAGAGGCTCGCCCACACCCCGCGGGCAAATCCAGCGGCTGCTGAGCAGTCCCAGGATTTGCTAAGCCAGGCCTACATATCGCTCCATAGGAGATTAAATGGGCTGCAGCTGTGATTCCCCTCGCCCAAGCTCACTAACTGCAGGTAGGAAGAGTCGGCCTCGCAAGTGCGCTTTTCGGTTTGGACGGTGAAAGACACCCGTCCAAACCGACATGCACAGTTTACTATACTTCAGTGACCCAAACATAGCCTGACAAGGCCCGCCCCCGCCCGTCCTAATTTGGGAAGATAAGGCACCCACATAAAAAGCACTGCTGCTACTCCGCAGAAAAAACAATAATGTGTTTTTACATTTAAAATGGGTGTTGGGGGTAACAAATACAGGGGGTAATGCGCCTAACGCTTCCAAAGATCAAGTACCCCTGTCAACACCTAGGTCTAACGTTAGGAAATGGTGAATTGAAAAACCATATAGAGTTGCACCTAGATGTAGTCGTATTTACGCATGTGTGTAAGTGTACACATGTATATTTACCTTCAAGAGTAGGACCTCTGCCATGATGCGCCAATACATGAGATATGAAATTATTGCCACATTGAGTAATGCAGCTTGTTCAACCATGCAATCTTAGACAAGGTGCAAGAACGTATATGGACCATATGGTCTATTTGGACGAAAACAAATGCCCATTTAAGGGAAATTTATTTAAAACAGGAAGTAATATCTTGATGTTATTATCTAGACCTCAAGATCTCAGAAATATAAGCTAGGCAGTCTATTTTAAGAAGCTACAAATTAAGTCTATGCAACTAACATGTGTTTCACTCACCTTTAAGCGAAAGTATGGTAAAGACTCTATACTGTGGCTGTGTGGTTAATTATACAACACAACCTCACCCAATGACCATAGACTGATTTCACCTTTTGAATTATATACAATTACCTGACATAAATTTAGCTGTTTAATGACACCCTTTGTTTTCCCTTGGTTGTTTCTCTGCTGTCTTCCTTGTAATCTTGGCTTTTATAATATAGCCCCTAGCTTAGGCTGCACCTTCTGGCCATAGCAATCAGCCTTAAAGCTGCATTCCTGTTATATTTGGGGGTCTCTAGTTGGCACAGGTAGGTACTTGTGACAAATAGGGACCCTCTCCTCTAGTCAGGATAAGGGGATTACACTCCTAAAATAACCCCTGCTCACCCTCTAGGTAGCTTGCCACGAGCAGAAGAGCTTTACTTCAGAGGCGTTGTAAGTTAAGCAGTTGTGACCAAATACAGTAATGCAGTGACAACACTACAAATGAACACCACACAGGTTTTATATAAAAAATAAGTAGACTTGGGGGGCGTTTCCAAGATGGCGACCTGATCGGACGCAGGTCTCCGTGGCTCCCTGCCCCGATCCCTCATACGGCCCCTAAAAGTATCGCCTAATCTCCACAGAGCACCGAACACCTCCAGTATCGAAAGCGGAGCATAGCCGCCACCCCCGGAGAAATGTTGCTGACTCTGAGCGGCCCCGGCGAGGCTCTAGACACGGAGGGGCAGGCCGGCCGCGACTCCTGTAATGGCGGCCACCTCGGAGGAGTAATCTGCTTGTGCACTCCCTGCACCGGCCCCTGAACGAGTGGCCAGGCAGACTGACTGCCTGCGGCACCCGCGGAGGCGACCTGCTGCCTTCGACCCTGAGCTTGTGACCCTCGTTAGACACTGGACGCCGTTACTGCGACCCGGCCGGTAGTGAAGGAGGGACCGGCCGGAAGTCGCGAAAATTGAGGCCCCGGCTTCGGGCCTACTGGGAGGAGCACTTGCGGGGCACATCACAACCCTGCCGGAGTGCCCCCGGAGTGTGGAGGCGACATCCGGAGCGCGTCTGGCACGTCACGCCGCCCTGAGTTGAGCTGGATCGGTGTGCTGGGGCGGGAGGCCCCGGCTTTGGCCCTGCATGACCATCGAGCCGGGGAAGGTCTGCAGAGCTGCTCTTCGCCGGCCAGGCCCGGTGGACTTGGCCTAACAAAGCACCGGACGACGCCAGGAGATCAGAGCTGAGGCGAAAGCGGCCTGGACACGCCGGAGATCGACGGGCGGCACTAGCCAGTGTGCAGAGGTGAGGAGAGCAGCAATGGGACCGGCGGAGGAGGCTCGGGGGGCATGAGCAAGCTCCTGGTGCAGGGTCCTGTGGGCCGCGCCGACGGGAGAGCGGTAGGGCGGCGAACTTCCCATCAACGCTGCCGGACATTGGAGCCCTGACCATCTCTTCCCACCCACACGCATAGTCTGGAAGCGGGTGCGGTCACTTGAAAAGGGAGGCCTACCCCGGCGCGCGCACTTGCCGGGCTGCTCCCGCCCGCCTGGTGGTGACTGCGGGGGTCGGTGGTGGGGGTCGCGGAGGCCCCCGGAGGAGACCGCCCGCTGTCTGATCGCCCCTTGGTGCCACGAGGTCCGCTTCCATCCGATTAGCACTGCCCACGAGGTGAGGGACAGGGCGCACACCATCGCCGGCGCGCCAGCTGGCCGCCTCGACTTTCGCCGGGGAATCCTGACACAGCTGGGAGAGCGCCATCTTCCCTACCACACGGATCGCACTTACCCGAGGGATCATCGGGCCTCTGTGTTTAACTTCGGATCCCCGGAGATCACCGAGCAGGGCCGTCCCGGTGACCGGGAGCGACATGGCGGGACTCAGGGGGAAAAAGTGACCCAAAAACTCCCGGAGATGATGGCCAAGTCCCAGCACAAGGCCGGCGAGGACCCACCCTCCCCTGAGTCCACTAGACTACCGCCGGACCCGTCCAGTGACCAAGTGCCCATTACCCGGTCCTTTCTAGAGACACTGTTCAATTCCCTCAGGGATGACTTCAAGTCCCTAAAGCAGGAGATGGCAGGTGAGGTCCGGGAACTTAGACGGGATGTGGAGGGTCTTGGAGAGCGGGTGGTCGCTATCGAAGAGGCCGATCAGACTAGAAGCGATGAAATCGAGCAGCTCCAGCAGGAAGTCCTGAGACTTACGGATCAGCAACTGGACCTCCAGGCCCACGCGGAGGACCTTGAAAACCGCTCCCGTCGCAACAACATACGGGTCCGGGGGGTCCCTCAGAAAGCGGAAGGGACGGATGTCACTAGCTACCTACAAGACCTTTTCCGCAGCATCTTGGGGGAACCTGCTGACTTTACCGTCCGCATTGATCGGGCACACAGGATTGGGCTTCCCAGACGCGCTTCTGCCCCACCGCCGGACATCTTAGCCTTTCTTCCGGACTTCCCTCTAAAGGAGCGGATTCTTCGGGAGGCCAGGCGGGCACAGCCTCTTTAATTTCAAGGCCATCCCATTGCCCTATACCAGGATCTCTCGGCCATCAAACTACAAAAACGGAAAGTGTTTAAAGTAGTGATGGACTTTCTGCGACGGCAAGGCATTCCATATTCATGGGGCCACCCGTTCCGGTTGATATTTAAATGGAATGGAGCCCTACACCAAATGCGCTCGCTCAAAGACACTTGTGCTTTTCTGGGACTTGATCTGGAAGAAGATGTGCCGACAGTGAAACCGTCCCCGGGGTCCTCCAGGGGGGACTGGCAGACAGTGGGCCGTAGACGATTCCCGTCGCAACGCTTGAAACACGAGCCCACGTAATCACGCAGGAGAGGGCGACAGCAGTAGCGGACGTAGCCAGAGAGACATCACCCTCTAAATAATCTTTGCATCAGATGGGGAGACTGATCATAGCACGTATCTTGTTCATGGGCTGGGGGTGCCGGGTGGATGGCCGCGATGGCCGCCGTCGGACATGACCCTTGTAAGTGACTTCCCCACTGCCCTGTGTGGACTGACAGGACTGGGACTATACTTTTTTCTAGTTTGGGGATTGGGGAGTGGGCATTGGGTGGGGGTGCAGTCCATTTCAGTCTGAGTATTTGGATCTTGGTTTGGGGAAGTTGGTTTGGGAGTTGGGGCGTTGGTGGGAGGTGCGGGGAGGAAAGATTGTGGGGGGGCGATGTTGGGGCCGGGGATTGGGAGGGGAATTGTGGGAGGGACCCAGTGTGCCAGGGGGTCCTGTGGGACTGGAATGTTCACTGAGCCGTCCTTGGCTCCAACAATGGGATTGCATTCACGTAGCCCATGGATCGTTTGATCTCCGGTGATGGGGTCTAGTTTGAAGGTACTAACCCTTAATGTGAAGGGCTTGAATAACCCGATAAAACGTAGGGCTGTGATCTCATACCTGGAGAACTCTGGGGCTGACATATGTTTATTACAGGAAACCCATCTTCTGCCCAAAGACTGGCATAGGATGCCCTTGCGCGCCTTTCCCCAACAGTTTTTTTCCTCTCTCCCAACAAAAAAGGCAGGGGTGGCTATCTTAGTCTCCAAGCACTTCCGTGGCAGCGTGGGTGATAAGATGGGGGAGATCAAAGTCAGGATGCTCGCATACACCTTTTTACTGGGGGGCCAACGCTTCACGATTGTCTCCCTTTACGCCCCGAATTCAGGACAGGAAACCTTTTTAAAGAGTGCTGTTTCCGAGTCACTTCAATCCCCTACCTCTCTTTTGCTCACTGGGGGGGACCTCAATCTAGTGATGGACACAAATATAGACAGATCAGGGCACCACTATGGGGACACCGGCGCCATTACAACCGCCGGTAAAGACTGGCTACACGAGCGAGACCTTGTGGATTTATGGAGGGCTACACATCCCAACGCATCACACTTTACGTTCTACTCCCATGTACATCGCACATATCCCAGTTGGACCACTTCTTGGGTTCTTCTGCACTACTTACCACTCTCAGCGATGTGAGCATTGTTCCAGCGGCGTTGTCTGATCATGATGCGGTGGAGTTGACACTTCTGGTTCCCAAGTCCACCCGCCCCCCTGGGGCGTGGCGACTGCATGAAACCTTCTTACACCGGCCGGAGGTCACCAAGCAACTTCACACATGCCTCGCTGAATACCTAGCTATTAATGACACCCTCGAGACTTCGGTGTCTGGTCTTTGGGGGGCGTTGAAAGCAGTGGCTCGCGGTGAGCTTATTGCGATTGCAGCGGCAGAGGCTAAGGTCCGCAAAGGCAAAAGAGATGACCTCACCGCTCAGGTCTCTGAACTAGAGAGGGTCCACAGCCACACTGGTGCCCCGCGGGTCTGGTGACAATTGAAGGCTGCCAGAGACCAACTAGCTAGCCTAGATACAGATCGGGCGGAATTCGCCGCTCTACGCCTCCGTCACTCCTATTACCTTGGGGGGAGCAAAACAGGCCGCTTACTCGCCAGCACCCTGAAGGCGAAAACCCAACACTCCAAAATTACCACCCTCACGGACGACTCTGGTCTGGATATCGTTGGTGACACCCGAGTCGGCGACGCATTTAGGACATTCTATGCCACTCTATATAACGCCGACTCTGTGTCCTCTGAGGATGTCCATACTTACTTGGAGTCAGCTAGGGTCACGGCGTTGTCTCAGGCCAATGCGGATGCCCTAGATGCCCCTATCCACCTGGATGAAGTCCTTGCCGCTATCTCCCGCCTCCGCCCCCTCAAGTCCCCAAGGCCTGACGGCTTCTCGGCAGGGTTTTACAAAACCTTCAGCCAGCTTTTAGCACCTGTTCCGGCTTTTCAATTCCTTTGAGGGCCCGAGCTCCATTCCCCCAGACATGCTTGCAGCCGAGATAGTAGTATTGCTTAAACCGGGGAAGAAACCCACATGCTGTTCCGCATTCCGGTCTATATCCCTACTTAACCTGGACCTGAAACTCTTTACAGGGGTCCTAGCGGCGCGTCTTGGTCCGTGCTTGCCCGGGATCTTGAAACCCGACCAATCGGGCTTTGTTCCGAATCGCCAATGTAGCGATAACACTAAACGAATACTTCATTTGATAGACAAGGCTCACTTCCAGAATTCGGATTCTGCACTGCTGGCTGTTCGACCGGGTTGATTGGACCTATCTTCAACAATTCCTGCGGCGATATCGACTAGGAGACCGCTTTCAGGCTAGGATCGCGAGTTGCTACCACCGCCCTCAGGCTCGAGTTCGCATAGGCGGCCTACGCTCTGACCCTTTTGAGATCCAGCGTGGCACGCGGCAGGGATGCCCCCTCTCGCCCCTCCTGTTTGCCTTGTACATTGAGCCCCTTGCGCAAAAGATCCGCAACAACCCTGCCATCCAGGGTATGACTTTCGGCCGGGAACCTCATGTGATCGGCCTTTACGCCGATGATATCATAGCTGTCCTGGACTGTCCGGACCGCTCTATCCCTGCCTTCCTAGCTGAGTTGGACTCCTTTGGAGATGTCTCCGGCTTCAAGATCAATAGGGGGAAATCCCTCATATTGCCTCTGGGCAAAAACGCTCAAACACAAGCAACTTTACCTGCATATGGGGGGGGGATTATTGTCGACCACACAACTCCCGTACTTGGGCATCACTCTTACCTCCTACACGGAGTCTACGGTGACTCTGAGTTACGCGGCCCTCTCCTCCCAAATCCGGTCCGATCTCGCGCGCTGCTCCAAGCAACCCCTGTCCCTGCTAGGACGTGTTGCGGCAGTGAAAATGTCAGCCTTGCCCACAATTCTATACATTTTCCAGACTCTCCCGGTGCTCCCTCCGGCTGGCACCATTGCGAATCTACAAGCTGCCTTCCATCAATTTATCTGGGAAGGCAAGCGGGGGCGCCTACATAAACGAACGCGGACTAAGGGGGTCTTGGTATCCCCAACCTTTCACAGTATTTCCAAGCCGTACAAATTCGATATCTGGTGGAATGGTTCCAGCCAGAATCCGAGAAACGCTGGCTATTTCAGGACAGGGCGATGGCCTGGACATTCCTCTGGAAAATTCCGTTCCTTCCTTGGCAACATCGACCACGCTACCTCCTGCGCTCCCCTATTACTCGCACCGTCATGCAAGTCTGGAACGCGGTTGCGGTCAAGATCGGGCTTACTACCTTCCACTCTCCACTTACCCCTGTCTTAGACAACCCGGAATTCCCACCAGGCAATGATCCTCATGCATTCCCGCAATGGCGAGGCAACAGCTGCTTCTCCGCCGGCCACTTCTTCGACCTACAGGGCTTTCTCACCCTCGCAGACATAATTCAGGGCTATGGCGTGGTCTCCCCCCACTTATTTCAGTACTTCCAGATTAGGCACTGGCTCACGAGTCCAGACGTCGGCCCCCTAGTTGGTAGACCCATGACGACTTTTGAGAAATGGCTAGTGACGAAGGACTCGGACAGACATCTTATTTCAGACATCTACAAAATGCTCACGCCCCCGCTCCCTCGGGCAAGACCGCAGGCCAGAAACACTGGGAGGCAGAACTGGGGAGGGCCCTGTCACCCAAGAAGTGGAGTGCTGTGTATTATAGGGCCTCCCACACCACTCGCAACACTGCTGGTAGAGAGGCGGCGACGAAGTTGGCCCTGTACTGGCATCTCACCCCTGTCCGGCTCAATAAAGGTAACCCAACGCGTAGCGCGCTGTGCTGGAGGGGCCGCGTGAAAGAAGGCACCTTGAATCACCTCCTCTGGGAGTGCTGTGAAGGCCAAGACTATTGGAAAGCGGTCCTGGACGACATTGATTCTACCTTTGATACTGAAATTCCTAGATTCCCAGCTTACACCATCCTAGGCCTACCTAATGCAATCACCTTTCCCCTAAAATCTCCCAGAGGTCGCCAGATGGGGATCGCCGTGCAAGCCGCCACACAACACGTGCTGTCCCTCTGGGGTTCCACCACCAGGCCAACTCACACGGGGTGGTTGCATAAAATATGGTTCACCTTAGGAATGGAACGTATCCACGCCACACTCACACACTCTACGGCCGCTTATCGGAAGGTATGGCTCCCGCTGCTTTCCCTCCTGTCCAAAGAATTCAACGAGATCACATGCCCCAAATACCTTCGCTTGCTACGACTCACAGAGACCACACATGACTCCTTGTGATCCTATGGGTAACTGTGATAGTTATTACATGATTGCATCTGTGTTTGTTTCACATGTTTGGAACACTGGGTGGGGGGGAGTGGGGAAGTGGGAAGGGGGATTGGGTGGGTGTTTTGGTTATGGTTTTTGCTCCTACAACATCGTCATCTCACTACATGTGCCATTTGCAACCCAGACACTGCACCTTTGCTATGTCAAATATACCTAGTTCTCTATTTGCTTGATAGAGATTGTGTACCTATCTGTTTTGATTGCCTTTCATGCCTGATGCATTTCCTTCGCAATGTAGTGTCTACTGTTGCTTTTAAAATCAATAAAACAAATTTAAACAAAAAAAAAATAAGTAGACTTTATATAGAGTTACCACAAGACCATAAACGGCAAAAATACACACTAGGATTAATTTAAGATGATAGATTTAAGCTTAGTTCAGTTCAGTTCTTAGATGCGACACTCTGCGTCAATGTATCTCAGGTTGCGTTCGCACTTCCACGACAAGCAATGTCGCAGCGATGGGAAATGAGGCGAAGTTCAGATACAAAGAAATAAAGACGTGAAGATCTTCCAGATGCGGCATGCTTCTCGGGGCTGCGAGAAGTTCTCAGTTTGATGCGTGGACTGCAGCGGCAACACCCTTATGATGCGTCGGCAACAGCTCCAGCATTGACGCTCTTCTCCCACGATGCGTGAAGCTTCCGCTCGATGCAACAACTACAGCGGCGACATCCAAGATGCAACGGCAGCAGCTCCGATGACAGCATGCTTCTCGGGGATGCGAGGTGCTCTTGATCGATGCGGTGCAATGCGGCAGTTCCAGAGGCGACACCCTCCTTCGGAGTTGCGACGGCAGGCACAGCGATGGCGACACGCTCCGACCTCGTTGCGAGATTCTTCTCCTGATGAGGTGCAGTGCGACAACTACAGCGGCGACACCCTCCTTTGGAGTTGCGATGGCAGCAGCAACGACGGCAACGCGCTTCCTCTTCATTGCGGCACGCTTTTCTCCGATGCGGTGCAGTGCGACAGTTCCAGCGGTGACACCCTGCTTCGGAGTTGCGACGGCAGGCACAGCGACGGCGACACGCTTCTTCTCGTTGAGTTGCGCTTCCAGCTCCTTGCGACAAGCAGTTCCTCAGAAGGCCCACAACAGCAGCAGGCACTTCCACAAGAACTCTGGGGACCGGGAGGGTGAAGTCTGTTGTCCCTGAGACTTCAGCAGGAGGCAAGCTCTTTTCCAAGCCCTTAGAGATCCTTCACAAGTTAAAAGCAAAGTACACAAAGTTCCTTTCTCCTTCCTTTGGCAGTAAGGCAACCACTGCAGGCCAATCCCCCAAGCAGCACTTCAGCTTGGGAATAGTCTCTCCTCAGTTTCTTCAGGTTCCTCTCCTCAGTAAAGGTTTCTTCTTGTAGTCCAAAGTGATATAATTTCATGGGATCAGGGTCCCAATATTTATACACCTAAGTCCTTTGTTCTCTCAGGGGAGAGGGGCCTTTGCCCAGTCCAACCCAGTTCTGAAGCACTCTGTTTACCAGACTTCTCCTTTCTTGTGCAGGGCATGCACATCAGACACCCCACAGGAGGTGGAGCCAGCATTGTGGAAGGCAAGTACAGTCCTAGAGCACTTTGTTTACAGGACTCCTTCTCTTCTTTCAGTGTGCAGGGCAGAGACATCAGCCGCTCCCCAGGGGGAGGGGCCAGCATTGTGGAAGGCAGGCACAGACCTATTCAAGGTTCAAGTGCAACTCCTCCCTCCCATCTAGATGCAGATCTCTCTATTCACCACTGGGTGACTCAGCCTATCTCCTGGAATTACCCAGCCCTGTCACTCACAAAACCAAACATCAAGCAGGTTTGAATGGTTAGACAAGCAAATACCTACTTTCTAAAAGTGGTATTTGCAAACACAGAATATTAAAATAAACTTTACTAAAAGATGTATTTTAATATTCTGAGTTCAGGCATACTAAACTCGAATGTCTACCATGTTCTCTGAGACAGTTAGGATTATAAAATGTAATAACTCTAACAGCCCATTCTGGCCTATGAAGAACAGGTAGCCTTGCAATAGTGAAAAACGAAAATGGCTGTAATTCACTATTAGGACATGCCACACACATCAGTGCTTGTCCTACCATATACATACAATGCACCCTGCCCTTGGGCCTACCATAGGGGTGACCGATATGAAGAAAAGGGAAGGTTTAGGGACCCACTGGGAAGTGGGTGCACTTGCCCAGTCAGCATGACAGTACCAGACTGCATGCAGGCTCTGCAATGGCAGACCTTAGACACATTTTACAAAGCTGCTTCTGTGGATGGCACAATCAGTGCTGCTGGCCCACCAGCAGCATTTGGATTTACATGCCCTGGGCACACTCAGTGCACTAGACTAGGGTCTGACAAGTAAACCAAATTTCCAAACATGGAACCACTGATTAATACATCAATTTACAATAGGGAGCACTTGCACTGTAGCACTGGATAGCAGTGGCACAGTGCCCAAAGCATCTAACACCAGCAAAAATACATGAGGCAACAGCCAAAATGCAAGGGAGACCCACGCCAATGGTGCCAGGTCTAACAATTCCATTTTAAACTTTTGGCCGGATCAAAATGTTAATCGTAAAATCACATCAGAGACGCATCAAATACAATGCTCCCAGTTAAAGTATGTGAATATCGTCAGGGCGCTGGGGGTTGTGTGATTTACAGTCCATATTTATGTTTTTAGAGGCCATTTTTGGACCGCTGGCAGTCTATTTTTTTCTCTTTTCGGGGATTTCCTGAGCAACAGACATCTATTTTAAGTAATTTTTTCCTGCAGTCACGCAGAAGATGAGGACAGTGGGTGCACCACTGGCTCACCAAAGATGCACTAAGGAAAGACCACGACCGCCTATCCGCACACGGAAGCCAACCATGCTGCATTTGTTGTTTTAGCTATGCCTGATCAGACACTTCCAGAGAAAACACGTTTAAATTACACAGCATAGCCATTGTCATAAATACTGGTTCCCAGTAGAGACTACTAGTGAAAACTTAAAACCTCTAGTTCTACAAATGAGCATATGGTATTTAGTCAAAATGTCGGATTAGGAATATCAATTTGTAGAAATATCGGAGAAAAATTATACAAAAATATTGTGATGCAGAAATATCGTTGTCAAGAATATTGATTTTTTCAGGTAAGTAATATCGTTTTCAATAAAATTGTTGTCATTAATATCATTTTCATTACTATAGTTGTTAAACATGTTTTTGTGTTAGTTCATATATTAATGTTGTGTGTTATTATTGTTTGTATAATTGAAAGTAATATTTTTAAATATTGCTTGTAAATTTTAAGTGACTTATACATTTTTTATTTAATTGCTAATAATAATGTATATTGCCATAGTGGATTGCTAGGTTTGTAGGGGTGTAGGGTGGCAAGTTAATTAATTATAATTAACTAATAATTCATTAATAATTATTTAATTGATTATCCATGTAAATAGTGTAACAATTGAAGTTTTTTAAGTTGACAGCCTCTCAGTTCCTTCCAACACATTTCACACGATGAATTTATGGACCTGGTCAAAGCAAGAAGGCCTGCCGGCTGCCCTTCTGACCCGTGTCCACCATAAACTTTCAAGACAATTCTTTTAACAACCTCTGCTGCCACTCCAGTAAGAACAATCAGCAACGATTCCTTAACTACCAGAATATTTCCAGAAGAACCCAAAAGTCATACATATGTCCTATACTGAAGAAAACATGCTTGGACCCACTGAACCCCGACAACTACAGACCCATTTCAAATGGACCTTTCCTGGGCAAACTGATAGAAATAGCAGCGTTTGCCCAGATGTCACAATTCATTGAAGACAATGCCATACTTTCAGACTTCCAAACAGGATTCCGTCCGGGAAGAGGCACAGAATATGCCCCCTTTGCCATCTGGGATGACCTGAAGAACACAGTTGACTGCAATGGGGTTGCTACACTGCTCCTCTTGGACCTCTCGGCTGCCTTTGACATGATTGACCATGACACTCTGATACAAAGACTCTACGAAGCCGGCATAGAGTGGATTGCTCTAAACTGGATCGCGTCCTACCTTCGAAAAAGATCTAATGTCATCCATACCCCACCTTTTTCGTCCAAACCATACTCCACAAAAGTAGGGGTCCCTCAAGGCTCTAACATTTCGCTCATGCTTTTCAACATCTACATAAAGTCATTCCTGGTATTGATAAATCAATTTCACCTCACGTTGAATAACTATGCAAATGACACATAAATACTCCTTCAACTGGAATGCCCCAAAAACATTTAAAACTCGCCAATTTTAAGTTGTCTCAGAGCTGGGGATCTATGGATGACTTGGAGTAATCTCAAATTGAATGCTTCCAAAACTGAAATACTCATGTGTGGTGATTGGAAACATTACGACCCACTTGCCTCCTGGCCTGATGAACTTGGATCTCCACCTACAGTATCAAAGGAATTAAGAAAACTTGGAATGACCATGGACTTCAAGCTATCGATGAATGCCCAAGTGGACAAACTAGCAAGATCAAGCTTTGTCACTATAACAACTCTGTGACAAATCTTCCCCCATTTGGGATTTTCACACAAGGGCCAAGCTACCATCTTCCTTGTTCTGTCCAAACTCGATTACGCCAATAGCTTCTACCACGGATCAGCTTTAACGACCATGAAAAGACTACAACGGATTCAGAACTCGGCTGCCAGACTACTGTTGCATTTCAAACCGCAAGACCAAATCTCACCTGCCTTGAAAGCCCTTCATTGGTTACCAGTTACCAGAAGATCCACATTCAAGCTGCTTAGTATCACCAACAAAGCGATACATGGAATGGGACCTCTCTTCATCAGGAATAAAATCACCAAATACATTCAACAAAGGAACCTGCACTCTAGAGTAGCACCTCACCTCAAAATCCCAAGATACAAGAAGAAAACATGGCTGGCACTACCTTCTCTGTTCAAGCAGCCAAACTATGGAACTCTTTACCCCCCAACAACCACCTTATCTTCAGAAAACTACTTAAGAACTGGCTCTTCCCCACATAAGCACCATACTCACACAGAAATATACAGCACTTCTACCTGTATATAAGCATTTGTTTGTACTCTAGATATATACCTATATATGTGCATTGCTTTGTATAAACATGTAGAATAATTATGTTTAAAAAAATTGTAAGTACAACAACACTTGAAAACGAGAGTTTATCTAATGCATCTTTAATCTACATACACTTACTTCCTTTATGCATCTATATACCTTCCATGTACTTGGATACATATATGTATTACTTTCTTCTAATTCAGCATATCCAAGGTTATATCAATGCAATTACAATACAAACAATATATTAGATGAGGCTGCTGGGTTTGCAAGGGTAAAGGGGGAAGTTCATTAAGTGATAATTAATTAACAATGAATTAATAACAATTATGTATTAATTCATTAATAATGTAAAATGTGTAATAACTGTATTGTTTAAGTTATATATTAGGTGTGAGCTGCTCAGTTTGTAGGGGAATTGGGTGGGAAGTTATTCAGAACGTTCTTCTGACTATCGTGTCGTTGATCCAAGTGTGCATTATTTGAAATGTTTCCCATTTCTTTTCTACAGATTACCCCTGATGAAGGGACCAGGTGTCCCGAAATGCTTTGAGTTTTGTTATTATGATTTTGTTTAAACAAAGTCTGTATTATTGAAATTCTTTGAAATGTATACAGTATCTATGTAAGCATTCATATGCATAATACATGGCGCATTCATGTAGTATTGTGAAAATCACAACAGTATATTGTTTCAATAAAAATTCTGTTTCAAAGTGAGTATCACACACTAATTAGTAGTGCATGTTAGAGTCCTAGTCGGCACCTATGGACTAGGCCACTTTCTAGGGTTCACAAATATGCTTCGCAGGCATAGTCTCTAACACAGCACACTTGCCGATGAATCCGCAGTTCAGCTTTTTTACAAGAAGTGTGCGCTATCCACCAACATTATCCATCAGTGACAGTGGGCACGATTCACAGAACTAACTTAAGACAAAATCCTAAACTTGCTACTTTTGGTATTCATAGAAGTTAGGATTTTGTCTTAAGTTTGTCGTAAGACAAACCTAAGACAGACGTAAGACAGACTTAAGTTAGGATTTTGTCTTAAGTTTGTCGTAAGACAAACCTAAGACAGACGTAAGACAGACTTAAGTTAGGATTTTGTCTTAAGTCTGTCTTAAATCTGTCTTAACACAAACTTAAGACAAAATCCTAACTTCTGTGAATACCAAAAGTAGTAAGTTTGGGATTTTGTCTTAAGTTAGTTCTGTAAATCGGGCCCTAGGACAGTTCTCTCTGTAGCACCTCCTGCTCAGGGGCTGCCGCCAAAGCCTAAAAGCCTCTTCTAATGCGCACTGCACAGAAGCACGCGAGGTAAGAATTCGGAAATATCTGAACACGTGGCATCGACAAGTGTTCAGAAGAACATACATGGCAGCAGGCCCGGTCCATCTCAGAAATGGTAACGACTTCCCAGTGTCCATCAGAACCGATCCAAACCTGCCCAAGGTCAGAAAGCGCAGAAGACGCAAACTCCAGGTACTGTCCTTCTTGCCCTCCCACCGCACGTGACACGTGACTCTGACTCTGTCCAGCTCTGGGGTGCATTTCAGCCTGTTCTGTGCTATGTAAATACCACATGCATACATACCAAGAACAACTTGTTGTTCGAAACGCGTTATCTCAACTGCTTGACCTGCCATTAAAGAAACTGCTGCAGAACTACGGACTCGTGTGAATTCTTACCCGGTATCCAGATCTGCATGCATACATACATATATACATGCATGCATATGTGCATACATACATGCATACATATATACCTTCATGCATGCATACATATATGCATGCATACATACATAAGTACATACATACACACGTATACTTACGTACATGCATAAAAGATACATACTTACATGCATGCATACATGCATGCATACATACATACATGCATACATACAACATGCACACATACATGCTTACATACAGACATGCATGCATACAACATGCACACATACATACGTTCATATACATACATACATACATACTTGCCAGTTTAGCCAATGATCATCGTGTCATTTACAGTCTCTGCTTTCAGGTTTGTTTGATTTAATACTGCTGAGCTGGTTCTGTTACTCCCTGTCCTACCGTGGGTGTCTTTGCTCCCTGCCCGAACATGCATGTCATTTACTGCCTATCTCAGACTATGATTCCACGTCCACCTGTCCCAGTGTGCCTGCAGATGTCTCCCTGTCCTGTCCCAGCATAGGAGCCATTGACTCCCAGTCTCAGTGTGCAAACCCTTATCCACAAGTAGTTACGCCTGTGTCTTGGTCTTCCTGCCCCAGTGCCCGAGCCAGCATGTATCTGTTCTACTGACTGTTTCACTGTTCACTGTCCCAGCCTGCGGGTGAGTACCTCCCTGTCCCAGTGCGCGAGCCATTATTTCTCTTTCCTGCTGCGTGTTTCACTGTTCCCAGTCCGACCCTAGGTGTCAGTAACTTACTGTCCCCGTCCACGACTCGGTATTTCTCTGTCCTGCTGCGAGTTTCACTATCCCTGTCCCAGCCTGCGTGCCTGTACCTCCCTGTCCCAGTGCGCGATCGAGTCAGTACTTTCCTGTCCTGCTGCGTGTTTCACTGTTCACTGTCACATCTTGCATGTCTGTAGCTCCGTCAGTGCGTGAGCAAGTATCTCTGTCCTGCTGCGTGTTTCACAGTTCCCCGTCTCAGCCTGCGTGTCATTACCTCCCTGTCCCAGTGCACAAGCCATTAATCCTCTCTCCTGCTGAGTGTTTCACTGTTCACTGTCCCAGTCTGCGTGTCAGTACCTCCATGTCCCAGTGCACAAGCCAGTAAACCTCTGTCCTGCTAAGTGTTTCACTGTTCACTGTCCCAGAATGCATGTCAGTACCTCCCTGTCCCAGTGCACGAGCCAGTATCTCCCTAGCCTACTGCGTGTTTCACTGCTCCCTGTCCCAGCCTGGGTGTCAGTACCTCCCTGTCCCAGGGTGCGAGCCAGTAATCTCGGTCCTGCTGAGTGTTTCACTGTTCCCTGTCCCAGCCTGCGTGTCAGTACCTCCCTGTCCCAGTGCACGAGCCAGTAATCTCTGTCCTACTGCGTGTTTCACTGCTCTCTGTCCCAGCCTGCATGTCAGTACCTCCCTGTCCCAGTGTGCGAGCCAGTAATCTCTGTCCTGCTGCGTGTTTCACTGTTCCCTGCCCCAGCCTGCATGTCAGTAGCTTCCCTGTCCCACTGCATGAGCTAGGGCCTCTATGTCCTGAGACATGTTTCACTGCTCCCTGTCCCAGGGTGCGTGTCAGTAGCTCCCTGTCCTAGTGCATTAGCCAGTATCTCTCTGTCCTGCTGCGTGCATCACTGTTCCCTGTCCCATCCTGCGTGTCAGTAGCTCCCTGTCCCACTGCGCGAGCCAGGACCCCTCTGTCCTACTGAGTGTTTCACTGTTCACTGTCCCACCCTGCTTGTGAGTACCTCCCAGTCCCAGTGCATGAGCCAGTATCTCTCTATCCTACTGGGTGTTTCACTGCTCCCTGTCAGTACCTCCCTGTCCCAGTGTGCGAACCAGTAATCTCTGTCCTGCTGACTATTTCATTCTTCCCCGTTTCAGCCTGCGTGTCAGTACCTCTCTGTACCAGCACACGAGCCAGTATCTCCCTGTCCTGCTGCGTGTTTCACTGCTTGCTGTCCCAGCCTGCGTGCGCGAGCCAGGAACTCTCTGTCCTGCTGAGTATTTCATTGTTCTCTGTCCCATTCTGCGTGTCAGTACCTCTCTGTCCCAGAACGCGAGACAGTAATCTCTGTCCTGCTGCGTGATTCACTGTTCACTGTCCCAGTCTGTGTGTCAGTAGCTCCCTGTCCCAGTATGCGAGCCAGTAATCTCTGTTCTGCTGAGTATTTCATTGTTCACTGTCCCAGTCTGCGTGTCAGTACCTCTCTATCCCAGTGCACGAGCCAGTATCTCTCTGTCCTACTGCGTGTTTCACTGTTCACTGTCCAAGCCTGCATGTCAGTAGCTCTCTGTCCCTGTGCACGAACCAGTATCTCTCTGTCTTGCTGCGTGTTTCACTGCTTCCTGCCTCAGCCTCCCCGTCGCAGTGCGCGAGCCAGTAATCCTCTGTCCTGCTGAGTGTTTCACTGTTCACTGTCCCATTCTGCGTCTCAGTGCCTCTCTGTCCCAGAGCGCAAGCCAGGATCTCTATCCTGCTGCGTGTTTCACTGTTCCCTGCCCCAGCCTCCCTGCCCCAGTGCGCGAGCCAGTGTCTTCCCGTCCAAGTATGCAAGTCAGTGCTTCCTTGTAAATCTGGCCGCACTGACACGGGTGCTGTGGAAGAATTCGACCATCTTAAGGGAAAATGCGCGCACGCAGAATTCCCCTCTTAGTGTCAAGATGCCAAGCGAACGGAAATCCATAGCATGTGCTGTACAAAGACCGGCATCGCAAGCCTCGAGGTCATTACAACGCATGCTTTTACCACGCATGCCTTTACAACGCTGTTTTTACAACGCATGCCTTTACAACGCATAGTGCTTTGGGGCGCTGGATAGTGAATAGTTTAATTTACTATTCCAACTCCAGTCCCCGTGGATAGTAGGGAAGGTGTTGGATAGTAAATTAAACCTATTCTCTATCCTAGAGCGCCCCCCAGCGCAATGCGTTGTAATGGTTTGCGTTGTAAAAGTTGCGTCGTAAAGGCACTGCGTGGTAAAAGTTGCGTTGTAAAGGATGTTTCCCGCAGGGCCCTAGTGCAGCAGGGTCCTTGATTGACTGAATAGTGCAGCGGGGCCAATGACTGAATAGTGCAGCTGGTTCATTGACCGAATGGTGCAGCAGGGCCCTAGCGCAGCAGGGCCATTCACTGAATAGCGCAGCAGGGCCATTGACTGAATAGTGCAGCAGGGCCAATGACTAAATAGTGCAGCAGGACCATTGATTGAATAGTGCAGAAGGGCCATTGACTGAATAGCGCAGCAGGGCCATTGACTGAATAGCGCAGCAGGACCATTGGCTGAATAGTGCAGCAGGGCCATTGGCTGAATAGCGCAGCAGGGCCATTGGCTGAATAGCGCCGCAGGACCATTGACTGAATAGCGCAGCATGGACATTAACTGAATAGCGCAGCAGGACCATTGACTGAATAGTGCAGCAGGGCCATTCACTGAATAGTGCAACAGGGCCATTCACTGAATAGTGCACCAGGACCATTGACTGAATAGTGCAGCAGGGCCATTGGCTGAATAGTGCAGCAGGGCCATTGGCTGAATAGCGCAGCAGGGCCATTGGCTGAATAGCGCAGCAGGTCCATTGACTGAATAGTGCAGCAGGGCCAATGACTAAATAGTGCAGCAGGACCATTGATTGAATAGTGCAGCAGGGCCATTGGCTGAATAGCGCAGCAGGGCCATTAACTGAATAGCGCAGCAGGACCATTGACTGAATAGCGCAGCAGGGCCATTCACTGAATAGTGCAACAGGGCCATTCACTGAATAGTGCAACAGGACCATTGACTGAATAGTGCAGCAGGGCCATTGGCTGAATAGCGCAGCAGGGCCATTGACTGAATAGTGCAGCAGGACCATTGACTGAATAGCGCAGCAGGGTCTCCCGCCGAATAGTGCAGCATGGTCATTCACTGAATAGTGCAACAGGGCCATTAACTGAATAGTGCAGCCTAGCCATTAAATGAATAGCGCAGCAGGGCAATTCACCGAATAGTGCAACAGTGCATTTCACTGAATAGTACAGCAAGGACTTTGACTGAACAGTGCAGCAGGGACATTAACTGAATAGGACACCAGGGCCATTTCCTCCTTACAGCACAGTTTAATAGTTGCCCACCCACACCACACATTTTTTCTCCCAACTGATTGAAGGTGGAGGGGCGGGGGGCAGCTTGATATCCTCCAGAGGGTACAGTCACTGCGCGCGTGCCACAGAGCCTCCCTGGCCCGGCTTGCGAGAGCGCGAAGGGTTAACCGGACACTGAGTGCAGTGCTGGAACGAGTCCCTACGGTTCTTGGCAGTGACACGCACAGCCATCAGACACAAGCCGGCTGCTTTTCCTGGTATTGCCGGAGGGCGGTAGTGAACTTCAAGTTACGACTCTTCTGGCGTTGTGCTACCCTGCAATTGTATGCGCGTGTTAAGCGTTTGATAAACACAGTGGCACAGGTCACTGGTTCCAACGTGGAGCACGCATTAAATGATGACATGGACTCTTTTGTTACGAGTTGTGTGTTGCGCCTCATTCGTGTTCATTTACTTCAGAGCGCGCAAGGGGGAGAGCTAGCAAAAGTCAGCTTTGCGAGTAAATTTGATCAGAGCTGGCCTTTGCTCAGAGAGCGCCCTCGACGCAGCCAAAAAGAACAAGCATTGGCAACAAGGCCGGACTTGGAACCCAAAGCAGCTCTGAAACTGTTCCCCAGGCCCAACCCTGGGGAAGCACTGCCTGGCCCCGGGAGGCTGGAAAAGCTGGTTTGCTGCTTTTGTTTTGGGGGGCCGATATTGCAGCGCCGCTGCAAAGCCGCACCCCGTATCAAAACTGGCCCCCACCGCTGCAAAACCACCCCCCACTCTTCCAGCCTACCAGGTACACTTCTGATGGCTGATGCCGTCAGGCTGGCACTGACTGGCCCTTATTGGCAATAGGTCCCAGCAATGCCCGAGCTATTGGCCTTGTCAATGTAAATGTCATTTAGCCATGTTGTCTAGCAACACATCTGCTGTTCAGCATGGCTGAAAGTTACTGAAAGCCCAGAATCACAGGATGTTGAGCCGACGCAGAGTCCCTCCGCCCAAGCATATTGAGTTTATTGTCCTGCCCTTCCTAACACAAAAAAGCTCTGTGATGTGGCCTGCGCTGGCCACATCATCGCGCTTTTTTAAGTCATTTTCAGCTATGCCCTCTCTTTACCGTGACTTGCCAGACGACACCGAGTCACCAGGTAGCATTGCCTGGCTCCGGCCTGGGTGGTGAGAGTGTCTGACTGGGCTGAAGGAACGCTTCTGAGAATGATCGGAAGCGGGTCAAGAGACTGCGTCACAGCCCTGTGCTTCGCAGAATTTGGCTGTAGCCGAAGGCCCTTGTGGACCTCTTTGGTGTGAACGACTATTGACCACAGCTGGTTTCTGCTCAGCCGTTTGTGGGTGAACTTCTTGAACAACTGCCAAATCCTTTTTGCCAACTGCCTTCTAATTGATCTTGCTGCCTACTCTCACCTGCTTCTGTGGGACCCTGACTAAGACTGACTTCAGCCATGTGCGGCCCAGTGCCCAGGAGGAGGACGTGGTGTCTCCAATCCGTGGATGTAGGATAGTCGGGTTGAATTGGAGGATGGAGGAAGGCTTGGGGCCACGGGCTCTGCAGCGCGTAATCAATTAACCTGTTGGGTATCAGTTGCACCGTATTAGGATACTGAGTGCATATGTGTGCAAGAGCATTCCGTACGAACTTGCCTGATATCCGTTGCTCTTCATATTGGTGTGGAGTAAGGGTGTGTGTGTGGGAGTGACACTGGGGAACCGGCCGTTATGCACGACAGAAGACAGCAGTTTGCCTGATATGTTGATTTCTTGCCAAAAGAGCATTACGATTGGCATTGTTTTTTCCCCGTGCAGCCTCGGGCCGCGGTGCTGCTAAAAGAGGTATAATTTTATGTATGTACATATTTCTGATATCGTTGTGACCCGGGTGCACCCTCAATTTGTGTGGGATTGAATTATATGAACTGCTATGGTGAGCCTGGGCTGAACAACGTGTTGCACCGCATAAGGGTGTTGGTGGTGGGTGTAGAATAAGAACTTTCCCAAGTGTGCTTATTGCTGATGTCATTAGAACATGGTTGGGCCTAGTAGTGCTAATAATAATTCCAAGTGTGATTTATGCCTCAAAGCCTAACAAGGTCTTCCAGTTACTATGCCGGTGACCGCCACATAGGATCGAGTTTGTGCCATACCAAAGGGGTCCCATTGATGCTTCTCTATATGTCCATGGATATGCTATTGTTCGAGTTTGCAATTTATCACATGCAGCAATTTCCTGTACGGTGTCTTCTTTATTAGTCTTAATTGACCTGGAGCGTGTACCAACGCCTCTTCGACAACTTTTCATTAGGAGCACAAAGTGACACTTTGATGAGGATTCATAACCCCCTATGGTGATCGTTTTCATTAGTTTGAACTTACCATTATTAGGTTGCTACGACGATTTGGCACTTATCCATTAGAGCCCTGACGAAGTTCCTATAAGGAACGAAACGCGTTGGCTGTGTGAAGTTCTTGGTAAACATTACCGAAATAAAGAATATGATTTGGAATAAAAGAACTTGTGTTGGATTTCAATGACTGCACCTTCCTCCTTCCTAAGAACATAATGACCAGAATTACACCCTAGGACGACGGGGACAGGAAGTGTGTCGCACCGGAGTTAGAATCATAATTGTACTTGTGTTTTGGTTGTGCTAAACCATGGTTGGTCGTCCTGTTCTTTAGTTTGCCGGCTGTGTGGCACCTCTACCTAGCCATCAATATTTTAAGACACTTTAGAGCACAGGGAGGTTTGTAGCCCTTTACCACCCGGGTTTTCTCCCCCATTGTCCCACGGAAGTCATCAGCCCCCAGTAAACTCACTTATACAAAACACATTGATGAAGATACCTGGTAGTTGGTTTTAATGTTTAGTTTATAAAAATACGAAGAGACATAGGACATATACTCTGGTGTTTCATTAGTTACTTGCTAAATTACTTTGGGGTCAGTTCTCCTCCACAATTAAGTTATATATTTCCTGTTTACCAGATGCCATCAGGAATTGTGGGATTGATGATATAGCACCTTTTGGAGGCCTAGACATGTCACATTACTACTCCCACATGAATAACCAGCCCCTACGAATGGAGCTGTTGGGTCTTCCTTATGGTTTGCTGTTTTAATCTACTTTTCTTTTGTACGGTGTTGAGGTGATTGTATACCTATGGACAATACAAGACATTATGGTGTAATATGAATGCTTATGATATCTACTGTAGGGAAGATCGTATGTCATGTTAACTATCTCCACTGTATATGTTCTTAATTGACAGACCTAGAGATCCTTTTTGTAAAGAATTACCACACATATGGCGGTATGTGGATTGTGGAAAGTTTGCTTGGAAAAATAACAAATGCCAATAAAAAAGATATAAAAAGAAAAGTGTGATTTATGCCCGAAATGCATGAAGTTCATGTTGTGTTGATTTATTATGTGTGCTGAATACAAAAGTTATTTACATATATCAGATGTGAAGTCTTTTTTGGGATGCTCAAGGTATTTATAGTGAGTGTGTGCGGTGCCAATGCTTTAAACATTGCCTCTGTGGTTAGCCTGACTGCTCAGTGCCAAGCTACCCAAGGGGAGCACAGGTTATACAATGTACGTAATCACCACCCCTGACAGGAGAGGCAGGTTCTGCCTAGCTGGGGTACTATCTCAACCAACCAGTTGGTGCTAGTTTCAACAAGGGGGCTAAAAAATCGAGAGAAAACAAAGTGTCTCCTTTTTAATACCTCTGTAAAGATTCTTTATCCTGCCTTGAGGAAAATTAAAGACCAGGCCTAAAAATTTAACTGGGGGTCTACTATTCAGAGGAACAGATGGAAATGTTTAAGAATAATTTTAAGACTATGATGACTAAAACTATGAAGATATTGAACATTTAGAAAGGCTTGCCCTGTCACTCATGGGTTGTAGTGCATTAATTAAAATGTCAATCTTACCCTTATTTTTGTTTTACATTTTTTAAATCCATTGTAAATTGTAAAGTCTTTTTTTTTTAATTCGAGCAAGTAATCTCATCTTTAATATAGAACCAGTAACTCCTTCGGGTCAGACTCAGAATTTTGCAAATGCCTAAGACTGAGGGTGGCTATGGACTTCTAGATTTCACAAATATTATGTTGCTTTTTTTCCCCTCCATCTTTGTCGATTATCAACGCGGATAACTGTGTTTGATAATTCAATCTTACAACTGTTGTTGAAAGGATCGGGAGTTGCAGATATAGGTTGGACCGGTTTAATCCTCCTACCACCCAAAAAAGTTATATAAATATAATTTTTATAAATCATGAGCCAATTGAAGTATGAATTATTTAGGAAATATGCAATCCCTAGAGTTAATGCAGAGACTCCATTGAGATATTGAGTGTCCTATCTTTAACAAGAATCTCACTTATTTTGTGATGTTCGGGGTTCAGTCTCAGGAGAACATCACTGAATACATGAGATACTGGTTCACCATTTTAGTAGGACATTAAAGATAGGACGCCCACAGATCAATCAGTTGCCTTAGGACACAGAGGGACCCCCTTTCAAATTGTGATCCTAATTGAGAGAGGTCCGTGACGCTTGATGGACTAGGCTCGTATTTTACTCAACACCCATTTGGGGCTGCCATCAATATATATATCAATGCAAGTGTAGGAGACCCTATCGAGTTTAAATGCCTTCTCAGTATATTAGGTGAAGAACCATGATGTAATGACATTTATCACTGCCTTTGCCATCCCCTGGATTTTATATTAATTTTTGTGTGCCCTGAAGAAGGTGTACAGCCCAGTCTGTTTGACACCGAAACGCGAGTCGGCACATAGCAAACACTAGTTCATCAACAGGAAGTCATGACAGCTGTATAACAATTGTTAAAGGATTTATGTGATTCTCAAATGAAATACAATATCCTTGGTTGATATCACATGTATCCAGGAGAATATTGATGATGATGTGTAATTGTTTATAGAAATGATGATATGACCACGATTTTCGAAATAGAAAACAAATATATGTTTACTTACTAGACCTTTTTTATGTACAATGGACTTGAAGAATGAGGATGTTAGTGGTGTGTATGTAGCATGAGTGAATAAGCTATTTTATGGAGAATGGCAGCACAATAAATAACAAGACAGTAACCGAGTTTAATTGCTTAACCAAATTGGACATTTATTGAACTGTTCTTTCAAATTGTATGTATAAAGATGTTGCTGTATTCTAATAAAGGACAATCTTTTAGCTATATCAGTAGCTTTATTTGCGTATCAACTTAGTGACTCTTTTGAGCGATTGAGGAGGTAGGTTGTTTGTTTTCTGGCAATATTTTTCCCTGCTCCACTCCTCATGAATCTATCAGTGGCCCATTCTTTTCAATTGAATTTATCAGACATAACATTTCCTAGTGCACCATTCACGCCCTTAGCTTGTCACCATAACCGATTTAGGCCCACTGTTTTGAGCGTAATATTTTCCAAAAGGCATCCATCAGGCACTCAGTCTTAAAAATAAAAAGCTATACACAATTACAGTTGGCTAAGCACAATACTGCCTCTCATTAGAGGGTCTATCAAGAATTCTTACATAGCAAATCTTCTAAATCCATGGTTTGTCACAGGGGGTACGTCTGCCTACTATGGCAGCAGGTGAGATCCCATGTAACAAAATACTTGTCATCATCCCTGTAACACAGTGTGATAACAATTTACTGTTGGAGGACTAGCAACTTTAACAAATGCTTTTATATAGCGTAATAACAATCCACACATAAATAGCTATAGGCTTTAGCATATGCTTTTCACAATAAATACCATTAGGCCTACTACCTTTATCATAACATTTCATAATAAACAGATCAGGTATCTAGCCATGATTGCTGGCTTGCCACCATAACAAACTCAGTCTTGCTGCATTGAGCATAAGCTTTGCCACACGCCAAAAAAGTGCAATACAAGCAATATTTGCAGTGAAACCACACAACTTCAGCCCAATCAAATCCTCTACTCATGGAAACCAGCAAGTGGGTGAAGCCTAAGCCCCTCTCTCACTCTTACTTGGAAAGCTCCTTTTCATTGATCATATAAGGTTCAGCAACAGCTGCGCTGTCAAGGTAAACTTAGAAATGCTTGTAGATTAGTGTAAATTGTCGTTTAATGTTGTGCACCACCCTGACTCCCACTATCCCTAATTTCCCATAGGTGTGTGATTAGGTCTCATATCCTATAAGGTTGCCCTTTCCAGTCCTGATGAAGATCCACACAGCCAAGGCTTAAATCAACCATATGGCTATAAGACGGGTCGAAACGTCGACGAACACCCCACCCCACTAAGGGCCTGGACCCTGTACCCACGCCCCACGTGCAATACAAATGATATACTTCATGTATATCATTAATCATTATAAAATATTGAATGCAAATTGATTGCGGCCAGGCTCTGTAGGACAGTGATTTACAACCAGTCCGTTTGTACAAATGATAAAAAGTATGTTTTTCCTATGTCACTACTTTGAGCTTCCCTCTTTGCCATTTCACTTGAGCACTTTTCTCCTTTTACAGGATTTTGGAGCAACCTATCCCTAATAACGTGACGTGTTAAAATAACGGTCTCACCATTTGGAATAAAATACATGGTGATTTCAACTGCAGGGAGTTGCACATATTCTCTTGCTTTATTGTGATTGATGTATTAAGTACTAAAGAGCTGTCGCATTGCTTTGAACTAGCTCTGAAAATAGTCGATAAATAGACCGACACACAAAGTAATTTATTCCTCTCTCAAACCAGGTCTAGGACCATTGTTTTTTGTATTAATCCCCTGTGAAAGGCATGGCATGGAGAGTGGTGGTGAGCACTTTAAGTGCGCATGACAGTTTGGCCAGCCGTCTTAAGCCGGCCAAACCATCATGTGCACTTAGGTTTCCCCAACCCGGCTGTGTTGCACAGCCAGGTTGGAGAAACGCCACAGATTCCCAGTTACTGTATGAGTGGCAAACCTGGCCTCTAAGAAGAAAGATTAGTAGCTTGTTTTGGCCTGAAACTTAGATGCTTTAGCAGCCACTACTGTCCTGCTTCTTCTAAAGTGTTTAGACAAGATATCGATTCCAAAATATTATCTGGACCAAATATTGTGCCAAGAATACCAAGGACGAAAATATCATGAAGTTTCTATGGGTAAGCAAAGTTTTACTATACTTAACTCCACATTTATGTACCGTGTCGATACATATCTTTATGGTACATAGATGTGGAGTTAAGAATAGTAAATCTTTACTTACCAATTTGCACTACCTCCTCGATCTTTTTGTCTGGATATTTTTCCACATGTTATTTTTAGCTTCGATATTCTATCAGACAACCCCTTCTAAAGGTTAGTACTCATCAATAACATCTGCATTATAAAGGGTGATAGTCATCCACAATGTAAAATTTAGGAGCAGCATTGAAATCTGCCATGTAAACTTTAGTAGATATCACTCACTTCCACCTAGCAAAGTTTGCTAGCATAATTGAATTCAACCATGTAAAGTTTAGTAGCAATCACTAATACCCCATATAAAGTTTAGTAACTTCACTGACTTCTACCCTGTAAAGTTCTGTGCCTATTAGTGGCATCCAGAGTCTTAGGTTTAGCGGCCATCACTGACCTTCACTATGTAAAGCTTGGTAGCATTCACTTACCACTGGGTGAAATTTAGTAAGGCCCTCTCATATCACTCAGCCGCGCCTAGCGGCAAGAGCTGTGCTTACCTCTCCATAGGCTGGGACCCACCAGGCGCTGCTGCCTCCCTCGGATCCACTCCCGCAGTCTGCAGCCAGACCTCCTGTCCTCATTCTCCTGGAAAAAAGGGAATATGAGGTCAGATTTCTGAACGCTTCACTCTGCAGCTCGCCAGCAGCATTACAAGAAAAGCCCAGCCTTCTCTTGCTGGCCTAAACCCATCAGTGAGAGACACCCTGGGCTCAGTGACAGTGGATACAGCTCTAGCATCTCCAAGTGAGACCCCCCCCCCCACTCCAGCCTGGGCTCTACCCAGCAGTTAGAGACACCCTGGGCTCAGTGACAGTGGATACAGCTCTAGCATCTCCAAGTGAGACCTGTGCCCCCTTCAAGCCTGACTTCTACCCAGCAGTGAAAGATACTGGGCTCAGTGATGGTGGATACAGCTCTAGCATCTCCAAGTGAGACCTGTGCCCCCCTTCAAGTCCGACTTCTACCCAGCAGTGAAAGATACTGGGCTCAGTGATGGTGGATACAGCTCTAGCATCTCCAAGTGAGACCTGTGCCCACCCAGCCTGGACTCCACCCAGCAGTGAGAGATACCCTGGGCTCAGTGACAGTGGATACAGCTCTAGCATTTCCAAGTGAGACCTGTGCCCCACCCCTCCTCCTTGCCTCTACCCACCAGTGAGAGATACCCTGGGATACCTTGGGTTCAGGGCCAGTGGGTACAGCTCTAGCACCTCCAAGTGAGACCTGTGCCCACCCAGCCTGGACTCCACCCAGCAGTGAGAGATACCCTGGGCTCAGTGACAGTGGATACAGCTCTAGCATTTCCAAGTGAGACCTGTGCCCCACCCCTCCTCCTTGCCTCTACCCACCAGTGAAAGATACCCTGGAATACCACAGATTCAGTGACAGTGGGTACAGTTCTAGCATCTCCAAGTGAGACCTGTGCCCCCCTCCAGCCTGGACTCTACCCAGCAGTGAGAGATACCCTGGTCTCAGCAACAGTTGATACGGCTCTAGCACCAGCACCTTCAAGTGAGACCTGCGTCGCCCCCAGCCTGGCTTCTACCCAGCGGTGAGAGATACCCAGGGTTCAGTGACAGTAGATGCATTTCTAGCATCTCTCAGTGAGACCTGTGCCCCCCTCAGCCAGCCCTCTAGCCAGAACTGAGAGATACCCAGGGTTCAGTGACAGTAGATACATTTCTAGCATCTCTCAGTGAGACCTGTCCCCCCAGCCAGCCCTCCACTCAGCACTGAGAGATACCCTGGGCACAGTGACAATGGATAGAGCTGTAGCATCTCCCACTGAGACCTGTGTCTCCCTCCACCAACCTGTCATTTGCCCGGCAGCGAGAGGTTCTCTGGCCCCATTGAGGGTTGATATAGCTATAGCGTCGCTCACTAAGTCCTGTCCACTGCGCCACCCACTGGCTTCCTTCCAGCACTGGTGGATGCCCGGCCCAGAGGGAGTGAATACCGCTCTATTATCTTCCACAGTGATCAGTGTCCCCCGCCTCCCTCAACACTGAGAAATGTGCTGGGCCCAGTGAGAGTGGACTCAGGCCTAGCATCTCCCACTGAGCCCAGTGCCACCGGAAACCCCCCCCCCCTCAATACTGAGAGATGTCCTGGACCCAGAGAGAGTGTATATGGTTCTAGCATCTCCCACTGAGCCCAGTGGCCCGGCCTCCCGCCCAGTATCGGATTGGGCAGTTGGACATGGGGCGATGGGCCGGTGCCTAAGGGTCACCTGTGGGTCAGTCTTTGTTAGGAGCTCTGTCAACCAGCCCACAGAGCCTTACGGTTTCTTTCCCACCCAGCCACTCTAATGTGATGCCAGCATCATGGGCAGCCAGGCTCGGAGGGGGTGGCTTGCAACAACGTCGCTAGGTCAGTATCCTGGCCACTGCAGAATTTAGCTTGTCCCCCATGGACCAGAGCAGTCGCCCAGAAGCAGTGTCCCCCATCCCTGCTGTGCTGTTAAACTGAGATGTCTGGCTGGGATCAGATTATGTGGCCGCTGGGCCATCATATCCTCAGGTCCCTTGGAGTAGCAGCAGCTCTGTGCTTTTCTTTCCCCCTCCGCTGCCAGACCATCGTCCTGAGGCTATAGTTGACTAGGAAGGGGGAAGAGTAAGTGGAGGGGAAACATCCTTTACGACGCAACTTTTACCAGGCAGTGCCTTTACAACGCAGGTTTTTCAACGCAAGTCATTACAACGAATTGCGCGGGGGGGCACTCTAGGATAGGTAATAGTTTAATTTACTATCCAACACCTTCCCTACTATCCACGGGGACTGGAGTTGGAATAGTAAATTAAACTATTCACTATCCAGCACCCCCCAACGCAAGTCGTTGTAACGACTTGCGAACCTGCGTTGTAAAAGCATGCGTGGTAAAAGCATGCATTGTAACAACGTACATCCAAGTGGAGCGCTCTTGCTGAGTGCCTGTTTTTGGCACCTTGGCTACAGAGTCTTTCAGGCCTTGGTAGAGGCGGGTGTATGTTTGCGTAGGCTTCTGTGAGGCATCATTCCCAGAGAGGAACCTTTAGAGGATGTTGTGTTAGGGTCAGAGCTGCCGAATTTGGAACTATTGACATGGGTTAGCGTCCCAGCCTCAGCCTCAGCTCAACATCCTGTGATTCTGGGCAAATGACTTAATTGCCCAAGGCCAAAAATAAAAATAAATTTGATCTTCTGTAATGTGACCGCTGCTCATATAAGCTCTGCCCTTGTGCCGAGTTCACGCAAAAACTACAATAAAATAATAAGATTCTGTTTTCTCATGTTTTGAGAGTCTGCAAAAGGCTGAAATTTAATAATAAAAGAGGATTATTTACACAATAATAAAAATGTCTGTATTACTTATTAACATGGATTTACTGCCTTTGTTTAGTCTTTAACTATCTGGTTCTTATTAACCCGATTCAGGTTAAACATTCTTTTTAGAGCTTTCAGTTTCGCTGAGATGAATACCTGGTCAAGACATATGATCAAATGCCCCTGTGATGACTCATCAGAACAATCAGACATTCACATTTTATTTTTCTGTAAATTTTATGTACTTCCACGGAAGAGGCTGATTTTTCCGATATTGAAGGAAATGGAAGTAAAGCGGTGCCGCCCAGCTTTTTTAGCAGTACAGAAATTAGATACCATTTTTAGAGTTGCATCCATTTATTAATTTTTTAGAAATGTTTTTAGATTGCGGAAATCAATTTGTATATGAAAATCTTTCTCTAAGTAACGATTGGCTGATCCTTTACCTTTTAATCTTTGATTGTAGTTTTTATTGATTGTATTTTACTGTACTTTATGGTTCTTATGATAATAACCAAATAAAGTTATTAATGTAACTATCTGTCACGGATCATTAAGGCATCCCCTGATATTTATTGTTTAAAGTATATATTGATCAGAGGAGAAAATACCAGCTTTAGGTGATATATTTCATTTTCCTACCAGACAGGACATTAAAATACCGGTAATGGCGGTTAAAAAAACAACCAGGTGGCAAACATAGCCCCATCACGAGTTGCGGCCTTTGGGCCACTTTATTTCACCTCACTCACCCAGCCAAAATGGGGTGCTTCTAGTTTTCACCAATGTTTCTGGCTCTATGAGCTTTAAAATATATAATTTATCAAAAATTGTTTTAAAAATTAGCCAAATGAGACTCGCCCAATGCTGTTTCATAAACGGGTATGATCCGGGAATATGGACAACTTTTTTGGGGGTGCCCTGGCCGAATTGTGTTCCTAATCTTACCCTGCCACCCCCTCAACATTGTGTGATGTCCTGGCCCCAGTGAGAGTGGATACAGTCCTGCTCCCCCCAACCACTGGCTCCCTCCGGCACTGACAGATGGCCAGCCCCCAGAGAGTGAATATCACCTTAGAATCTCCCACTGAGACTTGTTTCCCCTGGCCTCCGCCCAGCACTGAGAAATACTTCCACCCTAGTGGGAGTTAGTATCTCCTTCTCCACCCGCTTCCACCCATCACTGACAGATACCTTAACATCTCCAGCTGAGACCCGAGCACCATCCCCTTCACCAGTGGTTTATTTGTAAAAGAAATAAGTGCCACGGCTCCCGTCAGGAGGTTGTCTGCACCAGCCCATTTCTCCTGTTAGCACCACCTAAAACTGGACAAACTACTATCCATGAAAGTGGGGAGAAGATGTGGCATGATGGCCAGAGATGCCGACTTCGGAGCCGGAGAACCAGGTTCGAGTCTGAGAGTCAGCTCAACATCCTGCGATTCTGGACAAAGCACTTAATCTCTCCGTAAATGAATGTGTCCCTAATTGGTGCTCTTGAAAAGCACTGGTGTTGATGAGTAAGTGCTGGTGCTGACGACCGGAAACCACAGGATCAAACTAGGCACTGGCCTTCCCCCTGCCCACTCTCAGCCTTCTACCCAGCAGCAATAGATGCCAGGGCCCCAGTAAGGATCTGCCAACTCCTACTGAGTCTTGTTCCTGAACCTCTGAAAGCCAGCTCTTCGTCTTATAACTCTTGTCTCTCTGAACCCTTCACTCCCCTCATTTGTAAGCCTGTGAGAAATGTCCTGTTTTCTGTCTAGGGTAAGCAGGTGCAAAACTTCGGGATATGTTGCTTTTTCAGCACCCAGCAGCAGCAGATTTGCAAAACTGGGGTTCGCAGGAGAAGTGCTCTGCAAAACAAGAATTCCTAGTTTCCGGGCAATGAGGCCTGCAAATTATGAGGAATTTGTGTGCTGCTGGATGAATGCCCCCACCACAGCCACATGGCCACTTTAATTAACTTAGTGATAATCACATTGAGTTAATTAAAGGCTGGCAAGCAAATTCTCTCCAGCAGGGGCGCGTTGGGGCTAGGGAAGTGTCTGCCTCCCGGAGAACCTAGCATACAGACGCTGCCCACAACGTCTCTGCTGGGGAAGTTGCTTTGTAGTGAACTGTCAGGGATCTGGGCAATGCGTTTACCTTGATGAACTTAGAACAGGGCACATGGGGAGGTGGGTACACCCGAATAGGATGGCGTCTACCCACTATTTTCACAGAGTGGACACTGTCCAACCTGCAAAGAAGTTGGGCCCCGCTGAGATATGATGAACTCGTCCCAGTGTAATGTTCAGACACGGGGACACATTCAGCAGCGCCTCCATGTTGTCTAAATCGGTGCAAGCAACAACTGAGCAGGTGATGTGTGGGCTTATCAGATTCCAGCTGGACCCATAACAAAGGCTGAAGTTAAGGGGCCATAAGGCCTCCTTTTGTTGTAGTGTCCTGGCTGGGAGCTACTTGGAGCCTCACACCCACATGCAAATACAATGGAATGGAAATACTGGAGAAAGGCTTGGTTTTCACTTTGTCCAGTCCCTGTATGTAAGAGATATGCATGCACTGTAAGATTTTCAGATGTGTTGGTCTGGCCCATTGTTTACACAAACAACAATTTAAATACCACTATTTTGTTTTTTTCCTTTATAGGTACTACTCATCCTAAAGCAGGTTGACAGAGTGCTTTCCATTACACGTACAGATTGACAATAAATCATATAAGAGTGCAAATTGATGTACAGAATGTGTTACATAAGACATAACATGTGTATTTGTAAAGTGCATGTTCAACCAGAATGGTATCTTGGTGCTGAATAACAGATGTTTATTGTTACTGATTTTATCGACCTCAAAAGAATGAAAGGGAGAGTGGACCCGTCTGGATTTGGACCTGTGACCATGAGGCCAAACACAGGCCCCACAGTAGACGCATTAGTCTACTATGCCACCACACCCGGCAGTGAGGGTTACAAGGTGTAGGAATCACATGTCCTTCATAGCGCACTGTGCTACAGTAGAAGGATTACTATTTAAGACCTGCAAGTCACAAGAGGGTCTCTGTGTTAAAAGCAGTATCCCTTACATAACAACACAAAATAAAAATCTGGCATCTTACATAACGTGCTTTGCAGGAGACACATTAACCCTATATACTACTTTGATTCAAAAGTCAGACTAGACAAAACACAGTTCTCTCCAGCAAGTGCATTAACCTCCAGAGTCTTCGAGACATGTTGTATACACTTTGTGGGCTTGCAGTCCGCCCATTGACTTTTTATTTGTTACTTCGATTGTCCTTCAAAAAGGCTTGCTTCCTATTGGTTAATCTATCCTCTTTGTCCCTCCTTGTTGTCATTTGTTTCCCCACCATGGAGCAGCGCTTAACTACTGGTATCCTTCCATGTTGGTGCTAATCTGTTTATTTTGGGTCACTATTTTTTTTCTTAGTATCCTGCTCGTGTTTGACGTAATTTTCCTTTTAATTTGCAGAGCGTATTTGCTCCTAACTCATTTGTAAACCGGCCTGAAAATCTTAATCTTATCTTGTCACATTTGCAGAGCATTCAAAGACAGAGAACAGATGTCAGACGCTGTTTCGAAAGAGTGCCTGTCCCGTGCCCTCACCCCTCCCTCATAGATGCTTGTTTATTTAGTTAAGGGCACTGCACACAAGTGCTGCATTCTTGGCATGCAGCTGACCAGGTTAACCATAGAAGTGTAATTAATATATGTGATTTTGATAATACATGCAGTTCATATCCCCAAACACGTTTTAAATTGAATAGTTCATTACTATAGTTATTTTACGATTAAATTATGCAATTCTACTTGGGGAGCTACCGTGCCGGTCAATTAGGCCGCTATCTTGGAGAAGCCTCAGGTCCTGTACCACCTACAAAGTATGTCTGGAAGCATCAATTATCATTTTTATCAAGTTGAAAAAAAACGTATTTAAATGTGTTTATTTTATACATTTAGCAGATCAATAAAAATTATGTTTTTTCTCAAGAGACAATATTTAGTGCTGGGGAAACTGCTTTTAACAGAAGCGTCATCTTGATAACGGTTCCTGTAAAGTTCTAAGGATGCGCCAAAGTGGAGAAAAATATAATATCATTCAGTCCCAAGGATTTCAAAATAGGCATTAAGTAAAAGTATCTCAAAATATATAGTGACTCATCAACTAGCTCCCAATTAATAAAAATAAAACATTCTCTTCGTCACACATTAACAGCTAATTTGATATAACCAAACCCTACAGTATTCACAATTTTCAGAAGCTCTTTAATAAATATGTTCTACCAAAATACTACTTTATTTTATGGTTCATTTTGCATGAGCTGAGATGGTGAAGAGGCCAATGTGAGACTTTAAAAGATGGCCGTGAAAATTCTCTCTTCAAATAGCATCTCCGAACGCCTGCGACTAGTATGATGTCACAACGTTAAAATTGAAGCAAAGTTTCTTTCGGTTGGAAACCAATAAAACTAGGCTTGTGTATAAATGCCAGGACTGATTCTTGGAAGGGCGGAGGCTTCCTTGTATTCTGATTTATTGCACAGTTACAGAATGTTCTCTGGATTCTCCTGAAAGATTTATATTTTAATTGTCTGTCATCTGAAAGTAGCAGCTGTATTTATGTAGTCCGACAGGGGAAGGAAGGTCAAAGGTAGTTACTGCCAAGCAATTTTTTGCATTCATGTTAACCCATCTTTTTGATGGCGTTCTACCTATAACTGTTTCACATTACACAGTTCTATGTTTACTTGCATGTGTCTTCTGTATGGGTTGCAGTGTCTTTTGTTGAGACACACCGTTGACACCTATAGAAAATAGACAGTGTAGTTTTGCATAACAAACTTTCTTTATGTTTGTAATATACAAGTCCAAAAACAAAGTGCAAATGTAGAACTAATGGAATGCATAATCAAAATGTGGTAATGCGTTAATTTTAAAGTGTAATATAATTGCTGTGTTATGTATTTTGTTCTAGGAGATTTAGTTCAATCCCACCACAAGTAAACTTTCAGAAAAGTAATTAACAATAATCTAACAGCAAATGTAATGCATCGAGTGAAATGTGTGGGGATGAGACATTTTATAAAGGATTCTGGTATGCGAATGTGGCAAGTGGCACTATGGAGGACCGCAAAATGAGGGTTTTACGTGTAGCTCCTTTGTGTTGCTTTCCAAAGTTCATTTCCGCATGATGACAGCTACACATGGACTTTGTGTATATTTTTTCACTCTTTCTTTACAAAGATACTACAAGTGCATGCTTTATCTTTTGGATTCATGGCCACCCACATGCATAATAAAAGCGGTGGCATAGCTCTGTAGGGGGTATTTGGGGTGGCTTCCCCTAATAAATGTGTGTAGTTGGGTCCAGGGGCATACGGTGGGCCTAGCAGTGTCTGAGGTTAGGTTTACACTCAGATTAGCAGCCCTCAAAGCACACACACACACTCCATGAAACTTGCCAGAGCTTGTGTACACCCACCCCTCATCTTCCCTCTCACACAAAACAGGCCAAAAATAATCAAAGGACTGCAATGGCTCTTAAGAGGCGCAGAGAAGCCTTTTAAATGTGTGACACACAACACCACACAATTCCACACCACACAATTCACCCCTACACAAATTAACACCACCCAACATAATTCCACTCCACATAATACGACTCAATGCAATAGTATTATTATTATTATTATTAATATTATTATTATTATTATTATTATTGTTAATGAGCATTTATTGAGCGCATAGCTACACGTAGACATCCTAGCGCTAGTGACAGCAAGCAGACAGAGTTGGGGGTTCTAAGATATATTCTGAAAGAGCCAGGTCTCCAATTGCTTTCGAAAGGAAAGGTGATGGGCCGCAGATCGAAGATGGGTAGGCAGGGTGTCCCATAATCTAGAGGCATTATACGAAAAGGCGCGGCCCTCGGAGATAGCTCTCTTGATTTTGGGTACAGATGCCAGAAACAAGTTGGTTGAATGGAGACATCTTAAGGGGCTATAGAAGATGATGAGGGAATGATTAATTCTGGGACCATTCCCCCAAAGGGTCTTGTGAGCTATACATAATGATTTAAATATTATGTGTTCATTTATTGGCAGCCAGTGCAGAGATTTGAGAGCAGGCATGGCAGAATGCATTTTGGGAGTACTGTGTAGCAGCCTAACTGCACAGTTCTGCACGATTTGCAGTTTCCTTATAGTAGCTTTCGGGCGCCCAGGTAGAGGAAATTCCCATAGTCCAGGCGGGAAAGAACCAGCGCCTGAACCATGACTCTCCAAGTGGGTAACAAAAGAAGTGGTGGAATTTTCCGAATCAGCCTGATCAGCAGGTGGCTGCTAGCTTCACTGCATGGCGGTTGAATTTAAGAGATTTATCCAACCAGACTCCCAAGCTTTTGATATTGGGTTTAGGGGCTGGTGGAGGGCCAAAACAATTGGGCCAGCCCAGTCCAGATGTTGAGCTGGAGTGATTGCCCAAGATCATTAGCTCAGTCTTTTCACCATTAAGCTTGAGGCACGACTGGTCCATCCAGTTTGCCACAGTTTCCAGACAGCTTTCTAAATTAGCTGGCAGGTTATTCGGGTGTTTTAATGCTACCACTAGCTGTGTATCATCAGCATATCTGATGATGTGGATTCCATATGGCAGGACTAACTCAGCGAGAGGTTTTAGACATTAAACAGAATAGGACTCAATGAAGAGCCCTGGAGAACTCCACATGTGTGTGGCACACGTTTAGAAGTATTGTTGCTTTCAAAAACCTGAAACGACCTGTCAAGTAAAAAGGACTTGATCCAGGCCATGCATCACCTGATACTCCAAACATTCCAAGTCTTTCTAAAAGAATGTTATAGTTGACTGTGCCAAAGGCAGAGCTCAGATCAAGTAGGATAATGACCCATCGCTCCTCCCTAGTCGAGGATTTTCCTCGATTCCTCCACTACTGCTAGAAGAGCGGTTTCCGTTCCATGTTGTGGTTGGAATCCTGTGCTGCATAACAACGAGAGAGGGGGGGAGGTAACACTCTCAGTCCCCCAGGTAATGTATTTCAAACAACGAAAGAGTGTGATTCACTGGGTGTGTATAAGCACGTAGAAAGAGAAAGGTGAAAGGAATACATTTCCTTGGATTTATTCTGAAAGCCCTCACTCACCACCCTGGTTGGTGACATGCTTCATCATCGGGCCCACCGGGAGAAGCCTAATGCCTAATGCCTCCCCGGTGTGCTACAATGCCAGGATACTGTGGAGCTGGTTTTGTGAAAGTTGTGTGAAAAGAATTTAAAAATGTTCCGGTTGAGTCCTACAAAAAACTTTGTTCAGTGGTCAACCTAACATATTAAAAACGATGTGATGGGAAATTACCAAATGAATAGTCTGGATATTTCCACTTATAGTGGGGTCGACATGTTTCTGCCCTTTATGTGTGGGTTACTGGGCATTCTTCAGGACCATGGGGAGTGTACCTCGGCGGTATGGGCGCGCTAAGGCTCACCCTAACCTGAGGACGTGAAAGTTAAAATTGGTGTAAAAACTGAAAGTGCAACACAAAAGAGAACAAACCAACAAGTTAAGGGGATTTCCCTCAAATTCAGAGGGACCTGTATAGTTTGTCACTAAAAGAAACCACGCCCCATAGGTTTTGGGAGAAGGGTGGAGGCGAAAATGGCACACCGCCCGCAACGCCTGGCACCCGCTTGATACCTGCGACTATCCTCTTCACCGGACCTCGTGGAATCCTGTCTGAGAGGTATGCAGTAGGGAATGAGTTTCTAAGAACTTGGAGAGAATTCTGTTGACATATTTCTCTGATATTTTGCTTGTTCCGGGTAGAAGGGAGACCGGGCGATAGGTATTCCAATCCTGCGGGTTACGATTCGTTTTTTTACCAGTGCTCTTAACATGGCATGTTTCCATGACGAAGGAACTTAGCAAGTGGATATAGATAAATGTAACACTTCTAGTAAAACTGGGAGTATGATTTCATCTACCTTACGAAGCACATGGAGAGGTACCAGGTCAAAAGGGGAGCCAGATTTGACCTGGGCAAAGAGTTGAGAATGGGTGGACAGGTTCATAGTTGGAAGTTCTTCCAGTCGTGGAATGCTGCCAGATGGAGTATCAGCTCCCGCGACCGTGTTTTCAGGGCAGAGGACCAGGGGGAAGGTATTGTATGTATCTAGAATTTTTTTATTAAAGAATTTTGAAAGTTCATTACAGCGAACTTGAGAAGAGTCAGGTGGAGTCTCAGGCGAAGGACACTTCATAAGGTTTTTAGCTATCTGAAAGATTTCACTGGGGGCGAAGGTAGCGGATGTAATTTTTTCATCAAAGTACTGTGCTTGCGCTCTCTTTGGGCCATATGTATCAACATTCCATTTTGCGATTCCTAAATAGCGATTTTTAAGGAATCGCTATTTAGAAATCGCAAAATGGTATGTATGTAGGAATTGGCTATAGTTTAGCGATTCCTTAAAATTCCTTAATTGTGATTAGCAAATGGCTAATCGCAATTAATAAATAATTTCCTATTCATTTCTATGGGCCAGGAGGCCCATATTATTGAATGTGAAATTATTCTCAACCCAGTCAAAAGATCTGGGTTTAATCCATCACCGTTCTTTAGCCCACTCTGCCACCCCAGTTCAGACATGGCTATATGCAAATCAGTCTGACCCTGTGCCTCCTGGGAACAGTCCAGCCCGAACTGCCAAGCCATGTCTTCCCTGGACCGGAAACAAGCTTCCGAGGACCGGTTTCTGGCATTCCAGCTGTCTTCAGCCCGGCTTGCTTGAATCCAGTGGCAAAGTGAGCAAGGGACTCACGTCTGAGCATACCCTGCCACACTTATGGCGGCCAAAAGCGGTACAAAAGGGGGTGGTGATGGACGGAGCATCTGAATCAATCACACATTCACACCCAGTCAAAAGATCTGGGTTTAATCCATCACCGTTCTTTAGCCCACTCTGCCACCCCAGTTCAGACATGGCTATATGCAAATCAGTCTGACCCTCTGCCTCATGGGAACACTCCAGCCCGAACTGCCAAGCCATGTCTTCCCTGGACCAGAAACAAGCTTACGAGGACCGGTTTCTGGCATTCCAGCCGTCTTCAGCCCGGCTTGCTTGAATCCAGTGGCAAAGTGAGCCACTTTTGTACCACATGATTCCAATCAGCATAATTTCACTCAACACACATGGGTACCTGCTGTGCTTTTCACCTACCACCTGCTTCTCCCTAAAGACATATCCTAGGGGTGCTCTAGGGGAATGGTTTCATCAGGATTGACCAGAGGTTTAGAAAGGCCAACCTGAGTATAAGAGCAATTGCGCACACATAAGCCTGCAATGGCAGGCTTGACACATATTTAGAAATATCATAGGTGCAAGTGCGCACACGCAGGCTTGCAATGGCAGGCTTGAGACATGTTCAAAAACATCAGGTAAGCCCCACTTCCTAACATGTGTAGGAAGGGTGTGCGCACTTTCACACTGCATTTACATTGGGAAGGTGCCTAGAGCCCTAAGGCCACTAAAAGAAAATCTATGACGGAACAAGGGGCCCCTTGCTGTGGAATCTCACTAAGCATAACCCACAGAAAAATAATGAATTCTATGTCAGAAAATCCAAATGTGTGTATATATATATATATATATATTCAATCATACAACACACACCATAAAGTGAGGAGCAACAAGAAAACAAGAAACACAATTTTTCAAAGCTCAGATATTTCTTAGTGACTGTAGAAATAATAAACATGTTATGTCACATGGCAGTTTAGAGTACCAATGCTATCCTAATTTAATAACATTTGCAGTAGTCATGATACTATTTGTTGTTGACGTTTCGATCCCTCTTAACATTATGGGGATCATCATCAGGACTTAAATAAATATGCCTGAGACGCAAAAAAATGCCTATTCACGAGCCCCCATTGGGGCACTATAGTCCCTAAAGGGGGCGGAGCCTAGTTCCTGTTGCAGCAGTGCTATATATTCTGATGGCAAAATAAGATGCCCAGATAGATTAAAATTGGACATTAAGAAAGCGATGAGAAAGTTGGGCTGCAGATCATTAGTAAATGGAATCGGATGCCAAGCGTGCAGTGTCTGGTTGGCCTGAGAATTGAGAAAGGTGACAGGTTTAGGATTAGTTGCCAGACTCGTTGCCAAGTGAGGCTGCTTGGAAACGCATCTGGGAACCTTCCAGCTGATCGCTATCCTTTAAGCGAAGGCTGCATGAATCATGTGCACCTTCAGGAAAGAGAAGAAGCAGGTCGGTGGGCTACAGATTTAACTCCACAATAGTGAGAGACTAAACTTCAGAGAAGGCTGTAATGGTCCAATCTAAAGTAACCTGAAAACAAGTAACTGGGGAGGAGAAATGGGGTATAATGACAGTCCAGGGCAACAAGATGGGGCTGTTTTGTGTCTCAGCCCCAGGCAGCCCGCTTGGGTTGCCAGAGTAGCTTCCGCAGACGACACACAAACCAGGCCAGCATAGAGTACTCAACACTGGCATACTCGGATTAATTACGGCACTGTCAATAGTGCTACTGCACTAAGTATGACTCCTGGATGATGCAATAGGAGGGTGCAAGTGAATTCATATGATCAGACCGCAATGTGCCAGGTCTCAGCTTAGAACAAGCAGGTGGCTGCTTTAAAATGCCTAGCAGTATGAGGCAGGCAGCTCTTTATGAGCCACGAGGCCATTAAGTTAAGCACACTATGTGTCACTGCGTTGCTATGCGCTCCTCTGGCTCTCCCGCGGTATTGTGCATTGAGCCTCACACGAAGCAAGCAGGAGGTGGGGAAGGGATGCCAACGCCTGGCTATGCATTTTAGTGCAGTGGTACAACCATCACATTAAAATGCGTTAGTCTAACCCCTGATGCGTGGTACTTGGTAGGGCAGTTTGTATGTATGCCATACAGTGCAGCACACATGCAAAGTCGGAAAAGAAAGGAGAAACTGGACCACTTCTCCTATTAATGCCTGCTTTGAAATGGCGTTAATTTTTTATACCAAACCGGTCTCAAATTTTTGGCAGATATGGTTTTGCTTCAAAAAGCATGGGGTGCTGCATGTGAACGCCCATCTAACACCCCCTTGATGCTAAGTAACGCAAAGCTGCTTTGCGTTACTTTTAGGTGTTACTTATAGGCAATTTCCAGCACAAAATAAACGTTTTGCGCCGGAAAGTAAATGCCAAAACAATTACGTTGTGTTTCAGGCCCGAGGCTGCCACCAGAAACATAGGAAAATCTGGTCCCACTGGGCGACATATCACGGCATAGATCTACCACCTCTTCCATCTCTGGACCCCTGACTGGAATTGCGCCCACAGTAACGACTATCAAACACATCATACTACAATATATCACTGGTTGTGCCTGCACTCACCTAACTTCTTTACCACTTCTGGGATATGGGAATGTCTGCGCTATGTTCTTGTTGATTTACCTGCAAGTTGTGCAGGAGTTGCAACTGTATGTATGCTATGGTACTCCTGATTTATCGTATCTTCAAAATGTGAATGCAGGGCCATGGCCGGGCTGTATCAGGAAAACCAAATAAAATATGTTATTACAAAAAATATATATATTTTGTGCTGGCAAACGCAGGGCAAAATGTTGGTAAATCTGGCCGGTATCTCTTTGCAGATGATAATTGAATGCTGCAGCAGCGTCAAGCCATTACCTCCACTACGATGGATACACAGAACTGGTTGTTAAACATGAAACGGAAGTTAAAGTCTTAAATTGATACATTTCTCCTTCTCTCCCCAAACGAAGTAAAGGAACATCCTTTCGCTCCAATGGTTTGGACAGCAGAGGGCAGTATGCAAAGTCAAAGGGCTGCACGGACAGCAGCACAGTGCAGTGGCTTAGCGCGGGAGGGGCCACTGGTGCAGTTGTCTCGGGCGCAAAATTCTTAGTGGTGCAAAATTTTAATAGGGGCACAATATTTTAACCCCTTGCATGCGTCGGACGGCCGGCGGCCGTCCGACGTCACGGTGGGCGTGTGCGGAGGACGGCCGGGGGCCGTCCAAACCACGCCCACGCCATAAATCACCTGCACCGCGGCAACATTTTCGCCGCGGTCAAGGGGTTAAAAGAAAAGTGGAAGGATACTTGCCTTGCCCCAGGCACTGGCAACCCATGCTACGCCGCTGGCACAGTGAGTCGTCAACAGTAGCATTGTGTCCTGGGTTCCAACAGGGCATGTGAAAGTCTGTGACTGTTTCTGGTGACGGTTACAGCGCAATTATCTACTGTGTGTATTTTAAGTGCATTTTGTCACAGGGAGCTCTATGCATGGGAAGGGCTTTAAGTGGGCAGGGTTCTGCCGATGCTCAGCACTGGCAGTTGTTTAAAAAAACAGGGGCTGAGACAGATCCCTTTCGGGCTCTCCAATTTTGCCCACAGCCTCAGAGTGGGAAAAAAAATCTTAACTCAGCAGCAGTACCACACTTCATTGGCCTTTGATGTAAGACTAGTTATAGTTATTTCCAGTCGCGGCCGGCATGATTCGCAAGTGGGGGTGGGGGGTTAGTGCAGGGTTTGTGTGGGAGGGGCGGGGTTAATTAAAAAAAATTAAAAAAACGTATCTTACCGGGTCCAGTGTCGTCTCATCTCCTGGCCAGGTCCGGCGGAACAGGAAGCAGGCAGCCTCCCTCCCCTCAGCCAATCACAATGCTGCAATGGCAGCGTTGTGATTGGCTGTAACGTTGACCACACAAGCGTCAGGCATCTATGGGGAGGCCTACAGCCTACATGGAGAAAAGGCAGACTGCGCATTAGTGGTTTGGTCGGCCCCAAAGGGTCGGCCAAACAGTCATGGCCCCCTGCATTGGTCTAGCCACTCCTCCCGTGCCCTTGAGAAAACCCGCCCGACCCCAACCAAACCTGTAGTGTCTTGGTAGCCACAAAGACACGGACTAGGCGGAAACTGTTGGAGCTCTTTATTTCACGTCTTCTCCTTTTTCAAACTATCGGCTAACAGTCGTCCCAGTACCCGGCTCCTCCCTTTCCTCCCGCCTTCGTCCTTCCCCGGGGCAGGTCCTAATGCCCTTGTGTGTGCTCACATTGCTACAAAACCCTTCTGCTTTCTTGTAATGAGAACAGCAGAAACATAAAATAGTATTTTAAATGCCATGTTATGTTTCTGCGTCTTGCACTGCAAGAGAGCAGTGGGGCGACTCTCCTCCGCCCACATGGAGGAGCTGCCCCTGGTTAATTCACAGTCTCATTATTGCATAATTAAAGCATTTTGAAAATCATTTACAACAACATCATTGCTATTACTTATTTATCTTATGTAACTAACAACAACTGACAAAGCTAATAGTCCTGGCTTGTTTTAGGTGTAATATCAGTTGTTGTATTGTATATTTGGATGCAGAACGGAAAGAGACAGCAAAATGACCAATCTGGTGGCACACTTTGATAAACAGAGTTTGAACTTGCATTTTTAAGCAAATTCCCTAATTAAATAGGCCATGTACCTTTAAGATATCCAAGTTTTTTCATCCCACTTAAAGCCCTGATGGGCATTGCTGCTCTTTGAACGGATTTACACAGGGCATCACCAGTAGGATTGCATAGGGTATGTGTAGTATTTCCTTAGGGGCTGTGAAGGTCAGGCTCCAGAGATCACCCCACGATCAGCCACAGAACTGGGAATTTCTGCGAATCAATAACGCCCTCTGGATGTTTGCTTGCTGTTCCTAGCTCCAGAAGGGACTAATGCAGAACAAGAACAAACTAATGTTGCTACAAAGACAGACCTGCCTCCTGGTGCAGGCCAGTGCTTTAAGTGGGCCGGGTCCTGCTGGTGCTCAGCACCGGCAGTTCTTAAAAGCAGGTGCCGAAACGTGTCCCTATTGTGCTCTCCATTTTTACCATCACCCTCAGGATGAAAAAAATGCATCTTAACTCTGAAGCAGTGCCACTCTTCACTGACTTTGATATGACTTCAAAAAGACTTGTTATTGCTCTTTGACAGTCTCATCATTTCAGATCTGAAGCATTTTCAATGCTTTGACAACGAATCCGTAGTTGTTGTTTGTTTGTCTTATGCAGCTAACAACCATTGATAAAGCCAATAGTCCTGGCTTGTTGTATGCGCAATGATACATGTATTATATATCTAGATGCAATGACAGAAGCAGCAAAAACCAGTCAGGCAGCACACTATGCTAAGCACAGTTTTTCAGCTTAAGTGTTTTTAATCCACGCCCTTAATTACATCAGCCACACCCCTTTGAGAGACCCAGTTTTTATCTCCCTCTTAAAGCCCTGGTGCAGGCACAAGCTCACACATTTTGAAGTGCTGATTCACCGCTCTTGGTGCAGACTAGCCCCATCATGGTGCAGACTAAGCCGTCCTGGTGCACCCGAGCACTCCTCATGCACTCACTTCCTGGTGAAGGATCATCTCTCTGGTGTAAACTCACCACCTAGTGGTGCAGCCTTCCTCTCCTAGTGCAGACACATCTCTCCTAGTTCAGGCTCACCTCTACTACAGGCTCACCTCTCCTAGTGCCGAGTCATCTCTCATGGTGCAGACTCACACCGTCCTGGTGCACTCAAGCACTCCTCATGTTTTCACTTCCTGGTGAAGGATCATCTCTCTGGTGTAAACTCACCCCCTAGTGGTGCAGCTTTCCTCTCCTAGTGCAGGTACATCTCTCCTAGTGCAGTCTCACCCCTACTACTGCAGGCTCACCTCTCATGGTGCAGACTCACACCGTCCTGGTGCACTCAAGCACTCCTCATGTTATCACTTCCTGGTGAAGGATCATCTCTCTGGTGTAAACTCACCCCCTAATGACGCAGCCTTCTCCTCCTAGGGCAGATGCGCCTCTCCTATTGCAGGCTCACCTCTCCTGATGCCTAGTCATCTCTCATGGTGCAGACTCACACCATCCTGGTGCACTCAAGCACTCCTCATGTTATCACTTCCTGGTGAAGGATCATCTCTCTGGTGTAAACTCACCCCCTAATTGCGCATCCTTCTCCTCGTAGGGCAGATGCGCCTCTCCTACTGCAGGCTGACCTCTCCTAGTGCCGAGTAATCTCTCATGGCGCAGACTCACACTGTCCTGGTGCACCCAAGCACTCCTCGTTCACTCACTTCCTGGTGAAGGATCATCTCTCTGGTGTAAACTCACCCCCTAGTGGTGCAGCCTTCCTCTCCTAGTGCAGGTAAATCTCTCCTAGTGCAGTCTCACCCCTACTACTGCAGGCTCACCTCTCCTAGTACCGAGTCATCTCTCATGGTGCAGACTAACACCGTCCTGGTGCACTCAAGCACTCCTCATGTTATCACTTCCTGGTGAAGGATCATCTCTCTGGTGTAAACTCACCCCCTAATTGCGCATCCTTCTCCTCGTAGGGCAGATGCGCCTCTCCTACTGCAGGCTCACCTCTCCTGGTGCCTAGTCATCTCTCATGGTGTAGACTCACACCGTCCTGGTGCACTCAAGCACTCCTCATGCACTCACTTCCTGGTGAAGGATCATCTCTCTGGTGTAAACTCACCCCCTAGTGGTGCAGCTTTCCTCTCCTAGTGCAGGTACATCTCTCCTAGTGCAGTCTCACCCCTACTACTACAGGCTCACCTCTCATGGTGCAGACTCACACCGTCCTGGTGCACTCAAGCACTCCTCATGTTATCACTTCCTGGTGAAGGATCATCTCTCTGGTGTAAACTTGCCCCCTAATGGCGCAGCCTTCTCCTCCTAGGGCAGATATGCCTCTCCTACTGCAGGCTCACCTCTCCTTGTTCCTAGTCATCTCTAATGGTGCAGACTCACACCGTCCTGGTGCACTCAAGCACTCCTCATGTTATTACTTCCTGGTGAAGGATCATCTCTCTGGTGTAAACTCACCCCCTAATTGCGCATCCTTCTCCTCGTAGGGCAGATGCGCCTCTCCTACTGCAGGCTCACCTCTCCTGGTGCCTAGTCATCTCTCATGGTGCAGACTCACACCATCCTGGTGCACTCAAGCACTCCTCATGTTATCACTTCCTGGTGAAGGATCATCTCTCTGGTGTAAACTCACCCCCTAATTGCGCATCCTTCTCCTCGTAGGGCAGATGCGCCTCTCCTACTGCAGGCTGACCTCTCCTAGTGCCGAGTAATCTCTCATGGCGCAGACTCACACTGTCCTGGTGCACCCAAGCACTCCTCGTTCACTCACTTCCTGGTGAAGGATCATCTCTCTGGTGTAAACTCACCCCCTAATTGCGCATCCTTCTCCTCGTAGGGCAGATGCGCCTCTCCTACTGCAGGCTGACCTCTCCTAGTGCCGAGTCATCTCTCATGGTGCAGACTCACACCGCCCTGGTGACCCAAGCACTCCTCATGCACTCACTTCCTGGTGAAGGATCATCTCTCTAGTGTAAACTCACCCCCTAATGGCGCAGCCTTCTCCTCCTAGGGCAGATGCGCCTCTCCTACTGCAGGCTCACCTCTCCTAGTGCCGAATCATCTCTCATGGTGCAGACTAACACCGTCCTGGTGCACTCAAGCACTCCTCATGTTATCACTTCCTGGTGAAGGATCATCTCTCTGGTGTAAACTCACCCCCTAGTGGTGCAGCCTTCCTCTCCTAGTGCAGGTACATCTCTCCTAGTGCAGTCTCACCCCTACTACTGCAGGCTCACCTCTCCTAGTGCCGAGTCATCTCTCATGGTGCAGACTAACACCGTCCTGGTGCACTCAAGCACTCCTCATGTTATCACTTCCTGGTGAAGGATCATCTCTCTGGTGTAAACTCACCCCCTAATTGCGCATCCTTCTCCTCGTAGGGCAGATGCGCCTCTCCTACTGCAGGCTCACCTCTCCTGGTGCCTAGTCATCTCTCATGGTGCAGACTCACACCGTCCTGGTGCACTCAAGCACTCCTCATACACTCACTTCCTGGTGAAGGATCATCTCTCTGGTGTAAACTCACCCCCTAATGGCACAGCCTTCTCCTCCTTGGGCAGATGCGCCTCTAATACTGCAGGCTCACCTCTCCTGGTGCCGAGTCATCTCTCATGGTGCAGACTCACACCGCCCTGGTGCACCCAAGCCCTCCTCATACACTCACTTGCTAGTGAAGGATCATCTCTCTGGTGTAAACTCACCCCCTAATGACGCAGCCTTCTCCTCCTAGGGCAGATGCGCCTCTCCTACTGCAGGCTCACCTTTCCTGGTGCCTAGTCATCTCTCATGGTGCAGACTCACACCATCCTGGTGCACTCAAGCACTCCTCATGTTATCACTTCCTGGTGAAGGATCATCTCTCTGGTGTAAACTCACCCCCTAATTGCGCATCCTTCTCCTCGTAGGGCAGATGCGCCTCTCCTACTGCAGGCTGACCTCTCCTAGTGCCGAGTAATCTCTCATGGCGCAGACTCACACTGTCCTGGTGCACCCAAGCACTCCTCGTTCACTCACTTCCTGGTGAAGGATCATCTCTCTGGTGTAAACTCACCCCCTAGTTGTGCAGCCTTCCTCTCCTAGTGCAGGTAAATCTCTCCTAGTGCAGTCTCACCCCTACTACTGCAGGCTCACCTCTCCTAGTGCCGAGTCATCTCTCATGGTGCAGACTAACACCGTCCTGGTGCACTCAAGCACTCCTCATGTTATCACTTCCTGGTGAAGGATCATCTCTCTGGTGTAAACTCACCCCCTAATTGCGCATTCTTCTCCTCGTAGGGCAGATGCGCCTCTCCTACTGCAGGCTCACCTCTCCTGGTGCCTAGTCATCTCTCATGGTGCAGACTCACACCGTCCTGGTGCACTCAAGCACTTCTCATGCACTCACTTCCTGGTGAAGGATCATCTCTCTGGTGTAAACTCACCCCCTAATGACGCAGCCTTCTCCTCCTAGGGCAGATGGGCCTCTCCTACTGCAGGCTCACCTCTCCTGGTGCCTAGTCATCTCTCATGGTGCAGACTCACACCGCCCTGGTGCACCCAAGCACTCCTCACGTTATCACTTCCTGGTGAAGGATCATCTCTCTGGTGTAAACTCACCCCCTAATTGCGCATCCTTCTCCTCGTAGGGCAGATGCGCCTCTCCTACTGCAGGCTGACCTCTCCTAGTGCCGAGTAATCTCTCATGGCGCAGACTCACACCGTCCTGGTGCACCCAAGCACTCCTCATGCACTCACTTCCTGGTGAAGGATCATCTCTCTGGTGTAAACTCACCCCCTAGTGGTGCAGCCTTCCTCTCCTAGTGCAGGTACATCTCTCCTAGTGCAGTCTCACCCCTACTACTGCAGGCTCACCTCTCCTAGTGCCGAGTCATCTCTCATGGTGCAGACTAACACCGTCCTGGTGCACTCAAGCACTCCTCATGTTATCACTTCCTGGTGAAGGATCATCTCTCTGGTGTAAACTCACCCCCTAATTGCGCATCCTTCTCCTCGTAGGACAGATGCACCTCTCCTACTGCAGGCTCACCTCTCCTGGTGCCTAGTCATCTCTCATGGTGCAGACTCACACCGTCCTGGTGCACCCAAGCACTCCTCATGCACTCACTTCCTGGTGAAGGATCATCTCTCTGGTGTAAACTCACCCCCTAATGACGCAGCCTTCTCCTCCTAGGGCAGATGCACCTCTCCTACTGCAGGCTCACCTCTCCTGGTGCCTAGTCATCTCTCATGGTGCAGACTCACACCGCCCTGGTGCACCCAAGCACTCCTCACGTTATCACTTCCTGGTGAAGGATCATCTCTCTGGTGTAAACTCGCCCCCTAATGGCGCAGCCTTCTCCTTGTAGGGCAGATGTACCTCTCCCACTGCAGGCTCAGCTCTCATGGCACAGACACTATTTCCATTTAAAGAGCGCATGGCTAGCCAAATAGGGTTTCCCGGAGCTAATGCAAAAACTCAAATCAGCCACCGCAACACTAATGCCAGAATTGGAACAGCCAAGTCATCAATTGTTTATGGAATACCATCTCTGTGGAACCGAGGCAGAGATGAAGGGGGAAGAAACTCCATAGTTTTGGAGCCAGGCATCTAAAAGAATGTCCTCCTTGTCTGACACGATAAATCAGTAGAGCACAGGGTTCTCTAGGTACTGTAGGGGGTCGCCAGCTTCCTAAGGTATCATGGTCCGGCCTACGTAAGTGTTCAATAGACAAAGCAAAGTGCTTTGAAATGTATGTGCTTAACCTCAGGTAGCCAGTGAAGGTCCCTGCGCTGAGTAGAGACCGGAGAGTATTTACAGATTTAAGAGAAGTGCAGCCCCTTTCTGGGTCGTTTGGGGCCTTACAACTGCAGCTTTAGAAGCTCCAAGGTCACGGATATTCCCATAGTCCAGTCGCGGTCCAGAGGCTCCTCAGTTTTCCGAAACAAAAGCTGTGCACAGTGTTAATCTGGTGGTGAAGTCTCAGTTCCGAATTGAGACACATTCCCAAATTCTTCACTACATTTTTGGTGCCAGGAAAAGGTCCTAATGCCTCCGGTCACCAGGCCAAGTCCCATAGGCTTGGCTGGTTATCCACTAACAGGACTTTGTTGCTGTTGAGTTTGAGGCAATGTAACCCCATTTAACAGTCAACGGCTTCCAGGCTCTTTCCAGGGTCAGGAGTGAGAAAAAACACAATTTCAGTGTCGTCCGCATAGGATATCATTATATCATTGAGAAACCAAAGGATTGTATCATGTCGCCTAGGAGGCGGACATATAAATTAAAAGAGTAGGGCTTTAAGAAGAGTTCTGCAGTACCCCAGTTTGACCACCACCTGGAAGGAGCGCGCCTCCAAAAAGGAGGTGAACCTGCACAGATCCTCAATTCTCAAGGCTCCTGAGAAGAACAAGGCGAGATACCATCGGAAAAGCAGCACTCGGATCCAAAAGAGGAGCGCTGCGGCTCCACCGCTGTCGAGTGTCCCTTTGAGGTCCTCCGTGACCCAACCGATGGAAACTTGAATGAGACCAATTATTTTTTTCCAGAGTTTTATATAGCACGAACTTGACCTGAAGTTATAGGGTATTAGAGCGCTTTACACGAGCACCAGTAGCATTACACATTCATTTTTGTTAGGCACAGGGAGATTAAGGGCCATATGTATCAAGGTACCAATTTGCGATTCTGTAATAGCGATTTTTAAGAAATCGCTATTTCAGAATCGCAAATTGGTATGTATCAAGAAAATTGCAATTTTTTAGCGATTTCTTGATATTCCTTAATTGCAAATTCGCAAATTGCGAATTCGCAATTAAGGAATACTTCCCATTCATTTCTATGGGCCAGGAGGCCCATAGGAAGGAATGGGAATTTATTCTCAATTTGCGATTCGCAATTTGCTAATCGCAAATTGAGAATAATTTCAAGGGTGCAGGGGTGTCCAAAGGACCCCCTGTTGCACCCCTGAAATAAGCATGGGTGCACATGTGGTGCACACACATGCCCTTAGGGCATGTATGTATGTGTGTCACATGGCACTTTGAAAAATGCAAAAATGGGCATTTTTCAAGAAATTCGCCAATCAATCAAGCAATCAATCATTGAAATTTATATAGCGCGCTACTCACCTGGAGGGTCTCAAGGCGCTTGGGAAGGGGGGGGGTCCGCTACTGCTCGAACAGCCAGGTCTTGAGTTGCTTCCTGAAGGAGAGGTGGTCTTGGGTAATACGGAGGTGGATGGGGAGGGAATTCCAGGTCTTGGCTGCCAGGTAGGAGAAGGATCTTCCTCCCATGGTGGCTCTTCGAATGCGTGGAACGGCGGCGAGGGCGTGGCTGGTCGATCTTAGTTGGCGGGTGGGAGTGTAGAAGGTCAGGTGGTTGTTGAGGTACCTGGGTCCTAGGTCGTGGAGGGCTTTGTGTGCGTGGGTGAGGAGGCGGAACGTGAATCTTTTGTTGACGGGGAGCCAGTGCAGGTCTTTCAGGTGTCTGGAGATGTGGTTGTGATGGGGGATGTTCAGGATGAGTCGTGCGGAGGCGTTCTAGATGCGTTGGAGCCTTTTCTGCAGTTTGGCTGTGGTTCCGGTGTAGAGGGTGTTACCGTACTCCAGTCGGCTGGTGACAAGTGCCTGGGTGACCGTCTTCCTGAAGTTGGTGGTAATTTGCGATTCCTTAAGGGCATTTTGCTAATTTTTTTTCCTTTATACATTGCATTTAAGGAATCGCAAAATTTGCGATTCCTTAAATGCAATTGCAAAATAAGGAATCGCAAATTTTGCGATTCCTTATTTTGCACCATTTTTGTTAATACATACCATTTAGCAAATACGCATTCGCAAAATTTTGGCCTTTGCAAATGCAAATTTGTATGATACATATGGCCTTAAGTGATTTGCCCAGAATCACAGGACGTTGAGCGTCATTGCCGAGACTCGAACCCGGTTCCCCAGATCTGAGATTGACCATCCTAGCCCATTCCGCAACATTCTCACCCCTAAATGCAGGAGATTGTGGGATTCCAAGTAATCAGACAGTTATGTCCTAATATGTTTCGCTAATATTTTAGCCTGGAACAACAGAAGAGAAATTGGCTGGTAGTTTTCTGGCTTAGAAGCGTCCAAGTTAGATATGTTTTTACAAAGGCATGATGGTTGCATGTTTCCATACCTGGGGGACAGAAGCAGATGAGATGGAAAGATGAAGCAGTTAGAAAAGTATGAGAGCAATCCATGGAGCAGCCAGTTTGAGGATCCAGGGAGGCGCAGGATCCTATGGAGTGCCGGATTTCACTGAGGTCAAACTAGGCTCGGGCCGGGCTTTATCTAAGGGTCCGAAAGCTGATGGCAGGTAATCCATCTAAGGTAAACCTGGACAGCACACCATAGAGGCATCTACATCAGATCCTCCCAGGAGAGAAGACTGGTTACCTCCAAATTTCTTTAACAAGAAGAAGGTTAGTTAGTCCTGAGAAATGGTTTGCTAGGGTTTAAGCCTGCCGGGTTTAACAAGAATTTCACAATAAAACAATCTCCTTGGCAGAATTGTTTGAATTATCAATTATTCCTACATAGTGCATCACTCATGCCTTCCTGACAGCCTCGTGATAATCTATAATGGCTTCTTTATAATGTATTTTGGCATATTGATCATAGGATTTATGCCAGTTGCATTCCATAATATTATACGTTTTCTTTAGGGCTAACAAATCCTGATTAAACCATTTGGCAGGGGAATGACCCTTCCTTAGAGGCCTAGAAGAACTTGGAATGAGACAGGCCTGGGCCGAGTTAATCCATGCATTCAACTTTTTTTCCAGTAACCCTAGCCGAATGTTCGGTGAAGGACGGGAGGTGGGCAGGAGTTATAGAACCTTGTGAGGTCTAACTTGGACCATTTCCTAGAAAGAACTTTCTGTGCCTGGGGAGGCAAAGTCTGAAAAATCAAAGCACACATATGGGGATTTGGTGCAGGGCAGCGCAGCAATTCACCTTGCTGAGCTGCCCTGCATGAAAGTTAAAGGGCAGGAATGTGCAGTATCTATGGCATACAGAGCATTCCTGTCCATTCCCCCTGCACTGGAGCACTTTCAGCAGTCTAGCGCCGATGCAGGCAGCCTAGCACCATAGTACAAGGGTGCCTGTGTTGCATGCAGGATTGTTTTTGGGAAAGAGGTAGAACCTTCCTGCGCAAAAACAATCCTGGGAGGCTTTTTTTCTCTTTCGATATGGGCTGAAGAACTTTGAAAGAGGATAAAACGAGGAGAAATTAAAATATTTATCCTCATTGCGTCTCTCCCCGGGGAGGCATAAGGATTTGGCACTTCCCAGGTTTACATGGTCATGTAAATCTGGGGATGCATCAAAATCCATTGGTGTTGTGTTGGAACACAGAACCGCCCCTGTGAAGCCTCCTTAGAGCATAGAAAGGGAAAGCAGCGATGTGCGCTGTGATGCCAGACTCCATATGTATGAGGCCTTTTAAAGCCTCGTGCAGAGGCTTTGTGTGGCCTCATAAATATGATTTGGCACAGACTAGTGCAAAGTCACCGCCTCCTAGTGTAGACTCTCCACCCTCTAGTGCAGACTCACTGCCTCCTAGTGCAGACTCTCCACCTCCTAGTGCAGACTCACTGCCTCCTAGTGCAGGCTCTCCGCCTCCTAGTGCAGACTCTCCACCCCTAGTGCAGACTCACTGCCTACTAGTGTAGACTCTCCACCCCTAGTGCAGACTCACTGCCTACTAGTGTAGACTCTCCACCTCCTATTGCAGACTCTCCGCCTCCTAGTGCAGACTCACTGCCTCCTAGTGCAGACTCTCCACCCCCTAGAGCAGACTCACTGCCTCCTAGTGTAGCTCTCTACCTCCTAGTGCAGACTCACTGCCTCCTAGTGTAGCTTCCCCACCTCCTAGTCCAGACTCTCCACCCCCTAGAGCAGACTCACTGCCTCCTAGTGTAGACTCTCCACCCCCTAGAGCAGACTCACTGCCTCCTAGTGTAGACTCTCCACCCCCTAGTGCAGACTCACTGCCTCCTAGTGCAGACTCTCCACCCCCTAGAGCAGACTCACTGCCTCCTAGTGTAGCTCTCTACCTCCTAGTGCAGACTCACTGCCTCCTAGTGTAGACTCTCCACCCCTAGTGCAGACTCACTACCTCCTAGTGCAGACTCTCTGCCTCCTACTGCAGACTCTCCACCCCTAGTGCAGACTCACTACCTCCTAGTGTAGACTCTCCACCTCCTAGTGCAGACTCTCTGCCTCCTAGTGCAGGCTCTCCATCTCCTAGTGCAGACTCTCCGTCTCCTAGTGCAGACTCTCTGCCTCCTAGTGCAGGCTCTCCACCTCCTAGTGCAGACTCTCCGCCTCCTAGTGCAGACTCACTACCCCTTAGTGCAGACTCTCCACCTCCTAGTGCAGACTCACTGCCTCCTAGTGCAGACTCTCCATCTCCTAGGGCAGACTCACTGCCACCTAGTGCAGGCTCTACGCCTCCTAGTGTAGACTCTCCGCCTCCGAGTGCAGACTCACCGCCTCCTAGTGCAGACTCACCGCCTCCTAGTGTGGATTCTCAGGCTCCTAGTGCAGACTCACCACCTTCTAGTGCAGACTCTCCACCTCCTAGTGCAGACTCACTGCCTCCTAGTGCAGACTCTCTTCCTCCTAGTGAAGACTCACCGCCTCCTAGTGCAGACTCTTCGCCTCCTAGTGCAGACTCACTGCCTCCTAGTGCAGGCTCTCCACCTCCTAGTGCAGACTCTCCGCCTCCTAGTGCAGACTCACTGCCCCTTAGTGCAGACTCTACACCTCCTAGTGCAGACTCTCCACCTCCTAGTGCAGACTCACTGCCTCCTAGTGCAGACTCTCCGCCTCCTAGTGCAGACTCACTGCCTCCTAGTGCAGACTCTCCACCTCCTAGTGCAGACTCTACGCCTTCTAGTGCAGACTCTCCGCCTCCTAGTGCAGACTCACTGCCTCCTAGTGCAGGCTCTCCACCTCCTAGTGCAGACTCTCCGCCTCCTAGTGCAGACTCACTGCCCCTTAGTGCAGACTCTCCACCTCCTAGTGCAGACTCTCCACCTCCTAGTGCAGACTCACTGCCTCCTAGTGCAGACTCTCCGCCTTCTAGTGCAGACTCACTGCCTCCTAGTGCAGACTCTCTGCCTCCTAGTGCAGACTCTACGCCTTCTAGTGCAGACTCTCCGCCTCCTAGTTCAGACTCTCCACTTCCTAGTGCAGACTCACCACTTACTAGTGTAGATTCACCGCCTCCTAGTGCAGACTCTCCGCCTCCTAGTGCAGACTCTCCGCCTCCTAGTGCAGACTCTCCGCCTCCTAGTGCAGACTCACTGCCTCCTAGTGAAGACTCTCCGCCTCCTAGTGCAGACTCACTGCCCCTTAGTGCAGACTCTCCACCTCCTAGTGCAGACTCTCCACCTCCTAGTGCAGACTCACTGCCTCCTAGTGCAGACTCTCCGCCTCCTAGTGCAGACTCACTGCCTCCTAGTGAAGACTCTCCGCCTCCTAGTGCAGACTCTACGCCTTCTAGTGCAGACTCTCCACTTCCTTGTGCAGACTCACCACTTCCTAGTGCAAATTCACCGCCTCCTAGTGCTGACTCACCACCTCCTAGTGCAGACTCACCCCTTCTATTGCAGGCTCACCCCATCTAGTGCATGCTCACCCCTCCTAGTGCAGGCTCACCCCATCTGGTGCAGACTCATCCCTTCTAGTGTAGGCTCACCCCTTCTAGTGCAAACTCACCCCTTCTAGTGCAGGCTCACCCCATCTAGTGCATGCTCACCCCTTCTACTGCAGGCTCACTCCTTCTAGTGCATGCTCACCCCTTCTAGTGCAGGCTCACCCCATCTAGTGCATGCTCACCCCTCCTAGTGCAGGCTCACCCCATCTAGTGCAGACTCATCCCTTCTAGAGTAGGCTCAACCCTTCTAGTGCAGGCTCACCCCATCTAGTGCATGCTCACCCCTTCTACTGCAGGCTCACTCCTTCTAGTGCAGGCTCGCCCCTTCTACTGCAGGATCACTCCTTCTAGTGCAGGCTCGCCCCTTCTAGTGCAGCCTCACCCTTTCTAGTACATGCGCACTCCTTCTAGTGCAGGCTCACCCCTTCTAGTGCAGGCTCACCCCTTCTAGTGCAGGCTCACCCCTTCTAGTGCAGGCTCACCCCTTCTAGTGCAGGCTCATCCCTTCTAGTGTAGGCTCGCTCCTTCTAGTGCAGACTCACCCCTTCTAGTACAGGCTCATCCCTTCTAGTGCAGGCTCGCTCCTTCTAGTGCAGACTCACCCCTTCTAGTACAGGCTCACCCCTTCTACTGCAGGCTCACTCCTTCTAGTGCAGGCTCATCCCTTCTAGTGCAGGCTCGCTCCTTCTAGTGCAGACTCACCCCTTCTAGTACAGGCTCACCCCTTCTACTGCAGGCTCACTCCTTCTAGTGCAGGCTCATCCCTTCTAGTGCAGGCTCACCCCTTCTAGTGCAGGCTCACCCCTTCTAGTGCAGACTCACTCCTTCTAGTGCAGGCTCACCCCTTCTACTGCAGGCTCACCCCTTCTAGTGTAGGCTCACCCCTTCTACTGCAGGCTCACTCCTTCTAGTGCAGGCTCACCCCTTCTACTGCAGGCTCACCCCTTCTAGTGCAGGCTTACCCCTTCTACTGCAGGCTCATCCCTTCTAGTGCAGGCTCGCTCCTTCTAGTGCAGACTCACCCCTTCTAGTGCAGGCTCACTCCTCCTAGTGCAGGCTCACCCCTTCTAGTGCAGGCTCACCCCTTGTAGTGCAGACTCACCCCTTCTACTGCAGGCTCACTCCTTCTAGTGCAGGCTCACCCCTTCTACTGCAGGCTCACACCTTCTAGTGCAGGCTCACCCCTTCTAGTGCAGGCTCACCCCTTCTAGTGCAGGCTCACCCCTTCTAGTGCAGGCTCACCCCTTCTAGTGCAGGCTCATCCCTTCTAGTGCAGGCTCGCTCCTTCTAGTGCAGACTCACCCCTTCTAGTACAGGCTCATCCCTTCTAGTGCAGGCTCGCTCCTTCTAGTGCAGACTCACCCCTTCTAGTACAGGCTCACCCCTTCTACTGCAGGCTCACTCCTTCTAGTGCAGGCTCATCCCTTCTAGTGCAGGCTCGCTCCTTCTAGTGCAGACTCACCCCTTCTAGTACAGGCTCACCCCTTCTACTGCAGGCTCACTCCTTCTAGTGCAGGCTCATCCCTTCTAGTGCAGGCTCACCCCTTCTAGTGCAGGCTCACCCCTTCTAGTGCAGACTCACTCCTTCTAGTGCAGGCTCACCCCTTCTACTGCAGGCTCACCCCTTCTAGTGTAGGCTCACCCCTTCTACTGCAGGCTCACTCCTTCTAGTGCAGGCTCACCCCTTCTACTGCAGGCTCACCCCTTCTAGTGCAGGCTTACCCCTTCTACTGCAGGCTCACCCCCTCTAGTGCAGACTCACCCCTTCTAGTGCAGGCTCACCCCTCCTACTGCAGGCTCACTCCTTCTAGTGCAGGCTCACTCCTCCTAGTGCAGGCTCACCCCTTCTAGTGCAGGCTCACCCCTTGTAGTGCAGACTCACCCCTTCTACTGCAGGCTCACTCCTTCTAGTGCAGGCTCACCCCTTCTACTGCAGGCTCACACCTTCTAGTGCAGGCTCACCCCTTCTAGTGCAGGCTCACCCCTTCTAGTGCAGGCTCACCCCTTCTAGTGCAGGTTCACCCCTTCTAGTGCAGACTCACCCCTTCTAGTGTAGGCTCACCCCTTTTACTGTAGGCTCACTCCTTCTAGTGCAGACTCACCCCTTCTAGTGCAGGCTCACCCCTTCTAGTGCAGACTCACCCCTTCTAGTGTAGGCTCACTCCTTCTACTGCAGGCTCACTCCTTCTAATGCAGGCTCTGCCCTTCTAGTGCAGACTCACCCCCTCTAGTGCAGGCTCACCCCTTCTAGTGCAGACTCACCCCTTCTAGTGTAGGCTCACCCCTTTTACTGTAGGCTCACTCCTTCTAGTGCAGACTCACCCCTTCTAGTGCATGCTCACCCTTTCTACTTCAGGCTCACTCCTTCTGGTGCAGGTTCGCCCCTTCTAGTGCAGACTCACCGCTTCTAGTGCAGGCTCACCCCTTCTAGTGCAGGCTCACCCCTTCTAGTGCAGGCACACCCCTTCTAGTGCAGGCGCACCCCTTCTAGTGCAGACTCACCCCTTCTAGTGCAGACTCACCCCTTCTAGTGCAGACTCACCCCTTCTAGTGCAGGCTCACCCCTTCTAGTGTAGGCTCACCCCTTCTAGTGCAGGCTCACCCCCTTCTAGTGCAGGCTCACCCCTTCTACTGCAGAGTCACCCCTTCTAGTGCAGGTTCACCCCTTCTAGTGTAGGCTCACCCCTTCTAGTGCAGACTCACCCCTTTCTAGTGCTGGCTCACCCCTTCTAGTGCAGGCTCATCTCTCCTGCTGTAAAGGACCCACCTCCGAGGTCCCCTCCCCGGGCACACCCTCTCTCCTGGGGCAGACTCCTCCTGGAGCGGGGATCTGCCCTGCTGCCGTCCTCTGGCACACCCTGCCGTGCCCTGCTGACACTGGCCGCCTGCCAGCCTCCCGGGGTTATAATTATCCCGGACTCTTCGGACAAGACAAGGAACATTCTTTGCTATCTGTTCGAGTTCCGGCCTTGGCACCGTGCGCTGCTCTCCCACTCACTCCTCGAGAGCGGGCAGACTGCGGTCTGACTCCGCCCCCTGTCCATCCTGCACTGGGATCTGATGGGTGAGTGAACACCAGGACACGAGTTTGTAACAGCGGCCTGTTGCATCCACTTCAGGGTCTATTCGGCCCCATGCTCACAGGTTCGAACCGGTGGGTCCACTCCGCCTTTTATCACTCTGAGGGCAAGGATCACAACCTACCTCCCCAGGTCTCAAAAGCGCCAACCACGCATGCCTAACTACAATGCTATTTGCCGGAGGCTCACTGCACCGTACAACCATGTCAACCAGTAGGACAACTCAAACCAGGAGCCACTGGCCACTTCTTACTACCAGCAAAACCCAGCACCATCAGGTAAGTCCAGCCAGCGCACCTCCACCGACACATGTCGTGTCGAGACCCTTGATCCTGGGAGCACATGGACCACAAGGTTTCTCCATTTTTTATCCGGCCCAATCACTTTCAACGGTGTCGCTAGAAGGTTCCTAAGGCCATTCCTGGATTGTCCAGCTGAAGATGTGTCAGTCAGAATATCTTTATTCGACTTATTACAAGTCATACAAAGAAACGAAACAATAAAACCCTGAAAGGGATATATACATAAATGACCCTTCAATTACCTAAAAAACATCAAACTAAAAACACATTATATTATAAATACTATATACAAGAATAAATAGAAAATACATTTTACAATCCATCAAAGAAAAACAGAACAATTTTAAAAAGTTTAAGGCGACATCTAACCTCCCCTTTTTGCCCTTACAGCGGCCACTAAGAAGTTTGCAATACAAAAAGTTGTACAGGGGTTAGTCAGGAGTTGTAAATATAGCAACGCCGGACGCACCTGAGTAAAGCCTGCTTCTTTCAGGATAGGGAGCAAATATTTTCTTCTCTGCTCATGATATAAACTACAAAACATAATGAAATGCATTGTATCCTGAACAGAAAAATGGTCGCAACTGCAAGGGGGGGCTGAATCTGGCTTCTGCCAAGATGTAAAAGAACCTAAGTAAAAATGTATCAGGTTAAACCTAAATTTAGTTAATAAAAACCTGTGGTAAGGGACTGTGACAAAAATGAGATAAGATGCAAGAGATGGTTCGCTCACCAAAAAGTTATGGGCCCTAACTGCTGGCTTCTGCATTTCAAATTCTTCACGACGCGTTTCCTTCATAACCCTGAATGACTGTTTTATAAGGTCTATGTCCAAAGCTCTAATTTTATCTGGGCTTAAAAAGAGTTCCGGGCGACCCAGATCAGTAAATGAGTTGATCAAATAGGCCAACCATGGGATGCTACTATGTTTATCAAGTAATAAAACATCCTTCAATATTATGTGGTTCAAAGGGAGATCTTCGTTCAACCACATTTTCAGCCACAGAGTTAGAGGTGCTAAACTCAATGAGTCTGACAGGTAGGGTAAACCCACCTCTTTATGTATGGAAAGAGTCGGAGTTGACTGGGGGATAGAGAGAAGCGATCTTATAAATCTATTTTCTGCCCTTTGAATTGGGTCAAGATTCACATACCCCCACAAAGGGGATCCATACAGGGCAATAGCAACAGGCTTGCACTTATAGATCTTCAGAAGGGCTTCCATTGGCCTGGCACCCAACTTGCCAGCAAAGCCCAGGAGCGCTGAGGAAGATCTTATGACCGCCAGCCTCTTAGCTCTAATCTGTGGCCCCCACGTTCCATTCTGGTCAAACAAAACTCCCAGGTAGGGAAATGTGGTTACCTTGGCAACCAAGGCCCCTCTGCAGAAAAATGATTTATGTTTCTTTTTGAAACGTTCACGGCTCATAACCATAGTATGCGATTTCGCGGCATTATCCCTAAGGTCTAGGTTATCCATGAACGAGCCAAAAGCGTCTAGAAGACGCTGCAGACCTACACCAGTGCGAGCGATCAACACGGCGTCATCCGCGTACAGGAGTGCCGGAATATGGACTCCTCCTGCACGTGGTACATCCGCGTCCTGGTCTCGCAGATATTCCCCCAGGCCATTGATGTAGATGGTAAAAAGCGTGGGCGATAAAATGCAGCCTTGCCGGACCCCTTTTAATGATTTAAAAAGCGGGGTACATCTGCCGTTGTTTGACACTCGGACAGCTGCAAAAAGCTCCTGATGCATGGTTGCCATGAACGTAACCAAGGCTTCATCAATACCCATCTCTAAAAGAATTGTCCAGAGTTTTGCCCTATTGACGAGGTCAAAGGCCGAGGATAGGTCCATAAATGCTAAAAACACAGAACCCTCCTTGGCCACCGTGTACTTTGAGATGAGTAGATGCAGATTAATACATTGTTCGACCGTCCCTTTTCTCTCTCTAAAACCATATTGTAGGTCAGACAACCCACCACAGCCCTCAACATTCTCCCTCAATCTGGATAAAAGAACTCTGGCCAGAATTTTTATCGTTGAGTCCAAGAGGGATATAGGCCTATAGAACGCGGGGTCATCCCGCTGACCTTTGTTTTTGAAAATAGGGACGATGGTGGATCTGGCCCACGAGGCAGGAGCTGGGTTACAATTAACTGCATTAAACACATTTGACATAACCTCAGCCCACAGTTTAGGAGAGTACATAAAAAAGTCAGCAGGCACTCCATCGGGACCAGGTGCCTTATGTTTGGTGGTAGCCAGGATAGCTTTCTCCACTTCTTGTGGGTTAAAGATGATGGGATGAGGATCCACATTTGTTAATGGAACATCATTACAACTGACTTCGTCACCCCCATAAACATTTTTAAAGAAACACAACCATTTTTCATCTGTGATCACGCAGTCCATAGGTGCATTGCTGTCAACAGAGAATATGGGCTGTTTGACAATCTCCCAAAATCTCCTACTGTCCTTCAGCACTGCTGCCGATAGGAGATTGTCCCATGTTTCGCTTTTGATGGTGTCTTTGCGTTTCTTGACGGCTGACTTATAGTTTTTCCTTAAGCTCAGGATTACATCTTTGTCCCTTTGAGTCTTTTTTAAGGCTGCCAGTAAATCTCTATGGGCTTTTGAACATGCAGAATCAAACCATCGCTTATGTCCTTGTCCAACCTGTAATGGTTTTGCTAAAAGATCCTTGGATACCTGATTACAGATTGCCTCATAAGCCGCTACTATGTGAGAACCTTGCGTGCCCGGGTTTTTGCAGATCTCCACATTATCTTTGATTTTAAGAAAACATTTTCCATAAAAATTTTCCGGAATCACTTTAGCCCACTTCACTCGTCGGTCTTGATCAGTGGTCCTCAGTGGGTGAGCCGATTTTTGTTTCCTTGGTGGCGCACCCATCTGGGCTCCCCAGGCCACTTCGAGTAAAACTGGGTTATGGTCACTATAGTGTGTAGCAACTGTACGATAAGCCATGGTCTGATTTATGATCCCTTGTGAGACAAAAATGAAATCAATCACTGTGCCATTTTGAGCGCCGTTAAAAGTTGGCAATCTCAAGCCACTATCCGGTTCATACAAGTCGTAATTAGCCAACAGATCCTCAAGCTCCTGGCCCTCAGCAGAATGTTCGAAATGAGGGCCCTGTAAGGCTGCATCATCAAACTCAATTGTACTTCTTCCCTTACATGATAGGTTACATAAATGAATATTAAAATCGCCTAATAAAATAAACTCAAAAACTAACTCGGTATTCTGTACTGCCATGTTTAAAATGTTGTCCAAACTGGAGATATTGCGACCGCTATATTCAGAATTCCCTGAATTGTAGAAATTTACAAATAAAGTCCTACAAGTTTTGTTAATCACCCTTTCAATCATAAGGATATTGTCAGAGTCAGTACTGATCTCCCTGTAGCTGCCCGCTAAATCTAATGCAAACAAAATCACCAAGCCACCTTTAGCTCTGCCTGCCCTGCTAGCCACTGCTGGTTTAGTAAAGCAGGTGAACCCATCCCACCAAAGGTTGCTGGATGTGTCCCATGTTTCTTGTAAGGCGATTATATGGTGCTTAGTGACAAAACTAGTCCAGGAGTTATCCCGGCGTTTTGCAGCTAAGCCTGCTACGTTCCAACTAATAATCCTGCAGGAATTAGTGGGTACCCTTAATTCATTTGTGACCTCTAAATCACCCTCCGCTACTAGTTGCAATGATATGCCATGGCTATTGCCGACTAGAGACGGACTCTGTATGCCCTCTCCCCCCGTACTCAAGTCTGCCGTAGCCACAATACAAGATTCAAACACTTGCTGTGCAGGGGTCATTGACACTTGAGACTCTGATACTACATTGGGGGCAAGAATATTTGATTGCTCAAAAATATTCAAATCACCACATATTGCTATTGGGTTATTCAACCCCTCCCTGTCCATATCGACTCCTTGGACGAGTCAATCACAAGTATTCAGGTCCGATAAAGGACCGAACCTATTTCCTGTGGCAAAACCCCACTCAAAAGGAGTAGCCACCTGACCCTGTCCGTGTGGAGCTGGGTTCCACATAGGTTGTGGAATATATGAGCGTGTAGGGAAGTGGTCATTTCTCAACCAGTGTGAGGGCCTAAATCCCTGCGCGCTATATTCATGGCCCATAAGGCCGGAACCCCAGCCATTAGGCCTTGTATCGTATGCAAGGGGTTGCCTATTAGTTGACTCTGTGTGATAATTAAGTCTTCCCGGCTCACGATATACTGTACGCTTGGACCAGTCATTTAAATGTTGAGATGTGGAACCCCCGCCCCAACTACTGGGGTTAGCGTGTCTTTTATGACTTGGAATAATGGGTATAGTAGCAAACCGGGTCGCATCATAGAAGAACTTTAGCGTAAGAGGAACTATAGAGCCGCTACGGCGTTGGGGTGGGAAAACATTATTCAAAATTTCTGGGAGGACCTCGGAATTGGCAAAGTTTAGGATTACACAGTCCCCCTGGAACTTTTTAGGCTTACTGCCAATCCAGGAGACCCTCCTAGTCATGACAATATCCCCTGCCAATTTATCAAGCCCTTGTTGTGCCATATACATATTGTTGGAGAGCCAATGTAATGCTTTGTCTTTTAAATCTTGATTAGACTCTTTTTTCCCTTGTGATAGGACCGGGACATTCGCCAGCACCAGCACTACTGGCGAAGCTTCCACGACAAATTGGGCTGAAACATCCTCTTGATGTATAACTACTGGTGCACCAGGGGTACTGTTTCGGCCATCTCTATTGTCTACGACAGCATCCTGACCAGGAATAGGTACAGAAGGCAACGCTGGCAAAAGCAGCGGACCTTGTTGCATGGGTTGCAAGTTGCTTTCGGGTGGGGTCACCTCCACAACTGTGGGTATTAAATTTGTGACGAGAGAGGATAGATTCTCGACCTCGTCTACTAGTTTAATATGTACCCCACCCAATTTTTTAACCTCAGATGTTGTTTTGTCTAATTTCCCGATGAGGGGCTTAATTATTGTCCTAATCTTGATATCTATCATTTCTTGGATCCTATTAAAAAGATCGTCATCGCTAGTGCATTTGGGCTCTATATCAATGTCGGGCTCCGTGTGTCTCCCCCCTCGCCTAGTGGGTGGTGTGGCGGGTTTTTTCCTTCCTAATTGTTTCCCCCCCCTCTTAGCTTGAAGTCTTCTGCAGGCTCTAACTGCCCGTGTTGAGGGCTGCAAGGATTGTGAATCTTCCTCCGGAACGGCTGGCTGATGGTTCACATCAATAAAAACACTATCTGATAGATCTATTAAATCAGTTCTTTCTATTGATAGGTCAACATCAGCGTCGGCATCAGCCGCTACCTCAATACTGTTATTTTGAGGATCTTGCTCTGCGGGAACTGACGGTTGTTTTTCCATGAGTGACTCCGATGTCGCTGTGCTTAGGATGCTTGTGGAGGGGCTATCTGTATGCAAGATAGGTGATTGGCTTAGCCCAAGTGATTGCCTTCTCTTGTTGTTAATGCTACTAACTACTTGTACCAAGTATGAGTCGATAGTATTCACTGGCTCAACCGGGGCAGGAATCAGCTTTTTCCCCATGATTGTTAAAATAGTTTGTGATAGTCCTCAGGGCACAAATCTGGTAAGTACAGACAGTGTTGGCAACAATGTACCATGCAGGTCAGTCAACCATCCAGTAATGGAAATGGAGGCCAGTGCCTCTTAAAATAACAAAATCTATATTAAACTAAACTGGGAACAGTACCTTATAAAATATGCAGGAGATATCCAGGAGATATCAGGGGGGTGGCCTAGCCTGGCCGGTCGTGCCGCTGAGGGCCGTAGAGGGCCCGCCCTTTGCCCGGGCTTCGCCCCGGGCGTCCCGCGACGCGGGGGTCTCTGTGCTTTATCTGCGCCTCCTGGCGCGTTGTCCCCGCCTTGGCGTCGGTTCCTGTGCGCCGCCGCGTGGCCTGCCGGGATTAGTAGTCCCCGGAGCGGCGGCGCGGTAAATGGTGCTTTCCTGGCTCTTGGCGGTGGCGGCAAGACCCTGGTTCCGCTGTGCTAGACTCTCGGCGGTGGCGGCAGTAGGTAGGTTTAGTTCCCCCCGCTCTGCCGGGGTCTCTGTGCTTTATCTGCGCCTCCTGGCGCGTTGTCCCCGCCTTGGCGTCGGTTCCTGTGCGCCGCCGCGTGGCCTGCCGGGATTAGTAGTCCCCGGAGCGGCGGCGCGGTAAATGGTGCTTTCCTGGCTCTTGGCGGTGGCGGCAAGACCCTGGTTCCGCTGTGCTAGACTCTCGGCGGTGGCGGCAGTAGGTAGGTTTAGTTCCCCCCGCTCTGCCGGGGTCTCTGTGCTTTATCTGCGCCTCCTGGCGCGTTGTCCCCGCCTTGGCGTCGGTTCCTGTGCGCCGCCGCGTGGCCTGCCGGGATTAGTAGTCCCCGGAGCGGCGGCGCGGTAAATGGTGCTTTCCTGGCTCTTGGCGGTGGCGGCAAGACCCTGGTTCCGCTGTGCTAGACTCTCGGCGGTGGCGGCAGTAGGTAGGTTTAGTTCCCCCCGCTCTGCCGGGGTCTCTGTGCTTTATCTGCGCCTCCTGGCGCGTTGTCCCCGCCTTGGCGTCGGTTCCTGTGCGCCGCCGCGTGGCCTGCCGGGATTAGTAGTCCCCGGAGCGGCGGCGCGGTAAATGGTGCTTTCCTGGCTCTTGGCGGTGGCGGCAAGACCCTGGTTCCGCTGTGCTAGACTCTCGGCGGTGGCGGCAGTAGGTAGGTTTAGTTCCCCCCGCTCTGCCGGGGTCTCTGTGCTTTATCTGCGCCTCCTGGCGCGTTGTCCCCGCCTTGGCGTCGGTTCCTGTGCGCCGCCGCGTGGCCTGCCGGGATTAGTAGTCCCCGGAGCGGCGGCGCGGTAAATGGTGCTTTCCTGGCTCTTGGCGGTGGCGGCAAGACCCTGGTTCCGCTGTGCTAGACTCTCGGCGGTGGCGGCAGTAGGTAGGTTTAGTTCCCTGAAGATGTGGGAAACATCCTTTACAACGCAACTTTTACCACGCAGTGCTATTACAACGCAGGTTTTACAACGAAAACCATTACAACGCATTGCGCTGGGGGGCGCTCTAGGATAGGGAATAGATTTAATTTACTATCCAACACCTTCCCTAGTGCCCACGGTGACTGGAGTTGGAATAGTAAATTAAACTATTCACTATCCAGCACCCCAAAGCTCTATGCGTTGTAATGGTATGCGTTGTAAAAACTGCGTTGTAACAGCATGCGTGGTAAAAGCATGCGTTGTAACGTCATACATCCGAAGATGTCCACCTAAAATCTGGCATTTCCAAACCAGACTTCTTTCCTTTGACGGGTCCGGGTTCCTGTTCTAAACACAAGACCATAACCAGGTGCTCTTCATCCAACACCCAGAACAGCAGAAGCTTTCCACCACATCCGTCACAACATGCGTCACTTTCTACCACAAGTCTCTGCACTCACCCAATCTGTCATGGTCGCAGAGCCCACTGCACCAGAGCAAAAGACCCACACTTCAGTCCCCAGCTCCCTGACCATGCGGGAGCAATGGGACTGATCCCTTCGCCAGTCAACTGGTCAACCGAAGACCCAACGCCTGAGCTCGCCTGCCGCAAATCTCAAGAGCAGCTAATTCCCATATTAGGAGTTTACTTTCTCCAACTGCAGCAGACCACACCATCCCACACCACATCAACCTCATTGTCACATGGGATGTACCACAACAATCTCTATCCCAACCACTCCCTCCTAACAGGACCCATCCCCACTCAGAATCTAATCCCATCTTAAAACCTGACCGAACGAACACTACATTCAACTCTTAAAAATGCAAGCGACATGCTTGACATTGTGGTGGACGACGCATGATGCTCTGTCTCAGAGAAAGCTCAACCTCTCAACTACATGTTCACCCCAGACTTATAAAGATGTACACCAAAACAGAGAAGCCAGGTTAACACTGCGCACACAATCTGACCTGCAATACCATGTTTATCATTTGAGTAGTTATTTGTGCGGTGTTCAGCTCTTTGGTTCTCATGGCCCTCTACCAACCATCAGAGCACATCCTGAAGTCCCTGGGCGAGATACGGGCCCGGTCTTTACTGACCATACATACAAAATCCTTATAAATGAGAACCTCAACCTGAGAATTGACACACTGGAAAACACCCCTGCAGACGACCTGATAGAATCAATCAATCAATCAAGATTTGTAAAGCTCGGCTGCTTCACCCGTGAGGGTCTCAAGGCGCTGAAAACATGACTATTCTGGGGTTCAAACAAGTTATCAGTAGCCCAACAGAGGCAGCAGGCCATTCTCTCTGCCTGGTGTTCATACACAACATTAGCACATCCAAAATCTGGGTGATGTCAGGGCACCCATTAACTCATTGTCATTGAAGGGAGTCGCCCCCCTTGGAATGATCTTCATCCAGCAAACAAATTAACTTAATGGAGCCCCCCTCCCTGAAAACCTTCATCCACTCCATAAGCGTGGTCATCATCACTGGCTTCAATGGTCTCACCTTTCAAGACTCCTCCATCTTACTCTTCTTGGCTACTCAGAAGCTTGAGAGATATGGTCGCAGCCTCCCTTCCCCGGAGACGGCCAGACCTAATGCCAGTCAGGCACTTGAACAATCTTTGTAAGGCACAATTCACCACAGTGCACCCAGTGGAAAAGCATATTCACTTTAAAACCTTGGGTGTGACTCATAAGATTCTGCATGCCCATTGGGCTCCCACCTTGTCCAGTCTTCTTTCCTGGTACCAACCCTCCCGACGCCTTCGCTCAGCCGATCTTAGTCTGGCCACTGTCCTGCGATTTAGTACGGCCAGAGCTGGAGACCGCCCCTTTCGTGTCATGGTCCCTGCGCCGTGGAACTCATTACCTCTCCCTATTAGAAACATTGAAAACGATTTGCATTTTAGGAAATCCCTGAAGCCATGGCTCTTTTCCTTCCAATAACTGCCCTTTCTGTCAGGCTGATGGCTGCAGTTTATCCACATGCAAGGTCTAGCACTGGGAATCCCCGTGTTGGGGCAGCTATGCGCTTCACAAATCCCTTTAACATAACATGACACTGCAAAACACAGCAATCCAGTTTCAGAAATCAGCCAAACCCTGGTTCACTGATTAGGAAAAATCTATCATAACATCTCCAGTGCATTGCACCTGCTACTCTTCCTCCCTCTTCCTCCTGGCTCTCTGCCTCCCCCAGACAAAATGAGATAACAACTGCAATGTATTGTTCACAGGCATAGTGCATACTCCCCTTATACGGGGCAGCATGCTACACTGTGTAGGGTGTGTGGTTGGAAGTGTTGTGTCTTAGTACTGAGCATATGTGGGAAGTGCTTCCATGTTGTGAATGGTGATCAACAAGGTGCAGTTACGAGCCATAGCAAATAGCCAACAATAAATGTTTCAACAGTGCACTAGTAGATGTGAAAAGGCCAGGCCGCAACCAGTAACCACAATCACGTTGATTGCTGTCAGAGACTGATAATGCCATCCACTAGACCCACAGGAGTGAATACCATAATTACATCAGGATATGGACGTTGATTCACCAAAATGCCTTGTGTAGCGGAAGTGACATCACACCTTCATGACATCACAGCAAGTGACATACGACATTTGACTCTGAATATCCCCAGAAACTGGTATAACATGATCTGAAGACATTACAGTAATCGTCATAGCTAAAGTACCATAACTGCACTCTAACACTATACAGACAATTGTCCATTTTAGAAACCACCAACATTGGGGGCTGACATGACCATTGAAAGTGATGGGAAATATTACTTGCCGTCAATTGTTTACAAGCCAGACCTCTTCTCGGAGGCCTGAGAAAATGTTACGTTAAAAGTGATCAAGTCGTGTATTTAAAAGCACAATTTTCACAGAATTTTGCTGAAAAGCCATAGACTTTAAAAGCACACTCATACATATTAAAGTCCTTTCATGGTGTACCAAGGCAACGAAACCTGACGCTAATGAGGAAAAAAACATATTGCTTTCAGCATGTTTTATGGGTGCCCCTAGATGCCAAAGAGTACCTCCATTGTGTGGTTTATCATGCAGCCCTCTCATGGAATAGATATCCTCTTTTGCCGGCCATTGCAAACAATATGCCAGTGTCAGAATATTGCAATGAATTCCATGAATATATCTTATGTCAAAGTTGCCTCTAGTATGTCGGGCCAGTATTTTATCCTGGTGCCCCCTTCCATATGCCACAGTTTCTCTCTCTTATTTTAAGAAGGATCTGCAATGGGCTGGCGCCAAAGGTACCCCAATGCCAAAATATTCCTCAAGTATGCCAGTGCCAGCATTTCTCAGTGGGTGCCCCATATTCCAAGAATTAATTCTGGTATGCCACTACCAGTATTTTACGTAAGTATGACGTTATTCACCTCCATGATGCCGGTGCCAATATTTTGTCACATGTGCCTGTAATGATAACATTTGCCTCCAGTTTATCAGCAGCAGAATTTTTCCTGCATTCCTAAAAGCCAAGAATTACAGTATCAGTATGCCAAAGCCAATGGCGGACTCTACATTCTTAACCATGCTCACTTACCCTCACTCACACTCACTCATTTATTCTCACTAACTTGCACTCATTCACACTTATTCAGTATCTTGCACTTGCTCTCACTCACTCACTGACTCACTCCTACTCACTGACTCTCAATCATACTCGCTCATTTATTCTCACTAACTTGCACTCATTCACACTTATTCAGTATCTTGCACCTGCTCTTACTCACTCACTGACTCACTCATACTCACGGACTCTCAATCATACTCGCTCGCAATCTGCAACTAACTCTCACTAACTGCTACTGATTCTCACCCACGCATGCTCACACATATGGACACATTGAAGAAATGGTCAGGAAACAGTATTGATGAAGAAATTATTTTATTCCTGGGGAGCGCAGGTGGACGCTACCTTATCCTCGTCCACCCAGTAACGATCTAAGCTCAACATGCATAGAACAAGAATGTACAATTGAGTGGAAACATTCTCTCTACTAGGTTGCCTCATACATTCTCGTGCAACCTAGTTACTAAGCAACACAACACACCACACGTCCACAATCACACACTATCTTGCACACAAACACACTCTCACCCACAAGCATGCACACAAAAGAGATTTAAAAACACTTTTTTTCACTTACATCATGTGCAGCTGGTGATCTCGTTCCAGCTCTTGGTTATCCATTTTATATTAAAATAATAGCGAATAATACACTATTTTTCCCTATTAATATAAGAAAACAAGGGCCAAAAACAAGGATAGAGCGCCAAATACCATAATAACAAGCTGCCTTCGTCTTTTTTGGCACTGACTTTGCTACCTCTGAGGCAGGGGTTGCAAAGGCAGTGCAAGGGTAACAAAAGGCAAGGAAAAACAAGCTTTTGCAGTGCCCTGAACCAGACAAGGGAAATCTTTCCTATGCTTTCAGGAAGTGACGAGCTCAGGCCATTGTGTTGCCACATCCTCAACAACATGGTAATGTTCTTCTGTCAATCAAAAATTATAAAGATCTTCGATACGATTCTGATCAATCCACAAACATCATCAAACCATGCCATCATCCCTGCCACACTTCTGTCTCCTGAGACGGCCTTAAAACCAGTGGAAAAGCTCAAAATGAAAAGGTCAAAATCAAAACATCAACACTACCAGTGCAGGCTTGACCTAGCACTTTCTTTCCAACACTTGCCACCGAAAGGAGTAACAAGAAAAGCACATCTCTTGCCAAGGGATCGGCTCTAAGCCAGCTAAAACAGGTAACTACCCCACTCTCTGGACAAAAAAAACACAGATGCTAGCTATCCGCCTACCACCAACCCTTCAATATCCCAGTAAACACTGGAAAAGTGGTCAACTAGCAACTGCAAGACTACACTGACTGAGAAAAATCTCCTGTTCTATGACCATCAATCAGGCTTCAGGCAATGGAGAGAAATACCATTCATCCTGGCAAAGATCAGAGAGGAAATCCTCGTCAAACCTTTGAAGGCCAACAGGCAGCCCTGGTTATTCTTAACAATTCAACTGCTTCCAACCAGGGATTGGTAAAGCTTTATTATGTAGCCAAATTTTCAATACCAATCCTGATCATTTGCCTATGCTTCGTGCAAGCACACACGCTTGGTGAACTGCATTGACCACAATGCTCAGGGGCGACCGCTGGGCGGTGAAGCAGTCTGAACCCACATTGGTTTCCTGTTTAAAAGGCTCCCTCGAGCCGTTTGAGCTGACGAGCTCATAGAGAGGCACCTGCGCGCCTTAAGAGGTACTGTGACCTGAGAATACTTTGGCAGCCTGCTCAGCAACCCCTAATATTTGATGCCTAATCTCTACTGATGACAGATAATAATCCAGAAACACGTCTATAGAGATGGCCAGTACAGCTTTGTAATTACTCCAGACATTCCTGCAAACACACATGCTTGGTGAACTGCATTGACCACAATGCTCAGGGACGAACCCACTGGGAGGTGAAGCATTGTGATCCCACATTGGTTTCCTAAATTCATATTCAACTTGAGAGCGGTCAGGTGAACATCACCAGATTTCTGGATTGCATCCACTCATCATTGGATAGGAGAAGTTTTCCTCTCCCTAACTTGAGGGAACCGAGGGGCAGATTTACAATAACTTGCGCATCCCTGCATATCAGAAGGGATGAGCCAGTTATTGTGCGTCAGGGCTCCGCCACCATGGATGCGCCGCATTTACAATGCGGCGCACCATGGGGCAAAAACGAACAGATGCGTGACGCATCTGCTGCCGCAAAGGTGACGCATTGTTGGAGTTGCATCCCAAGCGCGACGCAGCTCCAGCAAGGCTCCGGGGTGCCCTATCTTTCAAATGCTGCGTCAGTCCTAATGCCCGCTTCAAGCAGGCGCAGGGTTATGACGCAGCATGGGCTTAAAAGTGACTGAGTGAAATCTTGTACATTTCACTCAGCCACTTTTAGGAGGAGTTCATGCGCCGAAACGCCCCCTGCGCCGGAACGCCTACTTCTGGCTCAGGGCTTTACAACGTGACGCATCTCCCAGATGTGTCACATTGTAAATACCCCGCAGTATGGCGCCTTTTTTGCGCAGCCACTGCGTAACAAAAGTGACTGAACGGCGGCGTAAAAGAGGCGCAAGGGGCTTCTAAATCTGCCCCAGAGTGTTTTATTACTGGGGACATCACATATCACGTTGCCATTCAGCTGGATCACAAGCCGGGCAACTACACCGACCACCAACCCGAAGATCAGAAATCTAGAAACCGTCTTTGATGACCTCTCTTCATTCATGCCCCTAATGAACGGCCTGATGTCTGACGTCAAACATGCAAATATCCATGCTCCAGGCTAGCTACCACTCCTGATGACTTGAAGCTTTGATGGCATGCCTGGACTACTGTCATGTGTTAGACATGGGCTAACCGAAGAGTCTCGCGTGCAGGCTGCAGAGATGTCAAAGAAAGCGAAGTGGTTGACGTTTGAGAAACTTGATCAAGTGAACCTATGGGTCGGGTTTATAAGTCTATGCATTGCGCTGGAATACATATATGTTACATTTCATTGAACTTATTGTTTTCTATTTACTACCCTTTCCCTTTAATACTTTGCATACTTTTGATTATGGCTCATGCCATCCCTTCTGTGTCTGTTCCTTTTAGAATTAGAACCTTGCTTCTCTGATTCACTGTAACCTGGGACTTTGAGGATTGCAGTACAGTGCCATTCACATTAAAGTACTAGTTTTTATATTGGACTTTGTGAGTTATTTTTATTTGAATCCCACAAAATACCATACATCAAGTCAGCACTCTGTTACACTCCAATGCCTCACATTACACTTTAACCAACAAGGTTCTTGCACACACGTGAAGAAATGATAGACATTCAAGGGAAGTCCAGGCCCCAAGCTCTTCAATGCCAAGTACCAGTGGATTAAGGCTGAACCAAAGAACCTTAGGAACTATTCAAAGGGTCATCTGGTCAAAGCGCTGACCTTGGAACTAGGGATCCCACTCCTTGTATAAAACTGGACTCTAACTGCCTTAATCTTGACAAAATCTCTCTATATATAGGAACAGGAGAGAAATAATATATCTCACTAATTTGGGAGGCAGGATAGTTCACTGAGAAAAACAAAATTAGCTCTTTCCAGAAAAATCAATAAAAGGCAGTGTTTACAAAGGCCTTGTTCCGTAGGACAAAGGTCTCGAGGGGATCCATTCCTTCACTTGTTTGCTGGGTTGGGAGGTAGGGCAAGATGCTAAAATTACAAAAACAGGGCCCTCCAACAGAGGATCTCTCACTGAATAACCACCAAGCAACCCACATTTGAAAGCAACAGTGACTCCTCTCAGTAAGTGGTAGTGGCACTTTTAAGTATATCGATAGCCTTGTTTGCCCTTGCAGACTTCTATACATGTCATTGATTATGGGTACCTTGATGCTTGTGCTGGTCATGGGTTAGCACATGATGTTTTCAGGATCATCACTGATTGTCTGGAGTCATTCTAGCTGACATTGGAAATCTTGACCCCTCATAATTTTCTCCCACACAGTTAACAAAGGTAATTTATTTCTTCTAATGGAGAAAGGAGGTTTTTTTTTTCATCGGAGCCAACGCATCGTCACTGCTGCAATGATCAGGACCAGCGCATCGCCCTTGTTGCATGGATCGATACTGATGCATTGCTTCAGCTGCACGCCACAACTCTAACGTCGACGCAGCCCTGATCAAGGTACTTTTGTTCAGAGGAAACATGTTCAGATAAAACAACAATCAATTAGGCTTTCTCCATATACAGGGCCTGTTTTGTCCACACCTCAACTCTACTAGAGTAATCACCTTGTAGCCCTCACCATCCTTGAAGCAAGCCATCTTCTGGGTATGAAAGTATAAACAAGCAACCTTGACTTTTTCCACTTGCTCCTCATTACCACTGGTATGACTGGGGGTGGCTTGAGAAGGAAGTGCTTTTCTTTGGTCAAAAAAAGCCACAGTAGTTGATCTGGCCCATGGAACCTGCATGGAGAACTCTACTGGTCTTAGGGGAATCATTTGTATAAAGTCAGACTCTGTCTTATATTTTTCGACCATAGTAGGAGCTCAAAGTGGCTAAGATAGGCTGGGGGTGACCAATATGTCTCAGTCTCTTTGGAGGACTCAACTCCACCACAGACTCACATACCAAAATAGTAACAAGCATTGGCAATACCAATAGGTCTGGTTTATGAATGCACTGCCAAGCCAGGCCAAACAATCCATGCAAGTTAATGACTGTCCTCCTCTGATCTGTGCTGCTTCCAGTGCAAAACACAATAAATTATCAAGTTATCTAAGGCAATTTAATAGCATTCCAGTGTCATGTGTGTGCCGCAGAAAGGTTCAACCTCAAGCTGCTGGATTATTAAACAGAATAATCCCAGCTGTGTGAAGGCAAGCACTTTTTTGGAAGCACACAATTTCTGCCCAATCAAAGCATTGACTGCTGGCTCCCAAAATGTGGGTGGAGCCAAGGCCCCTTTCGAGTGATGCTCACTCAATTGTCTGGAACAGCTGCAATGCCAAGCCCATTGCTTTTCAGATATCTTTGCCACTACATACATGGACCAACCTTTGCAAATCTGCCATAGCACTTCTCCAGTAGGAACAGTCCAGTCCCCATTGAGCAGAACATGGGTCAGTGCTTAATTTGTATACAAATAAGTGCCAGGCCTACGGTATTTCACAGGAGGCCACTGCAGTTTGCACATCCTGCCTGTGCTGCAAAATGCCAGTGTTACCGTTATTTACTAGCTATAGCACACCAATAAATGTGATAATTTGAATTATTCCCTGTCCTCAAAGTTGTAAGAACAATCCTGAAACATGTGTCTAGAGATACACAGCACTGGCTGCACCAACTACGTAAAATACAAAAGACTTCCAACCAGCTGTGGCAGGCATAAGCAAAGGGTGATGTGGCTGAGTGGGTCGGAGGGGCCTACAATATTTTTAAAAATATTGTTTTATTTTACATTTGCTGGCCAGAGCGAGGCAGTGGGGCGACGCTCCTCTGCCATTGGGGAGGAGCCCCCACTGTTTCCAACTAAAGTGAGAGTTACCATGCACTGCATTTACCACAATGTATCTGGGATAAATGTGTGTCGGAAATTCAGGTGGTGTCCTCCTTAACTCTTTTGGTGCTTGCTCTTTGTTGAGTTGTTGGGCTGACAAGTTATGGGATGGGCCTGCGCTCTGCAAGTGATACATTAACCGGAGAACACCGTCAGCAGCATTGCCAGCATCCCCAATTTCCAATTGTTACTCCCTACTGAAGGGCAGCAATCCTGAAAGACATGTCTACACACACACACACAGCACTGACTGTCCCTGGAATGGTGAACACTAAAGTGACTTCTATCACGAATTGCATTTACTACCATGCACCTGGGCTAATTGTGTGCTGGTATGCCAGGAAGTGTGCTACCTAATCCTTTTTAGGTCGAGCCTGTAACAGCAAGCATGCGCTGTTCTGGCAAAAACTTCATGTAGGGGCTTTCAAAAACGAACCTAAGAATCGCACACGCTTGTGCGTGTGCTTTTTGTTTTGGCCCATGCTTCGTTTCGTTTCAAAATGCTTTATTCGGTTTGTATAGATACAACCATATAGCAACATTCATAAATACAATTGAAGTCACTTTTATAAAGAATGATGAAACTACTAAAACAATTGCATTGGTACAGGCAATCAAGATAAAATCTAAAAGAGAAAATAATCACTAAATATAGCGTCAGTTTACACGTTTTATGCAAAGCATGCCGGGAGGAATAATACTAAAAAAGAGACCTATACAGGGCGAAAAGTGCAGTAATGTGTGCAAAATAAGCAAGGATTGGACATAGCACTTAGCGACAATCAGCAAATTAATGCAAAACATATCACATCAATGTACCATGGGGTAATCACTTGTAAATAGCAGCCTTTTTTTAACATTTGGTACAACATGCAAATAGGTGGTACTTAAACAAGAGACCTATTCCAGGCCTAAAGTGCAATAACATGTGCAAAATATGCAAAAAAAGGGGGACGTTTATATTTAGCAGCAATTTTTAAAGTGTAGTGCAAAACTTGCTAAATAAGGTAGTACCAGTCAAGGGAAGGCTTAGACTGAGCATAAAGTGCAGTAGTGTGTGCAAATTGTGCAAGGGATAACTAAAGTGCAATGTCTACAACTTCTCTCACGTATTTTAGCAGCAATTGTATACAATCAAAGAAAGGCCTGAACTGGGCATAAAGTGCAATAATATGTGCAAAAATATGCCAGAGTAACTAAAGTGCATTAACTGTAAAAGTCTATTACATATTCATCAACAAATATATACAAGAAATTTAAAAAGGTATAAGTCCAGAGGGGTACAGGCCAGAGGAGCAGTCGATACAAGGTCTAAAATCATGATAAAAACCAAAGGTCACGTATAAGAGAAATGCATAAGGTTTGACAGTAGCTCACAATTGATCATAGGTGTCTTTTCCAACGGAGATCATATGATAATTGATTTCCTGTGCCTAATACATTTAAGAACATAAGTGGCTACACGATAACATATGTTAGGGGACGACAGGTCAAACAGTAATTGCATTGCAGCTCTTATATCATACGTACTGTATTCTAGAAATAATTGTTTTAGATAAAATTTTCTAAAACCAGTATAAAAGTTGCAAAATAGTAAAAAGTGGCAGGTACTCTGTTTCGATTTCCCATCGCATGGGCACGGGCAGGACCCCGGCTTCTTTATAGTAGGGAAGGCCACCAAATGGTGGACTATACCCAGCCTCAGGCGTGCCAAAACAAAACGATGGGAGTTAATACTGACGAATGTAAGGTATAATGGGAATCCTGTATTTAAATTGTATTCCAGGTACAGTTTGAAGGTACTTTGTGTAGCGTACCCCTTCATTCTAATCCCTTCAGCATGATCCATGTAGGTGGTTTTAAGGTCACGCTTCGTTAAAACTAATTCTGTTGGGGTATCTTTAAAAATATCCTGGCCAAAAAGGGAATTATACCAGTGAAAAATGTGTTTTAGCCAGGGGATTTTTAAGTGCTGGTCCAGTTTAAAACAGTCTAGAATTAATTCCTGGGTAAACTTGGTTTCATCTTTGGCCCAGATAGAACGCCAAAGGGAGAGGGGACGTAGTGCAATCAAGTCTGTGGCATGGTGTATGCCCAGCTCCCTATGTGTAATTTCGTTGGAGGCTGAAGCAGGAAGACATAATAGGCGTTTAAGATACCTATTTTCTTCCTGCTGAATGGAGAGGGCGATCTGGGAATTATATCCCCATATCCCTGCTCCGTAAAGGGCAGAGGACATGCACCTGGAGTTATAAATGGAAATCATCTCCCTTATTCTACGCCCCCCTAATTTGGAGGCGAATCTGAAGATGCAGTTTGTATTTCTAATCATCTTCATGCCTATGCAAGATTGCTCGTTTGCCCATCTCCCGTCCCCAGAGAATGTAATGCCTAAATAACAGAAATGTTGCACAGCCTCAAGTTTATCCCCATCAAGGAAAAATGACTTACTTTTCTTTAATTTCTTCCCACAGGTCATAGTCATAGTCTTACCCTTATTAATTTTGAGCATTCTGCCTTTAATAAAAACATTAAATTTGTCAATTAACTTTTGGAGCCCATTCGCGGTCCTGGAAATCAGGACCGCGTCGTCCGCGTATAAGAGGACGGGTACTTGTTTGCCATTTATCATAGGGGCATCTGCATAGGACTCTTGTAGGGACTGATCGACCTGGTTTATAAAAAGGGAAAACAGCAAGGGTGCGAGAACGCACCCTTGCCTAATCCCTCTACCTATTTTAAAAAAGGGGGTACACTCTCCATTTGGTCCAAATCTAACTTTGCTTGATAGGCTACTGTACATTCTGGCCAGCAGGTGAATTATTTCGGGGGGTGCGCCCATAGCGAGTAATGTTGGCCAGAGCAGTGTGTGTTCCACTAGGTCAAACGCCGAGCTTAGATCGGCAAAACACATGAACAAATGCCCTTCCTTTGCTCTTGTGTACTTGCCGATAATAAGCTCAAGGTTCACACACTGCTCCATGGTTCCTATACCCCTACGGAACCCGTACTGGATGGGTGATAGGACCTTATTGTCCTCAACCCAGGACTCTAATCTTCCCAGAAGCACGCGACTCAATATTTTTAATGACGAGTCCAAAAGAGAAATTGGACGATAATTACGTGCTTCAGCCCTTGAACCTTTTTTAAAAAGAGGCACCAAAATGGATTGACCCCATGAGGTAGGTAGTTCATTCACAATAGCAGCATTGAAGTAACGTGTTAAAATAGGCGCCCAAAGGTCAATCTTAAATTTAAAAAAGTCCACAGGGACCCCATCTGGGCCCGGGGCTTTCCCCCCCTTACTTTTCTCTATAGCATCCTGCACCTCATTTAAAGATACTGTAAACAATAATTTCTCCCATTTAAAATTAATTGGCATTCCAGTTAAAACATTAGGATCTGAACAATCAGAGTTAAAAATCCCAGTAAAATGTATAATCCAATCTTGACAGCTGACATGCGAGGTAAGTTCGGGGATGTTGTCATTCTTTAAGTACGGACTGTTTACAGTGTCCCAGAAGAGTTTGTGATCTTTTGTTTCCGCTGCCCGATCTAATTTAACCCATGCCTCGTCCTGTAGTTCTCTCTTCCGAGTAGCCAGGGCGATTTTGTAGTTGTGACGGTCTTCCCTTATCTTGCAGTGGTCTCTCGGTTTTGTATCTAATGAGGTTTTTAGCCTTTTTAGTGACTGGGCACAATTATCATCAAACCACGCCGTCTTAACTTTTCTTCGCTCCCTTGGTTTGCTTGTCAATGATTTCTCAACAGTTTGTGTGATGATTAGAAATTTAGACAGCAAGATTTCTGGGCATGGTGTTGGGGATAAACAGTATTCCACTTCTCCGTAGCAATTAATGATTACGTTGGTGACAATTTTGGTAGGGTCAACTTTTATCCATTTCACCCTCATCCCATTTGGTCTTCCTACGGAGATGTCCTGGATAGGTTGGCCGTGAGAGTTCCTTTTTGACGGCCAGTCCAGTAATTCGACAGATACACTGTTGTGGTCACTGACCGTTTGTTCGATTACCCACACATTTATATACGTTGCAGAGCTGGAGACAATAATGTGATCTATAAATGAATGGCTGTTCCTTCCGTGGAATGTCGGGCATCTAACATTGTTGGCATTCGTATTGCATTCAAGAAGTTCCAAATCATATTTGGCCAGTAGGTTATTCAAGGCACTTCCTAGGATGTTATGTGGGAAGTGGTTGAAGACGCTGGTAGTTTCCCTTCCAGAGTATTCTTCCCTGTGGCCACAAGCCCCCTTAAGTGCATAGGAGCACGTTTTGATGTTAAAATCTCCGGCCCACAAGATTACCGCTGGTTTAGGGGAGCTTGATAACATTGCGTCGACAGCCTGGTCGATGTCAGAGATGAACAACCCCTGGCTGTGGCTAGCGATGTTATTGTAAAAGTTCACGATTATTAGATCTTTAGATCCACTGTGGGTCACGCGCAAAACGGATGCATAATCTCCCAAGACTACATGGCTACTGACCCAAAACTCAGTCAATGTTGTAGATAGCAGGGTCACTAACCCCCCCTTAGCGCGGCCAGCCTGCGAAGCCACAGCCAGCACGCTAAAGGAGGAATATCCCTCAACATGGACTTCTGCTCTATCCCACGTTTCTTGGAGGCATATGATGTCATAGCCTTGCTTAAGAAAGCCATCCCATACGGGTGTGTTTACCTTGGAAGCTAGGCCCGCTACATTCCATGTGATAACCCTCAGTGAACTTTCCCTGGATACATGGGATGGAATCATTTCTGTTGTGGCTGTCGATGGCATTTGATCGCCTAGATGGTTTACCACCGTACAGGTGCTGTTATCTATCGTTGCCATGTCGTTAGGGCTGATTGTGGGGTTCTCTATGGAGGGTTCATTTGCAGGGGGGATTTTAGGCGGGCATGTACGGTTGTGTTCGGCTATCGTGGTTGGATTATTTAGACTTAGAGCAGAGGTGTTTATATGGATTACACTTTCTCCAGTAGGTGTATCTGGCAGTCAATCGTTTTCATCAAGAGAATTGAACATCTCGAATCTATTAGATGTTGGAACAGCGAATTGTCCATAGATGTTACTTCCAGACCCAATTGTATTGTGGTAATTAAGATAATTGGGGTTAGGCATTCTGTACAATTCCATAGGTGGTTGTGGAACATGCTGATTATTAAATACATGAGTAGTCGTGGGGTACAAAGAATGGGAAGGATGCCCGGCTAATTGTACAGGTGCCTGCAATGCAGATGGGTAAGGTGTATTAGTTGCTCTAGGATGTTTAAAATTCTGCACGGGTGTCTTGAACGCCACCAGGTTTCTATAAAAATAATCCAAAGGGAACAGGGTTGTGTTATATTCATTGTCAGAGGGGATGGGTGCGTTCAAGATGGAGTCACGCGCCCATTCGGTGGTTTTGTAATTTATAATTACGCAGTCCCCGTTTATATCCTTTTTGCTTGGACCCACCCACCCTACCCTTTGGGTTGAAATAATCTGGCCTGCACCACTTAAGGGGAAGCCACAGTTGTGGACCAGCCAGTGTAAAATTTTATTTTTAAGAGTTTCACTGTTTTCAAATTGGGAGGGTTTGAGTTTTGGTACGTTAGCAAGGATTGCTACCAGAGGCCTACTTTCTGGTGGAAGATTGATCACGGCGGGGATGATATTGTTATAGTAGCTACGCGCCGGTGGGTTCCTGCTTGCTGAGGTGTAGTCCTTAATCACCACCCCAGTTGCTCTGTGAGAGGTGGAAGGAGATGGGCCGTTATGGGTGTTACTTTGTAAAGTTACGGTTTTACAGGTAGGTGCTGGTGGATTTGTATTACTCACTGATGGAGCCTGTGGTTTAGATGCAGTATGGGCAGTTGTTATAGCCTTATTCCTGGTAGATACATTTGGGATGGGTTGAGTGGTTTGTGTAGTTTGTATAGTTTGTGGGCCTAAGTGTTCAAGGATGTCTAATTTGGCTAGGCCCAATTTTTCCAGGTTTTCCACCTTTTTACCTATTTGCTCGAGTTTATCATTTAGGGGAGCAATAAGGTGCTTCATAGCATCCGTGATTTAGACCAGTATTGACTCCATATTAACTACCGGTCCTGTATTAGGCATCAATTGTGCAATTCCATTAGATGGGTCTATGGGGGGTGTTGGTAAGATGGTCTTCTTTCTTTTGCCCTTTAGTTTCATACATCCCCTTAAGAAAGCATGTGGTTTCCTAGTGTAAATGCGTCTGGTTCTGCGATGGGCGATGCCCTGGTTGATTATACTACTGTCGCTGCTATTGTTGACTAGGTCTATTGTAAGCATAGTATCTGCAGTATCGCAGGTAATCAATGATGCGCTAGGCGCAGCACTGGGGCCCGATTCCTCAGGTGGTGGAACATCAATCTGTAAGTTAGGAGTTATGGATAGACGGCTGTCCCTATCTTGGAGTTGTGTGGGAGATGTAGGAAGGTCTACTGTGGATGGAGGCACAGTACCAGGGAGACCTGTATAAGATTGCATAAGCATGGAATCGTTGGATAATGCTGTCATATTGATATTATATACAGTGCTATCAACAGGTTGTGGTGTGCGGTGGATTAAGCAGGCACTAGGAGGTAGAGACAAACGTTTCTCAGTGTTTTCGATGGCATTTGCTACCACTACAATTGTCTGTTGGAGCATGAGGTCAATGGCAGTTAACGTTGGTAATGGTGTCTTGGTTTGGACAGCGGTCCTTGCAACAGAGCGTGTGTTAATAGGCGTTTTTTTAACCATGTTCTTGGTGATGGGTTTAGATGCTGTTGGAGCCATTAGCAATATATTAATCACAAAGCGTTGTTACCTTGATGGTCGCTGCGAAATTGGCCAGGGGGTGGTGCCCAGCCCAGACTCCTCAGGCCTCTGAGGGCCACAGAGGGCCCGCCCTTTGCCCGGGCTTAGCCCATGCTATTGGCCTTTGCGTGCGTCTTTGTAACAAAGACAGCACGCATTGGCCAAAGGCAGGTGCATTGCTCCGCCCATGGCCTATTGGTGTCGGTTACCCGCACGGCCGCCATGTCGTTTCAATTATCGTGCCCAGACACGGGCACGATAATTGAAACCAGATGTCACGCTGTGGCGCGCATACGCGCACCACTCGCTGACTTGTTATTTTTTGGATCCATTTCACAGGAAAGCAACTAAATGAAAGAAGGAAAGAGAGGTTGTGGACTGTTTAATCAAGTCACGGTTTTCAATAATTCGTTTCATAGGCACTCTTTGTTCCCCTCAGCACTTGTGCAGGTAGTGGGAACAGTTCTTTATTGATTATTTGTTGAGATGTAAGCCAGTGGATGATTGAATCGCAGTGCACCGTTGTACGTAGCGCTTGATCATACCTGAAGGTGTGCTCGATGTGCACTCATGTGTACTTGTGAATGTATCATGCAACGGAGACAGGAGAAATACAATTATTTGCTCAAAATCACACAGTGATGCAAGTGGCTGTGTCGCGACTTCATTAATCAAGGCATTATCTACTGTGCACACATTGCGCTTATGAGCATGCGACTGTGAACTGATTCATAGGTTTTCTTATGATGTATGCGATACAATACACTTAAAGATACAAACCTCTGATAGGTACATCTTTGCATTTGTCCCGGTGAACAATACTCCTCGTGAAATATGTGCAATTCCGTATTTCACAATTTAAAAAAAAAATTTTTATGGAGCACGAGTTGCAAGCGAGAAAAGTTTGTTCCAATGAGGCAGGCCATATGTTGGTGACACAACTGGTGCACATGTGTGTAGTTATGTTATACGTCATTACGCGGCACGCGTTCTGCCATTGATGTTGCCATTCAGCGCAGACCGGGTTCAGGGGCTGTGCTAGTTGGGCGTAGTGACAATGGAAGTATGGGGGAGGGGGCAGGGTTTCAGCACCTCCATGTATCCCTGATGGAGTTAGAAGGAAAATTAACAATTAATTATTGATTAGTCTCAAAGCATTTATTGAGTGTGCAAGATCAAACTCTCATGGCAGGCAACTTTATTTGGCAAAGTGCTGCTAATTCATTTACCATGAGAGATGCGCTTACTGGTCCTCTCTCTGGCTGCATGTTTAGGGTACTTTGTAACGATAACTGCTGATACTCTTGCTGAGGTACAAGTGTAAGAAGACCACAGTGGTGCAGAGGTTTTCTAACACATATATACACAAAAGCTGCTACTTTACAATGTAAACTACACATATTCCTCCACAGCGGCATGGAATGTACAATCAAGGCATATTAGTCAAGTGATGTGGAGGGTCAGCACCGACTCTAAAAAGCATTTGCAATGCAATAGGTCTCGCATTTACGTGAGTTTGAGCGATTCGCATTGTAAATTACAATGTCTTTTATTTATGTTTTGGTTTTTAAAACAAATAAAAGGCATTGTCATTTGCAATGCTAGTAGCTTAAATTCTCGCAAATGCGAGGCCTATTGCATTGCAAATGCTTGTTAAAAATTGTAAGGATAGCCTGGACAAGGGATTAATATTCTAATTTTCAATTGCATTGAATTTTAAAACACTCTGCAGATGTGCCCTGTACAAAAATAGACCGACAGCGCCACCATGTGGTGGACTGCTAGAAAAATGAGTACAAGTTTTGAGAAAAACGTACTGGTGCCGAGCACCAGCAAACACTGGTACAAATTTAGCGCTGACATGTGGCAGTGCTTTTATCAATTTGTGGTTGGTCTTACTTCTCGTAGTCTTTCCACAGTAACTGGCTATATTTCCTTGTAATGCCAGCCCGTGCTGAAAAAAAAATAGCTGTTTTCTCACATGTTACCTTTAAACCCGGTTTTCTTACCACTTTAAAACAGTATGGATTTCAGCGATATTTGTTTCTCAAAACAACCTAAAAATAGCACGAAAGTAATAGTTGCTAATGTGAAAACCTATATGTAGACACCATTCTGAACCACAGTAAGTCATTTTTGCAAGATCATTTCTTCTCAACCTTGCACACCTCTACTCTTCTCCTCCCTCTCCTGCCTTCCTCTTCATTTTCTGCTCCTCTGTTTACTCTCCATCAATGGACTTCCTGTCCCTCTCATACTCTCTTCTATCTCCTTCACTTTGTTTTCCTTTCCCATTCGCTTCCTCCCAGGTTGTTTCTCCTCCCTCTACTCTTTCTGCGAGTTCGTCATCTTCCCTACATTACCATGTTCTTTTTCTCTCCAGCTTCCTCCCATGCCTTTCCTCTCCTTCTTTCTCTGATCCTCTCTCCCTTCCCGTCCAGGGATTTCCTATTCCTCCACGCGCTTCCTCTCGCTCCCCCTCTCCTCCTTTGTCTTTTCCCTCACCTTCCTCTTCTTCCCAGATGTCTCTCGAGGCCCTTCTAATTGGCCTTTCTTTTCATTTGGTTCTGCTCTTATTTTCCTCTTAACCTTTCATTCCTCCTTCACCCTATCTCTCCCTCCCAGCACTTCGTCTTCCTCCCAAGCTTTCTTCCTTCCGCATGCAGGCCAAACCGGGGGACAAACAGCAGCTTCAGCAAAATACTCAAAACAACCCGCTTCCCTCCTCTCTCAGTCTTTCTCTTCCCACCCATCGTTTCTCTCTCTTTCCTCCTCTAGTCTCTCCTCTCCCTGATTACCTTTTTTGTGTATTTTTATATGGCGGACACTCGACTGGAGGTATTGGAGCGCTTTACAAGGGTACCAGTTACATCACACAAGGACACATTCTTTTTTAGGTGGAGCTTGGGCAGTGCATGCGCTGTTCTGCGAGGCATGATGTATTGAAATATGGACTCAAAGCCCCACCCCCTCCCCGCCCATATTTGTCATTGGCTTGTGTGATTGTCCTTCGTAAATGCTGACTTCTGATTTGTTCATAGGCTTGTTAGTCTCTCCTTAGTACCGCCTTCATTTGTAACCTCCCATGAGGACTGGCCCTTTTAATTTGGTTGTTACACAGTATGTCTTATTTAGTCTGTAAGCACTATTTTCTTTAATGCATTTTTCCTACTGCAGGTACGACATGCTTTCATGTAACATTCAGCCCATTCATATTTTGTTCTGTATATGGTCAAATTGATTGTGGTTTCTTTGTTCCAAACCCTTTTCAAGTCTTTGCGATCCATTATGTACATAACGCTGGAAATAGCGTAGTGAGTGAAAGGTGGAAATGTTTTCCTTTTTCTCTGGATCTTCTTTATTGTAATGATTAGCAAAATATTTTCGAAAAAAAGAACGTAACAAACAGCACACGTACACAACATCATTTGGCACATGGGTACGCAGCTTGGGGCAGTCTCTTGAGTGCCTTGCATGTTTCTATGCCATGCTTGTCTCTCCCGACAGAGCGGGTTTTCTCCCAACAGAGAACAAAACTGATTTCTTCCTTTGGTGGGGGGGGGGATTGCTTTTCTTACTTCTAACTTGTCAGTCTGTCAGTTAATTAAGAAGGAGCCTTAGAAAAGCCTAATTTATACGGCACAGGTGGTGTCCCATCCATGAGAATACTCCAGTTTTAAGTTGTTCAACAAAATATTGTGCTTGAGTAAAGGAGCGAAGTGGCGTCTGTGTGTTTTATCTATTTGTATCTCTAAAGGGAATTTTGATCAGAGATGTTACAGTCCTTAAAGTCCGAACTTTAAGTTTCACATTTACTGCTTGACAATCAAAACAGATTAAGGAGCAGAGGGGTGAAGTGTAGAGGCAATACAAAATAAATAGTTATCCGGGGGGCACTTTGACCAAGTGATGTCTATGGGGGGAGGAATGATAATGCCGTTTAGTTAAAAAGAAAACAAAACAAGCATGTGCAATAGGTCTCGCATTTGCGAGTTTTTAAGCTATTGGCATTGTAAATGACAATGCCTTTTATTTATCTGTTTTAAAAAACCTGCAATAATAAAAGGCATTGTCATTTACAATATCAATAGATCAAAGTTTCTAAAACGTGAGACCTATTGCATTGCAAATGCTTGTTTGTTGAGGGGATGGGGAGATACATTGATTTGCCCAGAATCACAGATTGCTGCCTACCTTCCCCCAGGCGGGCCAAACCCAGCCTCCAAGTGCCCCAGCCCACCAAGGAAATGCCCGGTGGAATAAAAGGCCTGTCCGGCCCTGCTTCCCATGATCCCCTGCTCTTCATTCGGCCTGTGCTCGTCCTGCCGGGCCTGTGCCTTCACCCTACACCCCCCTACTCCTTTCCTCCACGTGGCGAGGCAAGCTGGCTCTTCGCTACCGTGGCTGTACCAGGAATCAATCCCGCTTTCTAGGAACCGCGAGTCCCAGAGGCTGTAAATCACCAACCGCTGACGCCCCACAGCTGCCAGGTCTGAGAGTGGACGATAAAGAGGAGAGATGGGCAGAACCGCGAGCCCGAGGAAGGAGCTCTGGTTGCCGCTCCACCGCCCCCCGAGTGACCATCCAAGATACACAGCCACAGCCTGGTGTTGTCACAACCTTATCCTGCTGCTGTTGGCCACGCGCCCTCGGTTTGACGCTCGGCACAACTCGAGATTGGTGCACTGCTGTCCCACCCCTGAGCCAGGCGGCTTGACGCTGGTGCTTTCACACTCCCCGAGCCAGGTGCACTGCAATCACATGCCCTAAAGCAGGTGCACTGCTGTCACACGCCTTGAGTCAGGTGCACTGCTGTCACACGCCCTGAGCCAGGCAGGTGCACTGCAGTCACACGCCTTGGGCCAGGTGACAGGTGCGCTGCCGTCACATGCCCTGAGCCAGGTGCGTTGCAGTCACACACCCCAGGCCAGGTGACCTGCTGTCACATGCCCTGAGCCAGGTGCACTGCTGTCATATGCCCTGAGCCAGGTGCAATGCAGTCAAACATCTGAGCCCAGTTCACTGCTAGCCACATGCCCTAGTCCATTGCCGAAAAACACTTTAGCCGGGTGCTCTGCTGTCAAACGCCCTACGTGTAGTCCATTGCTGTCACACGCCCTGGGCCAGGTGTACTGCTGTCACACGCCATGAGCCAGGTGCACTGGAGTCACACGCCCTGAGCCGAGTGCACTGCTGTCATATGCCCTGAGCCAGGTGCACTGCTGTCACACACGCTGAGCCAGGTACGCTGCTGTCACATGCCCTGAGCCAGGTGCACTACTGTCGCACACCCTGAGCCAGGTACGCTGCTGTCACACGCTCTGAGCCAGGTACGCTGCTGTCACATGCCCTGAGCCAGGTACGCTGCTGTCACACGCTCTGAGCCAGGTGCGCTGCTGTCACATGCCCTGAGCCAGGTGCGTTGCAGTCACACACCCCAGGCCAGGTGAGCTGCTGTCACATGCCCTGAGCCAGGTGCACTGCTGTCATATGCCCTGAGCCAGGTGCAATGCAGTCAAACATCTGAGCCCAGTTCACTGCTAGCCACATGCCCTAGTCCATTGCCGAAAAACACTTTAGCCGGGTGCTCTGCTGTCAAACGCCCTACGTGTAGTCCATTGCTGTCACACGCCCTGGGCCAGGTGTACTGCTGTCACACGCCATGAGCCAGGTGCACTGGAGTCACACGCCCTGAGCCGAGTGCACTGCTGTCATATGCCCTGAGCCAGGTGCACTGCTGTCACACACGCTGAGCCAGGTACGCTGCTGTCACATGCCCTGAGCCAGGTGCACTACTGTCACACGCCCTGCACTGCTGTCACACGCCTTCTGTCACACGCCTTCTGTCACACGCCCTGAGCCAGGTGCACTGCAGTCACACGCCCTGAGCCAGGTACACTGCTGTCACACGCCCTGCGCCAGGTGCCCCGAAACTGGTGCTGTTACACGCCATGAGCCTCGCGGCATGATGCTGGTGCTGTCATGCCCTGAGCTAGGTGCACTGCTGTGACACGCCCTGGGCAAGGTGCCTTGACGCTGGTGCTGTCACATACCCTGAGCCAGGAGTGTGGCTCAATGGTTAGAGCGGCAGACCCTGATGCAGAGTTCTGGCCAGGGACCAGGGTTCGATTTCCTCGGACCTGTTAATTCTCGCCTCGGTGCCTATTCTAATCACGGGCCCCACACTGCAACTCTGGGCAATAGCTTGCTTAGCCTCCACACCGGCCCCAACAGCGCTAAGGATGCGTGGCTTCACCCTGGGGGTGCCCAGGAGTGGACACTTCACAGGAAAAGCCAGGAGGGGTTCCACAGCGGTATGAGTATCAGCGCCAGGAAGCTGAATAGGCGACACCACAAGGTGACCGTCTGGTAACAGTGCGCTCTATATGTACCATGACATTTATATTTACATTTACATTTACCCCAACACTGCTGCTGTCACACGCCATGAGCCAGGGGCACTGCAGTTACACACCCTGAGCCAGGTGCACTGCAGTCACACATCTCAGCCAAGTTCACTGCTAGACACATGCCCTAGTCCATTGCTGAAAAATATTTTAGCCGTGTGCTCTGCTGTCAAACACTCTATGTGTGGTCCATTGCTGTTACACACCCTGGGCCTGGTGTACTGCTGTCACACGCCCTGGGCCAGGTGAACTGCTGCCACATGCCCTGAGTCAGGAGCACTTCTGTAACACGCCTTCTGTCACACACCCTGAGCCAGGTGCACTGCAGTCACACGACCTGAACCAGGTGCACTGGCAGTCACACACCTTGAGACAGGTGCACTGGTAGTCATATGGCCTTACCCAGGAACACTGCTGTCACACGCCATGAGCCAGGCGGCATGATGCTGGTGCTGTCACGCCCTGAGTTAGGTGCACTGCTGTCACATGCCCTGGGCCAGGTGCCTTGACGCTGGTGCTGTTACACGCCCTGAGCCTGGTGCCCTGACACTGGTGCCGTCATACGCCATGAGCCAGGAGCACTACAGTTACACGCCCTGAGCCAGTTTCCCTGCTATCACACACTCTGAGCCAGGTGCATTGCTGTCACACGCCCTGAGCCAGGTGCACTGCTGTCACACACCCTGAGCCAGGTGCACTGCTGTCACACGCTCTGAAGCAGGTGCATTGCTGTCACAAGCCCTGAGCCAGGTTCCCAGCTGTCACACACTCTGAGCCAGGTGCATTGCTGTCACAAGCCCTGAGCCGGGTGCACTGGTAGTCACATGCCCTGAGCCACTTGCACTGCAGTCACATGCTCTGAGCCAGGTACACTGCTGTCACACACCCTGAGCCAGGTGCACCGCCATCACACGCACCTAGCCTGGTGCACTGCTGTCACATGCCCTGAGCCAGGTGCCCCGACGCTGGTGCTGTCACACGCCATGAGCCAGGTGGCATGACGCTGGTGCTGTCACACCCTGAGCTATGTGCACTGCTGTCACACGCCCTGGGCCAGGTGCCCCGACGCTGGTGCTGTCACACGCCCTGAGCCAGGTGCCCCAACACTAGTGCTGTCACACGCCATGAGCACTACAGTTACACGCCCTGAGACAGGTAAACTGGGCCGAGTGCCTTGCTGTCACATGCCCTGAGCCAGGTGCACTGCTGTCGCACACCCTGAGCCAGGTACGCTGCTGTCACATGCTCTGAGCCAGGAGCACTGCTGTCACACGCCCTGGCCAGGTGCACTGCTGTCACACTTCCTGGGCCAGGTGTGCTGCTGTCACATGCTCCGAGCCAGGTGCGTTGCAGTCACACGCCCTAGGCCAGGTGAGCTGCTGCCACATGCCCTGGGCCAGGTGCATTGCTGTCATACACTCTGAGCCAGATGCACTGCTGCCACACACCCTGAGCCAGGTGCACTGCAGTCACACGCCCTGGCCAGGTGCACTGCAGTCACACGCCCTGGCCCGGTGCACTGCAGTCACACGCTCTGGCCAGGTGCAATGCTGTCATCCGCTCTGAGCCAGATGCACTGCTGCCACACGCCCTGGGCCACGTGCATTGCTGTCACACACCCTGAGCCAGGTGTGCTGCAGCCACACACCCTGGACCAGGTGCACTGCTGTCACACACCCAGGGCCAGGTGCGCTGCTGTCACATGCTCTGAGCCAGGTGCATTGCTGTCACACACCCTGAGCCAGGTGCGCTGCAGCCACACACCCTGGGCCAGGTGCATTACTGTCACACGCCTTGAGCCAGGTGCACTGCAGTCACACGCCCTAGGCTAGGTGCACTGCAGTCACATTCCCTGGGCCAGGTGCATTGCTGTCACAAGCCTTCAGCCTGTTCCATTGCTGTCACACATCCTGAGTCATGTGTACTTCTATCACACACCCCAATGCTGGTGCATTGCTGTCACACGCCCTGGGCCTGGTGAACAGCTGTCACACACCTGAGCCCAGTTTACTGCTAGTCACATGCCCTGGTCCATTCCTGAATAGCACTTCAGCCGGGTGCTCTGCTGTCAAACACCCTATGCATGGTCCATTGCTGTCACACGCCCTGGGCCAGGTGCGCTGCTCTCACATGCCCTGAGCCAGGTGCGCTGCTGCACGCGCTCTTAGCCAGGTGCAACGCTGTCACATGCTCTCAACTAGGTGTCCTGCTGTCACATGCCCTGAGCCAGGTGCCCTGCTGTCACACGCCCTGAGCCAGGTGAACTGCTGTCACATACTCTGAACTAGGTGTCCTGCTGTCACACGCCCTGAGCCAGGTCCGCTGCTGTCACACTCCCTGAGCCAGGTGCGCTGCTATCACACGCTCAGGGTCAGGTGCGCTGCTGTCACATGCTCTGAATTAGGTGTCCTGCTGTCACATGCCCTGAGCCAGGTGCATTGCTGTCACACGCTCTGAGGCAGGTGCATTTCTATCACACGCCTGAGCCCAGTTCACTGCTAGTCACATGCCCAGGGTCAGGTGTGCTGCTGTCACATGCTCTGAACCAGGTGCACTGCTGTCACACGCCCTGAGCCAGGTGCGCTGCTGTCACATGCTCTGAACCAGGTGCACTGCTGTCACACGCCCTGAGCCAGGTGCGCTGCTGTCACATGCTCTGAACTAGGTGTCCTGCTGTCGCACGCCCTGAGGCAGGTGCGCTGCTGTCACACACCCTGAGCCAGGTGCATTGCTGTCACACGCTCTGAGGCAGGTGCATTTCTATCACACGCCTGAGCCCAGTTCACTGCTAGTCACATGCCCAGGGTCAGGTGTGCTGCTGTCACACGCCCTGAGCCAGGTGCGCTGCTGTCACATGCTCTGAACCAGGTGCACTGCTGTCACACGCCCTGAGCCAGGTTCGCTGCTGTCACATGCTCTGAACTAGGTGTCTTGCTGTCGCACGCCCTGAGGCAGGTGCGCTGCTGTCACATGCCCTTGGCCAGGTGCTGTCGCTCAGCGGGTGGCCATGCATCGGTCAGTGCCTCCACCTTTGCTGCTCTAATCCAGCTGGAGACAGCAGACCGCCACATAAAAGATTTCAGTGTCAAACCTGCAGCTTCAGGCGTGAAGCCACAGCACAGTTTGCTCTCATGGGATGGTGCAAAGGCGGAGAGATTCCTCTCACATTTCTCTGTAGAAAAGTGTCACCTGATCAGGGATAGCGTTGGAAAGTCTGGTGCAGAGCACTAGAGTAGCAGTAATTCCAAAAGTAGCCTGTTAATTATTGTCAAAGCAGGAGGCATTTACCGAAAGGGCTTAATTAATCCCTCCCATGAGAAGTCTGGTGTCTGAAGGGTTCCTGGAAACGACCTCTCCATCTCTGCTTGGCACGTATTTTGTTTTGTTTCTGGCGCGGATAGGGGCGATCATGGAGGTCACCTGATAATGTGTCTGTCTCAGTAAAGCACCTTCACATGCCTCGCGCCACTCACAGGTACAGACAGGCCTTTGGGCACGACGTCCTATTAGGCAATCCAGCTGAGAGGCCCGGCATCAATTCCCATCGGATCGCTACTCCAGCAGAGAGGCCTCACATGACTCCCAAATGTAGCGCTCCTCCACTCGAGAGGCCGTGCATCACTTCTCATTGCAGCGCTCCACTTTAGCGGAAAGGCCTTGCACCACTCCCAAATATAGCGCTGCTAAACTCGGGAGGCCGTGCATCATTCACTTCTCATTGCAGCACTGCTCCAGCTGAGAGGGCTTACATGACTCCCAAATGTAGCGCAGCTCCACTTGAGAGGCCAAGCTGTAGCCTTTCATCGAGAGAGGTCGACATCGAAGCTGGGGAACCGGGTTCGAGTCTCCGCAATGACGCTCAAAATCCTGTGATTCTGGGCAAATCACTTAATCTCCCCGCACCTAACAAAAATAGCATTTACAATGCACCGGTCTCGCCTTTGCAAAAGTTAGAGCTATTGGCATTGTAAATGACAACATTTTTATTTATGTGTTGATTTTGAAAACAGATAAATAAATGGCATTGTCATTTACATGCCATAGCTTAATCTCTCCCAAATGCGAGACCTAGTAGTAGAGTGAGTAATAGTGAGTAGTAGAGAGTGAGAAGTAGAGAGTGCGTAGTAGAGGAGTAGAGAGTGTGTAGTAGAGTAGTAGAGTACTAGAGAGAAATAGAGTGATTAATCGAGAGTGAGTAGTAGTGAGTTGTAGAGAGGACTTGAGTGAGTAGTAGTGAGTTTAGTGAGTATTAGAGAGTGAGTAGAGAGTAGTAGAGAGAGTATTAGAGCGCGAGTAGTAAAGAGCAAGTAGTAAAGAGTGAGTAGTAAAGAGTCACAGAGCCACACACACACAAACACACACACACACACACACACAGCCACACACAGAGCCACACACACACAGAGAGCCACACACACACAGAGCCACACACACAGAGAGCCACACACACAGAGAGCCACCCGTAAGGGAGCGAGAATAGAAGAGATGCTGGGGGTAGGCGGCAGGGTAGGCGGATGGATGGGGGGCATTGAGGGCATGCAGGGAGGGGGGCAGCGCCCAGGCACAAGATGGGATAGGCCGGTGGGACGAGGGGGGAAGGTAGTCAGTCCTCCGTCCTCGAAGTGACTGGTGGTGGGGTTGCAACTCGCACGAGAGGAAGGAGACACTGGTGTCCCTGGGGCAGCACTGCGAGGCCCACTCTTAATTCCCTCACAGGGAGAGTCAGCGGCTCCAACCCACACATAAGGAGAGAATGCAGGGAGAAGCTGGTGTCCCTTGTGCACAGGTTAGAAGCCCAGTCTTCTTGCCCTAGGCCTTTAGGATGGATAGTCTGTTAGGCAGCAGGGTAGGGCTTTGTGGGAGGGGATCGCGCTGGGGGGGATCGGGCCGGATGCAGGGGTCGCACAGGGCGGGCATCCCACAGGGGCAGGAGCCCGTCTGCGGGAGTCTCTCGGCGGCTCTGTGCAGTTCTGCCCCAGTGAAGGGCGCGGGGCCGCGCAGCAGCGCAGTGCTGGCTACAAGCATGGGGCTTGGTGGGGTGACAGTGGAGGGGGGGCGGAGTAGGCACAGAGAGGGGGCCGCAGGGACAGGCACGTGTTCAGGAAAAGCGCATCAAGTGCTGAGTCGGGGGCAGCTGCCCCTAGGGCGTATGGGAACGATGCAGAATGCGATCTGTGTATGAGCGCCATGTGAAATGTGACCGTGGTATGGGTGCCATGCAGAAGGTCATGCGTAAACAACATGTGGTCTGACATGACAGGGGAGTATTCAACTTAGAAGCTGAGTTCACATCGAACCAATGCCACATAACTAACAAAATATCTATTGTTACTCGGTGCTAGAAATGCCACATGTCCCTTATCGAAATGCCACTCTGGCTGGCCGAGACCCGTATCACTGGCACCTGTCCAGCCTAAGCCCCAGGAACATGGGTAGCAGCAGCCAAAAGTGTCCACCGTCTGTCAATAGTGATTAGACTGTTACAAGGTCCAAACATCACCAACTCTGCTCCTAACCCCGGGTTCCTTCCCATTCTGGTCTAGCGTACTAACCTATAACAGGCTGTCACTGACCTATTTATACAAGCCAACGTTATTTCAGATGGACCTTCAGGAAAAGTCAGCCCACTCAAATCTGGCAGCCATCCCCAGAATGCCAGAGGGCTGTTCCAAAGGAGCACGTGCGAAGCCATCGCCTCACAGCCAAATATCGCTTCGGAATTCTGTGGACCTGATCAGGATTGGCAGAGGAGCCAACAATACTCCAATCACAGGCCGTCTTAGACTTTGGTAATACCATCCATCCTTAGACTCCTCCTAACACGTGTAAAGCCTTTCAATTGGTTGCTATTCGACCCGGAAGTTCTAAAATTATACATCCGTTAAAACTAAACAGATCAACACACGACAGAATTATTAAGCTGAAATTACAGGCGGTCGTGTAAGTTGTGGAGAGGTGGTCGTCCCCCTAAGTAAATGCGCAGAAATACAGAGTGAATATACGTGTCTGCCCCATGCTAGGTGGGTGGTTGAGTGCTCAATTAGGACGGGTAATGAAAACCCCAGTCGAAGAACATTTGCAGAGCAGTGTGACTGAATGTTCTAAGACTGAATAAGAAGCAAGGAAGGGCAAGATTCAAATGCAGTGACCGCTTCTAATGTTTCTCAGAATTTTAATAAACAACTGCAACTCTGTGGGATGCCCGCCCTGTGCGACCCCCGCATCCGGCCCGATCCCCCCCAGCGCCATCCTCCGTGCTCGCCCTCTCGAGCCCTCCTGCATCACAGCCTTCTCTTCAGTCGGGATTGGGACAGATAGGGGAACAGACCAATGACCGTCCGAGGCTGGGGCAGAGGGCAGGGAAGACGTGTAGGAAATAAAACAAATTACTCTTCAAAGCCCTGTCCCTTTCAGATTGGGCTCCTGGACTTCCTGCTCACTTAAAAGGTTCCTTATTTTCTTTATGGGGCCATCTGGACCCATAAAGAAGATAAGAAACCTTTTACTTCAGCAGTAAGTCAAGAAACCCAATCTGAAAAGGACGGGGCTTAAAGAGAAAGAAATACATCATGGCGACCTCTTCTCCAATGGCTGGCCACCATTTAGGAGGCCAGCCAATGGAGAAGAGGGGCGGGGTTTAACACTCGCTATTGAAACTCACTTTAAGATATAAAATCTCGTGAGCTGGACTGTGCATTGGCGCAGTACGCCACGCAAGACCTAAAAATGAATGTGTTCTTCTGTAACGAAACTGGTGCTGGTCTAGTTCGTGCGATTTAAAACAAAAAAAAAGAACAGATGATGGACGGAATGCTGAAAAAATCGAACCTTCAACACCAGTCACAGATCTGGGTTTAATCCATTGTTTTTTTTGCTCACCTTGCCACCCCAGTTTGAACCCAGCTACATGCAAATCAGTTTTGAGTCTGCTTCCCATGGAAATGGCCCAGCCCAAACTGGCATCTGGTGACTGGAGCACTGGGCATACCCTTCCCACTTAGGGCACCTAGAGCAACACTAAAAGATGACGGACCATATATGAACATTGTCAAACATTCACCCATTAGTCCCAGATCTGGGTTCCATCCATCGCTTTTTGCTCCCCAAGCAACTGCAGTGTGCAACCCAGTCACAGGCCAATCAGCCTTGACCCTGCTCCTCATGGGAACAGTCCAGCCCGAACTGCCAATTCAGGATTTAACCCAGATCTGTGACTGGGGTGTGTCTGATTTGTTCAGCATTCCGTCCAGCTCACCATTCCTCATTGCAGCACTACTTCAAGCTGAGAGGCCCTGCACCACTTCCAAATGTAGAGTTACTCCACTTGAGAAGGCGTGCATCACTACTCATTGCAGCACTGCTCCAGCAGAGAGGCCCTGCACCACTTCCCAGGTCGCCCTCCTGCTGAAAGGCTCTGCATTGCTTCCCGATCAGCTGAGAGGTTGCAAAACACTCCCATTCCAGATTTATCGCCAGCTGAGAGGCCCTGCTTTGCTTCCCATTCGAGCTCTATGGTCACCCAAAGAGGCCCTGAAATACTTCGACTCCAGCTGTACCTCACTGACAAGCCATGTATAACTTCATTGCAATTTCACTCTCAGCTAAGAGGCCCCGCGTTGCTAACGAATCATGCTTCAGCTGAGAGGCCTTACACCACTTCCATTCCATTTTCTATTGTCAACTGAGAGTCAATCCATCATTTCTATTCCGTCCCTGCTTATGGCCGAGAGGCAAAATATCCTTTTTAGGTTTTGCCTAGCGAAAGCTGCGCTCTGCGCAGCTTTTTCGCGCAGGCGAAATCCTGTTGAGAACTGTAGGGTGCTTTGGGTCGGCCCTCGTCATTGATTGGCTGGCTCCGTAAACGGAGCCTTGCCATTGGACGAGGGGCCTGTCCGTCAATGCCGGACCAGACACGGGGGCGTTCCTGACATTCTTTCCCTTTTGCCGACGTCACGCGACGCCGGGAACGCCCCCGAGTCTGGTCCGGCATTGCCGGCACTTCTGCGTCTCTCCTGCCCCGTGACTGGCCGGCCGGCCAATCCTAGCGCGGCCGGCCGGAAGTGCCCGCCCCCCGCAGCCCGGGGAAGAAGGAGAGGAAGACGGCAAGCACTATGGCGGCGCCCGCGGGGAGACCGGAGAAGTGCCTCTCCAACCTGCCGCTCTAGCTGATTCACAGCATCCCTCCAGCTCTCAGGCCGTGCAATCAGGCTCTCGACGCTGCCTGCCGCAGGTCACACCGCCCTCCCGACAGCCCAGCCCGCCTCAGATCGGAGTGAAGTGCAAATCAATATGGTAATTACATTCCCATGCTGAACCGCAGCCAGGCTGGTGTGGCGGGAGCTCCGAGCCTCAAGTCTTCGCTTCCAGGCGCTGCATTGCGGTTACACCTTTTCTGATCCATTCTCGGCAGGCAGCGCTTGGGGACATCTCAGAGTCCCCGGTCTCGCTTCAAGGCGCTGCATTGCATACATCCTCTCCTTACATAAGTATCTTTCGTTCCCTTTTTGTAGGGGAGGAGGTGCGAAGCCTCTCGAGGCGCTATGTTCCCGTCCTCCTGCGCTCTGAAAGTTGGTGATCTTCGCCCAGCCGAGCCCGTTTCGAGGCGCTGTATTGCCTTTTCTCCTTGCCCCCTCTTCTCATGGGCGGGTTGCGGCCGCTTCTCGAGGCACTGTGTCCCTGTCATTCTGTGCTCCGAGGGATAGTGATGTAGACACAACTGAGCCGGTTTCAAGGCGCTATGTCCCTGTCCTCCGCCTGTACTCTGAGGGTTGGTGATCTGCGCCCAGCTGAGCCGGCTTCAAGGCGCTGTGGCACCTCCGCCTCTTCTCTCGCCTCTCCCCCGTCCGCTCCACCCTCTCGGGGGTACCTCGGGGGTGGGGGGCGGGTACCCCCGAGGCCCGGAGCCCTCCCAGAGCCCTCCCGGAGCCCGCGGGGCTGGCCCGGCTCCAGGCACACCAGCGCCTCACAATCGCGGCTTGTAGCGAAGTGCCTCTCCAACCTGCCGCTCTAGCTGATTCACAGCATCCCTCCAGCTCTCAGGCCGTGCAATCAGGCTCTCGACGCTGCCTGCCGCAGGTCACACCGCCCTCCCGACAGCCCAGCCCGCCTCAGATCGGAGTGAAGTGCAAATCAATATGGTAATTACATTCCCATGCTGAACCGCAGCCAGGCTGGTGTGTAATAGGCTTCAACACATTGACAAAGCCAACAGCTCTTACATAGGCGGGACCTGGCTTTGCCAATGCTTGCTATATATTTTCAGTTTTATATAGGCTATCTCGACCGAAGGTATTGGAGCGCTTTATATGAGCAGCGGTGACATCACACGCGGTCACATCCTATTTCAGGCACAGGAGATATAGTGGTGTGCCGAGGATCACAGGATGTTGAGACGATGCGAGACTCGAACTTGTTTCTTCAGTGCCACAGTCAGCCGCTCTGGTCCTTAGGCCACGTCCTCGCGGTGTTGCCTTCCCATCCGATATTACTCTTGTGGATTGTGGGGTACGCTTCAAAGCGCTGCACGTACCCCTCCCCCCCCCCCCCCCCCTCTCCTCCATGTCGTCCTGTGGATGTGGGCGACTCTGAAGCCCATGGTCCGCTTCAAGGCGCTGCACCAGGGTCTACAGACATGTCCAAGGTCAGAGTCAAGGTGACCCCGTTGAACCCGGCTCCCTGGCCGTCCTCCGCCGAAGCCTTAACCCCAGCCCTCTCCCCCCGCCCCCACCGCGTTGACAGGCCAGAGTCTGTCTTCAAGGCGCTGCATTAAGTGTATACCAACTTTGGCACTTTCTATGCAGAGGGTGGGTGTGGCGGGAGCTCCGAGCCTCAAGTCTTCGCTTCCAGGCGCTGCATTGCGGTTACACCTTTTCTGATCCATTCTCGGCAGGCAGCGCTTGGGGACATCTCAGAGTCCCCGGTCTCGCTTCAAGGCGCTGCATTGCATACATCCTCTCCTTACATAAGTATCTTTCGTTCCCTTTTTGTAGGGGAGGAGGTGCGAAGCCTCTCGAGGCGCTATGAAGATTAATAAATGTTTTATATTTTTTTACTTTCTATGTCTGTCTGTTACATGGTTACAAGACGGGGGATCTTAAATGATTTTATATCTATGTATTTTATGGTCCCTGCCCTTTCCCAGCCTGTCCTCTCCCAGCCTGTCCTCTCCCAGCCTGTCCACTTCCAGCCTGTCCTTTCCCAGCCTGTCCTTTCCCAGCCTTTAAACTTCCAGCCTGTCCACTTCCAGCCTGCCCTCTCCCAACCTGCCCTCTCCCAACCTGCCCTCTCCCAGCCTGCCCTCTCCCAGACTGTCCCCTCCCTGCCCTCTCCCAGCCTGTCCCCTCCCTGCTCTCTCCTAGCCTGTCCTCTCCCTGCCTGTTGTCGTGTCCCGGCGGCAGCAGGCAGCAGCGTGCACTGCGTCCCCGAAGTAACAGCCCTAAAGCAAGCAAGAAGTACGCCCCCCTCCCACCAATCCCTGTTAGGTAGTGGAAACTGTCCAAACTGGGGTGCAGACAGCCCCTCTCACCTTTCGGCCTGGTACCACTGCACCAGCCGCACTACTTCCCGAACTGACCGTTCTCCACTTCAGCCCCGTCTAAATTACAATTCATGCTTGTGACCCTTTTGCCTGCTTGTGCTTGTTTTCATGACCCTGTTGCCTGCTTGTGCCTCCGTGTGCCCCTGTTGCCTGCTTGTGCCTCCGTGTGCCCCTGTTGCCTGCTTGTGCCTCAGTGTGCCCCTGTTGCCTGCTTGTGCCTCCGTGTGCCCCTGTCGCCTGCTTGTGCCTCAGTTTTCGTGCCCCTGTTGCCTGCTTGTGCCCCTGTTGCATGCTTGTGCCTCCGTGTGCCCCTGTTGCCTGCTTGTGCCTCCGTGTGCCCCTGTTGCCTGCTTGTGCCTCTGTGTGCCCCTGTTGCCTGCTTGTGCCTCTGTGTGCCCCTGTTGCCTGCTTGTGCCTCCGTGTGCCCCTGTTGCCTGCTTGTGCCTCCGTTTTCGTGCCCCTGTTGCCTGCTTGTGCCTCCGTGTGCCCCTGTTGCCTGCTTGTGCCTCCGTGTGCGCCTGTTGCCTGCTTGTGCCTCCGTGTGCCCCTATTGCCTGCTTGAACCTCCGTGTGCCCCTATTGCCTGCTTGTGCCTCCGTGTGCCCCCGTTGCCTGCTTGTGCCTCCGTGTGCCCCTGTTGCCTGCTTGTGCCTCCGTGTGCCCTTGTTGCCTGCTTGTGCCTCCGTGTGCCCCTGTTGCCTGCTTGTGCCTCCGTGTGCCCCTGTTGCCTGCTTGTGCCTCCGTGTGCCCCTGTTGCCTGCTTGTGCCTCCATGTGCCCCTGTTGCCTGCTTGTGCTGTGTGGGTGTGTGTGGAGGGCTCTGTGTGGCTGTGTGTGTGGGGGGCTCTGTGTGGCTGTGTGTGTGGGGGGCTCTGTGTGGCTGTGTGTGTGGGGGGATCTGTGTGGGTGTGTGTGTGGGGGGGGCTCTGTGTGTGTTTGTGTGTGTCATTTGCGAGAGATAAAGCTAGTGGCATTGTAAATGACAATGCCATTATTTATGTTAAAAAAACATAAATAAAAATAATGTCAAGAGCAATGCCAATAGCTCTAACTTTAACAAAGGCAAAACCATTGCATTGTAAATGCTTGTTATTCCAGTGTTATCTCGCGCTGAGAGGCCCTTTCACACTCCCAGCTGATACCTGTGCTCTACAGATATTCTAAAGCCCAAGGTAACACATTGCATCCCGGAACAGAGGGCTTCCAAGAGGCCTAGCTGTCCTCTGAGAGGACCACCGACTGTCAATCTGGAAGGGATACAATGTCTGGAGTAGGACTTCAATGGACAAAGGAAGGGCATTTCAGGGGCAGAAGCTGGGCTGGAATAGAGGCCTGGCATCCACATTTCAAACCCCAGGCAGGTCCATATGGGATTCACAGGCCTGGCTTTCTTATTGAGCATCAGACTGTCAGATGAACCCTGCAGAGGTCAGTGGGGCAGAAGGCATCTATGCCAAGTGTTCAGGGGCAGAGTTAACAGGACCCCTGGTTGGTGTGGGTCACCCCAGATATCCGCCGCAAACATGCACACACGTCAGAAGGATGCCCAGCGCCCACCTGCATCTCAACCCCACCAGAACAAGAAACAGCTGCTCCAAACCTGGCTTAACAACAAGATTCTGGATGCTTTAATCCAAAATGTCCCCCAGCGCCAAATCACTAGGATTTACCTTTGACACAACCTCAAGGAACACATCGCCAAAACTATTGCATATCCTCCTTATACCCTCACATCTGGATGGTGGTAACACCCTGCCCACCACATCCCAGAGCCCACACTGACCTCCCCAAAGGGCATCTTATGCACCGCAGCCTGCCTCTTTAAGGACCTGTAGAAATATGACCACATCATCCCCATCCTGATGGAACTCCACTGGCTCTCTTTGCCCATCCGCACCATCTTCAAACAAGCATTGGCAAAGCCACTATGTCTCGCCTTTAGGCTCTTATACGTGTTTAGCCAGAGCTGTCGGCTTTGCTAATGTGTTTAAGTTATGTTGTAGAGTTGCGTGGGTTGTGTGAAGCATGTTGCAAGTTATAATAAAAAATGTGATATAAGTATTTTTGTTACATTGTCTATAATTAAGATGAAATTATGTATAATTGAATGACCGTATTAATAAAAGATTTAATATAAAAAATGTTTAGCTTATGATTGAAAAGTGCATACACGTCTGCAGCATCAGGAGAGCTAGAAGAGGCAGGAGAGAAAAAGGACGCACGCAGTACATCAAGCTACTGAAGACAGAGCACAGGGCACCATATGCTTCTATGGAACAGATTATAGTGTACACATAATGCACACGCCGTAGGAACCATATATATTGGTAATGTCACACAACAAAACGCTGTTCACAAACTCAACTCAGATTGTGCCCTTTGCATATTGTATAATATGCACAGAAGAAACACTGCACGCACTATGAGGTTCTCACAATGCAGTGCACGTAAGGCAGATGACGTACACGAAACTTTATATACTACTGCAGCACACCGTGGCCATGTATTTTACTCCGCAAACAACGCACACTAATGTGAGTAATTCCATCTGAACGTAATGAAAATCACGCTGTACATAAGGTGCACATAGCAAACTCTGCGAACAGCACTTGCAGCACAGATAAACTAGGGAGGAAACCAAACTCCCTCAACCCCCGCAAAAACACAAGGAGCGATGATGCAGTCATGTCAAATTGACTACCAATCCTAGAGCTATTGGCGTTGTTAATGCCAATGTCTTTTAGCCATGTGTTATGGAGTGGATGTATGTGGTGTGGTGAGCAGTGGAATTATGTGGGTTGGATAGGAATTGCTTGCTTTTGAATTGTGTGACGTGGAATTGAGTGGTGTTGAGTGGAGTTATGTGTAGTGGAATTATGTGGATAGTAATTATGCAATATTGAGTTTACTGTGATTATGTGGATTGGGATTATGTGTTATGGAGTACAATTATGTGGAGTGTTATTGTGTATCATGGAGTGGTATGAAGTGGAGTGGAAATATGTGGTGTGTTGTTGAATATTGTGGTATGATGTGGAATTCTGTGCTGTGGATTGGATGTATGTGGTGTGTAGGGGAATTGTGGTGTCTAGGGGAATTGTGGTGTGGAGTGGAATTATCTGGTCACTTGTGGTCAATGCAGTAATAACTGTATAAAAGACAGCTGCAAGGTGGGTAAAGGGCAGCATTTCACAGATGCCTGTGTGTATTATCTGCATCTGGGTAACGGGAAAAAAACAAGGCTGAATCGCCACTCAATCAACATCAATAATGCAATCGCTCTGCCCCTTGCATCGGCGCCTTCCGACTCTTGAGGAAGTCCTGGGCCTGGCTGAACCCCCAGGAGGGCCCTGGGCGTCAACCACATCACCCCACCTATTGTGCATCTCCCCAACAGGATTCTGGGCTTGGGGCTGGGAAACTGGTAGTCCAGCTGCCAAGAGAACTGGAATGTCCCAGGAGAGACGAGCCAGTCAGGGAAGAGATGCAGAGAGTTCATAGGAAGAGGAAAGGGAGTGGGGGAGGGGAGGAAGAGGAGAGGAGAGGAGGGAAAGAAGGAGAAGAGGAGGGGCAGCGGAGAAAGGAAGGTGGGCGAGGGGAGGACGAGGAGAGGAGAGAAAGGAGCAAAAGAGGGAAACGGGGGACAGCGAAAGTGAAATGGGGTAAGGGAGAATTAGTGCGGGAATGGGGATTGTGGGTGGGTGAGTGTAGGAGCTTAGACAGAATGAGAACAGAAGTGGATATTACAAGGGTGGGGGGTGAAAGGCAGTGGAGAGGAAGAGCCAGCAGAAGTAATGAATGGAGAAGTCATACAGAGGGTGAAATGGGGTGAAAGTAAAAGAAAGCCAGAATGAATGAGTAAAGAAAGGAGGATGAATATGAAATAAATGCAAGAAAGAAAGAAAGTGGGAAGCACAGTAGTAATATGGAACAGGCAGAGGATAGTAAAGTCTGATGTAAGAGAGAAATGTAAAGGAGAAAAAATGCGACTGTCCATGTGATGTGTAATTGCTAAGCCCATGTTCACACTTTGTGGTATCTTGGTGCTTAAAATATAGGTGTTCATTGAAACATACCTCAATATTTCATTTTTTAATCGACCTTATAAGAATGAAAGAGTCAGCGATCCGACTAAGATGTGAATCTGTGGCCATGGGCTAAAAAAATATTCCTGAGTTTGAACATTAGTCCCCTGAGCCATTAGACGTCAGGAAAGAGATACTTTGAATACTAATTTCACAGAAACAAGACAGAAAAAGAGACCACCAAACGCATGTCACTGGGAGACTGCCATCACAAAACTCCTCCAGCAAGGACTCATGAGGTCACTCACGAGCGCTAAGAGTGAGTGTGCAGACTGGCACTCAGTAAAACTTGTCATGCTTTCTGCTGCATGAGCACTAGTCACAAGCTGACATCACGCAGGCTCCACAGCAATGTAAACAAGTGATGCCACACACAAGCATCATTGCGATCGGCGGTCTTCACTTTTGAAGCACTGCACTCGTGCTTGTTGCGGAATCCACCTTGCCGGAGCGAGCAGCGGCCATATGTTTGTAATTAACGTGGCCGCGCCGCTGCTCTCTCTCGCAAGGTGGATGCCGCCACAAGCACGAGTGGAGTGCTTCAAAAGTGAAGACCGATGGCTAAAGGCCCTCCTAGTGCAGCGCATGCACGCTGCCTAGGCAAGTCCTAAAACAGCAGCATTGTCTAAAAACAAGCCACCATGCCCAGTACTTCTACCTATCTGGATGACAAGCACAGCCGCAGCCAGGACACCATCGACTGGAGACAAAGAAGTTCAGTAACAGAAACAAGCATTGGCAATGCTGGTCTTGCTTATGTCCGTACAGACACACTCAAATGTGCATCTTCAAAGTAATTGTAAAATCGGCCACATGTTTAACAACTGTTATATAATCACATGTTTTGCACAAACTGCACCCAATAATACAGCAACTTCTTTATGGAACTGAAACTGTTTACTACTACTACTACATAACTAAATGGCAACCATTTTATCAGCCACAGAAAAAATGTATAATTAGTTAAAACATGCAAGCACTTAAATTCATGTCTTGAAGATTACCTTCAACTGTCCACAACAAGTGCATAGCCCCCAAACTATGTTATCAGGATTACAACTCATACCTACATTTGATAATGAGTTCTGCAGCAAAAACAATGCATTATAACAAAGTGTTCTCTTAAATAGAGTAGAAACCTGTGACATGGAATGATTTCTGGCAGGCATATTAATCATCTAGCCTATTTTATGAGAATTCAAACCTATGACCAGAAATTGCATTCTGATTTCAGTAGCAAGCACATTTGTAAACATATTAAGTAACTGACAAACCCTAGGTAAAATGCGATTGACCCCGTTTTACCATTCCTCCCTTTATCTCCCCTTTCCCCCATTTTTAGATTCCTGGAAACTATTTTTGGGGGTCTCGCCTGAGACAGTGCATGATCTGTTGCTTGCAAGACATTTTATTTGTTTACAGTGGGCTTAGAGCCTGCCCATTGCATACCATTGGTTGGCGTCAACGTCATTCTAATTTGTGCTTGCTTGTCTTTGGTCAGCGCGTCCCAATTTCCCTTCTGCATCTTGTGTTTGGCCCTACCCTGGAGAATGGCCCATGTACTTGTGTCCTGCTACAGCTCACACTTTCAGACCTACTCTTTTCTTTTTGTACAAGCACTCCATATGAGTGCATGTGTTTGCAGGCTGTCTGCCACATGTGCTTCTCTCCACCCTCCACTCTGCTATTTCTTAGCTGTGTGCTTTCGTCCCCACTCCGTGTTGTTGCTTGGCCCCCCTGCTGTCCATGTTGTTGCTTGCCCCCACCCACTGACCATATTGTTGCTTGCCCCAACCCAGTGTTGTTACTTACCCCTTCCATGTTGTTGCTTGTCCTCACTTGCTGTCAGTGTTGTTATTTGTCCCCACCCACACTTCATGTTATTGCTTGCCCTGACACATCCTGTTGAAAATTAGTACGTTTTGGTGAACATTATCTGCGCCATCTTGCCTCTTCCCCTGATGCCACACTTTTGTCGTGCGCGCCCGCCATTTTTTTAAGATGCCCCGATCAGAGCGAACCCTTTTGCATGCTGCTGGCCCCTGACATAGCCCTTCGCCTTCACTAAGCCTGCACGCTGACCACCCCCTGCTTGCACCTGCCTTGAGTCATAAACCCCTCTTCGGCGCTGCTCTGCCCCAGGCCCTCATCCTGTTCCCAGCGCGACACCTCCCTGCTTCCCTTTCATGATCTCCGGCCCTTAGATGCAAACCCCCTTTTTCCCCGTGTGCCCGTTTTGTCTTCCCCGTTCCCAGGCCGACACCCAGCTCTGCCGATACCATTCCTTGCCCCTCCCCGTACAATAGAAAGCTTCCCCCATCAAAGGATCCCCGGGTTGATCAAAGCCCCCACTCCATGAGATCCGATCGAACCCCCCACATTCCGTGAATCGGCGGAATATCCAGCTGCGTGATACTCATCACCTGTTGTGACTAGGGTGGGGACTTCAACTGTAAATGTGTGTGGGAACGGGCCCAAAGGGGATTTCCGGGAATATCTTTTCCATACATCAAAGCTTTAACATGAATGTGTAATCTACAATAAAGTCGTAAAACAGTGTATAAGAGGCCAGGCCTCAGAAATGTATCTAGAGCACCTCAGAACGATACCTTCTGTCCGTTTCGTTGTGTTCTCCTCCGGAGAGAATAAAAACCTTGTTTCCTGCCTTCCAGTCTCCAGCGCCTGCCTCTTCAATAGTTTAACTTCTTTATGGGTTCAAGAGGCGACACCGCCGGGCAATACTTAAGGATCTTATATTCTGGTTGGTAGCGCCCCCCAATTATTTTCTACAATTGGCGTCCCAAGCGTGGGGCCCATCAGCGACCCATGGATCCAGTGGGAGAGGTCCTGACGACAAAGTGAACGACTGCAACGATCGGGAACGCGTCTGTCCGATAGACCCTCGTCTGACAGCCGATCATCCGAACTTCACTGGTTCCGAACAGACCTCTCTCGAGTGATCTACGGTCCTGACTGGGAACCATCAGGAGTGCCGCGAGGATAACGAAGAAGAGAGGACGATCGGGCGCTGGATTCGGAAGACAGGAAACTGTCCATGCGGTCCGGGTAAGGTCGTGTAACCACGACAAGTCGCGAAATAATTGCTTGATTGCTTGTTTGTTTAAAAATACTAGTATTGCTCTTTTTATTTATTTGGAGATTCACTGTCGGCAAACGGAGAAACAACGGGCTCTCTCTTTGCAAGCAGTGGAGGATAGGTAGGGCAGCAGCCGTGCTTATTTTTTCTCCCCCACTCAATAATCACTTGAAACTGAACTGTTGTTCGCAAAACTATTGTTTCCTGGAGATTCCCTGTCTGCAAACAGGGAAGAGACCACCCTTTTTGCAGATAGTGAAAAGGGTAGGTAACGCAGATCTTTGCGGACCTGCTCATTCTCCCCATTGTTATTTATTGGTCTTTTTGTTATTTTTGATCCATGAGGTATTCACTGCCTGCAAACAACGTTGAATAGAAATATTCTGTCCAGTCTTTGCACCTAGTGATAAGATAGGCAGTGCTGACTTTTTAGTCCCTCGTTACGAGCCGTCATGTCTGTCTTCTCCCCACTGATTAATAGCCTGTTTAGCCCGGACCGTGTATTAGAGGTGGACCATATAGCTCCACTAGAAGGCACCCCTAATAAGGACATGTTCATAAACTATGGATTAGTCACCATAGCCTATAATAAATTGTGGCACAGGTATACCGAAGAGAGTCAAGACAAACAGTGGCCACTGGCAGGATCCTTTGACCTTGATAAAATAGAAACGTTAGAAATAGCCCTTCGAAATAATAAGACAACGCCAATTATGCTCGACAGTCTCGGTATGTGGCGCAGAGAGGCTATGCAACGACAGAGAAAAGACGAGGACAAACCAAGTAGAGAAATATACCGACAGGACAACCCCAGGACATCGCTACCCACGACTTATCCCCCGACACTATGCAAAAGACGACCAGACTTAGGGCCAGACCAATGCGCTTTTTGTAGGTATGTCGGACACTGGAAAGCCCAATGCCCGACTCTACTGAGCGTGAGTAAAGGCAAAGGGCCGACAGGAACGACAGGCCGGCAGTACGAGAAAAAGCACGAGACAAAGAAGAACCCGACTTACATAGACAGACCAGACAGAACCACCACGTTTGATTATGCCCGATGGCACAGATTTCGCCAGGACAATTTCAGCGGCATGCTCAAGTTTTCCTAGGTCGGGCAACGTCAAGACGGGAACCCAGCCTCGTTTCAAATTCACAGACGGAAAGAGATAATTATGACCAATAACTGTTTTATATTCGTCTTGGGTCTTTGTATGTCGTACTTGTACTGTCCCCCGTCTGAGTTTGTGTGTATGTAATGTACAAATCTGCGTCATCCCTCTACACGTGTTTCCGTGTTACTCAACCTCTGTTAGCAGAAACTTAGCATAAAAGCAACCTGGAAAGAAAGAAATGGTAAAACAAAATCCGTAGACCATTAATGAACTAGAACTTTTAATTTAGCACAACAAACAAGGAATAATAACGGTAAACTGTAGAAAATGAAAGTCAAACAGAACATTCGCCCCCCCCCCCCATTCTGGAACCTTCCAAAGTAGGGCAGGGTTACGGCTACGCCCAACCAACGGCAACCCATATAAGGCGGGCCCGGCCGCCAACTCTTGGTCAGGAAATCTTAACGTATGGGGGAGCCGGAGGAGAGGCAGGAGCCAGCAGCCGGGGCAGTTGTAGGTAGTCCCGCCACATGTCTCCTCAGCCAGCCGCAACGGGCCTGGATAGACTTAAGTAGTCCCGCCACATGTCCAGAGGAGAACGAGGCACCTTTTTTCCTTTTCTCTTCCGTAACAGCCGCAGCAGCTCTGGACGGCGGGATGTCCTGCACGTACCTCCACCACAATTTGTCCAAGTTGGGCTGGGAGGGAGAGGCGACGCGGACGAGCCTCTCCCACCTCCACCGATAGGAGGTCCCCCAGCCCCCGGCCCGACGCCGAACACCCCCCCAGTCAGGCGATGGTGCCAATACTTCCACAGCACCGAACACACCATGGTGGCACCCCAGTACTTGCGCAGCACCGAACGTGCAATGGTGGCCATATTTTCGGAACACCGAACCTGCAATGACTGCACTGATACTCGTGCCGCGCCGAATGCGCGCCACAGGTGGCCATACTCCCACAGCACTGAGCCCAGGACTTGGGGAACACCGGATGTGGAGAGACCTTCATGCGGGGCGATGAAAAGGATCGGCATGGAGTGCACCGGGAGAAGGAGACGATGCGGACGAGTCTCCCTCGCCCCCCCCAGGTGGGGGCATCACAGCTGCACCCCAGCTGAACGTCCCGCTTTCACACAACAGGGACCTCTTCCTTTCACTCCGAAGGATCTCTCCCACTCTTGCAAACTCGACGAGAGTGGCCCCTGTAGGGCCTCAAAATGGCGTCTGGGTCCGCTGGAAGGCGGGCCCCGGCCACTAGAGTAACTTTGACCAGCAATATAACTCGAACATTTGCCCCCTGGAGCACGAGCCCCCATCTCCGACAGCATCTCCGCAGCCTTGAAGATCCTACAAAGGTCCCCGGCGGAACCTTCGGCCTCTGCAGGCTTCCGGTAAGGGACGGCTGCCTTGATCGCCAACGAAACAAACATGACATTGCCACTCCTTCTGTTAGCATGAATTCTAGAACTGCCGAAAAGGACTCTGGTCCAAACTGCCAGTAATGGGAAACATTTCCCCTGATGCTGCTTCCGGACTGAGCCGGCCCCGCCCAAAATGGCGCTGGTATCAATCGGAACTTACGAACACCTCGTGGTGTTCCTTCGCACTAATATAAACTTGATGTTCCGAGATTTTATATGATCCTTTGTACACTTGGCTAGAGAAGACAAGGAGAACTCACTCGACGAACAGTATGAAAGGATCCCCGTTACAAATGTTGATTACAAATGTACAATGTATTATATTTTTATAACTGATGTAAACCTCATTTACGACGCACACGTACGGTATGCATATAGGAAATCTGATTGCCACTATTATGATTATGCTTCTAAATTATGAAAATAAATGCCCCCGAACCCCCAGCCAATTAATAGACGTTTTAGTCTCTTACAAATGAATGAGTAAAACTTTCCGATGTTTTTATTGCTGCAAACGACACCCCCCACTGTACGCACTTTAGCCATTGCCACGACCGGCCAAATACGACCGCACCCTCATAATCCTCATGCTGACATGATTTTGCAAAATAAAGTTTTTGAAACTATGGACGGGTATTGCATGCGTTATTTTAAAAAAAATGTGGGATCGGTGGGAAAGTTCTTTTCTGTGCACCCTACTCTGCTCTCTCTTTAAGGTTAAAAGAAGATGGTTGCCCAGCCCTGGAGGACGGATCGGATCGACAACACGACACTCCGCCTTCAACGTACGCGACTGACCCATGAGCCCTCGCGTAGAGGAAGACCTTGACTTCCAAGGATGGGTAAAACGAACGGTGTAAATGAGGGAATGTAAAAGGAGGGTGAAATGAAATAATGTAAATGTTATAAAGTACAACGTTCCAAAGTATCAGGGAACGGAGCTGACCCAAGAACCGAAGAACCTTAGAACGCCACAGCGTTGAACGAGGTTTTAAGGATCCCGATAGTGAGATACATCCTTTGACTAGATACCTCGCACTAAGCACCTCTGGTTTCCTTTTTACGTTTCCCCGCACACGACCTATATGGACACACTACCCCCCCTCGACTCCAGAAACCATATCCCCGGGGACCCTGCCCCGAGGAGGAAAGACGAGTAAGAGGTAAGTAAAGGACTTATGAATCCATGTATTTGAATATGCGCGAATGCTGTCTCCCCCACCCCCCTTTTTTCCCTCCCTCTGCAGGTTACATCAGAGATTACAGCCGAGGTGTGGCGAAGATCTGAAGCCTTGCCATGTCTAATACACGAAGCTGACTAGCGCCGCAAGGTGGTGTCTAAGCGCGCCTGCAAACTGCTCACGTATCGAACAAACCCGAAAAATTAGCGCAACCTGATAAAAAGTGATCACCCTTAAACCAGACCGGACGAATGAACCCATGTCACGTATGATGCGAAACTATGAGGGAATGTGTGTGTGTGACTGAGGCGTCGACCCAACTGGTCGAAGGACCGAGAATGCGAGAAGTGCGACAAAATGGTACCTCCTTTCTTCTTTCCTTTTTCTCAAGGCACGTCCCCTCTACCCTGTCTAATGCTCAAACTGCATGATTACAAGATTCTAACGCAGACCCGTGAATGCCCTTTACTGTGTAATGCACTAAATAGCCTTTCTTGAATACACCGCCACCCTCTCTGTTGCACGTGTACTATTTAGCCTGCCGTTGCACTCTCTCTCTCTCTCTCTCTCTCTCTCTCTCTCTCTCTCTCTCTCTCTCTCTCTCTCTCTCTCTCTCTCTCTCTCTCTCCCTCTATTTTTGCACTCCCACTCTTCCGAGTGATTAGCCCCGAAATTGGCAGACTGCCACCCCTAGCACACCACCTAATTGGCTTCAAATACCGTCAGTATTTGCACAAAAACTTGTCTTTAATACAATCACCCTGAAGCCGCGTCATTACCTCTCCTTTTCCGCTAGAAGTCAATGAACCGAGGTTGGGCCGTAAGGGAAAGGACAGGTAAGACGACAGAGGTTCCCTAATCTGACCCGAAATAAGGGAACTACCTGTCAACGGCTCCTATGGTACAAAACAAGGACCTCAGAATACGCGACCCTCCCCTCCCCGAATTGTCGCAATACCCAAACCGGAAAAATGATCACCCCTGTTACCTCCCCTGTATCAGCCGCCCAAAAACTGGAATTATGAAACTACCCCTCATTTCCGGTTGTGAGAGATGGGTCGATTTATGCCCTTACCACAAGTTTCCTATGTCCCTGGTTGTTCCCCATAAAACCCCTGTCCTTCCTAATTAAGTAATCGGGCTGTAAAAGGTTACGTAGGATCCAGAGTGATGTTTCACAAGGTTAACAGACTAGTCCAAGGTAAAGAAATCATCGAAATGAACCCCGTAGTAGTTGAAAGGCAGGATGCATCGATAGAAAGGAAATGTTTAGTCATGTTCGTCTCTCAGCAAAATACCTGTGTAGTACCATGTTGACGACTCACAGTACCCTTTGTAAATGTAAAACTCTAGAGAACGGCATATCTTTGCCAGGTTCGTCTCACGGAGGTGGGTCACCATCAGATGAACTGTCGTGACTGTAATAAATAATTGTAAAGGAAAGTCATAGTAAATCCAACAGGCCCGTCACCGGTCATTCATATGCCAGTTGTGAACACTAATATAACGGGCATTTTTCATTCTTTGCCTGGAGCTGGGAGAGAAATAGACTTTTTGATTATCTTCATCTGCAAATTCTCTAAAGACTGTCTTTTCAAACTTGTTTAAGGGTACTGCTGTTGGAGGAGAGAAGGACCGGATGTGGGAGCACGAGGCCTGACTACAGACTAAGGAACACCTGCGACATTAGCCAAGGCGAGACCACGACAGAAAAGAGCTGCAGGACGAGGCACTGTTTTCGACAACATGAGAAGAAAGGGTCGACCTGATGCCCCTGCTCGATGTCCAGTGTCTGTCGACAAGTCCCCGCTCTCTGAATTCGGTCACACGCCCGCCTACTTGAAGTCTCTCGTTTCCCTAGTTTTGTTCCTAATTTGGCCTTGCTCCATCCCCCTTTTCCTCTGACCTACCCTATGGACTGTTTTGTACGCTCTTCTTCCATCTGAACTTTCTGACAAACACCTCAAAGGACACAGGGCGAAAAGGACCTTTTCGACCAGAAACGCGAGGAAAGGGTCGTGCCCTGCAACGCAGAACTTAGAACAGAGCTGGACTTATAGCTCCACCGCCGGTGCTCAACAGCGCCAACGAAAGGCAACAAAGAATGATGAGAACTCGTTAAACTTCGAACATTTGACATCTCCAATCGCCGTTTCTGCTAGACCTCATTTCTCTCCCAGCCGCCATCGTATTGATCATGCTCCAATCCGAACCTGATATATATGTAATAACCTGCCAGTATGAAATATGCTTGCTGCTCTCGCTACAGAATCGTTTTTGTATTGCATTCCTATGACTTTCCTGCTAAACAAATTGATCAAAGTTTATCAAATAGGCCCACCTCCTAAAAACTAGAAACGTTAAAATGTATTGTTTACAACTCTTTTCCTCTAGGGTTCCTACCGTTTTCTTTCTCATGCCCACCACAATAGAACCGAGTAGAAAATGAACCAGCAAGATGTCTTGAATATGTTAAAGGGAGGACTGTTGAAAATTAGTACGTTTTGGTGAACATTATCTGCGCCATCTTGCCTCTTCCCCTGATGCCACACTTTTGTCGTGCGCGCCCGCCATTTTTTTAAGATGCCCCGATCAGAGCGAACCCTTTTGCATGCTGCTGGCCCCTGACATAGCCCTTCGCCTTCACTAAGCCTGCACGCTGACCACCCCCTGCTTGCACCTGCCTTGAGTCATAAACCCCTCTTCGGCGCTGCTCTGCCCCAGGCCCTCATCCTGTTCCCAGCGCGACACCTCCCTGCTTCCCTTTCATGATCTCCGGCCCTTAGATGCAAACCCCCTTTTTCCCCGTGTGCCCGTTTTGTCTTCCCCGTTCCCAGGCCGACACCCAGCTCTGCCGATACCATTCCTTGCCCCTCCCCGTACAATAGAAAGCTTCCCCCATCAAAGGATCCCCGGGTTGATCAAAGCCCCCACTCCATGAGATCCGATCGAACCCCCCACATTCCGTGAATCGGCGGAATATCCAGCTGCGTGATACTCATCACCTGTTGTGACTAGGGTGGGGACTTCAACTGTAAATGTGTGTGGGAACGGGCCCAAAGGGGATTTCCGGGAATATCTTTTCCATACATCAAAGCTTTAACATGAATGTGTAATCTACAATAAAGTCGTAAAACAGTGTATAAGAGGCCAGGCCTCAGAAATGTATCTAGAGCACCTCAGAACGATACCTTCTGTCCGTTTCGTTGTGTTCTCCTCCGGAGAGAATAAAAACCTTGTTTCCTGCCTTCCAGTCTCCAGCGCCTGCCTCTTCAATAGTTTAACTTCTTTATGGGTTCAAGAGGCGACACCGCCGGGCAATACTTAAGGATCTTATATTCTGGTTGGTAGCGCCCCCCAATTATTTTCTACAATCCTGTGTGTTGTTGCTTGCCCCCTCTTGCCCTCCTCATGCTGTTTGTCATGTTGCTAGTCCTGCCCTCTTCCCACTATGCATCATGTTATTCACGCCATCCTCCAGTCTGTCTCATTGATTGCGCCTTCCGACCCTCCACCCGCTATTCGCCTTGCTGCTTGCCCCCCACCATCCTCCTGCTGCCCGTGTTGTTGCTTACCCCTTCCACACTCAGCGTTATTGCTTGCTCCCTTTCAACCCGGGTATTGTTGCAGCCCTCTACCGCATCCTTTGTATTGGTACTTGCCGCATCCCTTTATCATTCTTATTGGTTGCCCACTTCAGCCGCCTTTTCACTGTTCGTCCTGCTGCTTGCCCTCTCTCGCTGTCCGTCTTGTAGATTTCCCCTCCCTCCTCTTGATGTTCGTCTGTTTCTTGCTCCTACTCGCCCTTCCCCTGGTGTCTTGTTGCTTGCCCAGTCTCCTCCCACTATACATCTTGTAGCTTTCCCCCTACTGCTGACCATCTTATTTGTTGCCTACTCTTGCCTTCCACCCTCTGTCCATCATGTTGCTTACCCCTCCAACCCTCCATCCGTTGTCCATGTTGCCTTGCCCCCACCTGCCATAACTAAAAAGCGCTAAGACTGAACAGAAGTGGTGCTCATCTTCTGAAAAACTACGACATCCCACACTCCAAAATTTGAATTCAGTTCTGTGCAATTCAAATGGAAGTTCATGGAGCTGTGCACAGCGGGAGGAAGACGTGTGCACATCTATGTGTAAAGCTCTTGTGGCTCTAACAGGACTGTAGGCTGCAGAGCTGTTGCATGTGCGCAAGGACTAGACACAGACACTGAACACTGTGATAGTTGGAGCATTTATGTATTTCAACAAGCATTATTTTTCGACTCAAGCATACCAGTTTAGCCCAATCATATGCTGTACTCAAGGTTTCACATTTGGGTTGAGCCAAAGCCTCTCTCCTGGTAGTGCCTCATTAAGCTCTTTTTTCTGGTGATCACATGTAAAAGCTATGCTGTCAAGCCAGACCTAAAAACAAGGCAACAGGACTTTGCCACCTATGCAAGCAGCATCTGGAATGGCATTCCCGTATCCATGAGGACCAGTCCAACGCTGCTCCAATTTAGGTGAGCCCAGACGTGGGTCCCGTGCTCACCATACCACTGTAGTCAAGCTAGCCAGGCTGATGAGGGGGGATACCCTTAAACCGATCCCAGGATGCTTTCTGGTGGTCCAAGGAGGACCTGGCCTGGCAATTCAGGCTGGACTGTTCCCATGGGGAGCAGAGTTAAGACTGATTTGCATATGGCTGGGTCTAAACTGGAATGGCATGGTGTGCAAAAAAAGATGGATTCAGGCGCAGATATCTGTACAGGGGTAAATGTCTGACATTGTTCAGCATTCTGTCCATCAATTGTTCTTTTTACAATTTATGGAAGAACTGAAGCCCTACCCCTTTAAAAAGCATTATATTATGATGCAGCAACAATCCAAACCCACTTTCAGAGCCCAGCTACTCCTTGGATCAATCATTGGCTATATTGATGCCTTGTACCCCATGCAGCACACCATGCAGTGCTCAGCTGCCTTTCAGCTAAATGCACACTACTTAAAAATCACACACAATACATACAAAACCACACACATTCGAGCAGTAGCAGCACCCCTCCCCCCCCGCGCCTTGAGACCCTCACGGGTGAACAGTGCGCTTTACAAATGTTCTGATTGATTGATTAATTGACACATTCTCACCTTATCGCTTACTGGGGCTGAAATAAAAACACGTGTAGCCAAGTGGTGCCAGAGTCTCTTCCCCACACCCTGGGGCCACTCCCTGCCCAATCCCAACACAGCCATGGCGTTGTACACAAGGCTGGGCGGTCACACTCCCATCACTGCCGGGCACAGGCCTGTTGCTGCAAAGGTCTGATACTCTTTCACTGAGTTTCTCTCATTTATAGCTACACACTTTCTTTGTGATGAGCAATTCCGAGTTCCAGACCTTTCTTAGCCTTTATTCCCTGTTTCTGGCATACTTTCTAACAAATTCCTAGAATTCCTGCGACAAGCTAATTCCTAGAATTCCTGCGACAATAGGTCGAGCTGGATGGCTTCCAGACCGTTTTCTTTGCCAGCTGGGCACTGCCTGTATTTGTCGTTTCCTTTAGCAACAGGGCTTTGCCTGGATCCTGTTCCAGCTGCATTTATGCCAACAGACCTGATTCAGGCGGGAAAGTCACGGTTTCTTGAAGCCACAAATGGATTCATTTTAGCTGTCTACCATTTAAAATTGCTTCTGCCTCAGTATAAATCGGGGGGTGAGGGGGCATTTCCCAGATTATTGTTAAACAATAGATATCTCCAATTTTCAGTTTTAAAATGTTGGCATGTATGCAGCTGGGTATAGCCTGTCTCTACTAACACAAAAGGAGATTTTGGCTCCTTCCGCCTCTCTCCTCTTCAACTGGTTACTGCCTGTTTCTAGTTTCACATTTCTGCTGCATGAACAGCTGCCCGTGTTTCTGATTTCCTGAAATGTTATCCTAGACTAGCATATTTTCTCTAAAATTGCACCGTATTTCCTTTTCATACCTTATTTAGTATCTTCTTTTTGGTGTTTTTCTTTATATATAGCGCAAACTGGAACCGAAGGTGACATTAATTTCTTTATCATGGGAGATTAAGTGATTTGCCCAGAATCACAGGATGTTGAGCCAACGGAGACTTGAACCTGTTTCCCTAGTTCAAAAGTTTACCACATCCTCTACCCTATCTACTGTAGCCAGGGCCACTGAAAATATGTGGCAGTATAGTGCAAAATTATGTGGTAGGATTGAGTAAATTATGCGGCAAGGTAAGGCAAATTATCCAGCATTATGCGTCACATTTTGTGATCGCACAACTTCATTATTTTTGTCATTTTTAAAGACCGTCTGGGCATTAGTTGCAACTCATTAGTACCAGTTTAACACTCAAACACAGCAATAAGATACAGAGAGATGACCATTCAACTTTTGCAAAGCGCCTTCACTGCGCCACAAAGTGCCACTATGTTTTTAGTACCTTCTGAACCGTTTGAGCTAGAAATTGTTTTTGTTAAAATCTGCAGGTTATGCAGCACATGATGAAATATGTGGCATATGTGGCAAATTTATAATTATGCAAAAATCGACACAGCCGCACAATCGCATAATTCCAGTGGCCCTGACTATAGTGCCAGCATGACATATTTTGGCCACTTTCAGGGTGCTTCCAAAAATCAGGAGACCGAGGCTCAAGGCACAGGGAGAGAGAAGGAGGCTTGGGATTCAAGATGGGTAAAATGGAAGGGGCAGGGTGGGGAATCCCCTATGCATACAAAGCAGGGCACTGAGTGGGCCAGGTCCCTCCAGGTCTCAGACCCGGAAGTAATTTAAAATAGACACTGACAATTTCCCTATTGGGCACTCTCTTATTTTCTTTAGTTATAATGGCAAAAACACTGATCAAATACTGAACAATTAAAGTTAAAACGGTAAGGTAATGACAGCGATTTAGTTGCTGTTTATATTTCACGTTATACTTAATCTTGCCTTCCCTAGGAGTATTAGCTATTTCCATGATGTTGTGTTTATATATGTTTTTAGTGCAGCATATAAATCTTGTATAGCCCATACTTTGAACCGAGTCGCTTCCATGGGTCGTGTTGCGAAAGTGCCCTGGGGCGCAGCTGGTGTTTGCGCCCGCTTTGATTTCCCCCCGGGCACTTTGGTATTAAAGAAGGAGCCACAGACGCTTGTGCAGCCCCTTCTGTAATACTGATAGCAATGGCACTCATAAAGAGTCAGCTATATCTTCAGAGGGTGTACCCTCAATTGCATGGGTGTGTGCCCCATGCGAATATGGGAATCCCTTTGCCTCTGCACCCGTGCTGTATTACAGATGGGGGCGCAGAGGCAAAGAAGCTCCCATGAGGCACACTGTCAGTGCGCCCCCTGATGGCAGACTCTGGCAGGGGTGAAGGCGGTCCCATGGGCGCTCCATATATCCCCTAGCAGGTGGGGCAATCAGTGACTGCACCTGCCTGCAAGGGAATCTCGAATCCCCTTTAAAATGCAGGGTGATTAGCACCAGCACTGTGAAAACACACAGCGGCTTTAAAGCAGCCTCTCCATTTTTCACAGGAATGCGCTGCCTTGGGGCAACGCTGCCCTGGGGGCAGCGTATTCACTAAAATGCGGCACATTTTCCTTGATTGAGCTGTGTGCACCTTTAGAAAGGTGCACCCAGTGCAATCCAGGAAAATGCACCTCACCTGTAATATAGCCCCAGGTGTTTATATCGGGACATGATTAACAGTCTTAGAGCTGAGGTTGAAGGCTGTGTGAATTTCTCCCTGTGCCTGTCAGTGGGCCAAAAATGTGTTCAGAATTCATGGTCCTCCAATTCTCGGCCTACGTATTCCAGTTGCAATTGTGATTCTGTGCAAATGTGTTTGAAGGAGGCACACTTACCCAGCAGTCAAAATATTGACAGGCTGAAAGTAAAAGAAAATGGGGTGCCTACAGGGGAGTAGAAGTATAGTGTGTTTGGAGGTGGTGAAGAGAGGAAATATACGTGGATGTCACAGTTATGCAGATGGAGGTAATATGGACAGAAGAAGGGCGTTCATGTCAAACATAGAGAAAACATAATGGCAGAGATTGAGAAACTCTGAAGACCAGTGCCCCTTCCTCAGGCCTCAGTAATGTTTAATCCACGGTCTCACAATTTCAGAGTTGAAACATTTTAAATACTACTTACGGCAACACAATAGTTGTTACTCATTTATCTTAAACAGCTCACAACCATTGCCAAAGACAATAGTAGTGGCTGGATTTTGTGTGCCTCAGTTGTGTCATATATCTAGATACAATATCAGAAAGCTCAGAAGGGACCAAAATAGAAGTTGGGTGGTGCACTATGGGAATTGCAGAAATGTAGTTTACATGTTTAAGCCACGCCCATAAGTTCATAGGCCACACGTCTTTTTAGAGATCCATTATTGATTCCACTTAAAGCCCTAAAACAGAGTATTTATTTATTTTAGCACCCTCATCTGGTTTTCGGGCACTGCAAATGGTATGTAGATGCTGGACTGAACTGAAGGCGAAGGAGAGGATGTACAAGTGTATTTCTCTTTCTTTCTTGAGAGTTGATTTCAAGAGAACGGTCAGAAATAAAATAGGATGAGAAGAGAAGGGGCAGGACTTTGGAAATGACTTTCGTGTACCTTCTGCCTGCCTTTCTTGTAAATTAGTGATTTCTCTCCAGTGCTCCTGTTAAGCCATTCCCGGCAAAATATCTTGGTAATATCTTCAATATCAGCCAATAGCAACGAGAGACAAAAGTTGGTCTAGCTGTCCAACAATGCGAGACATCTTTGTCGTTTTTGTCTTACCTGCATTGTGCTGCTTTGCAAACTATGGCCATGAGAATAATTTGTAGGCTTATAGAGAACATTTTACAGTTGTCTATACATGCCAACATTTTAAAATAGGAAAGTGGGATATTTTGAACACAAAATCGGGGTAGTGTATTATCTCCATTCTCTTTAGATGGGTGATAGCTAAAATAAGCCGATTTTGGCTTTATAAATAGAGAGTATCCCATCTTTATAGTGTCTATTGGCATGAATGTTTGTCTCATCTCTTAGCCTCTTAACAAGTACACATTTTAATAAACCTTCAGAGGATGGAAAGCTGAATGGACCACCAGATTACACACAGATCTCCACAATGGTTGCATTTCCTCGCTGACTTAATAGTAGGCCAGTTTCCTAGATGCTGTTTTATAATGTAAAAACAAGACTGCAAGTCCCAGAATTCGAAGAAAAAGCTTGGATTGGAGCAGCACATCACCCATGGATCTGAGAGCTTGGCAGTTATACGATTTACATATCAGAGCAGTTAATGAAGCGCTCTACTTGTACCGACCACTCAAAGTTTCCACGTGTAAAGCTGCGCAGAAGAGCCAATATACTTATTAGAAACTGTGAAAACAGAGAAAACAAATTTTGGGATATATGCAATTTGAAATGGTTACTCTTAGAATATAATTTCTTCTTCGTAACATCTGCGGTACATTTAAAATGATTTAGATGGGGTTGATAAAGTAGGTCTTTTTTCCACCATCACTTATGCACATAATGTGTTTGTCAAAGGACTGAAAAAAGGAGGGATCGGACTCTTCTGTGGAGCCATGACAGTGTAACGCATATGCAATGTGGGCAATTGCCAAGGGCCCCCACCTTCCATGGGTGCCCTTGGCATGGGTAAACCTCTCTATTTTACATCTGTCAGTCCTCTCTCCCTCTCTACCAGCTCTCCCCCTGACTCTATTTTTTTATAGTTTTATAGAGCCCAAACCAGACCCGTGAGGGTATCAGAGCGCTTTACAGGATGAAGGGGGGAGGAATACAAAGCATAAGGATGGGAGGGATCACATTGTGAAACTTTGGGATATATTATAAGGGAGGAGCACGCAATATATAGTTCAAGCTACATGTGGGAAAAAAATAAAGCAAGTAGATAAAAAAATACAAGGGCTGCATTATACAAGAGGTGTGTGCCGTCAAAGGTCCAAGCTACGTGTGGGATCAATATTAAAGTAGTTAAAAAATTAAAGCAGGAAGGTATAACATACACACAGTCTCAGCTCTTGAGGGGATGCCACGGAGTGCAGGAAAATGTTTCATTCGTGGAGGCCTTGGATAATGCCGAGGTGGAGGGTGGAACATGTTGATGAGGTGATTGCAAGGTATTCATTAGATGAGGTATTTTCCCATTAAGAACGTTTTGGTCTCCTTTTTAAAGTGTGCCAAGGCCGGAAGTCTTCTAATGGAGGGTGGGAGAGAGTTCCTGATTCTTGGTGAGGCCCCAGAGAAGGCCCGATTGTAGGTTTTATTCTTCCAGGAGCGTGCTGGTTGTAGCAGCAGGTCTTTGGCAGATCGGGATATTCTGGTTCCTCCTGATATCACAAGTTGTTGTGCGAGAAATGAAGGGGAATTGGAGTACAGAGCTTTGTGAGTAATGCAGGTCAGTTTAAATTGTATTCTGGCCTCAAGGTGAAGCCAGTTCAGTGCTTTGTAATGGGGAGAGATGTGGTCAAATGTTTTTGAGAATGTTAGGAGTCTGGCGGTGGTGTTGAGGCAGGCTTACAATGGGCCAGAGAGTTCTTGGGTAGCCCTGCAAGAGTAGAGCATCCATATTCAAGTCTGGTAATGACTAGGGCCTGGGTTGCCGTTTTAAGGTTGGACGCATCGAGGAAGGGTTTTAGGTTTCTTAGGTAGCTCAGGTGGAATCTAGCAAGTCTATACAAAGACCCCAAACGAAAGTGGGTCAACAAAATTCGATCATAGCTCCCAGGTACACAAACTAGATAAGGCTGAATACTGTGACATGATAACAACAACTGATTATCCAAAACTGGAGGTTTAATAATTTCTTGAGAAAATCAAATTGATTGTAAATGAGCTAGGAAATCTGCTTTTAATGTCTTTCTCAAAATTGATACAATACTATCAGGCCTGACAAAATATTCAGAGCCAGGGGCTAGTAGAAACCCTGTGAAGTTTTATACAGTCGTTAACAAGATCACGTATAAAACTAGTGTGTATAGACGCCCATACCTTGTGCAAAAGCAAAATTGTGTCAATTTTGATCAAGTCTGAGATGACGAGATTCCAAGCTTGGAATGACAAATAAAATTGGCAGTGCTATTAGGGACAGCCAGTAGATATCGTGTGAATGCATTCTCAATCAATTGTAGCGGCTGGGTATCCGTGTGTTCCCAAATGCCTGCTCCATACATGGCTGTAGTAAGGCACTTGGCTTTATAAATTTGAACTAATTCTGGGACTGGTCTTCTGCCTAATCTTCTGTAGAAAATTGACCAGAACACCGGTAGCTCCGGAGAACTGCAATTTCCTGGCCAACACTGCAGAGGTCCAAGTCCCCGTATAATCAAAGTCGATGCCCAGATATGCAAATTTATTGGTGCATTCCACTTTAATATTGTTAATAATAATATCGCGACATTTAGCGCTATTCTTGCCACATTTCATTATGTAAGTTTTAGATGTATTCACTTTCAAACCCCTAGATTGCATAAACATGTTAAAACTAGCTACAACTCTCTGCAACCCTAATTGGGTGCGGGCCATTAAAACTGCATTATCTGCGTATAATAATGCAGGAACAGGGTGCTTATTAATAAAAGGGAGATCCTGGCATTGGTCGGTTAAAACTTGGCAGAGGCCATTAATATATAAAGTAAAAAGGAAGGGGGTGAGCACGCAACCTTGTCTTACGCCTTTTCTAATTGGGGATTTAGCTGTTCATTCGCCCCGATTCCCAAACCGAACCCTTGCACCTGCATCTCTATAAAGTTGTCTCATGAAATTTATAAGAGGAGGGTCAACCCCCATATCTGCAAGTATGCACCGGAGTCTATCATGTCTCAGGTAATCGAACGCTGAGCGGGGGTCCACAAAGGCTAAGAATAGCCTTCCTTCCTTGGCCTGGGTATATTTACCTATCACAAGGCTTAGGTTTAGCCCCTGCTCTATAGTCCCTAGAACCTGGCGGAAACCATATTGCAGATTAGAGACAACTCCTGTGTCTTCCGTCCAGGTCTGCAACCTATTTAAAATGGCACGCCCTGTCACTGTAAGAAAAAAGTCCAAAAGGGACATCGGGCGATCGCATGTAGGCTCATTACGATCCCCCTTTTTGAATATCGGGACCACTATCGCGTCGGACAAAGATGGAATAAGGCCCTGATGGCAGCAAGCTGTTGGGCCATGAGTCAATAATGGGCTCCAAAGCGGGAGGTTAGATTTGTACACGTCCACAGGGACTCCATCCGGGCAGGAAGCTTTACCTGCTGAACTAGCATTCATGGCACATATAACTTCGTCTAGAGAAAAACATAAATACAATGGGAACGTATAAAGCTGATCACTCTGTAAAGAGGAGTCCAATTCTGCAAGGAGCATGGCCTGGTTATCATCATTATATAAAGTAGTGAAATGCTCCACCAATGTGTACTCGCTAATTGCTATTTCAATTGACGGTGAGTCTCTTGGAGCTAGGAAAGGCGCATTGACCGCCTTCCACAAGCTGTTTTTTTTTTCTTCCTTTTTTCTTTATTGAGAGTTCATAAAAAACAGATAGACAATACAAGACACATTTGTAATAGAATTAATACAGTCCGAAACATATGAATGCAAAAAACGTCTTCACAAATTGTCATTACAAGCTTGGATATAAAGTGCAAAGTGCGTGAAAAAAACAATCTAGCAGACTAATAATAATATTAGGAAGACGTGGTTAGAATTAGATGACAGCAGAGAAGTTAAGAATCAAACACGCTCCAACATTTCTCATATTTTTTAAGAGCCCCTGATCTTAATGCATATTTTCTTTCCCTACCCTGGGTTCTGAATAATTTTGCCTTCCATGCCTGAAAGGTTGGTACACGATCTGTTTTCCAGGACTGCAATATAAGGGATTTAGCTATTAAAGAAGCTATGAAAAGGCACTCATCATGTGGAGTGTGGCTCGTGGAGCAGCCTAGGATGGGAATTAGGTCATCGAGTACTATGGTGGTTTTGAGCTCGATGGAGAGATATTTTTCTATTTCCTTCCAAAATACCTGGATTGTTGAACACTCCCAGACAATATGTCTCCAGGTGCCTTTTTCTTCACACCGAAAGCATTTGTCGGCGACTTGGGAGAAGATATTATGTAGAAAAGAGGGGGTTCTGTATGTTAACTATTTATTATAAAATTGCATGCGTTTAAAATTAGCTCCGCGAAATATGGTTTTATTAAATTTATTTGTCTTATCCCATACCTGTTGGCTAATTACAATATCTTCCCTCTTTTTCCACATCTCAATAATCCTACTGGAAGACTCATGCCCTTTGTTTTCTTTTAGTATTTTAATCCAAGTACTCATCTTCTTTTGTATTTGATTATTCAGAGCTGTAGAGATATTTTCCTCATTAAATAGATTTCCTATATCAAGCTCTCTGAGTTTTGGATTTAGCATGAGGAAGGACCAGTTCAAGATTGTATAAGAGTAATGTATCTGACTGGAAATTTCATCCCAAGATTTCCACCTATTTCCCAGCAGGAAATTTTCTCGAAGCCATTCTCCTTCCAAAGATTTAATATATTATTGTCCATGCAGCCAGCTTCTCCTAGACTGAGATTTGTTAAATTCGTTTTATTACTTAATTTAGAAATATCATAGAATTTAAAAAACTGAGTTTTCAGCTTAAAAATCCACTGTAGTGATTTGTAGCGTACTTTCTTTGGATCTTTCGTAATTCTAACCGGGTCAGAGATTTTTGATTCTAACAGCATCTTCTCCATAAAAAAATTGTCTGCTTCACGAGTTTCTAAAAAGAAAAACCTATAACTGTGGTGTGCAAAAGACGCAAAATAATATTCTCTAATATTTGGAAGGGCCAACCCTCCTTGTATGGATGGTAGATATAAAGTGCTTAGTGCAAGTCTGGGGGATTTTTTTGCCCAAAGAAAAGAGGAGATCAATGCGTCTACTTTTTAAAAATAGGATGCCTGGATTGCGCAGGGTACTGCGCTAAAAAGGAAATTAAAAAGAGGTGAAACCGACATGCGAACTAACGCTGCCCGCCCTATTAGAGACAAGGGTAATAAATTCCATCGATCCAAAAGCGACCCCACCTTTTTTAATAAAGGTAGAAAATTAAGCGAGTACAAGTCATCCAGATTATCCGATATAAATATTCCCAGATATCTCTTTGGATCTGTATTATATATCTGCCTAAATTCTGGTACTAAAGTGTCTACAGTGCAGTTGGCTAAAATAATTTCCGTTTTATTGACATTAATCTTGTAGCCCCCTAATTTTTGAAAGTCAGAGATTTTTAAAATCTTCAATTGACTTGAGGGTTTAGATTCTAAAAAAAGGGCAATATCATCTGGATATAATTTTATGTTTGTCATTCCTGCTACTGGAGCAGTCTCGGTCTATATAATCCCTGATAGCAATCGCCAGTGGTTCAATAAATAACGCGAATAAAATTGGCGATAGGGGGCATCCTTGTCGCGTGCCCCTAGTGACCTGACAAGTCCCTATATTAGTGTTATTGATGATAATCTGCGCCCTAGAATTCATGTAGAGTTGTTGTAAAAGAGAGATAAAAACAATCGGGAAATTAAAACTATGCAAAATTGCGAAAAGACAGTCCCAAGACACTAGATCGAAGGCTTTCTCCGCGTCTAAAAGCCAAATTTGAGTCTTCACCTTATTAGTCTTAAAATAGTCTAGTGCCTCCAATAAAAATGTTGTGTTGGAATGGAGATGCCTGCCAGCAATAAAACCACACTGATCATGGGCTACCAGAGATCCTACTAATTTATTTAATCGGTTTGCTAAGAGTTTTGTAACAATTTTATAGTCTGTGTTCAGGAGACTTATTGGTCTGTACGAATTTATATTTTCCTTGTCCTTTCCTTTTTTTAAAATACTAACCACCACCGCTGAATGGAAAGAATCCGGTGGGGGACCTCCTTGGAGTAGATAGTTGACTAATATCAAAATTTCATTAAGCAGGGTAACCTCCTAATTTAAAAACAAAATTTGATAGGAAGACCATCGTCACCATTGGCCTTACCATTGGGGAACGACCCTATCACTTTATCTAGTTCTAATAATGTAAAATCCTGTATAAGGTGTTTCTTGCCCTCTGAATCTAGTTTTGGTATTGCGAGTGGCTCTAGGAATTCCACAATAGAATCAGATGTAGCACCCTCAATTGCTTGATAAACTCCCACGTAATGTTTCAAAAACAACTCACCGATGGAGGCGGTGGTCTTAGCTTGTACTTTAGTGATGGAGTCCGTTAGTTGGTCTATCCTATTTCGGGCCTGCTTTTCTTTGGCTTGCCAGGCCAGGAGCTATCCTGTGTATTCGCTCTCCTCATATATCTTTTGGGCATGAAAATTGCTATTTGTTTCGCCTAAGTCGTAGTAGAAATCCTTCATCTTGCGCTTTGCCTCAAAGAGCTTTTGCCCAGAGAGCGTAGATCTAACCCTATAGTGCTCTTGGGTTGCCTGAGAAAGTTCAGTTTGAAGTTTGGTTTTCTCTTCCCTTCTTGCCTTCTGCTTAGGTATTTCTTTAGAAGTAATAAACCCCCGGAGAGTGGCCTTGAATGCATCCCAGGTTATATTTAATGGGGCTGTACCTCTATTTTGTGCAAAAAACTGCTCTATCATTTCTTCAATATCTGTACACCATTGTGGGTTAAGGAGGTTGAGTTTGTTAAAAAAACATCTTCTTGAAGGCCTTACTTCGTGGGCCCCCAGATTTACCTCCAAACAGAGTGCCGCGTGATCCGAAAAAGCGTTTGATAGATGGACATAGTTGTATATCTCTAAATCATGGGATGTTAAAAAAAAAATCTAGCCTTGATGCAGAATTGTATTTTGCTGAATGGCATGAATAATCTCGTTTAATAGGATTTGAGAATCGCCAATGATCAATAACGTCAAGGTCTATTTTGCAGCTTTGGACGGCCATGACAGCTTGGGGTTTGTTCTGCCGGCGATCTTTTTTGGAGGAGTCCAATAGAGGATTTTGTAATAGATTAAAGTCTCCCCCCTTTATTATTGGCCATGGGAGACCTGTTATTGCGTGCTTTAACTGTAGGATTGGCATGGGGTCGTCTAGGATTGGTGCATAGATTGTGGCAAGAATAATATTAACATTGTTTAATTTACCGTGTGCCACTATCCATCTGCCACTGGGGTCTATAAATGTCCCTTCCAGAAAAAAGCCTACATGTCTTCCTATTAGTATGCATACTCCTCTCTGAGCCGACCCAGCAGTTGAAGATATCTTATGGCCCACCCAACTTTTGAAGAGTTTATCTGTCTCAGCCTGATCTCTATGGTGGGTTTCTTGCAAATAGATAATATCTGGAATAAGGTTTTTTAGGCAGCACTCAATGGCATTCCTTTTACGAACATTATTCAAGCCATTTACATTGAAAGAAATAAACTTCACCATGCTATTTGTTCTTTAAAATGCTAAAACGCCTATAAACACAACCAAACAAAAATAGAAATAGGTATATCCGGGGGTGTTTAAAACCTAGGCTTGTACGAATGGGCAGTAAACAGCATATATATATGTAATAGCAGCAAATGATCGTAGAGGAGCTACCTTTCTCTGTGCAAATATGCAAATAAGCAGCAAAATTATACAATAGCAGCAGAGCTTGAAGAGATATACCCCCCTTGTGCAAAATACGCAGATAAACAACACAGTTATGCAATCTTAACCTGTGCAAATAAGCAAAAAGTAGCACAAGAATATAATAGTATAGAGATCATGTAAATAAGCGAATGGGCAAATAATTCAGCACGGTTAAGAGATAACAAAAGTACATAAAACTATTAACCTCTCTTTGTGAAAAACCGCCAATAAGCTGTGCAATTGTAAGATAGCAGCAAAGCCAGGATGAAAAACCTATTAATTGATCTTTAAAGTGACGAGTGCGAGGTATCAAAATTAGATTACCCTTTTGTGCAAAAAAGCCTTTTAAATGTAGCATTGTTCGTACCATAATTGTGTCAGTCTGGAAACAGATAATTTTTCAAAATATGAACTCTCTTTTTTCCCCCTGCGACACCCCCCTTTACCCCCCCTTGAGTGGACGGAAACCCCCTGTGTCCCACTTCCGTCCTTCTCTGATATTTCTTCTTTTTGGATGCCATCTCATTGCATCCTTATGTGCTTCCTGTCTCCACCGTGGGCCCGCCATTGAGTGGTAGTGAGTACAGCAGTGAATTATACCCCGAGGCCATCAAGGAAAGACTGGGCTTCATGAAGGATCGAAAAAATAAAAAATTTCCCTTTGGCCAGGACTTTGAGTTTCAATTGCTGTACTATCATAGCTTGAGCTCCCTTGCTCTTAAAGGAGTCGATAAGTTTAACATAGTCCCTGTGTCTATGGGCAGATGCTGCCGACATATCAGAAAAGATTCGAAAATTATTCACCCCCTCAGCATTGAAGGATTTTTTAGAAAATGCAGTGTTTAAAATTTTTTCTTTTACTCTGAAGTCTGAAAAGTTAAGCAGAATTGTACAGGGATATTTCAAGTTATTAGGTTTGTGCGCAGGGACTCTGTGCGCCTTTGTAATCGTCAGGTCGCCTTGGAGCTCAGGTATGGCTTTTTTCAGTAGAGACTCTGACCATTTAATTTAACTACATCCTTATCTTCGAGCCCCTCTGGTATGCCTACTAGTTGTAGATTGGACCTCCTATTATAATTCTCAAGCTCCTGCATCTTTTCCGCTAGTTGAGTTTTCTCTCTATTGACCACTAGAAGATCTTTCTGCATTGCCGTTAGGGAGTCTTCTAGGAATGATATCCGAGCTTCAGCTTCGGAGATTTTATGGGGGAGATTGCCAAGGCACTCCTCCATTTTCGTAAGCCTGCTATGCATACGTGAAATTTCCTGAGCTTGGGAGTTTTTGAAGTCTCTTAATTCCTGAAGGATAGTTGCTAGTATATCTTCAATCGTTTTCACTTTTGTCTCGCTCGGGAGAGAGAGCAAACCATCCTCTTGGGAGATCAGAGAAGCTTGTAGACTTGAGTCTTGGCTTGGGGCTTTCGTGATTTGCTGGTTGCATGGGCTTGTGATCAGCTGTGCCGGAGGTGAGAAGGGGGGGCTGATCTGGGGCAGGTCAGCACAGGAAGCCCTGGTTGATACAGTTAGTGCAGAAGAAGCTGCGTCTTCTAAGTCTGCCGCCACCCCAGGTACTACCGCTGTCTTAGGCGTTGTAGGGCTAATTGTCTTTCCTCCAGTATTAGAGACATCCTGCTCCGAAGCGCCGCTTGCACCCCCCTGTTTCATCTCTCCCCGTGAAGGAGTGCTCGAAAGTTGCCCCTGGTGGAGAAGGGGTTTAGAAAAAAGAGGGTATTGCTTGGGGGTAGATTGACTCTCAGGACGTTTAGTAAGAGGCATGTTAACAGCCTTGGCCATTTTATCCACAGCGTTGTCCCCCTGGTCTGACTTTGTTCCCTTGTCTTTCCCATCCTCCTCTCCTTTGTCGCCAACAGCCAGCAGGCTCAATTCTGCTGATAATTCAGATAGGGTCAAGCTCTCTGCATCTTCATCCTCTTCGCCCTCTTCGTCTTTATTTTCTTCGTTATCTTCATTATCTTCTTCAACCTGTTTTCTTAAAACATTATATTTATTTTTTCTATATGGCTCAGCGGATTCCGTTATTTTCTGTTTTAGGGCGTTTTTTTGTTGATTTTTCCTTCTGTTTTTTTTCTCTCCCTTGGCAGCTGGTGGGGATCTAGTCGGTATTGGCAGCTTTAACAACTCCCTCCCCAACTCTGGCTTGGTCTGCTTGCCCTTTGCTCTTGCCACCATATCTGCGTGGGGTTTATTAAGCTTGAGACAGCGATTTTATTAAATACTCTGAATTGCTGAATTGCTCACTGGTTTTTCACAGTTATTTTTTCAGAAGAACACCCCGCTTACTGTCCGAGAAAGAAAAGCTATGGTGGTATAGCCTGAGAGTTCTGCCAATAGTCTTACTTGACTCAGCCTCCTCTCCGACTATACACAGTAGTACCCCTTCTTCTCCAATGCCAATACCGGATTCTTAAGCACAAGCACAAGGAGATAACAAGTTCTGTGGCAGAGTCAGAGTTAAAGTCAGAGTCAAGTTCGTTTTTGTCCCACTCGGCGGTGTCCCAGGCTACTTTTTAAACAATTCGAGCGAGAATGGCAGCCGTCTGATAGGCACAGACCTCGGTATAAATGCAGCGGAGCAGGCGTAGAGGGAAGGAATAGGTGCGAGTGCGAGTGCGAGCTGGGTAGAGCCCAGCCCAGCGCGCCTTACCTCGCCTTTCCTCGCAAAACCGACGTCCCAAACAATGTGTTACTGCAGCAGCCGCTGGTTGTGGAATCACGTCAGCGGGACCGAGTGACCGAGTGGGGCTGAGCAGGCATCAAACCCCCAATGAGCAGCAGCAGGTAGTCTCCGATTTAATTCCGATTGAATTCGCCCGTAGGTTTGCATCAAAGCTCCGGCTCCGGCTCCGGCATCTAGCGAGGAGCCAGCGTTGCACACGTGGGCGTGGCCTCAGGGAAACAGGAAGCACAGCGGTGGCGTGCGTGGGTTCAGAAGCTGTTGTTATCTCTACGTAGGCAAGCTTCATGCAGGGTCCGCCATGCATCCGCTCTTAGGCGTTGATTAGGATAGCGTTTTTTCCGCATCCTCCGGGCCGGCGGAAGCCACCGCCGGCGCGGAGGATACGGAAAAACCGCAGTGGACCCACCAAAGACCCACCGCCACATTAGGATGGCTGGTGGGTCCTGGTTTCCGTCCGCAGCTTTTCCGCCGTGGTTGGCTTACAACCGCGGCGGAAAAGCACTAATATGGTGACGGTGTCTCTCAGACACCGTCAGCCATATTAGGATGCCCAAAAAGAAATGCTTTTCCACAGCGGGTTTTCCGCTGTGGAAAAGCTTACGGAGCTTCACTGCGGGGGCCCGTTGCGGGCCCCCTGGGTGAAGGGGGGGTAAGGGGTGCACATGGGGGGGACCTATGGTACCCCCCTGCATTTGTATGCAGTAATCGGCAGGCGCCGCGCGGTGCCTGCCGCTTGCTGCATACAAATGCAATGTATGCATTTTTAACATTGCGGCGGGTGCAGCTTGAAGCTGCACCCGCCGCAAAGTTAAAGATTGAGGATGTGACCGCCACCCTGGCGGTCACATCCTCATCTGCACGGAGGGACCGCCGCAGCCCCTGCGGACGGTCCCTCCTACTCAATGGTGGCGGACGGACTCAGGTCCGTCCGCCATCATAATCGGCCCCTTAATGTCTCCTTGCACTCTTTTAATGTGCACCTATAGGCACTTCTAGCTAATCTTATTTCTAGTTGACTTCTATACTGCTTCTGTAGCACTTTCTTTACATTTGTGTGAGCTTTGGTATACCCCTGCTCCTTATGCTGTCTCGTCTTAAGTTCCACAGTTAGGCACTTCTTGATCTCCGCAGAAATAAGACAAAATGAGTCCAGAACCTCTTTATTAGCAGCGGACTCATTAAGACAAATTGTGAAAGCCTCATTGCATTTAGTTATTAGTTGCTTAGCAAACACGGTTGGATCAACTTTCGACCAACTCAAAGAGTACCCATTAATTCAATGGAGGGAGATGTTGAATGCAAATTGCTCCAACAAATCCCCCTTACTAGATGCAGAGCTTGATAAGTAAAAAGAAATTCTCATCGGAAAATGATCACTCATTGCATTTAACTGAGTTACGAAGTTAAGCACCCTGCTTGAGTGCCGGTTCGTAACTAGGATAAAATCGATTGTGGAGTCGCATCCTCTGCCATTAAATGTGCACCTAAATGGGACTGTTGGGGTGCATAATTTGTTAGCAAACCCCAAATCAAACTGAAACACAAAAGAGTTCAACGCCTCTTTTGTCACTTAGACCACAAATGCCCCGCATAGTATGTTGACACAAAACATGATTAAAATCCCCACCCCAGATAATGCACATATCTTTAAGCGTGTCATTCTGAAGTTTAGAGAGATCGTTCTGTAATTTAATCAGTACACACCCTGTCTGCTCTGTAGGAATATTGTTGTAAAAATTTAACAGAGCGACACAGTACTTCTTTTCCACATACAGTAATACAGTCTGATAATTGCTGTCCGAAATCTGAAAAGTTGTCTTATTAACATTAACACGGTTAGAAACATAAATACACAGTCCACCATTATTTCTCCCATGGACCGAAGTTACCGTTGGTGAGTGAAAGGTTTTGTAGCCGTTAATGTGTAATTCATTCTCCAGCCGTGTCTCTTGCAAACACAGTATGGCGAAATCTTCAACAAAGGTTACCCATTGCAAATCACTTACTTTAGAACGCAACCCTGCATCATTCCAGAATAGTATATTACATTCAGGCAGCCTTTTCACTAGTACTACCCTCTGAGTTGCTATTGAAGTATGACTGTCAATTTCATTTTGATTGGTAGTCCGGCCAAATGAGTCTATGGAAGTTACAGAAGACCCAATTGGACCGGGGACCCCGGTCCAGCGGGCAGGTTGGCTGAAGTATTTTTAGTGGTACCAGGAGTTTCAGGCGAGGCAGACACAGCACACCTCCCTGTTTGAACACATGATGCCTCTGGGGTAATCGGTCAATCAATATCCTCAAGTGTGGGTAGGATATCAAAACGATTGGAAACCGGCACATTATAAAAATAGGGAGGAATGACTTGAGGACTCCTGTTCTGGGTTCCATGCTGAATAACAGAGAAAGGCTGGTAAAAATACCCCAAAGGCAAAATGTTGATCAGTCAGTCAAATAGCTTTATTTCGACAGCAAGTATCATAAATTATCAACATTCTTACAGTCCATCATTAAAAATACGAGTTATCTTTAAAGCGATAATGGTAAAAATATGCAAATCCATAAGAGCACATTGCCAAATGAGTAGGAATATGTACTTGTGTTTTCATATGTGCAGAGTGGCATGAAAGAATTTCAAGGCAATCTGAAAGCAACATAGAGCTGTAAAGAACCAGACCAATTAATATCAAGGGAGTGAAGTGGTTATCCCAGGGCCATTGGAATTATAGGAATTTACAGCTGCTACATTGTGGATTTATTTACTGTACACATCATACAATCCAGCGTCTGCCGCATACTTTGCAGTTTTCAACTACGACAAAAAATCCATCCAAACAGATCAAAATGAACTAAAAGAGCTGTGCACGGAGTGCCAGCTTTGGGCAGATTCTTTGAAGGGTTAACTGGTCACATTTCTCTTACGCTAATTGCTGTATTCAGGTTTTTCAGCTGCTTATAATGAGCTACATATTTTGCCTAGACGGCATTAACGTGTGTTAAAAAGTGAAAACAAACAAATAATATTGCCGCAGAATATGCAGCTTTATACCATATAATTTGTCTTGCTGCATAATCTAGTCAAAACTGTCACATAATTTAGTGCACCACTATGTCATAGACCCTAGTTATTATACCTTGAAAGACACTATGCTGGGGACACAAGATGAAAGTGATGGCACCCAATATTTCTTGGGAGAGGTGACCTAGTACCAGCGTGTCTAGTACAGGACCCTATTGCCAAAAGGTGGCTTACGGAGGTGGGTTAGAGCCAAAGAAAATGGAACCCTATGACAACATATCCTAGATTTTTTCATTTACTCGGATGGTACTCGTCTTAAAGTCAAATCGCTCACTACCTGGGATCACTTGTTAATCCACACCTGTTTTATTAAGCTTGCAACAGATGGCATCTTTTATTTATGCACTTATTATACAGCTACAGTGCTTAATTTGAGCCGGTGGTTTCCAGTGCTTAGCACCAGCACTTAATCATCAACACCAGCGCATTTCTTGAGCAACCGTTAAAGGAACATTAATTTATGTGTGAATAAGTGATTTGCCCAGAATCACAGGATGTTGAGCCGATGCGAGACTCGAACCCGGTTACCTAACTCCGGAGTCGGCAGCACTGGTCATTACACCACACCCTCTTCCCCTTTTAGGGTCAATAGTTGGTTCTGTTTTAGGCTGCGTTGGCCGGAGAAATGGGCTGGTGCAAGCTGCCTCCTGACTAGAGCCTGGCTCTTATGTTTTTTACAAAGTAACCACTGTACAGCTTCTAAAACAGTTAACCAGAATAGCAATGACTCAGGGTAGCAATGCTATGAGTTGAGTTGTTATACCCATCAGGCAGAGAGGAACAGTGGGTCAGAGAAATTCCACTCTCATACCCTAAGGATGGAGAAGGAATCCAGTTGTTGCATGGCATAGGTCCACGAATATGGGTTGTCCCGTTAATTCTTTTTGCTTCCAATCAGGTCCTATGTACGTGTATTAATGCCCCTACCTGTCTTAGGCTTGACATTTCCATACATTTCTTTTTCAAGATGACGGTCCCCTTTTGCTGGGGTGGCTCTAGGCTCATGGTGGCCCTAGGCAGGGAGCGTAGGTAGGGGGCCCTGGAAGCGGGGGTCCGGGCTGGGCGGAGGGTGGAGGCCATTGAAGGGGGGGGGGGATTCAGGGTGTTTGGAAGTGGAACAGAGCCGGAGGCCGCCAAATCCCTGCCAGGGGCTACCACGCAAATATGTATTCATCATCAGAGGATTATTATATTAAGGATATATATTGGCGTGGTGGCCCCTGGGGTTTGGTGGCCCTGTGCAGGTGCACAGCTTGCACATGTCTAAGGTCGCCCCTGCCTTTTGGAATCTACACTGTAATAGCCCAACCCAACATGGCCCCTGAATCACCTGGGTCAAGTTTTCTGTTTCCTGTTTGGCTGTACAAAATGTAAGATCTGAGCTCTACCAACTGGAAGCACATTATTTCAGCGTCAATTTTTGTCCCTATTTCTTGCCGTTTGTCTCTTGATTCTGTTTGTCAGTACCGTCAGCCCTGTCTCTTTCAGTCAGTGCTGTTTGCGGCCTAACCCTTCAACTATTTCTCCTAATTTCCTGCACTGCTGACAACTCCCGGAATTCTTCTGACCTGGACCCCGTGGACAAATTCTCAACTCTTGAAGGATTTCTCTGACTTTGAGGTTTTTTCCCCTGATTCTGGGAATCCTGCCTGCAGACACCAGCTCTTACCAGGTGCAGATATAGTGTGGAGCAAAATGTCTACTGGAGAGCGCCGCCCCTACCTCAGACAGGTCAAGGCCAAGAGAACGTTATCTGACCAATCATTGACAAGGGTTGGTGTCCATCAGCCTTGTTTCCGGTTACAATCCGTGGCTTGCTAAACCACGGGTGGGTTTCCTTTTTGTAAATGCGTTTTCTGTGCTGGGAAGGTCAGTACTTTATTTATGTCGTTTTTAGGTCTCGGCTAGAAACGCGCGAAGCGCGTTCTCGCCAGACAACTATAGTGATCGTTTCAGCTGACAAAAGCCGACAAAAGGAGACAAGAGCTGTGCACGTCGGCAGCATTGTCAATGGGAGAGTCGGATTACGACGCGCGCTTTCGGATTGGGTCGCACGCGTGAGCTAGTAACGTAAACAGCTCACGCGTGCGACCCCATCCCAAGGCGCGCATCGGAATCTTCCTCTGCCATGATGGTGCCCTGTCCGCTCTTGCCGAAGTGCCGGGCTGAGCCGTGCCAGAGTTTGTTCAAAGTTTAACCCGGTTCTTCGCGGGCCGATCGGCTGCCTCTGGGGCAGGTATATTTGCACAGTGCGTTGCTGGGCGTCGATGGCCGCAGACCTGCACTTATAAAGGGTGGATTTCCTTAAGACTCTGCTGACATCACGGATCTGCTCTCGGATTCCGCGCCCTGCCTCTCTCGCGCGCCTTCCATTCAGGTAATTTCAGCTCCAACTTGAACGGACCTGTTTGTGTCTGTCTCGGTGGAGAGTGCGGGGCCGGCTGCACTCGTCTTCCTTGCAGGGCAGGGGTGGGTGCTGTCATGCTGCGGCGTCCCTGGAGCAGGGCGCACATTGACCTGTCGCAGGTAGGCGGCAGAGCGCCGCGTCTTCCAGCTGCCTTTGACACGTCTCGAAAAACATGGGATTTAAACGCCAAGCTTTCCCCTGTCTCGGATCCTTCATTACGACCGTTCTGACGATTCGGATTTGATTAATTGTTACGGAAACTAGGCAAAAGGGGGCTCCCAAAAATGTGTAAAACAGAGTCTGTGGGAGTAGAAAACTTTTGCAGACTGACGTGAGAACAGCTCACACTTTACGGCTGGGTACGGTCTGTTTATATAGTCATTTTTGCTAAAGGAGTCGCTGTGTAAGAAACTTTTAACCTTTTAAATCCTGCCTTGATTTATTTTTTCTTACAGCACTTTAAATGCATTGTTGGTCTGGGTATTTTATATCGTATTATGGTATGATATTCTGGGTTTTGTATGTTCTGTTATTTTATACCAAATTCTGTGTTGTATTTTATGCTATGCTGCGTTATGTTATGCTCAGATGACTGATTTTGGGAACGCTCTTTCACTGGGAAGGCTGTCAACTTGCTAAGCAAATGTTTGCGGTCTGGAGATTAAGTTTCTGTCTGTTGATTCGCGAAACCTTGTATAAAATCCCAGCTTCCCGATCTGAAAACATTGTGTGATTTGGGTCAAATGACCGCCCTCTCTTCGCCGTGTTTTAGCTACATTTCCCATTATAGACCTCAAGCAGTAGAGATTCGCAGTGGGCTAAATGCTGCGATATATCGCCATATACATGTCTGGACATACATGTATGTATGTTATTGTTCCACGTTTCATATGAAGATTCGCTGCCAGCATTTTGACTGGAAGGCCGATGCAAATGTCAGTGCATAGAATAAACGGGCTTCCTGTTGAGGATTGTCATTCTGTAATTAGGTGCTTTTCTATATAAGAGGTGTCTTTAGAAATCGGAGAGTTCGTTTGTCTGAGAAGTGTTCATTTTGAACTAGTGGCAAAGATGCGTATTTGGCACTAGAAGACTTGAGACACAGTTAGCCCAAAATTCGTGATCCATTGTGATTCATGTTCAGTACAATTTATTCAGTTTAATTGCCTGCTACAATAGGGCGCACATAAAAAGAAATTAGCTTCCAGTATTAAATGCTTTGTAAAAAAAAAGGAACATTCCGTCCAGTGCCCTGGTGCCCTCTGTTCACTTTTCAGCTCACTGTCATTCAAGTGTGTACAATCACAGCCTTCCAGTGCAAAGTTCGTGACATTGCGTGTCTGGGATGTTTTTTTTCACCCTGTGAAAGAATTCAGTTGGATGAAGTTTCTTCCATTCCCATCATTCCCTCTTTTCGCTGTATCCATTTCTTTCACTCCTCCTCCAGCTCTTCTTTTTACTTGCCCCCATCACTCCCCCTTATTCTCACACTTTTTCTGTCTCCCCCCAAACCCCTTTGAACGTCTCTCTCAGTACTCCTGAGTTTCGTTCTTTCTCCATTCCCCTTCAGTCTCCCCTCCTCCTCAGTCACTTCCTCTCTCCTCTTTCTTTCGCGCTCTATCTCTTTTTGCATGCTTGACCCTGCCCCCTCCCCCTCTCCTTTGCCCGGCGTGGGCCCGTCTCTGTCGGCATTTATGAGGGCCCTGCCTATATATCACATCATCTGTTTTAGAGTAGGGCGGAGGCTTGCTCTGCTTGGTTAATTGTTTCAGTGTTTCCCTGGAATCTCTTCCCACTCCCACACAGTGGAAATAGCACTGGAAACAGTGACAGGGACCCAGGCGGCAGGGGGGTCTGGAGCAGCGGGCTGGGGCCTGGACTCGAGATGCCCCGAGCATCGCTGGCCGGATGAGCTGTGGCCTTCAGCGACACAGGCGCGGAGTGACATCTGCGTATCTCAGGTATTGGGCGTTTCTTGAGCTGCGATTGTATAAGGTAGCGAGGCATAGAGCGCATTATGCAGGTTTGGTTTCGTATCTGGCCAGGGTCTCCTTTTGAAGAGGAAACTTTATCACTAACCGAGTTGGAGTTTCAGGGAATGTTCTGATCTGGCTGTTCTTTCAATTAGTGGGCTCTTCAGCATAACTTATTCAAACTTATTTTCTGTTTATTTCATCTCTCCTCGTTTTTTGTCACTCACATCCACACCCGGAGCCACTCTCCTGGCTTCAGCTGATGCGTCCTGGATCTTGTGGGGCCCTCTGTAAGGTAGGCCTCGGCTGCACATCAGGTGTGCATGGGCCCTGGGCCCTATGCATTCAATCAGCATTGCAGCCTTCCAATTTCAGTGCATATTCGATTATATGAGCCGTGCAGTGCTCTAGGTCTGTGAGGGTGTCTGTTAGCAACAGCTAACCACTCACAAACAATGTTTATATACCAATTGCAAATTAAAAAAAAAATGAATGCAAAGCATTGTCATTTACAATGCCAGTAACTCAAACTTCAATGCTGCAAGACCTATTGCATTGCAAATGCTTGTTTTTTTTATGCGCTGGCTAGTGCTGAGCTGCCACATTGTAGCACTTTATATAGGGTAATGGTCTCTGGGTGGCTTTGGTTTTCAGAGTCTTAGAATATGGGTGGGTCTTTGCTTTGATCCCAGGTTTATGGGATGAGACACTAAAAGGTTGTTGGAAAGCCTTTAAATGTCTTGTCATCAGAGGCGAATGTTCAGATTTTGACTGAACCCTCTTCCCCCCCTCACCTCCCTCCCCCTGGGTGTCCCTCAGTAGGTTTGACACTACCTGTCCTTCAGGGGAAGAAACAAGGAACCCTTCCTCCGAGGCAGTAGATAGTAGCATAGCACCTAAGTCAAAAAGAACAGATAATGGACGGATGTGGCAGAGCGCCTAAAGGAAAAAGAACAGATGATGGACGGAATGCTGAACAAATCAAACATCCACCGTCAATCACAGATCCAGGTATAATCCATGTTTTTCTGCTCCCCATGCCACCTCTGTTTGTACCCAGCCATATGCAGATCAGTCTTGGCCCTGCTCCCCATGGGAACAGTCTAGCCAGAACTGCCAGGCCAGGTCTTCCCTGGAGATAAAACAAGCATCCTGGGATCACTTTTGGGGTATCCAGTGGTCGAAGTGTGGGGAAAAAAAGTAGGGGAACTATGGGCAGAGAATCAGAGGGCGCAAATATCCTGAGGATTGGGCCAACGGGCGAAGTCAGAAGTGTGGTCATAGAGAGCAAATCATTCTAATTTTTAGTACTTGTTTGGCATTTCACTACCCAGTTACAGCTTATTGCGTTATTTAATTCAACCAATGGTTACACATGTATAGTTAAGGTTTAATAGGAGACATTAAAATACAACCAACAAAGTGGGATTCGTTTCAAATCACAGAATGTCCCAAATACGCTTAAAAGCGGAAGCACAAGCCATTTGTCTCCGACCCATGGAGTTTCTGTCATCAGCAGGTAGCCTTCCGTTGTCAACAAGAGCAGTTCAAACATGAGTGGGAAAATATCCTAGTTTGCAAATGTTTTCCACATAATTATGGCTCTGCAATATGTGCCACATAGTGCATCTGCTGCATAATCTGACAGTTTTAACTAATATATTGTTTGTAGCTCAAACGGATTAAAAGTCACTAAAAAATGGGACTTGTGTTTCTGCGAAGTGGACAGCACTTTGCAAAGATTGACTGATCTCCTTTCTCACTACTGTGTATGAATGTTACACTGGTAGTGATAAGGCAAAATCTTTGCAGAAACTGTTAGCATGTGTAAAAACGTCAAAATAATAAAGTATCAGAAAATATACCTCAGGCTTTTTTTTGCTGCATAATTTAGTCAACTCTGCAGCATAATGTTGTCCTCTATTGCTGTATAATTCCAGTGCCCCCAGAGCAGGCAGCACGTTAAAAGTGCTTGTGCATGAAGCAGAGAGACCGTGAAGTTTGTGAACTTAGTTTGGGGTGAGTGCAAATCCTGTATTGACGATCCCTGGAGAGTTGTAGCTACTACTGCTGAAACAAGGCCATTGGAGGTACTAATGGGTGAGGTGGACTGGCCTCAGGGGCAGGACCGACTTTAACACTGGTAGAGCCCTGTGCAACAATGTTTGTTGGTGCCCCCCAATGACCACCTCTGCCACGGATTCCCTCACTACCCCCCTTTAACAGTACCCCTCACGCCTCCATAACCACACTCGCTCAGATGCATTTAATTTGATTGGCAGCACCACTGATACCAGTGTAGGGTGTCAGAGCACTTTACATCACACACATTACACAGAGGCAATCAATCATACATGTGTAAATCACTGTATAGGAAATGTTACATAAGACAAAGGACTCCAAGGTGTAGGAGTCACATGACAACCATACTAGTAGGCAGTATAGTTTAATAGTGATTGCTATGGAGAAACACAAACTCTGAATTTATAACGTAATACCATGGTTGGGGATTGTCTTTAATAACCAGTATTGATTTCTATCCAAATGAATCCTTTTTGCAACCTTACGATAATCAAGGACTGGGGAAAAAACACAACGCTCTAATATATACCTTGCAGTTTGCATGCTGCTCTTAGATGACAGTTAATAGCTCACTGTTCTATGTTAGGATTGTGACTTATAAACTGCACGTAACAAAATGATCTCACTGACAAAAGCAGTAACCCACTGACCTATTTACATTATGTCCACTTTGTGATCTGCATGGTACATGTTCTTTGCAGCATGCACATTAACCCTCTGCGCTAGCTTTCCACAAGTCAAAACTTCCATTTGACAAAACTCCATCTTTCTCTAGGAAGAACATTATTCACCGGAGTTATCATGCCATTTTTATTGTTGTCGAAAATTGCTGTAGGCCAGGAAGTAGGCAGCAAGCTCTTTTAGAAAGATAATATATTTACAAACATGGAGTCCCCACAAGAAGTCAGTGCCCTGTGTGATCGTGCCGCCCTGCTCAAGGGTCCTAGAGTGACAGAGTCACTGTAGCTCTAGGGTGTGCTGCTTGATAGGCTTGCCCACAAGACTGGAGTTGAACTTCAGAATGGATTGTGGTGAACAGGCCCTCAAAGTTGACCCACACTTGCCACTGTTAGGGTCCACCAGCTGGTGCTTAGACACTAGGGCTTCTAAGGTCTTGGGGGCCTTCTAAGGTCTAGCATGGGAATGTGTACCCACAGGAAAGTAGTCTCTGGGACAGGTCACGAAGGTTGAACTTGGTTCCCTAGTTTCAAATTTAGCAGCTCTGACCACAGTGACAGATCCTCTCTCCCACTGAACACCATACTGCCCCACTGAGAAAAACTTGCACTACCTTCAACTACAACCCAATTGTGCCCCTCCATAAACACCTGAATGCGACTCAATTCAAATTACACTCTAGACAAGAACAATATGCTGCCAAAAAACGAAAAAGTAAGAACATCCTGGAAAAAGCAAACACTCAAAGGAATGCAAGATTATGTAAAGCATGTGAAATGTACCAGGAACAACATGGTTACCATAGCGCTTTTACACTCATTATTCAGAAATCAATTCATGTTTTTGCCTGAAAAGTTAAGGACATGACTACAGGGCCCAGAAACATAAGCAGCATGGTTTAAAAAGACCACATCCATAAACATAGAGCCACAGTACACACTTTGTTTTCTAATCCGCCCATCAAGCATATATTACACAGTACCTCCAGGAATGGTGCACTTCTCCACTCAGAGAAAACAATGTTGTTCAAAGAAAGACAAGAAAACAAAAGTAGTGCTTCTCTGGCAAACTCTGTAACGTGGCACTAATGTGTTCGGTGTGAATAAAATCAATCTGACCACTTTGTCACAACTCTATCTTGCTTTATTTAGTTTTCACATTTTGAACCTTTTATTTCTCTCCGTCCCAAGGCTGCACTGAAAGATGGAGTAATAAAGAAGGGGAGTAATAACCATTTCTTGAAGACACAGTTTTCAGTAAGTAAGGAGTGCCACTGCAGAGCAGAAGTGGATACTATCCTTGTCTGCACGGCCACCAAAACAAGCCTTATTTGTTTGTAGGCCTTGGCTATTTGGGACATGTGTTTAAATTGAAAAAGTTGGGGAAAAGAATCTATTAAATCAAAGAAGTAGGGTCATGCCGTGCTCTTCGACCACTGGGGCTATCACCCCTCATCAATCAGGTTACCTTGAATCCGGTGGCACAGAGAGCACGGGACCCACTTCAGGCATACCCTTCCCACTGAGGGCAACAAAAGCAAAAAGAACAGATGATGGACGGAATGCTGAACAAATCAAACATTCTCGTCCAGTCGCAGATCTGAGTTTAATCCGTCAGTTTTCTGCTCCCCGTGCCACCCCAGATTGGTGATGTTCTCCAGGTATGATTGCACAGGTCGGAAAGGAAGTATTAAGATATATTGAACATGAATTATACTCTATTGGAACCAGTGAGTGCCCCCTTAGGTGAGGGTAAAACACAGCACGAACAAGAGATGTGAGCACCCCCTAGGAGAGGGTAAAACACAGCACAAACACGAGATGTGAGCACCCCCTTAAGAGAGGCTAAAACACAGCACGAACAAGAGATGTGAGCACCCCCTTAAGAGAGGGTAAAACACGGCCCGAACAAGAGATGTGAACACCCCCTTAGGAGAGGTAAAACACAGCACGAACAAGTGATGTGAGCACCCCTTAAAATAGGGTAAAACAAAGCATGAACAAGAGATGTGAGCACGCCCCTTAGGAGAGGGTAAAACACAGCACTAACAAGAGATGTGAGCACCCCTTAACAGATGGTAAAACACGGCACAAACAAGAGATGGGAACACGCCCTTAGGAGAGGGTAAAACACAGCACGAACACAAAATGTGAACCCCCCTCCCCCTTAAGAGAGGGTAAAACACAGCATGAACAAGTGATGTGAGCACCCCTTCAAGACAGGGTCAAACACAGCACGAACAATGATGTGAGCACCCCTTCAAGAAAGGGTAAAACACATCACGAACAAGAGATGTGAGCACCCCCTTAGGAGAGGGTAAAACACAACACAGACATGTTATGTGAGCAACCCCTTAAGAGAGCGTACAACACCACACGAACAAGCATTTGGAGCACACCCTTAGTAGAGGACTAAACACAGCACAAACAAGTGATGTGCGCGCGACCTTAAGAGAGGGTAAAACACAACACGAACAAGCGATGTGAGCACCCTCTGAAGAGAGGGTAAAACACAGCACAAACAAATGACGTGAGCACATCCTTAAGAGAGGGTAAAACACAGTAACAAACAAGTGTTGTGAGCTCCCCCTTAGGAAAGGGCCAAACACAGCACGAGCAAGTGATGTGAGCACCCCCTTAAGAGAGGGTGAAACACAGCACGAACAAGAGATGTGAGCACCTCCTTAAGAGAGGGTAAAACACATAAGGAACAAGAGATGTGAACACCCCTTAAGAGAGGGTAAAACACAGCACAAACAAGTGATGTGAGCACCCTCTTAAGAGAGGGTATATGTTGTATTCTCATCACCTCCATTCTGTTGTATTGCTTTAAGACCCACATTCTATGTTTCTGATGTCACATAGTCTCTGTATTCTGTCTTGTCAGTTAGCTCCCTGCTTTCTGATGGGAGCACCAGTTATTCTCTGTAGTACTTAATAAATATTATATATTCATCTACCAGGACCATTATCATTCATTTTACAACACATGGCGACGAGGATGGGATCAGCGAGGTTGGCCAGACTAGCTGCAAGAATTCAAGAGTACTTGTACACTGTGGAATATATTCCTGGTTGGAAGAACTGCCAAGCTGATGGTCTTTCCAGACTTCCTCTACCTTGGGAGATGGTAGATAAACTAGGAGTGGATTCACTCAATTCAGAAGGGTCTGTGGCAGCTGTGGATGAGCTAGTAGAGATGTGTGCTGGGGCGGTCAGTAGGAGTTGGTGGAATGCCTCTATGGTGAAGGATGAGGTGTTGAAAGGAGTGAAAGACCTTATTGTAAAAGGTTCAAGGAGAGAGAGTTGTGTATCTCCTCCTCTTCGTCCACATTTAAAGGTGTTGGAAGATTTGTCTATTTTGGACAACGAGGGCTTGGTCATCCTGAAAGAAGATAAGTTCATCCCGCCACAGGAGGTGAGGTTTACCTTATTCAGGTTGGCTCATGAGGGTCACCTGGGGCAGTCTCTCACTAAAAGAAGAGTGAGGGAGCACTTTTGGTGGCCAGGCATGGACCTCGAGATTTCTGACTGGGTGGAAAGGTGTTCAGATTGCATGGAGAGTGAGAAGAGGCTTAAGGTGGGTAGTCAGAATGGTTGTGGTACAATAGAAGACCCAGGGTGTCCATGGCACACCATATGTCTCGATTTCATTGGGCCCTTTTATCAGTTGAGTCAAGATATGAGGTTTGGTTTGGTGATTGTAGATGTTTCATCAAAGTGGTTGGTAGTTAAATTCATGAAGGAAATCACCACCAGCAACACTATCATTGCGTTGAAGGATATTTTCAGAGAAGAGGGTTTTCCCATGAGGATTATCACAGATAATGGAACGCAATTGACTTCCGCACAAATGGCTAGTTTTTTAGAAGAATGTGGCATTGCACATTCACGAACTTCACTTTACAACCCACAGGGTAATGGCATAGTTGAGAGGGCGAACCGTATGGTCAAAGGAGCCATTCAAATGGCCCTCTCATCTAGAGCCAATGTGAGAGAATTAGTTAATGACCTGGTTTGGGCCTATAGGACTACTGAGAATGGCGTGACAGGGAAGATTCCCTTTTGCATGATGAGAGGACGTTCTGCTGATAGCAAACTAGTTGCTGCATGGATGAAGGAGTGTTTGAGTATTGGAATGTTTGAGAAGCACGAAGGTGGAGAAGTGTTGGACAAGCTGGATGACGGGAAGGTGGCAGAGAGTCAATGCAATCTATCGGTGAATGATCGGGTGAAAGTGAAACCAGGAAGAGTTGGCGTTGGGTTGACGAAGTTTAGGGGTCCGTTTAAAGTTAAGTCTGTTCATAAAAGGTTTGTAACTTTATTTAATGGTGAGAGTTGGAACTTGAGGCGGGTAGCATTGTATAAGAAAGCTGGAAAGGAGGTTAAATTGCCTCAGTCTAACCGTGTGTCAGAACCAGTCAATAGGGGTTCCGCTGGTAGAAGTCAGAGGGAAAGGAGGCCTCCTAGTTACTTACAAGATTTTGTTTCATATTGATGTGGGTTTCGTATCGAGGGACATGAGTTATGTTTTTTTTAATTCTGTTTTATTATTCCCATTTATCTATGCGAAGGAGAGAGGATATGTTGTATTCTCATCACCTCCATTCTGTTGTATTGCTTTAAGACCCACATTCTATGTTTCTGATGTCACATAGTCTCTGTATTCTGTCTTGTCAGTTAGCTCCCTGCTTTCTGATGGGAGCACCAGTTATTCTCTGTAGTACTTAATAAATATTATATATTCATCTACCAGGACCATTATCATTCATTTTACAACAGTAAAACATAGCATGAACAAGTGATCTTAGCACCCCCTTAAGAGAGGGTAAAGCACAGCACGAACAAGAGATGGGTGCACCCCATTAAGAGAGGGTAAAACACAGCACGAACAAGTGTTGTGAGCACCCCCTTAAGAAGAGGGTAAAACACAACACGAACAAGTGATGTGAGCAGCCCTGAAGAGAGGGTAAAACACAGCACGAGCAAGCATTGTGAGCAACCCCTTAGTAGAGGGCAAAACACAGCACGAACAAGTGATGTGCGCACAACGTGAAGAGAGGGTAAAACACAACACGAACAAGCGATGCGAGCACCCTCTGAAGAGAGGGTAAAACAGCACGAACAAGTGATGTGAGCACCCCCTGAAGAGAGGATAAAACACAGCACGAGCAAGTGATGTGAGCACCCCCTTAAGAGAGGGTAAAACACAGCACGAGCAAGTTATGTGAGCACCCCCTTAAAAGAGGGTAAAACACATCACGAACAAGCGTTGTGAGCACCCCCTTAGTACAGGGTAAAACACAGCACGAACAAGAGATGGGAGCACCACCTTAAGAGAGGGTAAAACACATAATGAACAAGAGATGGGTGCACCCCATTAAGAGAGGGTAAAACACAGCACGAACAAGTGTTGTGAGCACCCCCTTAAGAGAGGGTAAAAAACACAACATGAACAAGTGATGTGAGCACCCCTTGAAGAGAGGGTAAAACACAGCGCGAGCAAGTGATGTGAGCACCCCCTTTAAGAGAGGGTAAAACACATCACGAACAAGCGTTATGAGCACCCCCTTAGTAGAGGGTAAAACACAGCAACAACAAGAGATGGGAGCACCACCTTAAGAGAGGGTAAAACACAGCACGAACAAGTGTTGTGAGCACCACCTTAAGAGAGGGTAAAACACATAACGAACAAGAGATGGGTGCACCCCATTAAGAGAGGGTAAAACACAACACGAACAAGTGATGTGAGCACCCCTTGAAGAGAGGGTAAAACACAGCATGAGCAAGTGATGTGAGCACCCCCTTAAGAGAGGGTAAAACACGGCACGAACAAGCGTTGTGAGCACCCCCTTGGTAGAGGGCAAAACACAGCACGAACATGTGATGTGCGCTCAACCTGAAGAGAGGGTCAAACACAACACGAACAAGTGATGTGAGTACCCCTTGAAGAGAGGGTAAAACACAGCAAGAACAAGCGATGTGAGCACCCCTTGAAGAGAGGGCAAAGAACAGCGCGAACAAGAGATGTGATCATGTGAACACCCCCTTGGGAGAGGGTAAAACACAGCACGAACAAGTGATGTGAGCACCCCCTTAAGAGAGGGTAAAACACAACACGAGCAAGTGATGACAGTGAGCACCCCTTAGGAGAGGGTAAAACACAGCACGAACAAATGATGTGAGCACCCCCTTAAGGGAGGGTAAAACACAACACGAGCAAGTGATGACAGTGAGCACCCCTTAGGAGAGGGTAAAACACCGCACGAACAAGCGTTGTGAGCACCCCGTTAAGAAGGTAAAACACAGAAACTCAGACCCTGTATGAGCAAGCGATGGGAGCAGAACGACAAACACAAATTACAGATCCAGGTGTGACCCCTCTCCACCCCCCTAGAAAGAGTACAATATAAATCCAGACACGAGTAGGTGATGTGAGTCCCCCTTACTCCAGAGAGGGTAAAACACAGACCCAAATATGAGCAGGTGCTCTCTCAAACATTGCTCATGGGCCAGTAAAGCACGGACCCTTCATAAGCAGCTAATACACACAGTATTAATACCTACATCTAAGCATGAAAACGTGCCCAAGGTAGAGACGGGCCGTCTTTTACTTCCTAAACTGAAGTTAGGGAAGTCATCGCCAATAACCCTAAATCGATGCATAGCTGCCAAGTTCCCCAATTCCATGTGTGGTGTGCTGCTCCGATCTAGGTTTTTTTTTCTTTGAATTCTGGTACCTTCAGTCCTGTTTGATAATGGAGTAAACAAGACTATAAATTCCAAAGTTCAAAGAAAAAAACCTGGACTGGGGCAGCACATCACAAATGGAACTGGGTAACTTGGTAGGGCTGCAATGCCTCTAGCTCTCTGAACCCCACACTATGAACCACGCCCCCTACGTAATCAATGCACCTTTATTCAAGCAGGGGTGTGGCTTCCTTTGCTGCAGCAGGTGCAGTAGCACAGGTGCCCTTCACCCCTGATAATTGCTGTATTTATTACCGCAACAGCAGTTAATGGGGCCATGTTTCTTGCCTGCCCCATGCAATCCGTCCTACCCCACTGTATCCAAGCCCCACACTGTGCCAGCACCCTAAAATTAAAGCCCGGGGCACAGCCCTCCTTCTCGGGGAAGAGCGAAAACGGGGGAGGGGGAGGGTTCTTACCTTGTCGGCGCTGGAGAAAGCTGTCCGGGCCCTCTTCTCCTCGGGGCCCGAGGAGACACCCGTGGGGACTCGTCTCTTCCAGATGCAGCTGCAGCAGAATACCCCACGCAGGACGCGGTGCCAGCGGCGCCCCCTGCCTTCCCGAGAGCGCTCCGATTTGCCCATGGCGGAGGGACGGGATAGCGCCACTTGGATCGCAAGGCCTTCTTGGCGCTGGAATCTGCCTCGTCAGTCCAGGAGGAACACCGCCGCGTTAGGGCGTCCTTGTGAGGCAGTTGAGTGATAGATAGGGCGACTCAATGTGTGCTCTTCCTTTTCTGAGCTTGGGTTCTCCCTGGTCGAGGGTCAGTGGAAGGATTAAAATTCAGTGCGTCATAGTCCTGTGAGGCCTTGTCCATTAACTTCAATTTTAAGCCATCAAAATCCACGTTCATGGCTCCACTAACCTAAATTGGGTCCCCTCGACTGAAACCCCTTCATGGCAGTGCCAACAGTCTTGCCGCAAATGTCCTTGCACTACACAATTTCCGGGTCACCACAGGGTCAGGCTATAACACTCATTGCTGCCCTGGTTGCACCAGGGAACATAGGGGTGGCTGTCTTGGAAGTCACCTCTCTGTGACATGTAAAGTGCAGAGGTCTCAAATTAATGAATTAAATTAAAAACTGGAAAATCCACCTCTTCCTGTCACTCATTCCATAGCTCCGGTAAGCATCGGCGCTGCCCAGTATGGTCCATCATGGCCGTGAGCTTCCTGGCTTAGCGGGGACGTTGATACGGCTGCAGAGACACCTCTACGCACAGCCGTACCAGACCAGCGGCAGGACAGCCTCGTGGGTGATAATGTGCTTTACAAATACACATAACATAACCATGCTCATTTTAAGCACCGCCTCTCCTCAGCGTGGTGCCTCCAGGCTGCTGCGTAGAAGTTGGCCCGCCGCCCTCTGTTCACTGCTTGGGGATCGCCATCCTGCTACAATGTTTCATATTCAGAGAGTCCCATTCCACTGAGAGTAGGGGGGAACCTTTGCGCAGACCATCCTGTTGTACTACGGCTAATGCACGGAGGTTGGGTTCCTGTTCGGGTGTTGCACGCACAGACAGCCCAGTCCTCTCAAGAGACTCGGCACCACCGACACAGACAGTTCAGTTGCCCTCTTGCTGCTTAGGGATTGAAATCCTGCTTTGATTACACATACAGACCGCCCTGGGACCAGCCACCTCACAATATAGACTGGGCCACATACTCTGCACGTAGTGCACTGGGATGATGAACATGCTGCAATTTCACACACATACTCTCCTGTTCCTCTCAGTACATACCAAACCCTTATCGACACATTTTGGCAGAGCTGGCCTCAAATTAATGCTTGGGGATCACAATCCTGCAGCAATTGTACACACAGACCAGTGTTCAGGGGATGGGCGGTATACTGGGATTACACTTACAGACCACCCTTATCCTCTTAGTACAGACCAAGTTACCTTTTAAGCAAATTGACATAATGCCCCTCTTTTCAATGCTCACAGACCGGGATCCTGCTGCAATTGCACGTACAGACCATCCTCTTACTGGATGTAGGACTGGGCATCTCTCGACACATACTGAACTGACTGCCACCGTTCAACGCTTGGGATCATAATCCTGCGGCGAAGGTCCATGGACAGACCGTCTTGTAGCTCACAATACAGTCTGGGCACTCTTTGATGCCTATCTGTCTCCACGCACTGCTCGGGGATCGCCGTCCTGCAGCGATTACACTTACTGACCGTCCTCTTGCACTCAGTGCAGTCCGGGCACCTCCCCTGCTGCTGCCGATCTCTGCTTGGGGATCGCACTCCTGCAGCGATTACACTCACAGACCGTCCTCTTGCACTCAGTGCAGTCCGGGCACCTCCCCTGCTGCTGCCGATCTCTGCTTGGGGATCGCACTCCTGCAGCGATTACACTCACAGACCGTCCTCTTGCACTCAGTGCAGTCCTGGCACCTCCCCTGCTGCTGCCGATCTCTGCTTGGGGATCGCACTCCTGCAGCGATTACACTCACAGACCATCCTCTTGCACTCAGTGCAGTCCTGGCACCGCTCTATAGGGCTTGCCCTGCTGCCACGGTTCTCTGCTTGGGGATCGCACTCCTGCAGGAATTACACTCACAGACCGTCCTCTTGCACTCAGTGCAGTCCGGGCACCTCCCCTGCTGCTGCCGATCTCTGCTTGGGGATCGCACTCCTGCAGGAATTACACTCACAGACCGTCTTCTTGCACTCAGTGCAGTCCTGGCACCGCTCTATAGGGCTTGCCCTGCTGCTGTCGTTGTCTTTTTGGGGATCGCCCTCCTGCAGCGATTACACTCACAGACCGTCCTCTTGGACTCAGTACAGACCAGACACCAGTTCACAGAGCGTCTTCTTGCACTCAGTGCAGTCCGGGCACCTCCCTGTGGGACTGGGCCTGCTGCCGCGGTTCTCTGCTTGGGGATCGCCCTCCTGCAGCGATTACTCTCACAGACCGTCCTCTTGCACTCAGTGCAGTCCTGGCACCGCTCTATAGGGCTTGCCCTGCTGCTGCCGGTCTCTGCTTCGGGATCGCCCTCCTGCAGCGATTACACTCACAGACCGTCCTCTTGCACTCAGTACAGACCAGACACCAGTTCACAGAGCGTCTTCTCGCACTCAGTGCAGTCCGGGCACCTCCCCGGGGGACTGGCCTTGCTGCCGCCGCCGTTCTCTGCTCCGCGGTCCTGCCGCGAACCCTCTGTTGACACATGGAGCAGCCCTCGCGTGTGCCTTCCTGACGCTCTGCCAGGGGCCGGTGCCAAGTCTCGGAGGCTATTTCTGGGTCCTGCGCTGTGTACAGCAGGGGGAGGACGGGGGCAGAGATCGCCGCCGGGCACCGAGCTCAGCTGATCTCAGGGCTGCGGCTTGGCTTGGCACAGCTTCACGCTGCCAAGACAAGAAGGGTGAGGGTCACCCACTGCCAGGCAGGAGCGTCTGAGAACTGAAGATTCTCCCACAGCCCTCTGGGAACTTGAAGTGCAAGGAGAGGGAGGGAAGCTTGCACACAGAGAGAGTGAACAGACCTCAGTCCCGACCTGCAAAAGGAGCTTTCCTGGAACTTTAACATATTTTCGTGAGTCGGACTGCGTGGACATTTGTGTGCAAGAGTTAAACCAACCATTAAAACAAATAACGGCGCAGAGTGAATGTGACAGCCCTTGAAATTAAACATTATATTAGGGGTGTTTATAAGCCGCTCCAGAGCTTAATTTGTGCCGGTGGCTGCAGGTGAGAGGTGGCAATCATTTGTTGGGGCGCAGGACTTATTTTTCAAGATAACCTAGAACTAGTGAAAGGCAGAAAAGACAGAAAGAAGGAGAAATCTGGGATGGAAAAGAACCTGCAACTGAGATAAAAATACAGGAGCTAAAGGTTGGTGGAAGAAAGAAGCACGAGGTGGAATCATGACTAGACAGCCCTGGTATTTATCAACCCTGGCATTTGGAGGCACCGGTGAAGGGGAGTGAGGAGGGCGGTCTCTGAAAGTCATTAGTTGAAGTTCAGCTGAGTCCTTACTGACTCTAGCCTGTGCTGACATTGCCTGGTCTGACCCTCACATTTGCAATTTGCATATCGACCCTCCTGTGTGAATTCAAAAAACACTGAAGTGTTAGTTACTTCATCGACTGTAGAAAGCAGCCCTACCAAGTTTCCCAGGTCCAGGCGCGACTAGCTGCTCCAGTCCAGGTTTTTTTTTCTTTGCATTATTGAGACTTACAGGCTGATATGTCCTATTACTAAACCAATACTGTAAGTCCCAGAATGCAAAGAAAAACCCGGTCTGGACCAGCTAGCTTCCACCCATGGACCTGGGAAACTTTGCAGCTACGAGTAAAGTTGCCAGATAACTCCATGTCACCAAGGACTCTGTGCTCCAGTCCTTGGTTTTTGTTGTTTTCAGGCATTCGCTCTATTGGACCACATGAAGTGAATCAAAACTACAATTCCCAGAATGTGTTAGGTTGTTAAATAAAAACACAGACCTGGAGCACTGCACCCTTGGTGAGATGGAGTCATATTATAACCATATGCAGGTGCTTTTCTCCAGTGGTCGAAGTGGGCAGGATCGTCAGGGCACGGCGTGCCCCTTCTTCTCAAATTCCAAAGATTCCGTTCCACTACTTATTTATTTTGAAAATGCGTCCCAGGACGCAAGAAATCTTCATCACCTATAAATAAAGCTCGGCGTTCTTGATAGCGGGCGGCAGAGAAGTAACAGGACTCTGTCTTTTCCTTCTTGCCCAGAGAAGACAAAGACTGTGTCCGCTTGTGCTCTGCCACTTCAGCTGCCCACCTCACTCTTTCCCTCTCTTTCTGTCTAGCAGTTCCTCTCTTACTGAAAACCATGACTTCAAGAAGGGGCTCTCGCTCTCTTTCATCTCCTTTCTTTTATTTGCTTCCCTGTGAAATGGATCCAAAAAAGAAAAACACTTTTGCTGGAAGTGTCCTATTCTTTTGACATTTAAATTCCAAAGTAAGCATTGGGAATAAAAGGTTAAAACTATGAAAAATAAATAAAGTAAGACAGAGTGGTAGCAAACTGGTCAGATTGATTTTATTCACCCCCAAACACATTAGTGCTACTTTTACAGAGTTTGCTAGTGAAGCACTATTTTTGTTTTCTTATCTTTGTTTTTCCTGGGCTTGGAACTAGTGCATCAATCCTGGAGGTACTGCAATGCGGGATTGGAAAACAAAATGTGTACTGCGGCTCTGCGTTCAGGGATGTGGTCTTTTTACCATACTGCTTACATTTTGTAAGGATATAAGCAATGGACATTGAAATGGGTCCATTCAGGGCCTTGTGGTCATGTCCTTAACTTTTCAGGCAAAAGCGCTCACTGACTTCTGAATAGTGAGTGTAAAAGTATTAAGGTAACCATGTTGTTCCTGCTTACAACATGGTTTGCTAAATTTAGCATTGTCAAGATCCCCACAAGGCTTACCTCTGCTTGTGAAGAGATCCCCCAGAGACGACAAGAGCTGCCACCCCTGTACCCACCTGACCCCGTACGGAATGATGGACCTGGCAGGGATGAGGTGAAACCAGGGAAAGGAGCACGGAATGTGGACGGTAGGGAAGGCAACAGTGTGGGTAGGATCGTGATGTACCCTATGAGAAGACAGAGAGACCCGTTAGAAAAGGAGCCCAGACCCCACCTTCTTCCTATGTACACCTCTAAACACTTCTGCGTGAGGGCCAACTGTACAGGTACTCACCAAGGTTTGTGAACCCCTTGCAGCAAATGATAGTCTGGTTGCTCCTTTAAGGAACGAAGGAAAGCGCTCCTGCGCTTGACAGGAAAAGCAAAATATGGTGACAGTGTACTGCTGTAGGCTCTTTATATCACACACATGTGCAACAATGTCATGCACCTCAAGCATGCTCCTGCGTGTTTTACCTGTGCCCCAAAACAAGCGCTATGGCACGAGTGGATACAGTCCTGAAAACAGACACGCTCCTGCGTGTATAATATACAGTTCAAAAACAAAGCGCTCCTGCTCGTATAAAATAATGGTAAAAATAAAGCGCTCCATAGCGGACTAGAGGAACTCAAAGCAATCGCGCTCTTGCGCGTGCTGCAATGCACAAATAAACAAAGCGCTCCAGCGCGGAAAGCGTAGCCCAAGAAACAAGCGCTTCAGCGCGATGGCGGTAAAGCTGGAAATGCTTTAGCGCGTAAGTACGTACCCCCTAGATGGCAACGAGCAGGAATACCTATTAGCGCATCCGCGCGGGAAATCAGGAACGGGTGGTTTCCGTGGAAGCGGGAACCAGAAGCAGGTGAAGGAGATAAGCGTTCGCCTTATCTCAGCAAGGTCCTAGCATCCGTGTGGAATCTGAAGCAGTGACCCGGCGGGACTACGCAGGCTTTATGTGTGTCCCCCGGAAGTTCTCCGCTGCAGAGGCCGGTCCTTGAACAGCTAGACCGGGCTGAGGCACAACCCGGAAGAGAGGATTTCAGTAGCCGATCGTGTGTAGAGTGACAACGGATCGGCAATACGCCGCGTACATGACAGTACCCCTCCCAAACCCTCCCCCCCCGGCACCCGGGATCAGAGAGGGGAGGCAGGACGAGGACTGAGCGGGTGACCCAAATGTAAGGCACGCACCAAGTCGGGGGCATGGCGCACATGTGACAAAGGCTCCCAGGAACGCTCGTCAGGACCATACCCCTTCCAGTCAACCAAGTAAAACAGTTTCCCCCTGGTGCGGCGAGAACCCAGTATGGCCCTGACCTCGTACTCCAAGTGGTCATCCAGTAGCACCGGAGAGGGAGGAGTGGCAGCGGCGCAATCAGGATGAACAGCACGCAGCAGAGAGACATGGAAGACTGGATGTATCTTCATGTGCGGAGGCAGGGAGAGTCTCATGGACACAGGGTTGATCACGTTCTCGATGACGTAGGGACCACAAAACGGGGCAACAGTTTCTTGGGTCCATGCACGTTGAGATGCCGAATAGAGAACCACACCCTGTCACCTGCCCGGTATGCAGGTTCCTTTGACCTGTGCGCATCGGCATGTTCCTTGTAGGATTCCTTGGCTTTGGCCAACTAGAACCGGGTTTGTTGCCAGAGATCGTGCAGAGTCCTGTGGTAGGCCCGCACCGTGGGCAAAGGGTTGTTTCGTGGTTCCTCCCAAGCGGAGGTGCGAGGATGCCGTCCCTGTAGACAAAAAAAGGCGACGTCCCGATGGCGGAATGTACAACGTGGGCTTCAGATTCTGTCAAGATCCCCACAAGGCTTACCTCTGCTTGTGAAGAGATTCCGCAGAGACGACAAGAGCTACCACCCCTGTACCCACCTGACCCCGTACGGAATGATGGACCCGGCAGGGATGAGGTGAAACGGGGGAAGGGAGCACGGAATGTGGACGGTAGGGAAGGCAACAATGCGGGTAGGATCGTGATGTACCCTAGGAGAAGACAGAGAGACCCGTTAGAAAAGGAGCCCAGACCCCACCTTCTTCCTATGTACACTTCTAAACACTTCTGCATGAGGGCCAACTGTACAGGTACTCACCAAGGTTTGTGAACCAATTGCAGCAAATGATAGTCTGGTTGCTCCTTTAAGGAACGAAGGAAAGCGCTCCTGCGCTTGACAGGAAAAGCAAAACATGGTGACAGTGTACTGCTGTAGGCTCTTTATATCGCACACATGTGCAGCAATGTCATGCACCTCAAGCACGCTCCTGCGTGTTTTACCTGTGCCCCAAAACAAGCGCTATGGCGCGAGTGGATACAGTCCTGAAAACAGACACGCTCCTGCGTGTATAATATACAGTTCAAAAACAAAGCGCTCCTGCGCGTATAAAATAATGGTTAAAATAAAGCGCTCCAGCGCGGACTAGAGGAACTCAAAGCAATCGCGCTCTTGCGCGTGCTGCAATGCACAAATAAACAAAGAGCTCCAGCGCGGAAAGCGTAGCCCAAGAAACAAGCGCTTCAGCGCGATGGCGGTAAAGCTGGAAATGCTTTAGCGCGTAAGTACGTACCCCCTAGACGGCAACGAGCAGGAACGGGTGGTTTCCGTGGAAGCGGGAACCAGAAGCAGGTGAAGGAGATAAGCATTCGCCTTATCTCAGCAAGGTCCTAGCATCCGTGTGGAATCTGAAGCAGTGACCCAGCGGGACTACGCAGGCTTTATGTGTGTCCCCCGGAAGTGCTCCGCTGCAGAGGCCGGTCGTTGAACAGCTAGACCGGGCTGAGGCACAACCCGGAAGTGAGGATTTCAGTAGCCGATCGTGTGTAGAGGTGAGTGACAACAGAGCGGCAATACGCCGCGTACATGACAAGCATTCCCTATGAGTGTTTGCTTTTTCCAAGATTATGTTACTTTTTTTTGTAGGCTGCATATTGCTCTTATCTAGTGCCTAATTTAAATTGACCCGCATCCAGGTCTTTATAGCCTGCAACAATTGGGTTGTAGTTGAAGCCAGTGCAAGTCATTTTCAGTAGGGCAGTATGGTGCTCAGTGGGTGGGAGGATGTGGCACTGTGGTCAGAGCTGCTGAATTTGAAACTGGGGAACCAGGTTCAGCCTTCATGACAAGTCCCCCAGACCACTCCCCCTGGGGGAGCATATTCCCGTGCTAGACCTTAGAAGGCTTCGGAAGACCTTAGAAGCCCTGGTGTCTTAGCACCAGCAGGTGGACCCTAGCATGACAAGTTTAAGTTAACCTTCAAGGCTTGCCCACCACAATACATACTGAAGTTCACCTCCAGTCTTGCAGTCAGGCCTATGAAGCAGAACACCCTAGAACAACAGTGACTCTGTCACTGAGGTCGCAGGACCCTTGAGAAGGGCCAGCTCGCAACCGGTGCAACCGATGTGAATGCACCGGTTGCTGACTTCGGGTGGAGGCATATTTTCTGCAGGTATTTTATGGTTTTAAAAGCACTTGCGGCCTCCTTCATGGCCTCCAGCAATTTTCGGCAACAATAAAAATGTAATGATCACTCTGGTGATTAATGTTCTTCCTAGAGAAAGATCAGAGTTTTGTCTAGTGGAAGTTATGACTCATGGAAAGGTAGCTCAGAGGGTTAATGTGCCTGCTGCAAAGAACATGTACCATGCAGCTCACAAAGTGCACATATTAATAATAGGTCAGTGGGCTACTGCTTTTGTCAGAGAGATCCTTTTGTTACTTGCAGTTTATAAGTTAAAATCCTAACATAGAACAGTGAGCTATTAACTGTCATCTAGGAGCTGCATACAAACTGCAAGGTATAAATTAGAGTGTTTTGTTTTTTCCCCTAGTCTTTGATTGTCCTAATGTTGCAAAGAGTGTTCTTTTGGATAGAAATCAATTCTGATTATTAAAGAGAACCCCAACCATGGTATTACGTTTTAAATTATGAGTTTGTGTTTCTCCAGAACAATCACTATTAAACTATACAGCCCACTCGTATGGTTGCCATGTGACTCCTACACCTTGTAGTCCTTAGTCTTATGTAACATTTTCTATACAGTGATTTACACACACATTGATTGTCTCTGTGTAATGTGTGTGATGTAAACTGCTCTGACACCCTACAATGGTATGAGTGGCGTTGTAAATCAAACTAAATGGATCTGAGAGAGAGCGTAGTTATGGAGACTGGACGGGCGCTGTTCAAGGGCGGTAGTGAATTAATCTGTGGCGGAGGGAGTAATTGGGGGGCACCAACAAACATTGTTGCACAGGGCTCCACCAGCGCTAAAGCCGGCCCTGCCCTTTGAAGAAATCTGAACTCCTTCTCAGGGGTCTCACTGATACTTAGTCCATTCAAACCAATAATAAAGAATTTGGGCATTAAGCTGAAATATAAAAGAACATTTTTATTAACCTTATTAACGTCACACAGAAGCCTTAGCAACTGAATGAGGCAGTCTGCTAGAATGGTCTTACTTCATGTCTTATATACTCTTTATCCTGCCCCAGGCATGTAAGGGAGTTTTACTAATTACATTCCTAAACAAATGGAAAATCTGGAGGGTCAGCAGGTGAGTAAATGTAAATGTAAATGTAGTAGCCTTTGGGGTTTTAGCAGGATATGGGCAAAACATTATAATTACATAGTTCACAAAGGTTAATCTTTTTTAGATGGCACTGCAGGGCATGGCATGATTACAAGTACAGTATCCCAACCCAAAAGTTAATCATTAGGAATGTCCCAAATTCAATATCCAAAAGCCGGACAAACCTATAATTGAAAGCATAACCCATGTAATGAAGAAACATAAAAAAGAAACAGTAATAGATGATGAACAAGATAAGTCATGTGCAAGGAAACTAAAAGTTAACGATGTCCTGAACATTGATTGGAAATCTCAGTCAAAGATCGATCAGGGAAATTGGCTTTGCGAGGTCAGTTTCAGGTGAAGAGGTCAGTTTCTTACAGTTCATTCCAGAGTCAGAAAGAAACCTAGTTAATGTATACATGGACTAAGAAGGCCAGGCCACTTTGTTCGCCAGGCTACCTTCACAGGCCTACGTGAGGGCAACACAAAATGGTGGCACAATAAAAAATGGAGTCAGTCTCGAGAATTACAGAACCTCAGAGCCTCCTTTTGCCATTACGTAGGCAATAACCTAAGACTCATGTTAATCTGAATCTAGGTCTATATCGATATTTATTAGGTCGTCAAGGTGTTGCTGTAACATCATCTTATTATTCTCTACTTCTCTCGGGACAGGTCTCCGAACACACATAGTAGCACAAAGACTCACTTCTGGTGGACCATTTTTGGATGCTAGAGGCATTGAGAGGAAGTGGCTCCCACTTCCTCTTCCATGGCAATTCAGTGAAATGAGAACTTAATTAACATTTACTTTATACAATTGAACTGGAACCGCTTGTGCAACTGTGCCCAAAGTCCGTTCAAAGCCTCTCTGGCAGGCTTCTATCGTCCATCAAATCTGCTTCCATTGTCTTCTTCCGCATTGGGCCTCTCGATTCAGGCCTCTTCATGAAAATAGTACTGCTTAGTTGGAGTGCCCTCCTGGCAAACACCCACAGCTCACTTGAAAGTCTTAATGTCTCAAGGCAGTGCACCAGTGTCTCTCCTCTGCGGCAGACACTACAAAGAATGTGCTCTTCATTGGTCATGGGCACAGATCATCTCGTGCAGACCCGGGTCTACATTCTCAGGGTCCAACACTCATTATTCAGTGTCAGAGGACGCTCAAGCTGCTCTTTCATGGGCACCATAATGTAGTGCCTTTTGTCAATCTTGGATCCTCCGGTGCACTGCCCTTCCATTGGAGCAAAGAAAAGAAAGGGGAATGGCCAAAACTCAGGCCAAGGGGCTCAAGGGACTGCACACTGTCAGAGGTTACCAGCACATGACAGGTAGAAAACTGAAGCCTCAAAACAACAGGGATCCTTCTCTTTCGCTCTTTTGCACTGAAACTCTGGTTCTGTGATGTCCAATGCCGTCTGATGGAGCAAGTACGATGTTTTGGAGATACCATTGATGGAGCGCTGGCGATCGCTGTCCAGCCTTGCTACTTTCTGGGTGCTGGGACTGTAGGGCCAAGACGTCTGCCATTCATCTGTAGCTGTCACTGATGGAAATTAGGCTCAAATAAATGTTCTGCAGGTAATTATGACTTGATACCGCAGAACCTAGTGATGTAGGAAATGTGACACAGTTGTTAGTTTTCTTCAATTTAGTACAAAAACAGTTCATTGTATTTAACAAGGGGACTGCAAGCAGGTGGCCTGCAATCTTCAGAGGAGTGGCCAAACAACATGGGACTATTGTGATCTAAAATACACTGTCATTCTCTTAGAATACAAAGACAAAGGCAGTAGGCAAAACAGTGCCTCTAGCCTCTTCATTTGGGTTCTCTTCATTATTCTCTGCCATCTAAGGGTAGATAGCTACATGGGAATTCTATCTGAATGGATGTCCTCACACATAGTGGCATTGTCTAATGGGGTAAACATTTTTTTCCTCAATTATTACCTCTAGGTGTTTGTTAGACCTGTCTGCCTCTGTGAGTTCCCTTACCATTATTATTTATTTTGTCTCCCTTAGCCCCTAGTGTTATCAGTTTTTTTTCTGTAATGTCCACCTGGATTTTGCTAGTGTTGTCTGGGGTCTAGGTGTTCCTTGACGCTATTCCTCCATTTTCTCTTTTTGAGGCCTAGCCTACCTCCTGGAAATTGAGGGAAACCAAAGGACCTAAAATGGTGGCCAGCAACTGCCATAACGGTTTACTTAGGGAGGCTGACCCATTGGACCAAGTGAGGAAAGTTCTGGAACCCTCTGGCATGTTCTAGTAGTCAGGGGCTAGCCTATAAAAGGCCAAGTCCAGGGCGGCCATTTTGTAGTACACACTGACCAGAGGAGAGTGTAGTGGTCAAGGACAGGAGGGAGGCAACTAAATGAGGAGGACAGCGCTTCAATAGGGAAAGATCGTCCTGTGGGCCGGCTATCGCCCTATACTGATGCTGACCCTTTTGGTTTGACTGAACCCTGAGCTGAAGGACCCATAACTAACTTTTAAGCAGGTCCAATAACTCTACCTCACCAAGGTGCTGGAGCGTGAAACTGCCCTAGAGACTGCCAGAAAGTGAGAGTTACGCTTCAAAAGGTGGTTGCCAACTTAAGAGAACTGGAACCTCTCACCGCTTTGCTGTGGGAGTGAGTATCCCCTCTGCGGGAGTGACGTTGTGTGCGAGACATCAGCTGTCAGCCCTCGGTCCGAACCCGACCGCTGTGGTGGAGGCGGGGCTCAGCAGAGGCCGGCTGACAGGAGGAGGAGATCCGCGGTGACGCTGCGAGAGAGGTGGCGTCCGGAACCAGGAAGACCCCTGCGACGTCGGAGGAGGTGCGCCCGAAGCGAAGGAGGCTGGTCGGAAGAGGCGGAGCCTGTGTCGGAGGGATCGCGGAAGGAGGAACAAGCGCCGCTACGGTCCCGCCGGAGGAGCAACACGAACTGACAGAACCAATCGATGCAAACTCCAGCTGAGTCCTCTCATCGTCGGCGCTTGAACGGGTAACCGGAGCGCGTAGGCAACTCCAGCCGAGTTGTCCCTTCAGTTCGAAGTAAGCTGGAAAATCTGTGGGGAAGCGGGAGGCGGCACAGCGAGTGAACTGTGAACACTGACTCGCCGGACTAAAGAATAACTGCAAATAGACATCCCGGCTTCGGGACATTAACCTTTAGAGTCCTGATTTAACCCACTTGAGAAACCACTGAGGTATTGAGGGTGTGAGAAGGGAAACGGTGCCCCGAGTAAACGAACCCTGGGCACGAGTGCTAAGAACCGGACTACAGGGTGAAAGTAACAGCCAGAGATCATTGTACTATTAACTCCTCAGGGCAGTAAATGACCTTTAAGAGCCAGAACGTCCCCAATAGAAGTAGAGCATAAAAGTAGCAATAAGAAAGTGTAATTAATTTGCCTGTCTTCTTTTGGCCGTATAGCTGTCTGTGACCATTGCCAGGAACGCTGCTGGGGGTAGAACTCTGTGGAGCCGTGAGCTCGAGCTAATTATAGACCATGAGTTCGGATGGGTAACGTACATGTCAGGTTATATAATGTGGTGCATTAATCTTGTACAGTGACCTACCCATTCTGCACTATTTAAGTTGACAAGCAATACTGTTGATATTGATGGTGGTTAATCTCAAATGAAATGTAACCAGAATTTAATCTTCACTGAATTGAGAAAGTTGATGAATATTGCTAATTGAATGTGGAGCACTACACAAAAGCCTCGGAGTTTAGCTTTGTCCACTGTGCCAGGCTACCCTATGTAGACTAGGTTCCCTAGGTCTAACATAATTGGTGTTCAGCGGCGGGATACGGGTTTGTGCTTACACCCACTTAGTAGTAACGCAGTGCTTACCACGGGCCTACACCTGGAGTTTTCTCCAAGCGGTCTCCCTAATTACATTTTTTTGCTTTTCCAAATTTACTTCTGGCGGTGGGTGGAGGTGATCCTTGTGTACTGTCCTTACCTACCTCGGAGTGGCTATCCACAACCCCACTGTTAAGATGGAGTTCAATTTTGAAGGGTTGGAGACCTATACTGTGGCGCAACTCAAGGACTTCTGTCAGGAAAGGGGGGTGTTCTACAGGCGAGGGGCCAAGAAAAAGGAGCTCCAAACTAGTCTGAGGGCATGGGTGGAAGCGCACCCGGAGGGAACGGTTGAGGAGGATGAGTCAGAGAAGAACACTGTCATTGAGGTAGATGGGTTGTGCCCACTGGGGGTGGGGGATATGTCAATTAGCCCCAAAGTAACCTCCCGGGAGGGTAGCAGTGTTTCTTCACGAGGGTTAACTGAAACTGAACTAGCTGACCGGAGGGAGGAGAGGCAGTTAAAATGGGAATTAGCTAGGTTGGAGATGGAGTGGGAAGAAAAGAGGTTAGCTCACGAATTAGTACTCAAGGAGCTGGATCTCAAGGCCCTGCAAATAGGGACTCCCACACCCAACAATGGTGGTAGCGAAACTAAAGAAACCAAGGAGATAACCAGGGAACCCAGACCCTATTTACCAAAGGATGTTGTCGCTAGCTACAGCGCAGGTGATGATATTGCTAAGTGGCTACCTGCCTATGAGGTCTCCTTAAGAGCCCATGGGATACTGGAAACTCACTGGGGGGGTGGTTTGTATAAGTACATGCCTCCTGCTGGAAGGGATACATTGTTGGCCCTAGAGCAGGAAAAGCAAACCCACTACCCTACCATGAAAGTGGCGCTGATAAGAAAGTTTGGACTAACTCCCGAGAAGTATAGGCAGAAATTTAGGAGTAACCACAAACTAGGCACACAGAATTGGGTGGATTTCCTTGATTACGCAAAAAAGGCCTTGGAGGGTTGGGTGAAAGGCAGTGAGGTAGGGGATTATGAGGGATTATATGACCTCATCCTCAAGGAACACCTACTCGAGAAATGTTTTCCCGAGCTGCGTCAACACCTGGTGGACAACAAGCTGACCAGCCCCAGGAAGCTTGCTGAGGAGGCGGACATCTGGGCTAGTACCCGGGTGTCCCCAAGGGGGACTGGAGGGGATTCCCAGAAGTCTGGACAGGGCGCTCCCCAGAAGAAAGAGGGGGGAGATAACAAGAGGGTGTTCTCTAAAGGTCCCCAAAATAACTTTAAGGGAAAAGGATTCACCCCTAGGGCTAACCCACCCCGAAACCCTAATCCTGGCCAAAGCCAGCAGCCAAGGGTTGTCCATTGCTTTGAGTGTGGTGGTGTTGGACACTATAAAGGAGACGTGAGATGCCCAAAAAGACCACCCCCTCCCACTGGAGGAAAGGCCCGGGAGTAACTAGTGTAGTGCTCGGGGAGGAATTGCCCTTAAATAAGGTAGGGGAGTGGGCGGGTGTCACCTTAGTGTCCCTGGGAGAACGGGAGATGGTTCCAAAGATCCAGTTGCCCGCAAATACTGTGAAGTATGAGCAATGGGTCACCATCAATGGCCAGAGAGGGGAGGCTCTGAGAGACACAGGAGCCAGTATGACTATGGTAAGGAGTCATCTGGTGTTTCCAGAGCAGATACTTCCAAATGTACTCCACCCCGCCGCGATGGCTGACGGCAGAATGGGTCACTATTCAGTGGCCGAGGTTCCATTTGAGTGGGAAGGGGTTGCAGGTTCACTTCAAGTTGCCGTAAGCCCTGCCGTGCCTGTCGATTGTCTGCTGGGGAATGACATGGAGCACAATGCTTGGAGGGAGGTGGAATACCGGACTCATTCTGAGATGCTGGGTACACCTGACTGGGCCTGTGTTAGCACAAGGTCCGCGACTACCCGGAGGGGGAGTTCGCTTACACTGGAGCCTGGAACAATGGCCCAGCCAGCTGCCAGAAAAGAGGAGGACGGTAGGCAGGAGGAGCCTGCCTCAACAGCCCACCTCGTGAGATGGATAGGCCACCTGCGGAGGTGGACCTGGAGTCCACAGAGGAGGATGTTGCCCCCTTGGAGAACCAACCCATCCCTGCTAGTTGGCATGTGGAGGGAGGTCCTACCAGGGAGGAATTCTGCAAGGGTCAGAAGGAGTGTCCTACTCTTGAGGGACTGAGGCGACAGGCCGAAGCCCAGGCAGCAGGAAACGTTACAGGGCACTACCATATTTACTGGGAGGATGGACTCCTCTACAGTGAACCCAAGGCACCCGTGCACGGTTCATCACGGGCCTTGGTGGTCCCTAAACGTTATCGAGCCTTTCTTTTAGAACTGGCTCATGAGATACCCTTGGCAGGACACTTGGGTCAGGACAAGACCTTTGCCCGGCTTGTCCCCCACTTTTATTGGCCTCAGGTGAGGGTGGCGTCCGATACCTATTGTCGGACATGTGTGTCTTGCCAAGCCAGTGGGAAAACAGGGGTGAAGCTGAAAGCTCCCCTGGAACCACTTCCTGTCATTAGCACCCCCTTTGAAAAGGGTGGGCATCGACATTGTGGGGCCATTGGATCCACCAACTTCAGCTGGTCACAGGTTTATCCTGGTTCTGGTGGATCATGCCACACGGTACCCAGAGGCAATTCCTCTGAGGACCATTACTGCACCGGTAGTGGCAAGGGCCCTGATGGGGATCTTTACCCGAGTGGGTTTCCCCAAGGAGGTTGTGTCCGACAGGGGGACCAACTTCCTGTCAGCTTACATGCGGGCTATGTGGAAGGAGTGTGGAGTGACCTATTGGTTCACCAATCCCTATCACCCACAGGCCAATGGCCTCGTGGAAAGGTTCAACAAGACCTTGAAGGGCATGATAAGGAGTCTGCCTGAGAGCCTGCGGAGGAAATGGGACGTCCTCCTACCCTGCCTATTGTTTTCTTACAGGGAAGTGCCACAAAAGGGAGTGGGCTTCAGCCCCTTCGAGCTTTTGTATGGGCACCCCTGTACGTGGACCTCTCAGCCTGGTGAAAGACGGATGGGAACAGACTCCCAGGAAGCTTCCCCAGGATGTGGTGAGCTACATGCTGGCCTTCCGGAGCCAAATGGCTAAGTTGTGGAAGCAAGCTTCTGACAACTTGGAAGCAAGCCAAGCAGTAATGAAGGAGTGGTATGACCACAACGCTCACCCGGTGGAGTTGGAGCCTGGCCAGAAAGTGTGGGTGATGGAACCTGGGGAGCTAAGTGCTCTCCAGGATCGCTGGACAGGCCCCTTTGAGGTGATGGAGAGAAAGGGTAAGTCCACTTACTTAGTGGATCTTAAGATCCCCCGACAGCCCCTACGGGTACTGCATGCCAATCGCCTCAAACCACACCACGAGAGGCCCGAGGTTACCTTAATGATGGTGACTGATGGAGCAGAGGAAGAGGAAAGCGAGCCTCTCCCTGATCTTTTTTCGTCTCAGGAAAAGGATGGGTCGGTGGAGGGAGTCATTCTCTCCCCATCCCTAACTCCTGAACAGCAGAGGGATTGCCGCCAGGTCCTGGAGCAATTTCCCTCGCTGTTCTCCCTTGTCCCGGGAAGAACCCATCTGTGTACCCATTATGTGGACACAGGAGACAGCCCACCTGTGAAATCTAAAATCTACCGGCTGTCAGACAAGGTGAAGGCCAGCATCCATAGTGAGGTCGCTAAGATGCTGGAGCTAGGAGTGATTGAACCTTCTAGTAGCCCCTGGTCCAGTCCGGTGGTTCTGGTACCTAAAGCTGTGAGGTAGGGGATTATGGGGATTATGAGGGATTATATGACCTCATCCTCAAGGAACACCTACTCGAGAAATGTTTTCCCGATCTGCGTCAACACCTGGTGGACAGCAAGCTGACCAGCCCCAGGAAGCTTGCTGAGGAGGCGGACATCTGGGCTAGTACCCGGGTGTCCCCAAGGGGGACTGGAGGGGATTCCCAGAAGTCTGGACAGGGCGCTCCCCAGAAGAAAGAGGGGGGAGATAACAAGAGGATGTTCTCTAAAGGTCCCCAAAATAACTTTAAGGGAAAAGGATTCACCCCTAGGGCTAACCCACCCCGAAACCCTAATCCTGGCCAAAGCCAGCAGCCAAGGGTTGTCCATTGCTTTGAGTGTGGTGGTGTTGGACACTATAAAGGAGACGTGAGATGCCCAAAAAGACCACCCCCTCCCACTGGAGGAAAGGCCTGGGAGTAACTAAAGTAGTGCTCAGGGAGGAATTGCCCTTAAATAAGGTAGGGGAGTGGGCGGGTGTCACCTTAGTGTCCCTGGGAGAACGGGAGATGGTTCCAAAGATCCAGTTGCCCGCAAATACTGTGAAGTATGAGCAATGGGTCACCATCAATGGCCAGAGAGGGGAGGCTCTGAGAGACACAGGAGCCAGTATGACTATGGTAAGGAGTCATCTGGTGTTTCCAGAGCAGATACTTCCAAATGTACTCCACCCCGCCGCGATGGCTGACGGCAGAATGGGTCACTATTCAGTGGTCGAGGTTCCATTTGAGTGGGAAGGGTTGCAGGTTCACTTCGAGTTGCCGTAAGCCCTGCCGTGCCTGTCGATTGTCTGCTGGGGAATGACATGGAGCACAATGCTTGGAGGGAGGTGGAATACCGGACTCATTCTGAGATGCTTGGTACACCTGACTGGGCCTGTGTTAGCACAAGGTCCGCGACTACCCGGAGGGGGAGTTCGCTTACGCTGGAGCCTGGAACAATGGCCCAGCCAGCTGCCAGAAAAGAGGAGGACGGTAGGCAGGAGGAGCCTGCCTCAACATCCCCACCTCGTGAGATGGATAGGCCACCTGCGGAGGTGGACCTGGAGTCCACAGAGGAGGATGTTGCCCCCTTGGAGAACCAACCCATCCCTGCTAGTTGGCATGTGGAGGGAGGTCCTACCAGGGAGGAATTCTGCAAGGGTCAGAAGGAGTGTCCTACTCTTGAGGGACTGAGGCGACAGGCCGAAGCCCAGGCAGCAGGAAACGTTACAGGGCACTACCATATTTACTGGGAGGATGGACTCCTCTACAGTGAACCCAAGGCACCCGTGCACGGTTCATCACGGGCCTTGGTGGTCCCTAAACGTTATCGAGCCTTTCTTTTAGAACTGGCTCATGAGATACCCTTGGCAGGACACTTGGGTCAGGACAAGACCTTTGCCCGGCTTGTCCCCCACTTTTATTGGCCTCAGGTGAGGGTGGCGTCCGATACCTATTGTCGGACATGTGTGTCTTGCCAAGCCAGTGGGAAAACAGGGGTGAAGCTGAAAGCTCCCCTGGAACCACTTCCTGTCATTAGCACCCCCTTTGAAAAGGGTGGGCATCGACATTGTGGGGCCATTGGATCCACCAACTTCAGCTGGTCACAGGTTTATCCTGGTTCTGGTGGATCATGCCACACGGTACCCAGAGGCAATTCCTCTGAGGACCATTACTGCACCGGTAGTGGCAAGGGCCCTGATGGGGATCTTTACCCGAGTGGGTTTCCCCAAGGAGGTTGTGTCCGACAGGGGGACCAACTTCCTGTCAGCTTACATGCGGGCTATGTGGAAGGAGTGTGGAGTGACCTAATGGTTTACCACTCCCTATCACCCACAGGCCAATGGCCTCGTGGAAAGGTTCAACAAGACCTTGAAGGGCATGATAAGGAGTCTGCCTGAGAGCCTGCGGAGGAAATGGGACGTCCTCCTACCCTGCCTATTGTTTTCTTACAGGGAAGTGCCACAAAAGGGAGTGGGCTTCAGCCCCTTCGAGCTTTTGTATGGGCACCCTGAACGTGGACCTCTCAGCCTGGTGAAAGACGGATGGGAACAGACTCCCAGGAAGCTTCCCCAGGATGTGGTGAGCTACATGCTGGCCTTCCGGAGCCAAATGGCTAAGTTGTGGAAGCAAGCTTCTGACAACTTGGAAGCCAGCCAAGCAGTAATGAAGGAGTGGTATGACCACAACGCTCACCCGGTGGAGTTGGAGCCTGGCCAGAAAGTGTGGGTGATGGAACCTGGGGAGCTAAGTGCTCTCCAGGATCACTTGACAGGCCCCTTTGAGGTGATGGAGAGAAAGGGTAAGTCCACTTACTTAGTGGATCTTAAGACCCCCCCGACAGCCCCTACGGGTACTGCATGCCAATCGCCTCAAACCACACCACGAAAGGCCCGAGGTTACCTTAATGATGGTGACTGATGGAGCAGAGGAAGAGGAAAGCGAGCCTCTCCCTGATTTTTTCGTCTCAGGAAAAGGATGGGTCGGTGGAGGGAGTGATTCTCTCCCCATCCCTAACTCCTGAACAGCAGAGGGATTGCCGCCAGGTCCTGGAGCAATTTCCCTCGCTGTTCTCCCTTGTCCCGGGAAGAACCCATCTGTGTACCCATTATGTGGACACAGGAGACAGCCCACCTGTGAAGTCTAAAATCTACTGGCTGTCAGACAAGGTGAAGGCCAGCATCCATAGTGAGGTCGCTAAGATGCTGGAGCTAGGAGTGATTGAACCTTCTAGTAGCCCCTGGTCCAGTCCGGTGGTTCTGGTACCTAAAGCTGCCCCGCCGGGCACCACTCCAGAACTGAGGTTCTGTGTGGATTACCGGGGACTAAATTCAGTAACAAAGACTGATGCTCATCCGATCCCGAGGGCGGATGAATTCATTGACCGGATGGGAGCTGCCCAATACTTGAGTACCTTTGACCTTACTTCGGGGTACTGGCAGATCTCCCTTACAGATGGAGCAAAGGAAAGGTCAGCCTTTTCCACGCCTGAGGGTCACTACCAGTTCTGTGTGATGCCCTTTGGGCTCAAGAACGCTCCTGCCACTTTTCATAGGCTGGTGAACGAGGTCCTCTCTGAAATGGAGACTTTCGCGGCTGCTTATCTGGATGACATTGCTGTCTTCAGCAGCAGTTGGGAGGATCATTTGCAGCATTTGCAAGCTGTTCTCCAGGCCCTGAAACAGGCTGGCTTGACCATCAAGGCCAGCTAATGTCAGATTGGGCAGGGGTCGGTGGTGTACCTAGGCCACTTGGTGGGCAGGGGAACGGTGCAGCCTCTACAGGCGAAGATCGAGGCTATCATGGCCTGGGAGCCCCCCAAGACCCAAACCGAGGTCCGAGCCTTCCTGGGCCTCACTGGATACTACCGTCGTTTTGTGAAGGGGTATGGCACCATTGTGGCACCCCTCACTGAACTTACATCCAAGAAACAACCCCGACGGGTAGTTTGGACGGAGGCTTGTCAGCGAGCCTTCGTCACCTTGAAACAAGCAATGTGTACTGCTCCAATCCTCAGAACCCCTGATTTCTCAAGAGAATTCATTGTCCAGACGGACGCATCGGAACATGGCATTGGGGCAGTGTTATCGCAACTCAATGACGAGGGCTTGGATCAACCTGTGGTCTTCCTGTCCAGGAGACTGCTTCCCAGGGAACAGAAGTGGAGTGCAATTGAGGAAGCCTTTGCGGTGGTCTGGGCTCTGAAGAAGCTGCGACCATACTTGTTTGGTTCACACTTCCTGGTTCAGACCGACCACCGGCCCCTTCGTTGGCTGATGCAAATGAAGGGGGAGAATCCCAAGTTGTTGAGATGGTCCATCTCCCTACAGGGAATGGACTTCCGGGTGGAACATCGGCCTGGAGTGGACCACGCCAATGCAGACGGTCTCTCAAGGTATTTCTGCCTTAGTGATGAGAACTCCCAAGGGGTTGGGTAGCTCTCCCCACTTTCAGCTGGGGGGGACGCGTGTTAGACCTGTCTGCCTCTGTGAGTTCCCTTACCATTATTATTTATTTTGTCTCCCTTAGCCCCTAGTGTTATCAGTTTTTTTTCTGTAATGTCCACCTGGATTTTGCTAGTGTTGTCTGGGGGCTAGGTGTTCCTTGACGCTATTCCTCCATTTTCCCTTTTTGAGGCCTAGCCTACCTCCAGGAAATTGAGGGAAACCAAAGGACCTAAAATGGTGGCCAGCAACTACCATAACGGTTTACTTAGGGAGGCTGACCCATTGGACCAAGTGAGGAAAGTTCTGGAACCCTCTGGCATGTTCTAGTAGTCAGGGGCTAGCCTATAAAAGGCCAAGTCCAGGGCGGCCATTTTGTAGTACACACTGACCAGAGGAGAGTGTAGTGGTCAAGGACAGGAGGGAGGCAACTAAATGAGGAGGACAGCGCTTCAATAGGGAAAGATCGTCCTGTGGGCCGGCTATCGCCCTATACTGATGCTGACCCTCTTGGTTTGACTGAACCCTGAGCTGAAGGACCCATAACTAACTTTTAAGCAGGTCCAATAACTCTACCTCACCAAGGTGCTGGAGCGTGAAACTGCCCTAGAGACTGCCAGAAAGTGAGAGTTACGCTTCAAAAGGTGGTTGCCAACTTAAGAGAACTGGAACCTCTCACCGCTTTGCTGTGGGAGTGAGTATCCCCTCTGCGGGAGTGACGTTGTGTGCGAGACATCAGCTGTCAGCCCTGGGTCCGAACCCGACCGCTGTGGTGGAGGCGGGGCTCAGCAGAGGCCGGCTGACAGGAGGAGGAGATCCGCGGTGACGCTGCGAGAGAGGCGGCGTCCGGAACCAGGAAGACCCCTGCGGCGTCGGAGGAGGTGCGCCCGAAGCGAAGGAGGCTGGTCGGAAGAGGCGGAGCCTGTGTCAGAGGGATCGCGGAAGGAGGAACAAGCGCCGCTACGGTCCCGCCGGAGGAGCAACACGAACTGACAGAACCAATCGATGCGAACTCCAGCTGAGTCCTCTCATCGTCGGCGCTTGAACGGGTAACCGGAGCGCGTAGGCAACTCCAGCCGAGTTGTCCCTTCAGTTCAAAGTAAGCTGGGAAATCTGTGGGGAAGCGGGAGGCGGCACAGCGAGTGAACTGTGAACACTGACTCGCCGGACTAAAGAATAACTGCAAATAGACATCCCGGCTTCGGGACATTAACCTTTAGAGTCCTGATTTAACCCACTTGAGAAACCACTGAGGTATTGAGGGTGTGAGAAGGGAAACAGTGCCCCGAGTAAACGAACCCTGGGCACGAGTGCTAAGAACCGGACTACAGGGTGAAAGTAACAGCCAGAGATCATTGTACTATTAACTCCTCAGGGCAGTAAATGACCTTTAAGAGCCAGAACGTCCCCAATAGAAGTAGAGCATAAAAGTAGCAATAAGAAAGTGTAATTAATTTGCCTGTCTTCTTTTAGCCGTATAGCTGGCTGTGACCATTGCCAGGAACGCTGCTGGGGGTAGAACTCTGTGGAGCCGTGAGCTCGAGCTAATTTAGACCCTGAGTTCGGATGGGTAACGTACATGTCAGGTTATATAATGTGGTGCATTAATCTTGTACAGTGACCTACCCATTCTGCACCATTTAAGTTGACAAGCAATACTGTTGATATTGATGGTGGTTAATCTCAAATGAAATGTAACCAGAATTAATCTTCACTGAATTGAGAAAGTTGATGAATATTGCTAATTGAATGTGGAAATCTCTTTTGAACTAAATGTATACACTAATTTGACTGAAAAGGAACAAAGAGAACTTTTATAAAAGGCACTGGTATTTATCTAAACTGGTGTGGCGTCCTTTATTTTTAATGGTAAGTCGCTGAGTTATGGTGAGTGGGATTGTAAGCACTACACAAAAGCCTCGGAGTTTAGCTTTGTCCACTGTGCCAGGCTACCCTATGTAGACTAGGTTCCCTAGGTCTAACAGTGTTCCTAAATTCCTTATCTAAAACACCTCAAAAGAGAAATCACATGATACAGATTATCAGGGACATGTAGATACATCCCTTTAATAATTGTACATCAAGTGGACTATGCAATACAAAGGCTAATGATCAAAATGTAGAAACAAAAGACAAGAACTAGAGAGTCCTAGTATTTCCATGATTAGAACACATCTGATCCCACCAAAAATTAAAGCAGCAGGAACAGAAGGGAAATGAAAACCAAATTAAAATAGGCATTGAATTTGTCAAGTTCAAAAAATAAACGTAAGGTATCTCCTATTGAGGTGGAAAACTTGTCTTACTATAGTATCAAGTCAGTTAACCAGTCCATCACTACCCTGACAGTCAGACTGGAAAACATCAAAGTAGGCTTGAAGAAAATTCTTGAAAACCAGTCTGGTCATACAAAAGGGAATTATACATAATATGGGGGTCCCTGGTACATTACTGCTGTCTGGAAGTGTGAACCTGAACAATACACAAATAATAATAAATGGTATGACTGGTGAAAGGAATACGGAAAAGGGAAATGGGACTAGGACACAGCTAAAATCCCCAATAACTAGGCACAATGCAACATCGATCAAGGGGAGATGCGGCAAAAGAAAAATCTATAGGAAGAACAAGAAATTACTCAGGTGATAGTCAAGTTTGTGACACAACACCAAGAGTATGGGTGATACATAAAAGTCAAAATAGTACACACATTTTTACTCTACCGCTGGCCGCTACACCATATACGGTAATCTCAGCTAATGTTCCAGTTCCTTCTTCAGGGAAAAATGAAACCTGGTTTCCTTTGAGGAACAAGGCCATACACTACTTAGGACGCAGACTAATGCAATATAGAAATTAGGTCACCTTGTACAAGAGTCACAGATCTATAATTTCATCCTTAGGTCCAATCAAGGAAACATAAATCTAGGGCTGCCTGTTCCTTGAGGGAAGGGGCAGTAACGTGACTAACTGCAGGTGACACACTTTGATCCTGTATATCTCTTTTATTTTTCTTCAATACTATTATAGCCAAATTGACAAACACTGGTGAAGTGTTGTCTGTCTTGTTCACAGCATGAAAATATCACATCTGTGAAATTTAGTATCAGAGCAAATCCACCCAACTGTTGTGCAGCGATACGCATCATCATGCAAATCCCTTCACAACACAAGGGAACTTGTAATAGTATCAAAAGCAGCAACATAAAACAAAAACATACATAAAATAAAAAACACACATGTCAAGCCATCAGATATACGTGCTGTATACCAAGCACAAAAAGCATAGACAAATTACAATAGCACATGTAAATGAGCGGTGACGCACGCACTTCATGCAGCCCAAAACCCAATATTTGGGCCTGCTTAATTTGTCAGGCTTAAAATTAAAATTACACTTTGTTTTACTTTACACACCCTCCTTTTGACAGCAGATCACCAGTTAGTGGAGATCGTCTGTCAAATACGACTTACTATGTCGCTTCTGACACACAGGACCAACAGGAACAATTCATAGAAGGACAAAATGCAAAAACATGAAAAACACACGAACATTTCTTTTCAAAGGAGTCATACAAAAACCACATCTTGCTTCAACATACTGCTGACACTTCACATAACACACAAAATATCAACTGTAACCAACCATCTTCTAAAACTAATGCAACATTTCTTGTTCAGTTAAATGAAAGCAACTTACATGGACATAATTTTTCAAAAACAGAAATACAAATGTATCCCCCCTTGTAGGCCCTGCTTTGAGCGAGGCCGCTCAGGAATGCACTTCTCGGAGACAAGGCCCTGATTTAATAGGCTGCAGATGTCGACATACATGAAAGCCTAGCACAGTCCTCCAAGAGCTAAGAATAACACCTCAGCAGAACATCTGTTTTCACTTACTCCTAACCCCCACCTGACAGACCTTAAGGTCAAAATCTGCCTCGTGCACTCCGCGGCTCCTCACTCTGAAGCTGTCAAAGAAAAAAAAGCCTTCCCAACTCTTTCTAACCTGCAATAACCAACCCTATCCAAAACCACATACCATATATATTACTCCCTTTAGGTGCCACAATCCACTCCTATTCCCAGACTCAAAAACATCTACTATGAATAATTCGCTGAACACAACAACAAAACATACCAGCTTTAGAACAAATGCTTGTTACCACCCTATGCAATGGTACTCATTTCATCAACCTTAAATGGATGAACGTCTCAGTAGTTCCAGCTAGAGTTAAAACCTTCAACCCTGATATTAAACTCAAACCTCTGCACCGGGCACATTGGCTCACTGAGCCATTAAGAGCAACCCCAAATGAGAACAACCTGCAAATTTGTATCATACCTAAATGTATGCATATACTGAAGCCTAAGGCACTTTAAAAGCTACTCTAAATGAAAAAAATGCTGTTTAAATAGTCTATTTACCCAAATTCGACTTTGATATTTGTGGCACTTAAAAATAAATATCCTATAATTGTGCTACATATTAATCATCCTCAGAATGTTCTTTACAGATTTCAGAGATTGGACATTAGACATATCTCATGTAAATCCTTAGAAAAATTAGTTTTTTACGCCTGCGCCAAGTGAAATTCCATATGCAAATGTTCTCATTTTTGCAGTTCAACACAACTTAAATTACATTTTAATGCAAGGAGGTCATAGTATGAGCATTAAGCTTTATAAATATTAAAAAATGATTTTAAAAGCACTTATTTAAAAAAAAAATCCATAATTAGTAATTTTTCTTTTAATATAACCATTTTTAATAATTCCACATATAATAGCAAGCTGCATCCCTTGCCTATCATATTTAGATGCATTCATTCACAAGCCTTAGCACCTAAGCCTAACTTGAAACATGACAAATTTTTGCGCACTTTTATTTAAAAGGACAGTTATTTTAATATTAGAACCAAAAATGTGCTTACAAAAAATGCTTAAAGAAAGGAAACCATTAATTGAAATGTTTTCCTGTAATACAAAATAATGAACCTTATTTTTGTAACCTTTTTAAAACACTATTCTGAAATGCAAAGGTTCACCTGTGTTTAACTGGGAAAGTCCTGACTGAGTAAACATTCCTGTCTATTCGTGATTGCTTCGTGTTGCTTGCTTAGCGGCAGCAACAGCTGTTTCTTAGTGTTGAAAACGTGGGCACGGTGGCTGTCTATTTAAAACTAAAACTAAGACATTTCAAGTTTCAAAATTCATGTACAATACAGCAAAATCCAATGTATTCAGATGATGCGTTTGTCTGTTAATATCTAATACAATGTATCTAAGGAAAATGCTGTAAGTTTATTTTTTGCAAAACACACAATTTCGTTTTTGAGGGCTTTTTTATTCCTAGTGAATGTGAATTTTAATTTTATATTTAAAGCATTGTACATGTGCATAATTGCTTACTCTATAAATTAAATAGCAACATATAGCTATTTTAGCATATCACATGGTTCATTTCTGGATTTTTATTTCATTTCTGATTAATATTAATTAACTAACATTTTGCATAACAGACTGCAAACATCAAGAAAAAACCACAAACACACATTGAGCTCATTTCAGACATAAACAGCAAGGGGTCAAACACTCAGGACACACAATACAGCGCGCTGTTAGTAATTTTCTTCATAAATAGCGCCATCGCTATTTACTTACAGAAGTTGCACTAATGGGAAAACCACATTGACATTTAAACACACATTTAACCCACAGATCAATACTCAAGACAGAAACAAAGGACAGGCATCAGGCTGTACTTAAACCAAACCATTTGTAAATACTAGTTGTAAGTCATATTTACAAGAAGCGCTTCTCAATAGTGTTCCAAAAAACTGCAAAAACAGCCCCACAGACCTTTATTTCCAAGAAGCCAAGATACACTCAATTCACTAGCTTTGGCTGGCAGAACACCAAAAATCGCTCTGCATATCTCCATTCATAATATTGCACAGAACAGAGGATCCTTGTATGTATTATGTCCATATTTTAATTCCCTGGGGATACAGAATCACCAAGGAAGAAATATGTTTTTATACCTAAACCTATTTAGGTATTCCCTCTAGGGGAGCCGGCTAATTTACTTCACATCACACTATGGTACCTTCCAAAAAAGCAACCCATTTTCTGATGTGAGCTTGAAAACAGGTATGCCAAAAATACTGCAGAATATGCAAATATTATAATCAAAATAGTGCTTAAGGTACTCTCCGTACGTTGCACCGTTCAAATCTCATACAAAGTAGAGAAAAGTCTCCTCATTACCTGCCTACACGAATTGCAATTCGCATATACAAACCTATACAAATCCAAAATTGGCCAATACAAATTCCAAAATTCCAAAGCTATACCAAACAAATAGTTGTCCAAATTCTAACTGCCAAGTTCTAAATGACCTAACGGTCTTTTTTTTAAATACTCACGCCAAAAAGGTTCTCAGTCAGGAGTGACATCATGTGGAGGATCAAAATCGGGAAGATCAGAAACATACTGGGCTGCAGAGACAAAGAATCCCCAGAACCTCCGTGCACAGAGTACCTCCTTAGTAGAGTCCTGTCCTGTCCTCCTCAGTAGATTTCTGTCTTCTGACAAGATCACTCCCTCAGATAGCCACTTCTCTGATGAGCCTCACATTGGGCGCCATTTGAAGAAATCTGAACTCCTTCTCAGGGTTCTCACTGATACTTAGTCCATTCAAACCAATAATAAAGAATTTGGGCATGAAGCTGAAATATAAAAGAACATTTTTATTAACCTTAAATGAGGTGAGACTACGTCACACAGAAGCCTTAGCAACTGAATGAGGCAGTCTGCTAGAATGGTCTTACTTCACGTCTTATATACTCTTTATCCTGCCCCAGGCATGTAAGGGAGTTGTACCAATTACATTCCTAAACAAATGGAAAATCTGGAGGGTCAGCAGGTGAGTAGCCTTTGGAGTTTTAGCAGGGTATGGGTAAAACATTGTAATTACATAGTTCACAAAGGTTAATCTGATTTAGATGGCACTGCAGGGCATGGCATGATTACATGTACAGTATCCCAACCCAAAAGTTAATCATTAGGAATGTCCCAAATTCAATCTCCAAAAGCCGGACAAACCTATAATTGAAAGCATAACCCATGTAATGAAGAAACATAAAAAAGAAACAGTAACAGATGATGAACAAGATAAGGCATGTGCAAGGAAACTAAAAGTTAACGATGTCCTGAACATTGATTGGCAATCTCAGTCAAAGATCGATCAGGGAAATTGGCTTTGCGAGGTCAGTTTCAGGTGAAGAGGTCAGTTTCTTACAGTTTATTCCAGAGTCAGAAAGAAACCTAGTTAATGTATACATGGACTAAGAAGGCCAGGCCACTTTGTTCGCCAGGCTACCTTCACAGGCCTACGTGAGGGCAACACAAAATGGTGGCACAATATAAAATGGAGTCAGTCTCGAGAATTACAGAACCTCACCTTGAGGGCCGTCCGCCTCACCCATTGATCCCTCCATTGGTCTTGTTTCAGAATCAGTACCTGCAGCTCACCAGGGATTGGTAATGCACGATTTGCACGCACACCAAACTAAGTTTGCAAATTTTACAATCTCTCTGCTTCATTCACAAGCACTTTTAACATGTGCTGCCTGCTGTGAGGCCACTGGAATTAACTATGCAGCAAAGGAGGAAAAATGATGCAGCAGTGTTGACTAAATTATGCATTAAAAAAAGGCTGCAGCATACTGCAGTTAATTTTTCGATATTTTATTATTGTGACATGTGTACCCACGCTAACCGTCTCTGGAAAGATGTTGCCTTATTAGTACCAATGTAACATACAAATGTAGCAGAGAGAATGGTGATCAGTCAACTTTTGCTATAGGCCATCCACTCCGCAGCAACACAAGTCTAATTTTTTATTAACTTTTGATACGATTGAGCTATAAACAATTTATTAGTTTAAATGCTCAGATCATGCAGCAGGCTTGCATTAATGAGGGCAAATATGGCAGAGCCATAATTATATAGAAAACATTTGCAAACTAGGATATTTTGCCATTCATGTTTGAACTGCTGTTGTGGAAAAAGGGAGAAGTGCTGATAACAGAAACTCCTTGTCTCTTGAGACAAATGGCTTGTGCTTCCACATTTAGTCATATTTAGGACATTCAGTGATCTGAAGCATATCCCACTTTCTGAATGTATTTTAATGTAATTAACTCATTATAACCTTAAATAATCATGTGTATCCATTGGTTGATTAAACTGGGCAGTGAAATGGCAAACAAATATAAAAAATTTGGATGATTGCGCATTCTGGCCACACCTCTGGCTCCTCCCACTAATCCAATCCTTGGGTTATTCCCGAACTCTGATTCACTGCCCATAGTGCCCCTACATTTTTCCCCCCACTTCGACCACTGCTTTTCTCTCATAATACCAAAAGGGCTCAGGGTGGTTGGAGGAGAGGGCCAGTGACCAAGGTTGGTTTGAGATCAAATATTTGGCCCGAACACCCTAAAAAAGTGACCCAGATTTGCGGATTGGGGCTTTTCTCCAAACACTGCTTCAGTGTTTTAAGTGTTATAAAAAGAAGGAGGGGTGTTTCTATAAAAGAGGCATGTTTTCTTCACTTTACTAAGATTTAAAAAAATGCAAATGTTGCCAGGTTTCTTTTTTTACGGATTAGTTCACAATGGTGAACCACACCTGAATATAAATGAGGCCACTTCTGCTCAGGCCCCCTGTCCCTGCTCAATCTGCATACATTAATAGTCTAGCCCAGCGAGAGACCCGGTATAACACCTCCGCCCCGTTGGTAAAAGGGAGGTAATAGAGGCCCATTTGCCTTCGGAAAGACTGCTCAGGCCCCAACTGGGCTGCTGGCGGCATCTGAACTACACAGACGCAGCCCAGATCAGCCAACACCCTGGCCAAAAAAGCGGCTCACAGTGGCATATCAGATAATACCAGCCCATCGCCCATTCCCTGAGTGCTTGCCTTACCAATCCAAACCTGACAAGGAGTGGAGAAAGGGGGAATCAATGAAGCGGGTTAGAGAAGTATGAAGATAGTTGAACGGAAGTCAACTATCAAGCTTCCAGGTCCATGCGTCATGTACTGCTCTAATCCAGGTTTTTAGGTCTTGCCTAAGCATCGCTTGTGCTCTCTCTTCGAAACATGCTGTATTCAGGTATGGACTTGAAGCTCCACCCACTTTCAACCCACCTTTTTAATTGGCTCCTGCCACTGTCCTTTGTAAATGGTGGCTTTTCATTTGGTCAATAGGCTTAGACTGTCCTTTGTAAATGGTGACTGTTCATTTGGTCAATAGACTTAGTAGTCCCTCCTTAGTACCGCCAACTGTCTTCTTATAAGCTCCCATGAGGACACCCCTTCTTACATGTGTTGTTACTCAGTAAGGTTTAATTATAGGCGAAGAGCACTATTGTTAAATGTCTTTCTCCTGCCTGCTGTTGCAGGTAGAACACGCTCTCCCGCAACGCTTTAATTTGTTTTTAGCGCTGTATGCCTCAGCTGATATAATGTCGGCCACACCTTTCTTTTGTTACTTGCGGTCGCATTTTTTTTTCTATTTATTCACTTTTCTGAGCGCAGCCGCATGTTTTTTTCTATTTATCAACTTTTTATATAATGGCAGCAACCACACTTTAGCTGTTAACATCTTAAGTACAGAAGCGCAAAGTCAAAAGGAGTGGGCGCACTACAACCTGCTAGCTTGTCATCTATAAGAGAAGAGGAAAATGGGGGAACAGAGGGAAAGAAAAAGCTGAAGTAAGGGAACAGAACTGACATAAAAGAGGAGGAACAGGTATAGTGGGGTTGTGGAAGTAAGGGAAACAGGAAAAGCGGAAGGAGTGCAGGAGAGGGAAACATGAGACGGTGAAAGTGAAGGAGCTTGGTGCAAGCAAACAGAGAACGGAGAGTGGGCGGGGGGTCTGGGGCAATCACACAGACAGCAGTTAGGGACTAGGGGAGCAACACAGAGTGGGAAGACGCAGTTGGGGAAAACAGCTGAAAAAGAAAAGCAGCCTTGTAGAGTGCTTAAACAAAAATGTAGCACCTGAAAAAAGTGAGCAATTGAAGGACACAGTAATGTGTCCATGATCTAGGGGAGGGACAAACGCACAAAGAGGAAAGCAGCATGTGGAGGCTGATGAATGGAAAGCAAACACATGAGAGTGACAATGAAGCCACTCTAGGCAAATGGGCGGCCTCTTAGCCTCCTGTAAGGTAACAATAGGTCTGGCAAGAGATAGTTCATGCTTGATCTTATGTGAGACCTAAAAATGATAAAGAATGGAGAGAAAAAAGCCTTGGCAAAGTATTATCCCACCAGCCCTGGCACTGACATGCACTTTATTTTAGGCAGATGTGCACGTGATCAGGAAAATCACCATTATTCATAGTGACCTATGATGCATGTGATGGTGGATGCAAGCAAAAGGCACACATGTCCTGCACAAAATCAATGGAAGTGTTTTCCTCTTTCTCTGTGTGTGCTGCAAAATGCAGCACACATAGAAAGAGGAAAAAACAAGGAGAAATTAAGTTATCTCTCCTTGTTCCGCCTCCCCTGGGGAGGCGTACAGTGTTGATGCATTCCCAGGTTTACAGATTCTTGCAAATCTAGGAATGTGTCATAACCCATGGGAGGTGCGTGGGAAAACCCACAGCAACGCCCATGGAATACCTCCTCGACGTAGAGTAAGACACAGCAGTGCTTTGAGCTTCCTTGCCTTACTCTTTATCTATGAGTCCATGCAAAGTCACGCAGGGTGGCTTTACTTCGCCTCATAGATATGAATGAGAGGCTTGCATCACCGGATTTTCATAAAAAGGTAGTGCAGGCCTCAATGAGGCCCTGGGTTTATTCAAAGTATATCTTGGTGCTTTTCGGTATCTGCATTCTAAACCAGCTTTGCTACACTTGGAGAACCAAGGGCACCCAGGGGTAACTTTATTCTTCAATAGGAGTGTAGGAGCACCTGAAGCTCCGGTAAACAACTGCCAAGTAACTGTGGGCTGTTATGGTGCCACAGAAAAAGCCTAGCAGTGATCATAAATACAAACAGCACAAAACCTGGGTATGTGAGGGCAGATTTTCAGATGGAAGGCAGTCAAGTCTTATGTTGCGGTTGTGTTCAATGTCTTCAGTGGTCAATGTGGTACAAACAACAGAAGCAGTTCTGTAGACTCTATGAAACATTCTGGCCAGGTATCCAATGGGGCGCCTACTCAGAGATGGGACTTCTGGATCACTGACTAAATATCGAGGGACAAAATATAGACTACCCAAAATATAGATGCCAAAATATCGACAGACAAAATATTGAATTCCTATCTACAAACAGGTAAGTACCAAAATATCAAACCTAAAATATCGTTTAAAAATATATACTTTGTAAAAATAACGAATTTCTTAAAAATAATGTAAAATTAAAAAAATATTAAAAATAAATAGCTAAAATATACTTAAAAATACTTAAATAACCTTAAAATGATTAAATAATTAATTTAACTTATAAAAAAAACATACAATCATATATGTTAAAAAATATATATATATATTAACATAATATTAATAAACAATACACAATATTATTACTGTAGGATTGCGGGAGTGTAAAAATTACTATTCCCACTCCTGGAAGTGTACCAGTAAGGAAAGCGTTGGATAGCGTAGGGGTAAAAATTACTATTCCCACTCCAGAGAGTGCAACAGTAGGGAAGGGGTTGGATAGCGTAGGGGTAAAAATTACTATTCCCACTCCAGAGAGTGCAACAGTAGGGAAAGCGTTGGATAGCGTAGGGGTAAAAATTACTATTCCCACTCCAGAGAGTGCAACAGTAAGGAAAGCGTTGGATAGCATAGGGGTAAAAATGACTATTCCCACTCCAGAGAGTGCAACAGTAGGGAAAACGTTGGATAGCGTAGGGGTAAAAATTACTATTCCCACTCCAGAGAATGCAACAGTAGGGAAAGCGTTGGATAGCGTAGGGGTAAAAATTACTATTCCCACTCCAGAGAGTGCAACAGTAGGGAAGGCGTTGGATAGCGTAGGGGTAAAAATTACTATTTCCATTCCAGAGAGTGCAACAGTAGGGAAAGCGTTGGATAGCGTAGGTGTAAAAATTACTATTCCCACTCCAGAGAGTGCAACAGTAGGGAAAGCGTTGGATAGTGTAGGGGTAAAAATTACTATTCCCACTCCAGTGAGTGCAACAGTAGGGAAAGCATTGGATAGCATAGGGGTAAATTTTACTATTCCACTCTAGTGAAAATAAATTAATATAATTCACATAATTATCAATTAATCAATTTAAAAAAATTAATTACCAATTAAGAATTAATTATTTACCAATTAAAAATTAATTAACAATTTATTCAAAATAAATACCAATAAATAAATTAACATATTTAATTAATTATAATTAAATTACTTCCCACCCTATTCCCCTATAAACCCACAACCCGCTACAGAAAATAAATTAATATTATTCACATAATTATCAATTAATCAAGTAATAAAAATTAATTATCAATTAAGAATTAATTAATTACCAATTAAAAATAAAAAATTAATTAACAATTTATTCAAAATAAATACCAATAAATAAATTTACATATTTAATTAATTATAATTAAATTACTTCCCACCCTATTCCCCTATAAACCCACAACCCACTACAGAAAATACATTAATATTATTCGCATAATTATCAATTAATAAAAATTAATTATCAATTAAGAATTAATTAATTACCATTTAAAATTAATTACCAATGTATTCAAAATAAATACCAATACATTAATTAACATATTTAATGAATTATAATTAAATTATTTCCAACCCTATTCCCCTATAAACCCACAAACCGCTACAGAATTAAATTACGCAAAAATTAAATAACATAAAATTAATTACTTCAAATAAATTACAAAAAAATATACACTTTTCACACATATACTAACATACAAAACACTTTAAAAAAACGATATTATAAAAAAATCGATATTTTTAATAACCTATATTATGTACTTCGATATTTTGACTTTCTATATTTTTAAAATCGATATTACATTACTTACCTTAAAAACGATATTTTTGATGTCTATATTCTATCCATTCGATATTTTGTCCATTCTATATTTTGGAGTCGATATTTGTGTTAGTCTATATTTTGGAATCAATATTTTGACCATATACCGGGACTTCTGTAAGTATCTGGGCCCCATGGACATTTCACAATCCTGGTCATGTCCTGCTGGCTTCAGGCCAATGGGGAAGTGGAGCGTCTCATGCAGACTCTGAAGATAGCTCCTGGACATGCAGAAGAGCAAGTGATGGAGACTGATTGCACTGTCAATTCTTGGGATCCTTTTTTTCAGGTATTTGATAAAGCATTGACCTAGCTCCCCCGAACAGCAGAGTGCTTTACGTTTCCAAACGCTGCATCTTTAAACTTGGAAGTACCGTCTTCAAGGCCTTCTCTGACTCGGCCCCTGCCTTTATCTCTTCTAGCTTGGAATGATACATTCCTCACAGAGCTCTCCGTTCCACATCTCTTAATTACCTTGTGGTACCCAAATACAGACGGAAAAAGCATGGAGGACTGAGCTTTTCTTATCTGGCCCCCTCCACTTGGAATTCTTTCCCAAGGGCTCTTCGTCTTTGTTCCAACTATGCCTGTTTTCGCACACTGTTAAAAACTCTGCTATTTCAGTCAGCATCCGAATAACCCTTCCTCCCTGGTCACCGTTCATTGTCAAAGAGCGCCATGAAACCGTTGGTGAAAGTGCGCGGTATAAATATTTTTAACGTAACGGGGACCATTTTAGTGCAGCAATAGCATCTCGAACACAAAGGTCTGCACGCAGAAGAGTGCAGTGTGTAGGGGTCTCGCTAAAAAGGATTGCAGAACCAGGATATAGAGTGGAAGGGACAGGGTTGGGCTAGGAATAAAATAGGCCCGGACATCAAAATGAAAGTAGCCCCCATTGGCGAACAAGATAGCCAAAAAAGAGGCCCATATTTTCAAATCAGACCAGTTTTGAACCTGTATGGGCATTTTGCAAGGTATAAGAGACTGCGTGCTTTTGTGTTTGCTGCAGGCTATGCTTGTGGCAATATCAGGGTCATCATCAGCAAAAAACGCCCACGTAGCCATAAAACAGGCCCACACACTGCTAAAAAAAATGCACCACCACACTGATCTGCACAACCAGCCTATAGGGAATTGCCTGATTCACCTATGGGCCAGTCCGACCCTAAGTCGGGGTTAAAAGATGTAATTGTAACTGTACAAAATAGAATACTTGCTAGTTTTTATTTCAATTAAATGTGTTTACAGTTTTAGTCAGCAGAAGAAGTGGAAGTCACTTAATCACATGATTTTGGGATAAGTGTCAAAGCTGGGATTAGAAAACTGGTCTCCAGCTTCCAAGGTCAATAGATCACATCTCTTCCCAGAACACAGGAATGGCCCACATTCCATAACTATGCCAGCGACTATTACAGCGCTGATCCTTAGCAGGGACCCTATCCTGTTAGAAATCCTGGTTGGATATTTAGAGGTAAAGGAAGCAAGGTAACTACCAACAGCCAGATGTACTTAGTGATTTAGCAGGTGAAAACCAAGCAATTTGGTAAACGCCAGGCTTTGTTACCACTAAATCACTTATTCATATGTACACAGACCGTTTTGTGTCAGGAAACTTCTTCCAACTCCTAAAATAGATTCTGCAACTCATAACGAATCACAATGTGGAAGGGCGGTGTAATGAATGCTCCTTTCAAATTGTGAGTCAGGATAGTACGTAGCAATGGTTTGAGACTGTAATTCTGATTGCAAACCATTGATCCGTTTGGTTGGTAACTGATTTGCAAAAGGGATCATCTTTGGACCCTTTACCCTTGGGGAATCGGGGTAGCAACTTTAGGGAGGAATAGATAGTGTTTCAGGAGATCACCATCTCCTACCGAAAATACCAAATGGAAATCTTTTTGTTTTTTTAAAGAAGCTCTGGTTTCTTAAAGGAACTCAGGTTGATTTTTTCTTTTTTTGGAAGGAAAAAAAAAGTTTTCTATTTTGGGGATACAATTACAGGGGTAGTGGTCTGTCACTTGCAGACCACAAATCTTGTTATTGTAGCCAATCATAAGTGGTCCTAATGAATATTATTTAATCAGGTCATTCTCCGACCCCAGCTATTCCTTTTTTTGTCAACTGACTATTAGTGGTTCTTGTAGGCTGGTCCTTGGTTATGGAGGGCCTTGTAGGCATGTGTCAGGGTTTTGATAAGGCATCTCTTCTGGACAGGGAACCAGAGGAGGTCCTTCAGGTACTGGGTAATGTGCAGTGGGCGAGGTGGGCAGGATCGTCAGGGCACAGCGTGCCCCTACTTCTTAAATTCCAAAGATTCCGTTCCCCTACTTATTTATTTTGAAAATGCGTCCCAGGACGCATGAAATCGCCATCACCTATAAATAAAGCTCGGTGTGCGTGATGGCAGGTGGCAGAGAAGTAACAGGACTCTGTCTTTTCCTTCTTGCCCAGAGAAGACAAAGACCGTGTCCACTTGTGCTCTGCCACTTCAGCTGCCCACCTCACTCTTTCCCTCTCTTTCTGTCTAGCAGTTACTCTCTTACTGAAAACCATGACTTCAAGAAGGGGCTCTCGCTCTCTTTCCTCTCCTTTCTTTTATTTGCTTCCCTGTGAAATGGATCCAAAAAAGAAAACCACTTTTGTCGGAAGTGTCGTATTTTTTTGACATTTAAATTCCAAAGTAAGCATCGGGAATAAAAGGTTAAAACTATGAAAAATAAATAAAGTAAGACAGAGTGGGAGCAAACTGGCCAGATTGATTTTATTCACACCCAAACACATTAGCGCTACTTTTACAGAGTTTGCTAGTGAAGAGCTATTTTTGTTTTATTGTCTTTGTTTTCCCCGGGCTTTCAACTAGTGCACCAATCCTGGAGGTACTGCAATGCAGGATTGGAAAACAAAATGTGTACTGCGGCTCTGCATTCAGGGATGTGGTCTTTTTACCATATTGCTTACATTTAGTAAGGATATAAGCAATGGACATTGAAATGGGTCCATTCAGGGCCTTGTAGTCATGTCCTTAACTTTTCAGGCAAAAGCGCTCACTGACTTCTGAATAGTGAGTGTAAAAGCGTTAAGGTAACCATGTTATTCCTGCTTACAACATGGTTTGCTAAATTTAGCATTCCCTATGAGTGTTTGCTTTTTTCAAGATTATGTTACTTTTTTTTGTAGGCTGCATATTGCTCTTATCTAGTGCCTAATGTAAATTGACCCGCATCCAGGTCTTTATAGCCTGCGACAATTGGGTTGTAGTTGAAGGCAGTGCAAGCCATTCTCAGTGGTGCAGTATGGTGCTCAGAGGGGGAGAGGATGTGGCACTGTGGTCAGAGCTGCTGATTTTGGAACTGGGGAACCAGGTTCAGCCTTTATGACCAGTCCCCCAGACCACTCCCCCTGAGGGAGCACATTCCCGTGCTAGACCTTCGAAGGCTTCAGAGGACCTTAAAAGCCCTGGTGCACCAGCAGGTGGACCCTAGCATGAGAAGTTTAAGTTAACCTTCAAGGCTTGTCCACCACAATACATACTGAAGTTCACCTCCAGTCTTACGGTCAGGCCTATGAAGCAGAACACCCTAGAACAACAGTGACTCTGTCACTGTAGTCGCAGGACCCTTGAGAAGGGCCAGCTCGCAACCGGCGCAACCGATGGGAATGCACCGGTAGCTGACTTCGGGTGGAGGCATAATTTCTGCAGGTATTTTTTGGTTTTAAAAGCACTTGCGGCCTCCTTCATGGCCTCCAGCAATTTTCGGCAACAATAAAAATGTCATGATCACTCTGGTGATTAATGTTCTTCCTAGAGAGAGATCAGAGTTTTGTCTAGTGGAAGATTTGACTCATGGAAAGGTAGCTCAGAGGGTTAATGTGCCTGCTGCAAAGAACATGTACCATGCAGCTCACAAAGTGCACATATTACAAATAGGTCAGTGGGCTACTGCTTTTGTCAGAGAGATCATTTTGTTACTTGCAGTTTATAAGTTAAAATCCTTACATAGAACAGTGAGCTATTAACTGTCATCTAAGAGCTGCATACACACTGCAAGGTATAAAATAGAGTGGTATGTTTTTTCCCCTAGTCTTTGATTATCCTAATGTTGCAAAGAGTGTTCTTTTGGATAGAAATCAATTCTGATTGTTAACTCCTTTGCCGCGGCCGCGATTTCGTGGCAGTGCGGAACTTCCGCATTTTGGGCGGGGCCGCGTCGACCGTTGGCCGACGGCAGCTCTGGCGAGGTAGTGCTCCCGTCGGCCAACGGCCGACAGAAGCACGCAATGGGTTAAAGAGAACCCCCAACCCTGGTATTAAGTTTTAAATTATGAGTTTGTGTTTCTCCAGAACAATCACTATTAAACTATACAGCCTACTCGTATGGTTGTCATGTGACTCCTACACCTTGTAGTCCTTAGTCTTATGTAACATTTTCTATACAGTGAATTGCACACATATTGATTGTCTCTGTATAATGTGTGTGATGTAAACTGCTCTGACACCCTACAATGGTATGAGTGGCGCTGTAAATCAAACTAAATAGATCTGAGAGAGAGCATAGTTATGGAGACTTGAGGGGCACTTTTCAAGGGTGGTAGTGAATTAATCAGTGGCGGAGGGAGTCATTGGGGTGCACCAACAAACATTGTTGCACAGGGCTCCACCAGCGCTAAAGCCGGCCCTGCCCTAGAGGGCCGTCCGCCTCACCCATTGGTCCCTCCATTGGGCTTGTTTCAGCATCAGTACCTGCAGCTTACCAGGGATTGGCAATGCAGGATTTGCATGCACACCAAACTAAGTTTGCAAATTTTACAATCTCTCTGCTTCATTCACAAGCACTTTTAACATGTGCTGCCTGCTTTGGGGCCACTGGAATTAACTATGCAGCAAAGGAGGACAAAATGATGCCGTAGTGTTGACTAAATTATGCATTAAAAAAAGGCTGTAGCATATTGCAGTTAATTTTTCAATATTTTATTATTTTGACATGTGTACCCATGCTAACCGTCTCTGGAAAGATTTTCCCTTATTAGAACCAATGTAACATACAAATGTAGCAGTGAGAAGGGTGATCAGTCAACTTTTGCTAGAGGCCATCCACTCCGCAGCAACCCAAGTCAAATTTTTAATTAGCTTTTGATACGATTGAGCTATAAAAATGTATTAGTTTAAATGGTCAGATCATGCAGCAGACCTTGCATTATGAGGGCAAGTATGGCAGAGCCATAATTATATAGAAAACATTTGCAAACTAGGATATTTTGTCATTCATGTTTGAACTGCTGTTGTGGAAAAAGGGAGAAGTGCTGATAACAGAAACTCCTTGTCTCTTGAGACAAATGGCTTGTGCTTCCACATTTTGTCATATTTAGGACATTCTGTGATTATAAGCATATCCCACTTTCTGAATGTATTTTAATGTAATTAACTCATTATAACCTTAAATAATCATGTGTATCCATTGGTTGATTAAACTGGGCAGTGAAATGCCAAACAAATACAAAAAATGTGGATGGTTGCGCATTCTGGCCACCCCTCTGGCTCCTCCCACTAATCCAATCCTTGGGTTATTCCCGCCTTCTGATTCACCGCCCATAGTGCCCCTACTTTTTCCCCCCACTTCGACCACTGCTTTTCGCTCATAATACCAGAAGGGCTCAGGGTGGTTGGAGGAGAGGGCCAGTGACCAAGGTTGGTTTGAGATCAAATATTTGGCCCGAACACCCTAAAAAAAAGTGACCCAGATTTGCGGATTGGGTCTTTTTTTCCAAACACTGCTTCAGTGTTTTAAGTGTTATAAAAAGAAGGAGGGATGTTTCTATAAAATTGGCATGTTTTCTTGACTTTACTAAGATAAAAAAAAAAAGCAAATGTTGCCAGGTTACTTTTTTTACGGATTAGCTCACAATGGTGAACCACACCTGAATATAAATGAGGCCACTTCTGCTCAGGCCCCCTGTCCCTGCTCAATCTGGAAAAATTAATAGTCTAGCCCAGCGAGAGACCCGGAATAACACCTCCGCCCGTTGGTAAAAGGGAGGTAATAGAGGCCCATTTGCCTTCGGAAAGACTGCTCAGGCCCCAGCTGGGCTGCTGGCGGCATCTGAATTGCACAGACACAGCCCATATCAGCCAACACCCTGGCCAAAAAAGCAACTCACAGTGGCATCTCCGATACCAGCCCATCGGCCATTCCCTGAGTGCTCGCCTTACCAATCCAAACCTGACAAGGAGTGGAGAAAGGGGGAAACAATGAAGCGGGTTAGGGAAGTATGAAGGGAGTTGAACGGAAGTCAACTATCATGCTTCCAGGTCCATGCGTCATGTGCTGCTCTAATCCAGGTTTTTATGTCTTGCCTAAGCATTGCTTGGGCTCTCTCTTTGAAACATGCTGTATTCAGGTATGGACTTGAAGCTCCACCCACTTTCAACCCACCTTTTTAAATGGCTCCTGTCACTGTCCTTTGTAAATGGTGGCTTTTCATTTGGTCAATAGGCTTAGTAGTCCCTCCTTAGTACCGCCTTCTCTCTTCTTGTAAGCTCCCATGAGGACACCCCTTCTTTCATGTAAGGTTTAATTATAGACTCAGAGCACTATTGTTAAATGTCTTTCTCCTGCCTGTTTTTGCAGGTAGAACACGCTTTCCCGCAACGCTTTAATTTATTTTAGCGCTGTACGCCTCAGCTGATATAATGTCGACCACACCTGTCTTTCGTTACTTGCGGTCGCATGTTTTTTGTCTATTTATTCACTTTTCTGAGCGCAGCCGCATGTTTTTTCTATTTATCAACTTTTTATATAATGGCAGCAACCACGCTTTAGCTGTTAACTTCTTAACCCCTTCTACGCTCATGACGAGCTGAGCTCGTCATGAGCGTAACCTGCGCTACGCGGATGACGAGCTGAGCTCGTCATGTAACGCGGGATTTTTAAAATCGCAGCGCGCAGCGGGAAAACCGCTAGCGCGCATGCGGTTAAGCACAGAAGCGTAAAGTCAAAAGGAGTGGGCGCACTACAACCTGCTTGCTTGTCATCTATAGGAGAAGAGGAAAATGGGGGAACAGAGGGAAAGAGAAAGCTGAAGTAAGGGAACAGAACTGACATAAAAGAGGAGGAACAGGTATAGAGGGGTTGTGGAAGTAAGGGAAACAGGAAAAGCGGAAGGAGTGCAGGAGAGGAAACATGAGACAGTGAAAGGGAAGGAGCTTGGTGCAAGCAAACAGAGAACGGAGAGTGGGCAGGAGGGGCTGGGGCAAGCACACAGACAGCAATTAGGCACCAGGGGAGCAACACAGAGGGGGAGAAGCAGTTGGGGAAAACAGCTGAAAAAGAAAAGCAGCCTTGTAGACTACTTAAACAAAAATGTAGCACCTGAAAAAAGTGAGCAATTGAAGGACACAGTAATGCATCCATGATCTGGGGGAGGGACAAACGCACAAAGAGGAAAGCAGCATGTGGAGGCTGATGAATAGAAAGCAAACACATGAGAGTGACAATGAATCCACTCTAGGCAAAAGGACGGCCTCTTAGCCTCCTGTAAGGTAACAATAGGTATGGCAAGGGATAGCTCATGCTTTATCTTATGTGAGACCTAAAAATGATAAAGAATGGAGAGAAAAAAGCCTTGGCAAAGTATTATCCCACCAGCCCTGACACTGACATACACTTTATTTTAGGCAGATGTGCACGTGATCAGGAAAATCACCATTATTCATAGTGACCAATGATGCATGTGATGGTGGATGGAAGCAAAAGGCACACATTTCCTGCACAAAATCAATGGAAGTGTTTTCCTCTTTCTCTGTGTGTGCTGCAAAATGCAGCACAAAAAGTAAGAGGAAAAAACAAGGAGAAATTAAGTTATTTCTCCTTGTTCCGCCTCCCCTGGGGATGCGTACAGTGTTGATGCATTCCCAGGTTTACAGATTCTTGCAAATCTAGGAATGTGTCATAACCGATGGGAGTTGCATGGGAAAACCCACAGCAACGCCCATGGAATACCTCCTTGACGTAGAGTAAGGCACAGCAGTGCTTTGAGCTTCCTCGCCTTACTCCATATCTATGAGTCCATGCAAAGTCACGCAGAGTGGCTTTACTTCGCCTCATAGATATGAATGAGAGGCTTGCATCACCGGATTTTCATAAAAAGGTAGTGCAGGCCTCAATGACGCCCTGGGTTTATTCAAAGTATTTCTTGGTGCTTTTCGGTATCTGCATTCTAAACCAGCTTTGCTACTCTTGGAGAACCAAGTGCACCCAGGGGGTGACTTTATTCTTCAATAGGAGTGTAGGAGCACCTGAAGCTCCGGTAAACACTGCCAAGTAACTGTGGGCTGTTATGGTGCCACAGAAAAAGCCTAGCAGTGATCATAAATACAAACAGCACAAAACCTGGGCATGTGAGTGCAGATTTTCGGATCACTGAAATATTACCGACGGTCACATTATCGACTTGCTAAAATATCGTTGAAAAATTATCGACGACAAAAATATCGACTTTGTATACTTATTACACCAACTACAAAAATATCGAGTCAAAAATATCGACTCTTTAGAATATCGAGTACATAAATATCGCCTTAATAAAAATCGACTACAAATATATCGTTTTTCATGAAATTACCCCTAACACTACAAAAATATCGACTACTAAAATATAGAGTACAAAAATATCGTTTCAAATAAAATATCGAGTTAATTGGAATTAATATAATTTTATTTAATTTAAGTTAATTTAAGTTAATTTAATTTAATTTAATTTATTTATTTTAAATTTAATTTAATTAATTTAATTTAAATTTATTTTTATTTTATTTTTACCCTGTACCCCTGTACCCCAAAAACCCAAAACTGACCCTGAACCCTAAAAATACCCCTGTACCCCAAAAACCCAAAACTGACCCTGAACCCGAAAAATACCCCTGTACCCCAAAAACCCAAAACTGACCCTGAACCCGAAAAATACCCCTGTACCCCAAAAACCCAAAACTGACCCTGAACCCTAAAAATACCCCTTTACCCAAAAACCCAAAACTGACCCTGAACCCTAAAAATACCCCTTTACACAAAAACCCAAAACTGACCCTGAACCCTAAAAATACCCCTTTACCCAAAAACCCAAAACTGACCCTGAACCCTAAAAATACCCCTTTACCCAAAAACTGAAAACTGACCCTGAACCCAAAAAATACCCCTTTACCCAAAAACCCAAAACTGACCCTGAACCCTAAAAATACCCCTTTACCCAAAAACTGAAAACTGACCCTGAACCCTAAAAATACCCCTTTACCCAAAAACTGAAAACTGAGCCTGAACCCTAAAAATACCCCTTTACCCTAGAAACTGAAAACTGACCCTGAACCCTAAAAATACCCCTTTACTCAAAAACTGAAAACTGACCCTGAACCCTAAAAATACCCCTTTACCCAAAAACTGAAAACTGACCCTGAACCCTAAAAATACCCCTTTACCCAAAAACTGAAAACTGACCCTGAACCCTAAAAATACTCCTTTACCCAAAATTAATTAATAATATTTAATTACCAATTAATTATTAATTAACAATACCAAAGAAGTTACTATATTAGCACATTAGCTGTAATTAATTTAATGTAATAATTAATAATATTTTTTCCCAATTAATTAATTAACAATAACAAAATATTATATATAAAAAAATTACTCTAATTAATGTAATTAACTAATTAATATTAATTAATTACCAATTAATTACTAATATAAAATATGTACAAAAATATATTAATTAATTAACTATTTAATATTAATTATTTACCAATTAATTAATAATTAAAAATATTTACAAACATATAATAATTAATTATTTATTTTAAATTACTCCCCACCCTTATCCCCTATTAACCCAACATCCCGCTCCTAAACATTAACTACAATTTATAACAATAACAAAGAAGTTAATATATTAGCACATTAGCTGTAATTAATTTAATGTAATAATTAATATTATTTTTTCCCAATTAATTATTTAACAATAACAAAATATTATATATATAAAAATTACTCTATTTAATGTAATTAACTAATTAATAATAATTAATTACCAATTAATTACTAATAAAAAATATGTACAAAATTATATTAATTAATTAAATAATTAATATTAATTATTTACCAATTAATTAATAATTAAAAATATTTACAAACATATATTAATTAATTATTAATTTTAAATTACTCCCCACCCTTATCCCCTATTAACCCAACATCCCGCTCCTAAACATTAACTACAATTTATAACAATAACAAAGAAGTTAATATATTAGCACATTAGCTGTAATTAATTTAATGTAATAATTAATATTATTTTTTCCCAATTAATTAATTAACAATAACAAAATATTATATAAAAAAATTACTCTAATTAATGTAATTAACTAATTAATAATAATTAATTACCAATTAATTACTAATAAAAATATGTACAAAATTATATTAATTAATTAACTAATTAATATTAATTATTTACCAATTAATTAATAATTAAAAATATTTACAAACATATATTAATTAATTATTTATTTTAAATTACTCCCCACCCTTATCCCCTATTAACCCAACATCCCACTCCTAAACATTAACTACAATTTATATTACTTTTAATAAAAAAAAATGTTTTTTAACCTTTTCATGCAGACCCTGAAGATAGCTCCTAGACATGCAGAAGAGCAAGTGATGGAGACTGATTGTACTCTCAATTCTTGGGATCCTTTTTTTCAGGTATTTGATAAAGCATTGACCTAGCTCCCCCGAACAGCAGAGTGCTTTACGGGGAGCATTTTGGTGCAGCAATAGCATCTCCAACACAAAGATCTGCACACAGAAGAGTCCAGTGCATAGGGGTCTTGCTGAAAAAGGATTGCAGAACCAGGATATAGAGTGGAAGGGACAGGGTTGGGCTGGGAATAAAATAGGCCCGGACATCAAAATGAAAGTAGCCCCCATTTGCGAACAAGATAGCCAAAAAAGAGGCCCATATTTTCAAATCAGACCAGTTTTGAACCTGTATGGGCATTTTGCAAGGTATGGGAGACTGTGTGCTTTTGTGTTTGCAGCAGGCTATGCTTGTGGCAATATCAGGGTCAACATCAGCAAAAAACGCCCACCTGGCCATAAAGCAGGCCCACACACTGCTAAAAAAAACGCACCACCACACTGATCTGCACAACCAGCCTATAGGGAATTTGCCTGATTCACCTATGGGCCAGTCCGACTCTGAGTCGGGGTTAAAAGATGTAATTGTAACCATACAAAATAGAATACTTTCTAGTTTTTATTTCAATTAAATGTGTTTACAGTTTTAGTCAGCAGAAGAAGTGGAAGTCACATAATCACATGATTTTGGGCTAAGTGTCAAAGCTGGGATTAGAAAACTGGTCTCCAGCTTCCAAGGTCAATAGATCACATCTCTTCCCAGAACACAGGAATGGCCCACATTCCATAACTAGATGTATGCCAGCGACTATTACAGCGCTGATCCATAGCAAGGACCCTATCCAGATTAGAAATCCTGGTTGGATATTTAGAGGTAAAGGAAGCAAGGTAACTACCAACAGCCAGATGTACTTAGTGATTTAGCAGGTGAAAACCAAGCAATTTGGTAAACACCAGGCTTTGTTACCACTAAATCACTTATTCATATGTACACAGACCGTTTTGTGTCAGGAAACTTCTTCCAACTCCTAAAATAGATTCTGCAGCTCATACCGAATCACAATGTGGAAGGGCTGTGTAATGAATGCTCCTTTCAAATTGTGAGTCAGGATAGGACGTAGCAATGGTTTGAGACTGTAATTCTTTTTTTTTTTGTGTTGATGCATACATTTTTTTTTTTAAGTTCAAAATATTTTATTGAAGTTTTCATTATAAGAAGCCTGTAATTCTGATTGCAAACCATTGAACCGTTTGGTTGGTAATTGCTTTGCAAAAGGGATCATCTTTGGACCCTTTACCCTTGGGGAATCGGGGTAGCAACTTTAGGGAGGAATAGATAGTGTTTCAGGAGATCACCATCTCCTACCGAAAATACCAAATGGAAATCTTTTTGTTTTTTTAAAGAAGCTCTGCTTTCTTAAAGGAACTCAGGTTGATTTTTTCTTTTTTTGGAAGGAAAAAAAAAGTTTTCTATTTTGGGGATACAATTATAGGGATGGTGGTCTGTCACTTGCAGACCACCAACCCTGTTATTGTAGCCAATCTTAAGTGGTCCTAATGAACATTATTTAATCAGGTCATTCTCCGACCCCAGCTATTCCTTTTTTTGTGAACTGACTATTAGTGGTTCTTGTAGGCTGGTCCTTGGTTATGGAGGGCCTTGTAGGCATGCGTCAGGGTTTTGAAAAGGGATCTCTTCTGGACTGGGAACCAGTGGATGTGCTTCAGGTACTGGGTAATGTGGGATCTCTTGGGCAGGTTGAGGATCCGGTTGGCCGCTGCATTCTTCTGTATCAGCTGTAGTCTACATGAGATTGGCAGTAGTGCCGGTTTAGAGTACATTGCCGAAGTCCAGTCAGCTGGTGACGAGGGCCTGTGTTATTATTTTCCTAGTGTTGGTGGGAGCCACGTAAAAATCGGGCATTGAATGGATGTTTCATGGAAAGTTCGCTGACAAGGATAATGTCGAGGTTGCGGGCGTGGACTTTAGGAGTGGGGGTGGGACCGAGTTCGGACGGCCACCAGGAGTAGTTTCATAGGGTGGTGTGCTTGCCAGAGATGAGGACTTCCGGCTTGTCCATGTTGAGCTTGAGGCAATTGTCCTTCACCCAGGCTGTGACATTCTTCATACAGTTGTGGAAGTTGGTTTTAGTTGAGGTGGGATCCGCTGAGAGCGATAGGATAAGCTGGGCATCGTCAGCATTGGAAATTATGTTTATGTTGTGTGATAGGTGAGTGGTGTCATGTAGATGTTGAAGAGGGTAGGGCTGATGGATGATCCTAGAGGTACACCACAAATGTTGTGTTTGGCCTGTGATGTAAAAGAGGGGATCCTGACTTTTTGGGTGTGTCCTGTGAGAAAGGATGACATCCATTTGAGGACGTTGTTCGTGATGCCAATGTGTTGAAGGTGATTGAGAGTGTAGTGGGAGACAGTGTTGAAGGCTGCGGAGAGGTCAAGCAGGACCAGGGGGCTGAGTCTCCTCTATTTAGTAGGGTGCAAATGTCATCTGTTGCGGCAATCAGGGCTGTCTCATGTTGTGGTTGTTTCTGAAGCCTGATTGTGAGGGGTCAAGAAGGTTGTTTGATCCAGGTGCTTGGTGAATTGGAGGTTGATTGGCTTCTCCAGGACTTTGAATGGGGAAGGGGAGTAGTGAGATGGGTCAGTAGTTCTGGTGATCACTGGGGTCTGCTGAGGGTTTCTTGAGGAGTGGTCTGACCTCGGCAGTTTTCCAGACATCTGGAAAAGTGGATGTCGTTAGCGAGGCGTTGAGGATGGTGGTGAGTTGTCTGCTCATTTTCTCTCTTCTGAGGTTGGAAAGTCGGTGGGGGCAGGTGGGGGCTGAGGTTCTGTGAATTCTGAACCCGTGGGTTCCATTTTGTGTTTGGCAGCCATTTTGTGGTTGCCCTCACATAGGCCGATGATTGTGGCTGAACTAGTCTTTTTAAGGACATGTACACCTTAGCTCGAGTTCGTGCTGACTCCTGTTTGACCTGAGTGAACTGACCCTGTTGCCTGAAGCTGACCTTGTCAAACCAGTTCCTGCCCTTTAGCTGATCAAGATTAAGGATCAGAGCACAGGACATCATACATTTTTACTGCACACAAACATGCCTTATCCTACTTCTATCTGTTTCTGTTCCTTCTTTTATGGTCTGTTTATGATATGGGTTGTGGTCCTTTTATTATGGGTTTGTCCGGCTTGTGTAAGAAGGAATGTTAGGTATTTTGCATGCTTGCAAAAGCAAGGACTGCCCCTTACTTTTATGCTGAGTTTTGTAACCCTGAAGCATATATAAGTCCTCTGTTCTCTGTACTCCTCAGACTACCTCATTCAGTTGCTACGGCTTCTGTGTGACGTGGCCTCACTTATTACATTTAATAAAGATCTCTTTTCATATTTTCAGCTTCTGTGCCAAGTTCTTTTTATTAGTAAGTATTCCCTGAGAATGAAGATTTCAGTTCTTCAAATGGCGCGGCCAACGTGGGCTTCATCAGAGAAGTGACTTTCTGAAGGAGTGATCTTGTCAGAAGACTGAAATCTACTGAGGAGAACAGGACGGGACTCTACTACTCTGTGCACAGGAATTCTGGAGATTCTCTTTTTCTGCAGCCCGGTATATTTCTGCTCTTCCTGATTTTGATCCTCCACATGATGTCACTCCTGACTGATAACCTTTTTGGCGTGAGTATTCTAAAAAAGACCATTAGGTCATGTAGAACTTGACAGTTAGAATTTGGATAACCTTTTGATTAGTAAAAATAAGAAGTACAAGTGGGTCGCTCCAGCGACTTTGTTTGGTTTCTTGGTTTTGATTTGGTTATTGCAATTACCAAAGCAGAGGGGTTGGTTTCTTGGTTTTGATTTGGTTATTGCAATTACCAAAGCAGAGGGGTTGGTTTCTTGGTTTTGATTTGGTTATTGCAATTATCAAAGCCGAGGGTCTCGTATATTTGCGAGTATATCGTTTTTGATAACCCCTTGAAGTTTGAAGCTAGATTAGTGAGCTATAAGATGCCTGGTCTTAGCAAATTTAGGACTGTAACTTTGGAACTTTGGAATCTGTGTTGGCCAACTTTTGGATTTGTATAGGTTTGTATATGCAAATTGTAATTTGTGTAGAACAGGTAATGAGGAGAATTTTCTCAATTTGGTTTAGTTGAACGGTGCATGTACAAAAAGTACATTAAGCACTACTTTGATTATAATATTGTATATTCTGCAATATTTTTGGCATGCCTGTTTCAAAGCTCACATGAAAATGTGTTGCTTTTTTGGAAGGTACCATAGTGTGATGTAAAGTAAATTAGCCGGCCCCCCTAGCGGGAAATATCTAAATAGGTTGAGATTTACAAACATATTTCTTCCTTGGTGATTTTGTATCCCCAGGGAATTAAAATATGACATAATACATATAAGGATCCTTTGGTCTGCGCAATGTTATGAAGGAAGATATGCAGAGCGATTTTTTTGGTGTTCTGCTAGCCAAAGCTAGTGAATTGAGTGTATTTTCGCTTCTTGGACATACATCAGTCTGTTGGGCTGTTTCTGAAGTCTTTTGAAACACTATTGAGAAGCGTTTCTTGTAAATATGACTTACAACTAGTATTTGCAAATGGTTTGGTTTAAGTACAGTCTGTGGGCTGTCCTTGGTTTCTGTCCTGAGTATTGATTTGTGGGTTAAATTTGTGTTTAAATGTCTATGTGGTTTTCCCATTAGTGCAATTTCTGTAAGTGAATAGCGTTGGCGCTATTTATGAAATGCATGGCTAAAGCGCGCCATATTGTGTGTCCTGAGTGTTTCACCCCTTTCTGTTTATGTCTGAAATAAGGGATGCAGCTTGCTTTTATATGTGGTATTATCAAAATGATTGGGTTTATTAAAAATAATTATTAAATTATGAAAAATAATTATTAAAAATAAGTGCTACAGCATTCGTTTTTTACTATTCATGAAGCTTAATGCTCATACTGTGACCTCCTAGCATTAAAATTTAATTTGAGTTGTGTTGCACTGCATAATGAGGACATTAGCATATGACATCTCACTTAGCGCAGGCGTAAAAAACTAATTTTTCTAAGGATTTACATGAGATTTGTCTAATGTCTAATATCTGTAATGTGTAAAGAACATTCTGAGGATGATTAATATGTAACATACTTATAGGATATTTATTTTTAAGTGCCCCAAATATCAAAGTCGAATTTGGGTATTTTTGCCATTTATAATAGCTTTAAAGTGCTTTTAGGCTTCAGTGAATGCATACATTTAGGTATAATACAAATTTGCAGGCTGTCCTCATTTGGGGTTTGCTTTTAAATGGCCCAGTGAGATTCATTTAAGGTTGATGAAATAAGTACCATTGCAACAAGCACTTGTTCTAAAACTGGTATGTGTGTTATTAGGTTCTGTGAATTATTCACAGTAAATGTTGTTTAATAATCTGGAAACAGAGATAATTTTTTTAGCTCCTAAAAAGGAGACATTATTTTTCAAAATAGAGTGAATTATTGCAGGTTAGGAGGAATAAGGAATGCCTTTTGCCTTTGTCAGCCTCAAAATGAGCAGAGGGTGGGGGCTAGAAGAAGCTGCAGCTGGCTCAAGTTGCGCTGAGATGCTATCTTTGGTTTCCCTGTAAACAATGGAAGGAGGCTGTCATGTTGACATTTGTAACCTTTTAAATTAGGGACTTGTCTCTGTGAAAGGCAGAATGACCTTGCTAAACAGGCCTCTAAAAGGAAGGGTTTCTGGTTTCTCCACAAAATTAAAGAACTTAATTCCAAAGGGAAAATATGAAAAAGGTTTCTTTGAAAGTCCCAACACATGCTAAATGCTCTGCAGAAATGATATATTTGTATCTCTGCCTCTAAAAAAATAATGTCTGCTAGTTGCTTTTATTTGACCGAAAATGAAGCATTGCATTAAGTCTTAGACAGAAAATAAGACAAAGCTTTTTATTGAAATTTTGAAGGCTACATGCCTAAGTGAGAACGAATTGTGGCGCAAGGCTAAAATGGAGTGTCAGTGAAAGAATTTTACTTTTGGAAAGTTAAAAGGGCTTCATGTTGCAAAGTGACTGACAAGATGGTAACAGTTAAGCAATGGAAATGTATTTTTGTGTCTGTTAATGTGTATTATGTTTTGTCTTCTGATTAAAAGTTATAATTGATGTCTGTTTGTTATGAGAAATCATAACAGATCATTCATGGATTGTTCTGGGTGATTTTAAGGCTGACAAGACACGTGAGTTTGGTTGGTTAAAAAGGGATGTGTTTTTGCGTAGCCTTTGGGAAGAAATGTTCATGTGTTTTTTTTTATGTTTGTGCATGTGGTCCTATCATGAATTGTTCCTGCGGGTCCTGTGTGTCAGAAGAGACATAGTGGGTTGTATTTGACAGCCAAATGTCCACTAAATGGTGTTTTGCTGTCAAAAGGAGGGTGAGTATTTTAAACCTGACAAATTAAGCAAGCCCAAATATTGAGTTTTGGGCTGCAGGTTCACAGTGCATAAAGTAAAGGACTTGAAGTGTGTGCGTTGCCGCTCATTTACATATGCTATTGTCTTGTCTATGTTTTTTTGTGCTTGATATACAGCAAGTATATCTGATGGCTTGACATGTCCGTTTTGTGCGTTTTTTGCATGTTTTTTGTTTTATGTTGTTGTTTTTGATACTATTACAAGTTTACCTGTGTTGTGAAGGGATATACATGACGATGTGTATCCTGCAAACAGTTGGGTAGATTTGCTTTGACACTAAATTTCACAGACAGACAGACAACACTTCATCAGTGTATGTCAAATTTGGCTTTAATGGTATTTGAAGGAAAATAAAAAAGAGATATACAGAATCAAAGTGTGTCACATGCTGTTAGTCACGTACTTCCCCTCCCCTTAAGGAACAGGCAGCCCTACATTTATGTATCCTGATTGGACGTAAGGATAAAATTATAGATCTGTGACTCTTGTACATGGTGACCTAATTTCTATATTACATTAGTCAGTTTTGTTCTGCTTCCTAAGTAGTGTATGGCTTTGTACCATAAAGGAAACAAGGTTTCATTTTTCCCTGAAGAAAGGAACTGGAACATTAGGTGAGATTACCGTATATGGTTTAGCGGCCAGCGGTAGAGCTAAATTTCTGAACTATTTTTGATTTTTTGTTCACTCAAGTAATTTCTTGTTCTTCCTATAGATTTTTCTTTTTCTCCCCTGACCGATGTCGCATAGTGCCTAGCGTTTGGGGATTTTAGCTGTGACCTAGTCCTATTTCCCTTTTCCATATTCCTTTCACCAGTCAGCCCTTTTATTATTGTAGGTGTATTGTTTAGGTTCACACTTCCAGATTGCAGTAATGTACTAGGAACCCCCATATTATGTATAATTCCCTTTTGTATGACCAGACCTTTTTTTAAGAATTTTCTTTAGGCCTACTCTGATGTTTTCCAGTCTGACCATCATGGTAGTGATGGACTGGTTAACTGACTCAATGCTATTATAAGACAAGTTTCCACATTTTGATCATTAACTTGTGTATTGCATAGTGCACTTGATGCACAGTTTTAAAAGGGAGGTATCTACATGTCCCTGATAATCTGTATCATGTGATTTCTCTTTTTAGATGTTCTAGATAAGGAATTTAGGAACACCTTGACTTAATCATTGATAAAAAAAGCGTTTACCCCATTAGACGATGTCACTATGTGTGAGGACATCTATTTAGATAAAATTCTCATATAGTTATCTACCCTTAGATGGTGGAGGATATGCTCTCACATGGAAACCCAATTGAAGAAATTAGAGGCACTGTTTTGCTTATTGCCTTTGTCTTGGTATTCTATGAGAATGACAGTGTATTTTAGATCACAATAGTTCCATGGCGTATAGCCACTCCTTTGAAGATTGCAGGCCACCTGTTTGCAGTCCCTTTGTTAAATGAACTGTTTTTGTACTGAATTGAAGGAAAATAACAACTATGTAATTTCCTACGTCACTAGGTTCTGTGGGATTAAGTCATAATAACCTGCGGAACTCACCCACAATCCCATTAGAGACAGCTAACAGATGAAAAGTCCCAGCACCTAGACAGCGATCGCCAGCGTGCCATCAATAATATCGCCAAAGTATTGCGCTTGGTTCATCAGAAGGCGTTGAACATCAAAAAAGAAGGAGGAGCTGGTTTTGCCACAGAACCAGAGTTTCAGTGCAAAAGAGCGAAAGAATTGAGGCTTCAGTCTTCCACCTGTCATGTACTGGTAACCTCTGATAGTGTGCATTCCCTTGAGTCCCTTGGCCTGAGTTTTGGCCACACACCCCCTTTTCCTTTGCTCCAATGGAAGTGCAGTGCACCGGAGGATTCGAGATTGGCAGAAGGCATTACATTATGGTTCCCATGAAAGGGCAGCCTGAGCGTTCCCTGACACTGAGTAATGAGTGTTGGAGCCTGAGAATGTAGGCCCGGATCTGCATAAAATGATCTGTGCCCTTGATCAATGGAGAGCACACTATCTGTAGTGCCTGCCGCAGAGAAGAGATATTGGTGCACTGCATTGAGACATTGAGACTTTCGAATGAGCTATGAGTGTTTGCCAGGAGGGCACTCCAACGGATACTGAGAAGCACCATTTTCATGAAAGGCCTGAATGAAGAGGCCCATGCAGAAGAAAACAACAGAAGAGGATTTGATGAACAATAGAAGCCTGCCGGAGAGGCTTGGACGGACTCTGGGTATTTCCCGTGCGATTGCATAAAATGGGTGTTAGGAGACTGATTTTTGCTGTTTTGCTGGCATTGTTTTAAAGTAGTATTCTGTTTAGTAAAAGCAGAGTAAAGTCCATTCCCTGTGGAAGAGTGTCCCTTTTTTGATGAGGATCACCACTGTTTCACCTGAACATATAATAAGTTACTGAAATGCATAGGAGCCATAAAAAAATGTTACTAGATAATTTTAGGATGTGCTTTCTGCTTAGAGTTGTGAAAAATGATATTTTAGTTTGTAATAGTGGTCATTACTTTCTCCTGTTGTCTATATGTTCTTAATAACGTGTTTTCTAGTATTTTTAAGCATGACGTTGTCTTTTGTGGGTTAGATTGTTTTTGCTACCCAATTGACATCTGTACCCACCTCCCAACCTATGTCTCTTCCTACTACTACTTCTTTGCATTCTTTCCATACTGCACCTGAACATGAACTGGTTAGGAGGTCAGAGTTTACTATTAATTCCTTTGTACAGCTTCTGCATCAACACCAGTTAGTGGTCAACACCACTAATTGTTGGGTGTGTGGTCTTATGCCACATACTACAGATAGAGGTATTCCCTATTTGGTTCTGCCATTTAGTTACAATGGGTCTGTATGGGCATATCAGACGATGTTTATTTATGCCAGCGAAGTCTATCCCTTGCGTTCCATGAAAGATAACTCGAGTAAAAATGCCTTAGTAAAGGGAATAACGGATAATATTGATATCGATTTAGACACAGATTGAGTGATTGCCTATGTAAGGGCAAAAGGAGGGGCTGAGGTTCTGTGAATTCTGAACCCGTGGGTTCCATTTTGAATTTGGCAGCCATTTTGTGGTTGCCCTCACATAGGCCGATGATTGTGGCTGAACTAGTCTTTTTAAGGACATGTACACCTTAGCTCGAGTTCGTGCTGACTCCTGTTTGATCTGAGTGAACTGACCCTGTTGCCTGAAGCTGACCTTGTTAAACCAGTTCCTGCCCTTTAGCTGATCAAGATTAAGGATCAGAGCACAGGACATCATAAATTTTTACTGCACACAAACATGCCTTATCCTACTTCTATCTGTTTCGGTTCCTTCTTTTATGGTCTGTTTATGATATGGGTTGTGGTCCTTTTATTATGGGTTTGTCCGGCTTGTGTAAGAAGGAATATTAGGTATTTTGCATGCTTGCAAAAGCAAGGACTGCCCCTTACTTTTATGCTGAGTTTTGTAACCCTGAATCATATATAAGACATCTGTTCTCTGTACTCCTCAGACTACCTCATTCAGTTGCTACGGCTTCTGTGTGACGTGGCCTCACTTATTAAATTTAATAAAGATGTCTTTTCATAATTTCAGCTTCTGTGCCAAGTTCTTTTTATTAGTAAGTATTCCCTGAGAATTAAGATTTCAGTTCTTCAGGGCAGGGGCCAGTGGGTGTTCCTGAGTGCATTGTGTTCATCAGCTTGGTTGTGTCTTATGTGCTCAGTTGTTTCCATTCTGTGATCTGGTGTTCAGCAGTGGTGGTTGACTGCTGGCAGATGGGGCTGGTGGGCTGGGAATCAAAGGTTTTGTAGATGGCTGCTATCTTATTGTGGAAAGAGTTCCTCTGATGCTGCAATGTCGTTTTCAGTGGTTGATGGGCATGCAAATTCTCTGGTGATGGTGAAGAGGTTCTTGGCTCGGTTGGAGCTGGTGTTGATTCTGCAGGTGAGGGCCTCTTTTTTTGCGCCTTTGACCTGTCGGTGGTAATCGTTGAGTGCTTCTTTGAAGGAGGCACTATCAGTCTTGTTCTTGCTTGTGAGCTATATTCTTTCCAGCTGTTTGCATCTTCGTTTTGATGTCCATAGTTCCGGGGTGTACGAGCTAGTTTGTTTGGAGAGTCTGTGTGTTTTGTGCTGGTCTGGTGAGGGTAACTTGGTTTGCGGTGTTGGTGATTCAGTTGTTGAAGCTGTGAACAGCCTGGTTCAGGTTGGTGGTGTCTTTGGGCTGTGGGTTGCCGAGGACATCAGTCCATTGCTGCTGGGTGACCTTGGGCTATCTGCAAAAGGAGGTGTTGTGCCCTTTGTGGGGGGGGGCAACGGCTTGTCTGGCGATAGTGAGGTGTATGATGGAGTGGTCTTACCAGGAGTAGCGATGGGCTTGTGGAGGTCCAGGGTTCCTGCCGCTGGGTGCGGTCCAGGTGCGGACGGGCACAGACGGGTTTGCCTTTGGTGTGCCAGCTGCGCGGCTGCAGAGCGGCCTCAATATGTAGTCCTGGAAGGAGTGAGGAGTTGACCGGGAGGCAAGAGGAGTCTGATGCTTAGTAGTTGTGTTGTTACTATAATTGGCAGTAAGGTTGGGGCAATGTGTGGTTCAAGCTTCAGTGGCAGCCGGACAAGAGCCCTGTAGTACAAAGTAGCGTGGTCCCAGTAATGTTAGGACTAACTAAACAAATATTCAATCTGATTTAATTCTACACAAATAGCAATCGTCCAAGAAAATTGAATGGCAAATGTTATTTAATCACAATGCCGCATAAAGAAATTATGTTATACATTTGTCAAAAGAAATTCAGTACACAATGGTGCCCGAGAGGACAGGGAAAAAGGGAGATAGGGGTAGGTGAATTTGGTGAGGATATGTGACTGTAAAAGAGCATGAAAATTCAGTTACAGCAAGAGAGAATGCCAATTTCAAAAGACAATCAGGCATAAATTGAAATTCCAAAAATGCAACAGTTAAACATTAATCCAGATCGCGAGACACTATTGTTAAAACACAATTAATTCAGTCTCTGTTGTTTTGTAGGGCTGGCGTAATGCAGAGTGAATGTCAACGTTTCGACCCCAAAATTACGTCGTAGGTAAATTGACACCTTACACCGGGGTCTTCATCAGGACTGTCGTAAAGGGAGGGCGTCAGTCAAGGTCCTACAATGAGGCTTCCGAAAGGGTTGTGGGTCAAAAGGCTCCTAGGCTTAGAGTGCAACAGGAAGATGTAAAACGTGGAAGAATCCTACGTGTCCCTTCCGAAAATGCATTCAACATTCAATGTAGTGACTGCCACATAAGTCACGGCTAGGTAAAAGATCAGTAGATTATATCTGTTCAATGTCGGTAAACTGCTGGCGTGCACAAGGCACCATGTCGATCTTCGGTGAAGAAACGTCTTACTGAGCCAAGCGGTGCTTTGTCGCTACTGCGCTGGCTGTTGGAGCATCAATGCACAAACGTGGGAGCCTTGTCACTTATTTATTTTACATAATTGTTAACGCGGGATTACTGGTTACTAGTTACCTTACCAGATCCCAAACCAAGTCGACTGGATCGTTGGTACCTGTCATTGAGTAAAAGGCAATCTAACAATAATTCAATCTATTAAGAACTTACACCACTCTAAATGACCACTGACCAAGATTAAGTTTCAAAGATTTAATATAAAGTCAAAGATAACTGAAGATACAAACTTCTCAAGATGAGATTCAAAAGGTAAACTGGTATCACTATGAACATGAATTCTTTGAATAGTCTAAGTCTACAAAACAGAATAATGAGTACAAGTTCAAAAATCATGAGCGTTGCCAAAATGGATACAAGTTGCAACCTCAAAGTCATTACAGAAAGAAAATTCAGGTTAGTCTGTCCCTACACTACACTAAGTGACATCCCTACTTAACAAGATCTTTACCCCTCTAGGTGTCAGCCGTGGTGACTTCCTAAGAAGATCACGCACTTCTCTTTGTCTCTTCTCTGATAATGGGTCTCTCCTGGTCAGTCTATCTGCCTACCCATCCGCTTCCTTAGGCTCCCAAAATCATCTGCTCTGCTCTTCTCCCGGGTCGCTTTCCCTAATACCAAATCACATTTCCGATAGGAACGCCCCTTGGGACGCCCCTCACGTGGTACATCTTTGCGCGGTAAACTCCATGATGGTACTCTTCAAGACCCTCGTTAAAGTTGACCTTGGTTCCCAGACTTCTTCTCCAGTGCGCCGATACCCCCTGAAATTCCTGAAGACTCCTACAGGCCTGCGCCAAGCGCCACTGAGCAAAGCTCCATTCATTTCGACTGATTAGGACCCCTCGCACCTGCATACAGGCCATCCTACAGTGGGCCTCAAATTCCGGGCTCCACCATATCTATAGGTCGTAAAGCAAATGCAAAGCTCTGTACTTGGCACCTCTCGGCTTCTCCTCTAACGAGTACATTGCACATCAAAGGAACAACATTATCAGTTCGGGCCTACTTGATTTACATGAAGCGGGTCCCTGCATTCTGGAAACCTTTAACTTGATTTAAACAGCATTCTTAACTAACATATATTTCTTAAAGCAACACATCTGTAAAGCATATATTTCAATACTAAATTCGATAATACATTTTGAAAGAACCACGTTAACTCCACCTCACATTATTTTAGCAGCACGTTTAGATTTTCTGTGAATTGCCATGAGGCCTACACAATATACTGGATTGCAAGTTTCCACTTAACTCTTACATGATTCCTTTAACAGGAGAACGTGAGGTTTTCATATTCATTCCAACACTTCTACATTAATCTCACACAGTTATGATTATTGTTACTCTACTTAAACATTCTATACATTTCACTACTGAATATAAGACACTCTGGTGCAAAGCATATGTTAACTAACTACGTGCTTGTAAATATGATGCACTTATACATTTTTTCTCAGACTAGTGCTTTCTCAGTCCCCCCTTTGATGACCTTCAGGGGTCATCACCAACAAAACACCATCACAAAAATGTAGGACTCTTCAAAGTGTGGTCGTGGCAGTACCACTTCTTTTCATTATCTCCAATGCCTTCAGACTCTTATATTGTGTATCTTGCATCGCTGTCAACCTTTTCTCCTGTTCTATCATAGATCTCTGTAATCTGTTTGCTCTATACCACTGATACAAACGCACCAATCCCCACAAAGTGATTACACAAATCACAATTATGATGATGGGTTTCAGTATGTACCAAACGATACCCTTTCCTAGGTTGGCAAACCAACCTCCAACTTTACCCATTCCATGACCTACTTTTTCCCACACGTTTATCTTTGTCAGATCCTCAATTTCGTGGTGTATTGCAGTGATGTTTCGTATGTATTTTTCTAGAGGTTTTGAATTGTCCGGAATGTAAGTGCAGCATTCCTGGACCTTCAAAGCCTTACAGACTCCGCCCTCTTTGGCTAACAGAACATCTAAAGCAAGTCGGTTCTGAAGAACCATTGCCCTTATCGATTGCATCTCACCCTCCACCAGCATTAATGATCTAGCAGTACTGGCAGATAACCTATCTACGACTGTAGCCAATCTCCTAATTTTGATGTCATTCAGTATCACTCCTAGGATAGGAAATGCAGCACCGAATACATCCCCAATTACTTCTGCTGCGCCTAGCCCTCTTTTCCCTCTAGTTGGTATTCCTTTCTTTGTCGTTTCTAAATTCTCAACATGATATATTTTAGGGAAGACAATTGCCAGATAGCATGATCCGTACCAATTATCTGGTAGCTTCACATAGGCATTTCTTCCACATACAAAATATACATTTGGAATTGCTTGCATCTCTTTCAGGAAATCCTTGGAGTAGTACTCCAATTGAAAAGCATGCTCACAACTGACTTGACCTACATACAGATTCTCATAATAGGAGTAACTCCTGTGAATGCACAGTTTCCCCCATTTCTCCTTGTCTAAAGCAATTGGGCCAAAGCTACCCTTTCTTTGATGTATCCTTTCCTCCTTGGTCCAATCTGTTTCCCATTGTCCTGAGGCCTTTAGAATCTTCTGCCTCCTGTATCTAATATCTACCTGCCCTATAAACTTTTTCTCGATTTCTGACACTTGACAAGTCAGATTATTTCTTCGGGCATGTGAAGTATCTAACGTTTTCCATGGAATGAACCATTTGTGTAATCTGTCTTCGCTCTTGTAATAGTCCCACTTGTTCAAATGCTTGTAATTTGGGACCTCTGGCAATGTCGAATCAAAGTTCGAGAAATAATACTCGAACCCCTCTCGTCCATAGAATATGCTCAACAATAAACTACATGTAATTCCATATGTCAATGGAAGATGATGGTATCTGATACCCTCCTCTACCGAAGCTGGTAATTGCATACAAACGTAGCAATTCTTCGCCTCCATGACATCAATGTATTCGTAGAGCAATTTGGCATAAGCATTTGACCTGAAATTTCCCTGTGACTCGTCAGTGTGTAACCTTTTTATTTCTGCATCTAACAACGCTTTGTCTTTATCATTGATGTTTCCCTTATAATTAACAGTAGTAGTTCTCAGTGTTGACACTCCCTTGACTTCCTTAACTGCAGTTGCATCTCTCTCGTGTCCCACTATATATGAAACAGTAACCACTAAAACTATAAGTGAAATCACCACCCCTAAAAGTGTGCCAACTATACATTTCGCCCTGCGGTTCGGGTTGCCAGCCTCCATGATCTCAAACAGTGTAGTTATGGATGTTTCTTCCAGCATCAACTTCTTCTTCTCTCCGAACAAAGACTTGCTTTCAAACAATGTCTCTCTTTTGGACACTTAGAAGCTGACAATTTGTTCCGCAAAACAGTTTAAAGTCCTGTAAGAAATAGACAACCCTAGCCCTTCTCCATCCTCTAAAAGGGAGACCCTATCATTTTCTTCTTCCACTCGGCGCTAGGTTATCTTGCAGCAATTTTTTCAAAGTCCTTTTCAAAAAGTCTTTTATCAAGCAGAATCTATATATGTTGCAAGGAGTGACACTACGTCTTCATAAATGTCCATTCGAAGAAACATTCCCTCAAGTATTGGGCATTCCTTGCAGCAACATGGGAATTCAACTGTCTCTAAGATTATTCTCCTTATTTCACTCTGGACCAGGGGACGAACAAAATGAAGAGTTAATGTCTTTTCAATCTCCACTCCTGGTACTATCAGTTCTACATCCACAGTTACAAAGGGGTCCGTTCTGACCAGGATCACCTTCTTCACTTTCCCAGTTCTGCGCCCCTTTGAAGACATTTACAACAAGGTATTAATCCAAGAGAATGAGTGTTCCAAGAACTTCCACTACTCGCTCAAGCATTTCCAGTCGAAGAAGAGTTCCCTCCAACACTGGATATCGTGAACAACAAACCGGAAAATCAACTGTCTCTAAAATCAATTTCCTTATTCCGCTTAGGAGAGGAGGATAGACGATGTTGAGTGTCAGCAACCTTTCGGTCTCCGCTCCTGGCAGCAGGAATCTTATTTGCACTGTGATGATCGGATCAGTTCTGATCAGGCTCACTTCCCTGATCCTCCCGGTTCGGTGTCCCTCAGACATCTGCAACGAGGTAGGTCCAATCGGGAGTAGAGTACCTTCTGCTAGGCACTCGCACCCTCCTTGATCTTCTAAGACCCTCCTCGGCCTGATCCTGGGTATCTTCTTCTGGATCCGAGTCTTCGGATATAGGGGCAAGCGTTTCTTCCTGAACCGACCTTAAACTTAGCCTCCTTCTTCTTTCCGGCCAAGTGGCAGCTCCAAGCCTTGTTCCCCTATTTCTCGTCCTCACACTCGGTTCTTGGTTGCTCTGGTACTGATCTGTGTCTGAGTCGTAGTCACTGCAGCTCTCTCCTTCGGTTGCGTCTTCAGTCTCACTGCCGTCCTGTCTTCTCTCCTCTTCTGGATCCGATGCGTTCCCAACTTCTTCCGACACCCCCTCAGCTGATCCGATCCCCTCCTGTGACTCTTCTTCCACCACTGAACTTTCGTCTGGGATAGGAGCTGTTTCTTCTAGAGGTGCTGGAACTCTTCGAGTATGGGATGCATGGATCCAATTTGGCAGCCCCCCGCACTTCACCGCGGTGTTCGTGATCAGGATTACCTGAAAGGGCCCACGCCAGCGTACATCTAGGCAGTTCTTCCGGACGTGCTTCTTGACCAACACCCAATCTCCTGGGTTCAGGTCATGACACAGATTTCTTGATGCTGGAACTTCAGCCGCCTGCACCTGAAGGGACACAGAATGGATGGCGTCAGACAGTCCCTTACAATAATCCAAGATCAGATCATCTGTAATATTCAATAGGGCAGCAGTTGGAACTGTGGGAAGTCTCATGGCCCTCCCCATCAGAATCTCGTGTGGAGAGAGACCTGTCCTCCTGTCAGGTGTGCTGCGCATGCTCATGAGCACTAAAGGAAGAGCATCTGGCCAACTCAAAGATGTGGATGCCACTACTTTAGCCAATCTATTCTTCAGAGTGCCGTTCACTTGTTCCACAATTCCTGAAGCTTCTGGTCGATAACTACAATGCAGTTTTTGATCAATCTTTAGAGTGGAGCACAACATCTTCACTATTTCGCTGTTAAAATGTTTTCCTCTGTCCGATTCCAGAGAGGCAGGCACCCCGAAGCGTGGTATCAACTCCCTGAGCAACAATTTAGCCACTGTGAGTGTATCGCACCTACGTGTAGGGTACGCTTCAACCCATCTGGAAAATATACATACGACCACCAGCACATACCTAAGGCGGTTAACTCTTGGCATTTCAATAAAGTCTAATTGCATTCTATTGAAAGGCCCCCCTGACCTCCCAATGTGACTCAGTATGACTGGTGTCCTGTTGCCTATGTTCAGTTGTTGGCAGGTAACACATCGCTTGCATACTGATTCTGCTGCTATTCTAAATTTTGGGCAATACCAAGTCTGCCTAAACACTCTCATCATAGCATCTCTTCCTAGGTGTACAGGACCATGTATTTGCCTTGCCATGGGATTCGCTAGTTCCTCAGGTAACACAGCCCTCCCATCTGCTGAAATCCAAAAATCCATTTCACTTCGCACACAACCTGCTATTTCCCATGCCTTTTTCTCTGCTTCAGGTGCGTTCTCCTGCATCACTCTTAAATCCTCCCAAGTGTCTACAGTCTCTAACATCATGCTTAATTCTGTCTTTTCTTCAGCACCATCTATTTCCACTTTTGAAAAAGAATAATCTTGTTCCGCACAATAGCGTGCGACCTCATCAGTGTACCTGTTGCCTTGTGACACAAAATCTGTATTCTTAGTATGAGCGACACATTTCACTATTGCTATGGCAGCTGGACCTTGTAGTGCTTCTAACAATAATCGCACAAATTCTCCATTTCGAATGGGCGAACCAGAGGAGGTCATGTAACCTCTCTGAGACCACAACTGCCCGAAATCGTGAACCACACCGAAACCATATTGGCTGTCAGTGTAGATGGTGACTCTCTTTCCGTTTCCTGCTATGCAGGCACGTGTTAGGGCAATGATTTCTGCTACCTGTGCGGAATGTACTCCTTCCAGGCAAGCGGCTTCCACAACTCCAGTAATGGTACAAACAGCATAAGCTGCTCTCAACCGACCAGTATCGTCTCTTAAACATGAGCCATCAACAAAATAAATCTCATCGGGGTCAGACAATGGCTCATCCACAATATCTGGTCTGGGTTTCGTGCATAGTTCAGTCACATCAAGGCAATCGTGGTCTTCACATCCTTCGCCTTCTATTACAGTAGGTAATGGCATTAAAGTAGCAGGATTCAAGACAGAGCATCTCCTGAGGGTCACGTTCTCCGCGGCAAGAATAACTTGCTCGTAGCGCGTGAGCCTACTATTGGTCAGATGCTGCGTCTTCGTCCTGGTCATTAACAATTCAACTGAATGCGGTACATACACCACTACTGGATGTCCCATCACAATACTCTCGCTCCTTTCAATGCTGACACCCGTTGCAGCAACGGATTTGAGGCATCCGGGCAACGCTGCGGCTACTGGATCTAATGTAGCCGAAAAATATGCAACTGGTCTACGGGCATTTCCGTGGGTCTGTGCCAAGACTGACAAAGCACAACCCTCCCTCTCACAGCAATAGAGTGAAAATTATTTCCCGTAGTCGGGCATTCCCAGAGCCGGAGCAAGACACAAATCGTCTCTTAGCTGCAAGAACGCCACCAGGCATTCTTCGTCCCATGGTACCGGATCACTCACCTCCTTGTGCGTCAGTTTCTGTAAGGGCTTTGCTTTCAGTGAGAAGTTAACTATCCACTGTCGGCAGTAACCCACCATCCCTAGGAACATTCTAACTTCTCTCTGTGTTGTAGGCGCATTCATCTTCATTATCGCCTCAATCCTCTCTGGGGACACCTTGCGTTTCCCTTTTTCTAACCGGTGCCCTAAATACTGTACTTCTGTCAGACAGTACTGCAACTTGCTCGGAGATACCTTATGTCCATTTTCAGCTAAATGGTTCAATAAGGCAATGGAATCTACTTTACAAGCTTCCTCAGTCTCTGACGCAACAAGTAGGTCATCTATGTACTGGACCAGAACCGAGTTCTGGGGCAGTACTAGATTTTCGAGATTCTTTTTCAACAACTGGTTGAAAATGGATGGGCTGTCTGTGAATCCTTGTGGGATTCGACACCATGTTAAAACGCGATCTTCCATTTTAAAAGCGAAAAGATACCTGCTCTCTTCATCCAATGGGATTGAAAAGAAAGCCTGGCAAAGATCTATCACTGTGAACCATTCTGCTTGACATGGTATTTGAAACAGTATCACTGATGGATTCAGTACCACGGGACAACATGAAACGACTATACTGTTAATTTTTCGTAAATCCTGAACTATCCTGAACTTCCCGCTAGGTTTCTGCAAACCCATAATCGGGGAGTTACAGGGACTACCCACGATTTCTTTCAGTATTCCCTGTTGAATCATTGACTCGATCACAGGTTTTATTCCTGCAATCGTTTCCTGGGACAATTTGTATTGAGGCGTTCTTGGAAACTCGGCATTTGGCTTTACCATTATTTTTACTGGCTCTACCCCTTTAATCAATCCTATTTCTTCTCCCGTGAAATCCAATACCTCTGACGCTACTGTATCTCGTAAGTCTTGGGGAAGATCTTCTACTGTCAGAGTAGGATATAATTCTACACAGGATTTAGAATTGGCTACCTTGAAAGTAGCATCATCGTCTGTAGTCTGTACCTCCACTCCTTGCGGGGTGCAGTATATTGTGCAGTTCAATTTGCACAACAAATCCCTTCCTAACAGACATACCGGACTCGAGTCACAAACCACAAACTGATGCTCGTTCATATGGTTTCCTATCTTCACAGACACGGGTTCTGTCAATGGACTAGTCAGCCTTTTGTTTGCGACTCCTACCACCTGAATTGTTTCCCCTGACATCGGCAAGTCCGGAACCACCGCTGATCTCAGAGTTGATCGAGTAGCTCCAGTATCCACTAAGAACGTTGTAGGACACCCTGCCACTTCTGCCTCAACAAACGGTCCTCTCTGATCCACCTCTAGGACTGCCCCGAGGGTACAGTCTTCTTCACTACTCACACGTTGCCCTGTCAATGGATCAATATAATAACACTTTTCTTCCTCGATAAAGAGAGGCATTTGTTTAAAGACCTTTCCCCCTGTCGCTACTTTCGGTGGCTGTGGGAACTGGGCCCGTGGAGCCGAAGTCCCCCCTTTGGCCACCTTGCTTCCTGGAACTGTCACCTTTGGAGCTGGAACTTCTTGAACCTGCTCCTCTACTTCTAGCTCTCCATTTTCAGGGTTAAAGGGACACTCGCGTCGCCAATGTCCCACCTGGTGACACAAATGGCACTTTGTCGTTTTCTTTAAAGTGGCAAAGTCTACCCTAGGTCTCTGCCCTTCTTCATTATCTTTGTTCTGACCGTTTGGTTTTCGTCCCATCGTCCCCGTTCCCTGTTTCTGCTGTCCGCCCTTCCCGGCTGACTGCATTTGCACCACCATCAATTTCTCCTTTAGATTCTTGGCTTTAGAATCTATTTCGTCACTACAGTATCTCGCATACCGCAGGATCTCATCTAGTGGTTTGTTTTGCCAGCATATTAAATGTTGCTGAATCATCAAACAAATATCAGGTCTCAACCCCAAAACAAACTTTGACACAAACTGCCCTATATCTTTGGGATCCATTACATCGAGTCCACTGTATTGTTTGAATGTTTTCAATAATCTCTCATAAAACTCGTGCACTGTCTCCTTGGGTTCCTGCCTCGTTCGGTCTATTTTGACCCAATCTATGTCCTGTGGTGGTACCTTATCTTTCAGCCAAGCTATTACCCTTTCATACTTTTGCATGACAATCTCGGACGGTCCATTAGTCCGAACATCCCTCACTGGTTCAGTATTCGGCCATTCAACACTAGTCTTGCATGGTGTCCATAAGTCAGATGGAACCACAATGTCAAACAATGTGTTCAAATCAATCCACAATACCTTCGAGATCTTTACAAACCTTTCTACCTGCTTATACCACTCTACTGGATTGTCCCTTAACTTCGGAAATGAGTTGGTAAACGCAGCTAAATCTCCTCTACTCCAGGGCACATGTACATAATTTCCGTTCGATATTTCTCGCAAAGGGAATGCCTCCATCTGCATTACCCTTCCCTCTGGGGTCATTACACTTGTACTCCGTCTAACGGTGCCCTTTTTCGACCACCTCTCTTCCCATTTGTCCAGTTCTCTCCACACTCTTATTCCTGATACCAACTCTCTTATGTGTGTTTTTAATCCAGTAGTTCTCTTCTCATCTAGGTCTTGGTCTGAGTACTGCAATCTGTGGTTACTCTGCAATGCCCTTGTCCTAGATAAATCTACGGCATATGTGTCTGCCAAACTGGTCAGTTTCTCATGAAACGCTCTAGCTTTCCTAGTAATATCCTTTGCCATGAACAACAGCTCATCCTGTTCATACAATTCTATCCTTTCTAAAGGCAATGTACCATCAATTATCTCATCGACATCTGATTTTAAACTGGTGACATCAAGTCTCTTTGCCTTAATTTCAGCTTTCAACACACTAAATTTAGTTACTCCATCCGCATCTCTCCCATCCCAGCTCCGAGATCTACGTTTAGGCACTGGTGAGTTATAGGGAGTCCTCCCCTGTTCCCTTCTCTCTAGGTCCCATGCCTTTCCATCTTCTCGGGGTGGATGGTGAAACACTCCTTCACGCCTCATAGCCCCACGTTCCCCATCCTGTCTAGTTTCACGAGATGCATGGTAAGATATTCCGTTACTCCCTCTCTCCTCACTACTTCCCTGTGATTCCTGATTATTCGAGACATGGCGGGACCTATCACTGTTCTCCTTTCTCCAATGTTGGACGTCTTCTCTGAGTACATGATGAAGGCACCTAAACCTATTCTGAAAAGCATGTACCATTTGGTCTCCACCTTTCTCCCAGAGACGGGACATCTCCTCACACTCTACACTCCTACCATTTTGCTCCTGTTGTTCCCTCTCATCCGTAGGACGTGTAACTCCTCTATTCTCCTGACTTTGGCCTTCCCGCCCCTGACTGCTTTCGCTGGCCCCACAATGAGATACAGTCCCGTTATCTCTGCTTTCCCATTCTGGTTCTGTTCTTGACCTGTTACTCGGGGTTACTGCGGACCCATCCCATTCCCTCAAATCAGCTCTTAATTCTGTATAGGACTTTGGCCGCGGTCCCCTTAGGTCCATCGGTCCTCTCTGACCTCCCTGTCCTGTGTTGGGACCTACAGTTATCTCTAATGGGGTGTTCCACGTTACCGAACCTGTCAATTGCTTCCATGCATTTGTCACGTTATTCCTCCTTTCCATCTCGATCCTTTCTTTATCCAATTGCCTCTGTTCTTCCTCTCTATCCCTCTCAGGGTTATAGATCGATACTATAGGTCCTATGGTAACAGGCACTTGAAGAGCGTCTGGCAATCCAAAAGACTCAACCCTTTCGGTGGCTGGCGTTTTCTGCACCACAAACCTTCCCACTACACTCTGTACTGTACTAGGTTGAGGTGTCTCCCCACCTTTGATAGGTGTCCATTCCGATATAGGGAGTGGTGTATACCCCTCTATGGCATTCCCATCTTCCCTTGCGAGCCCTCTATCTTCAATTTCCTCAACTCTCGGAGGTGGTCTGTCCATCAATAATCTATTTATCACATTGTCCTCCGACTCGCTCTCCTCATCCTCTTCCATGAGGTTCCTCCCACCTACCACCTCCCTCATTGGATACAACTTCTCCACCTCAATAGCCTGTACCCTCCATCTCTTTGCCTCCTCGTCCCATTTGGAATTTCGCACTGCTCTTACCGATCGCGTCAATCTTTGTTGACGCCTGTCCAAATTTCTATCGTGTGCCGCCCTAATCCATGCATTAAGGGCCTCAAACTGTGTTGGTCTAGGTGAAGGTTTCAATGAGGACATGGTTGCTTTTAGCCGATGTAACACCTCTAGCTTAAACGTTCCGTACTTTGGGAACTGCATTTCCTCGTTTCCTTCCGTAAGCTTATTCCAAGCCCCAATCCACAATATCGTATGCAGCCCCACATTCGCTGCCATATAATGAGCTGGTGTACCCTCCGGCGGTGCCTCTTCCCCGTAATAATGTTCACTTCTTTTTCTTTTAAAAATCCCTTTCAAACACTTAAAACACTTCATGATTTCTCTTTTCTCCGTGTTTGTTTACCTCCTAATGACAATCTACCAATCACCGTGCTGTTTCCGCTAACTGGCCTATCCGATCGCGACTTTTCACTGACGTCGCACCAGCCGCCCAATCGCGTCGCGGCTCTTGCCGACGTCACACCAACAGTCCTATCACGTCGCGGCTCTTCACTCACCACCCTATCTCAGCGCGGCTCTTTTCTGACGTCACTCGTCCCCCTTTGCAGCAGTTCCCCTCCTTTTTCAGCTCGTCTCCTCGGTCACGCATGCATCTCATTCATACTCTGAAAAATGATTACTTCCGTCCAAGCGATCACCTTTCTTGACTGTACGCCCACAGTCTTTTCTGTAGTTGTCACCTTAACTTGACGAAATGTCTTTCCGCTTCCAGACAATCGCCTTCTCTGATAGGTTACTCACACACAGTAACTTTCGACCAGCGTCCGTTACTCATACGCTCACTCTTACACTCCCCCTATCTCGGTCCCACGGCGGTCAATGGTACCTCGTGACCTCCGTACTATGGTCGACAACTACTCTGGATGTTCGATACACCCAAAACCACTTAAGCTCTGGCCTGAACTTAAGATTTTCCAGTTCACCCGTTTACCAGGTAACCGGTTCACCAGGTTGCGCGCGCTCACAACCTTCTCTCATTCACACTACAGGCATTCAACTCCGCAAGACATTACAATATTAATACAACACAAAACACCGCAATCTGTTCACGCATGACCCTTGTTATACTCACTCTCCTCCGATACTGCTGCTTTTCTCGCACCGTCTGCACCTTCGGCGCACGATTCTTCCGCTGCTCGTCTCTCGATGTCTAGGGGCCTTGGGGTAAACTAACCTCTCTAGATTACCTTCCTCAAGAAGATAACCATCCTACTCTGCTACCAACTGTTAACGCGGGATTACTGGTTACTAGTTACCTTACCAGATCCCAAACCAAGTCGACTGGATCGTTGGTACCTGTCATTGAGTAAAAGGCAATCTAACAATAATTCAATCTATTAAGAACTTACACCACTCTAAATGACCACTGACCAAGATTAAGTTTCAAAGATTTAATATAAAGTCAAAGATAACTGAAGATACAAACTTCTCAAGATGAGATTCAAAAGGTAAACTGGTATCACTATGAACATGAATTCTTTGAATAGTCTAAGTCTACAAAACAGAATAATGAGTACAAGTTCAAAAATCATGAGCGTTGCCAAAATGGATACAAGTTGCAACCTCAAAGTCATTACAGAAAGAAAATTCAGGTTAGTCTGTCCCTACACTACACTAAGTGACATCCCTACTTAACAAGATCTTTACCCCTCTAGGTGTCAGCCGTGGTGACTTCCTAAGAAGATCACGCACTTCTCTTTGTCTCTTCTCTGATAATGGGTCTCTCCTGGTCAGTCTATCTGCCTACCCATCCGCTTCCTTAGGCTCCCAAAATCATCTGCTCTGCTCTTCTCCCGGGTCGCTTTCCCTAATACCAAATCACATTTCCGATAGGAACGCCCCTTGGGACGCCCCTCACGTGGTACATCTTTGCGCGGTAAACTCCATGATGGTACTCTTCAAGACCCTCGTTAAAGTTGACCTTGGTTCCCAGACTTCTTCTCCAGTGCGCCTATACCCCCTGAAATTCCTGAAGACTCCTACAGGCCTGCGCCAAGCGCCACTGAACAAAGCTCCATTCATTTCGACTGATTAGGACCCCTCGCACCTGCATACAGGCCATCCTACAGTGGGCCTCAAATTCCGGGCTCCACCATATCTATAGGTCGTAAAGCAAATGCAAAGCTCTGTACTTGGCACCTCTCGGCTTCTCCTCTAACGAGCACATTGCACATCAAAGGAACAACATTATCAGTTCGGGCCTACTTGATCTACATGAAGCGGGTCCCTGCATTCTGGAAACCTTTAACTTGATTTAAACAGCATTCTTAACTAACATATATTTCTTAAAGCAACACATCTGTAAAGCATATATTTCAATACTAAATTCGATAATACATTTTGAAAGAACCACGTTAACTCCACCTCACATTATTTTAGCAGCACGTTTAGATTTTCTGTGAATTGCCATGAGGCCTACACAATATACTGGACTGCAAGTTTCCACTTAACTCTTACATGATTCCTTTAACATGAGAACGTGAGGTTTTCATATTCATTCCAACACTTCTACATTAATCTCACACAGTTATGATTATTGTTACTCTACTTAAACATTCTATACATTTCACTACTGAATATAAGACACTCTGGTGCACAGCATATGTTAACTAACTACGTGCTTGTAAATATGATGCACTTATACATTTTTTCTCAGACTAGTGCTCTCTCATAATAAACACTGCTTTTAGCACATAGATGGGTTTGCAAAATAAAGCACTCATCACAAAACGTTGGTGAGTAATTTGCGACCGCTTTATGCAACCAGCCTGCATGTAAATCTGATCCAAAGACAAGAGGCGATGAGGAGCCCAGTCATCTGAAGCCTTACTTGGTGACTTGCTGCAGGCCCATGGGCCTTGCAGAGTCATCGGCACCACACCGTTGAATGCTCCCAGTCTTGGCAGGCACAGTGTTTACTGCAAGCTGCTGAACACTGGTCAATGCTTTTGTTAACAGGGCAGTTCTTCTTGCCAGGCATTCCACCTTATTGGCCCTTCAGCAGAAGAAGCGCTATTAATTCCTCATTTCTGAAGGAAACAGTCAAAATGTCTCTCTTGTCCTCACCTAAGACTGAGTGCTCAGGGCTCCGAGGGTGCCTGGCTTGCCAAGAAGTCATTGTCTGGTGTAGGTGTTGCCAAAGCCAGGCCTCTGAGTGGCATGCAGAAACTGGCGTGGCTAGGCCCAGAGAACAAACAAAGCCCTCTCTTCCTTGCACGGTGGGCTCTGGAAGCCAGACAGCTGCACTTGGCTTTCAAAACATGCGAGAGGGAGGGCAGAGCTGAGAGGAGGAGTGGCAAGCAGGGAGAGGGGAGGCAGCAAACTATGGCTACCACTAATCCCAAGCAGTACCATACAACACTGGAGTTCCATACTTACCAGAGGGGGCTCTCTACTAAACACTACACTGTGAGAGCCAGTAAGTACTTTTCCCACTGGCGTTAAAATAAAAAAGGTTTTACAACAATCAGATGCCACTAATTGTTAGTAGTGGTGAAGCCTGACCTTGAAAATGGCTGCACCTGTGTTAAAAGGAGTACCACTTAAGGTGGACACCCAAAAAACCCCTATCAACATACCAAGGTCATGTGAGAAACTTGCCCAAAGGCTATTGACACAAGTCGCTTGTGCAAGAAACCCTGCTAGGTCTGATCGATGCTAAGAATGAGAAGCAGGTTGTGACACTGTGACAAAAACAAACGACCCAAGAAAAACCAACACAGTTCCGTAAACTTAAGCACAGATTATGCAAGCAGCTGAGGAAAGGTGGCCCTGACTGGCGCCAATGCAGACATCCTAGAGACACCCCCAGCACCGCCTGTTTATGGAGACCTGCCTTATGATCCAGTGTACACACTTCAGGAATCCCTGGGGCTGATCAGAAAGCAGCAACTTTCATAATTAAGTTGAGCATTTTTGAGTTCTTAAAAATGACAGCAACCAGGTGACAATTTACATAAGTGGGTTTAAGTGAGACGTCCATTTCAGTAGCTGCCCTGTCGAGAGGATGTAATCAGACGGGAATTATCACATTATTATCACAACTTAACCTTGTTGATATGGTTATGAAAGGCTTTTTCCTTTTCCTTTTTGTCCTTTTGTGTTGTTTTATTGTGTGTGGAGAGTACTCACGACCAGTGCTACTCACCCAGGCGTGTATGTACCATTGTGTGTTTGCACACATCAGTGTGTTGTTCTGTTATGCTCATCACCTGGTATAACATACGAGCTGGAATAATGGTGGCAATTCTTGGCATATTCTGGGCGTCCATGGCATGATGGTGTCCACCCCTGGTAAAGTGTTGGCCATGACATAACATTGAATATTCTTGGCTCATGATAGGCATTCCTTGCATCAGGGTGCCAAGCAGTGCTTAATTTGTAAAACAAAAAACAAGAAGTGCTGGGCACTGTACGCATCCCCCCTGCCCTAGTGGGATGGTGAACTGCCTTAAGAGACAGGTGGTCTTCACATACGTGTATAATTGATTCCTGGCCTCTGTTCAAGGATTTCTTTGGGAAAACTACCCGACTGCCTGTCTCTGCCAAGTATATTGTTTTTTAATTGTTATTTTTGCTTTCTGCGCATAACTCACTCGTAAGGGAGTAGTCCTGTGTGTTATATATGTGGATGTGAGCCTAGCAATAATGTCTAGGAGCTGAGTACATGAGCAAACATTGAGGCAGCTGTGATATCCTGTACTAACAACCTGAAATGTAAGGTAACGTGATTCTTTCTTCATTGCTTCGTGATCCTGTGAGACACCATGTACTGTGAGGCTTGTGCAATTTTGAATAAAAGACAAGTTAGCAAATATTAATATTAATAAGGGATCGTCAGGAGGCCACCGCTGTTTGCATCACACATTGCCACTATAAGTAACACAATCCCTAACCATCACGCTGCTATAAGTGTGACAATTCAGACTTTTTGAGGCTGCCAAAGCTTTAAGAATAGCTTGGGCGGCAGGTATTAGTTTTTTTAATGCATATTGAATTAACAAACAACAGTTCTTCTGCTCATCTTTAAATTGCACAAACAGCGCCACCATGTGGCAGCTGTCACAAGTGAAGGTTCCAGCAACTAAGTGCTGATGTTGGCAATTAAGTGCCGGTACACAGCGCCGGAAACCACCGACTCAAATTAAGCACTGGCAAGCACTTTTGTTTAGCAGATTTTGGCATAACAATGATAATTTATGGCACATAATATGGTAATACCAAGGCATGCAAGGCAAAATTAATTGATGGTGGTCATAAATGTGAGTACGTGAGAACAATAACACACTGATGTGGCCCCATACATAAATCTACTAAAAATAAAAGCTAGTGCTTTAATCTGGGGTAATATTCTAGTATGAAAAACAAGCATTTGAAAGGAAAATATGTGTGATTTCATAAACGGAAATGCAGATGTTTGAAAATATGATTGCATTAAAAAATATATAATTAAATGTAACATTTGATTCATATTCATCTTTGCAATCTCAGAGTTAAGCCTGCAAGGTGGTAGTCTCCAAACCTGTAAAATATGTTCAGCACTTCTATCCATAGCCTGAGATTGTAAGATTTGTGTTTTCAACGTTTTTGATCGCACACCTTTCGAGAAGATTGCCAGTCATGATGTGAATGTGAATGTACTCTGCTGGGACAGGGTAAAATCATTAAATGAAGTTAAATGTAGGGTGACATTTTTTATGGAAATGGCTAGGCCACATTAACAGAGCAGCTCATACACATAATGCTTTTTAGACATTTTTAGGAAAAGTGTGCTGCACATTTCACCATTTTGCCAACATGTTCTCAAAATTTCACTGAGGTCCCCCAACAACTTTTTGGGGGTACTAGGCTTATTTAGAAAACATGAAAAATGTTGGAGTTCCTGTGGTCCTATGAAACCTATGTATTTTTTGTTATATCAAATATGTATGAAAAATGTGCTGTAAAATGCAGCACTGGATTTTCCCCCCAAATATATATATAGGAAGCCAGGATCCTTCTCTTCTTTCAGTCACATGAAGCAGTTCAGTGCACGTATTTGCACCCTACCACTTTCAAGATCAGCAGCCTTCCCTGCTCACTAACTTAAAAAAATCTGTAGCAACAAATGTGAGCAGACGCGACCTAGAGGTGTGAGTTTTAGTTTTGTTGATGCTTTGTAGGAAAGAACTGAGTGACAGCGAATGATTTTACAGAGTCTTAGAGAAAAGGGTATGAGAGTTCTGCCTTATTGATTTTTTGCAGTGAAAATAATTTTGAAAAAGGCCAGGCACTTAAATATATAAAAACAGGAAATAAGGGGCATATTAGCAAGGGCAGGCAATATCATTATTGCCGCTTTAGCGTCTGTTTTTGGACGATAAGCGGCGATAATTATATCGCAATATCATCAAGGACAGGCTAGCGCGTGTTTCTTTGATGTAGAGACCATTTTTTCACAGCGCTAATGAGATGCAAAGAAGGCGTGAAAAAAACACATGAAAATATCCCGAAGGCAGCTACGCGATATTAACAAGGTGGTGCAGCGATAAAAAAAAATCACGCTACCTCTGCTTTAGTGCTGGAATTTAGATTAAATTCCAGACTAAGGCATACTAATAATGGTAGATGGATTATGCTGATATTACCACAGGGTCGTATCAGCAATGTTATCGCTGTTTTCCATGGAACATCGCTGGAAAACCAGCGATGTTCCATGGTAAACACCTCTATCGTTGAAATATTATCGCCATAGCGCTATGTATTGTTAATATAGCATTATCATGCCAAATAATTTTCCGCGATAGCCGGCGATAATATTTCTACCGCTATGTGGGGCCAGCGATAATTGTCGCTGGCCCTTGTTAAGTCACATCCCCAACAATGTAATAACTTTAGTTTGACTTGCTCAGGAGCTGTAACAAATCATAGACTGGTTTAATCTTGTAAAAACCAGGGAGAGGACTGCCTTCCCTGCTTGTTGCACTGAAGGATTCCTGAAGGTCAACGTGAGTACTAGAGAGAGTGTTTCCAGCTGGAATCCTTAAAGCCGGGCCTTTTATCGAGGTTTAGAGGTGCTAGACTCTTGCTGAGCCCAAAGTGCATAAGATGCCAGCCTCTGGCAGTAAGCCTGCTTGCAGTACTGGAGCAAGGATGTCTTGAGCCCTGGTGCAAGCAAGGGAAATGGACCATTGTAGTAAAATACAGCTATTATCAGGGTTCATATGGCCCTCGTGTCACTGGGCCTGCTGCACCAATGGAAGCCACGCCCCTGCCTGGTTGCCATGGAGAACGTCTCTGCAAAAGCTGGGGAGTGCAGAAGACAGAGTAAGTCTACCTGGAACAGAAGTAGTAGAGTGTTGCTCTACTGCCTGCAATATATGTAATTTCTCCCCGGTGCCTGTCTGCAGAATTGATCGCCGAGAGGCATGATGCGGAGTGTGTAGAGGACGTAAAGGACGCGAAGGCTGCGAGGGGACCCACCCATGGTTGGACTGGCCCTACCGTGCATTTGGGAGTTTCCTCCTGCAGAGTTCCTAGTATATCCAGAAGTTTTCAGGCAACAGTAAAAATGATAAGATAACTCCGGTGATTAGGGTACCAAACGGAGCTGCTCTGACAAAATGTGCCAGGGCTGCTTTGGGTTCCCATCCGGCCCTGGGTCCTCCCGGCTCCGAATTCTGTTCCCCTGCTTACCTCGTTCACCTTGTGCTTGCGGCAGGGCACGGAAGCCGGCAAGCTGGTGAGTCGGGTGGAGCCGGGGGCAGGTAACAGCCGACACTTGGCTGTGAAACGGTCGGTAGTGCACCCGGCCCAATTCAGGACAATCTTTGGTGCGTCTACAGCCCCAGTTGCCTTCAACCTTCAGCTGTGGAGAAAAGCGGGTAAGGCTAGAGTCTAGGGTGACCAATTGGTATGGGTGCAAATTCAAGACAGTGAGTGTAAAAATTGAGACAAAGGGTGAAAATTCAGGACAAAAATTCAGAACTGAGGTCAAAATTCAGGACAAAACTTCGGGACAAAAGGTATGTTTTACAGACACATCAGAGGCGGTTGGGTAATAGTATATAACTAAGTAAATAGACAACCACTTAAGTACAAGTCAAAATAAGTTTATATTAGGTTGAGACAAACGTACACTTCACAGTTCTTTAGTATGCGCGCAGCTTTGAGTAACTGTGCAGGTCTTTTTGTGATATTTCATATGATAATAATCTATTTATAAGGTCACTGCACTGGGTTGTCCAGTCTGATATTTTATTTACAGTTCATGGTCCTGAGCATGCATGTTTGGTGAGAGAAGTTGTCTGGAAGATCTGCTCGGATGGACTTTGTTAATAGCATCTAATATCTGAGTGCCATAGTGAGATGTAAAGCATCATGCATAGAATGTATCTAATTGGGACCTGCAATGCTGGACTAGAGTGCAGTCCTCCGAGTGGCCAGCTTTATGTATTAGATCGCTTCAAGCATTCCATTTATATTCAGCTGGTGGTGACTGGTATAGGAACTGGTACAGTACTGAGTGATGGATAAAACCCATAGCGGAGAAGTCTTGTATGCGGGTAAGAGATTACGCAGGAAAAGGGAGTTATTTACCAGACTGCATGAGCTATAATTGGCTGCACACTGCTGAGTGTATTGGGATTATTGTGGGTCAGAACATTTTCTATTGAAATGGTAGCAAAATGCCATCATGCAGTTTTACTGATAAAGCTATATTGTGCACAAATAATAATGTGTGAAAATGTGGTTTTAGCAAATATGTATCATTTGAACATCACCAAGTAAAGTGTCTTGATTCTTATGATCCTATTACAACTTTATTTCCAACACAGAAGTGTACCATTTGTGGTTTCCTAACTGCTGATATGTTATGAAACATTTGCACAGTTTATTGCAGATATTTAAAAAGTTGTTGTGTGTTACAAACAAACTAACAGCTTACAGCCTTTATTTTTGCACCCCCAAGAAAATTTGGGAAAACATGGTGCATTCTACAACACATTTGTCATTATATATCAATTATATGAGCTTCTAAAGCATAGTAAATAATGACTTTACTGTGCACTAGGATACGTCAAGCTTTAATGGGACTCTTCATTGATTCCCTCACTATCGCCAACAATGCCTCTCATCTCTCCACAGCCCCTCTCTCACATGTATTTCATTTGTTTTATATGGCCCTTCTCGTATGGGAAACATCCATTACAACACAGTAATTACATTGCACTGCTTTTACAACGCAACTGTTACAAAGCAACTGCCTTTACATCTCATGCCATTACAACGCATGCCATCACAACGCATGACACTGCAACGCATGCCATTACAACGCATGCCATTACAACGCATTATAAGGTAAGTAATGGAGAATTTTAAGTTTTAGGGTGGGTAGTATTCTTTGATATGCATGGTACTCATTCTTTGCAACAGGCATATTAACCCTCTGTGCTACCTTAGATGATTCAAAACTCCCATCTCGTTCCAGCCGGTACATTAGTCACCAGACACTCGTGAACCACACCTGAATATAAGTGAGGCCGCTTTTATTGTTGCCTGAAAACTGCTGGATGTACAAGAAACGTTGCAGTGTCGGCCCCCAGTAACAAAACCGTCCCCATACCCCCCATTCCAGCCTCCCAGGGAAAAGTTCAATGACAGGTACGGCCAGTCTGGCCTTGCTATCCACCCTCATATGGTGCCTCTCATCTTCACATAGACCCTCTCTCATGTGTATTTAGATGCTTTTATAGTGCTACTCATCCAAAGTATATAGGGCAGAGTGGCAGAGTGCGTTACATCACGCACATATTATATAGAGACAATGACTCATATAAGTGTGAAAGTCAATGTATAAGAAATGTTACTTAAGATAATGGGGGCTAAAAGGTGTAATCATTCTTTCACCCATCATTCAGTCTTTCGCCATTCATTCTGTCCTTCCATCTGTGTGCCCATCCTTATCCAAATATGATCAACCATTTACAAACCCATCTATCATGTATCCTTCCATCCATCATTTCACTAATCCATCCCTCCATCCACCCTTTCACCCTATCCATCCGTACACTCTTCCATCCACTCTTCCACCCATCCATCCATTTACTCATCCATCCATCCATTTATCCTTTCACCCATTCACCCTTTCAGTCATCCATCCATCCATCCATCCATCCTCCCTTTCTCTCTCCATCCCCCTTTCACTTAGCCATCCATCCTTCCACCCATCCATCTACTCATCCACTCAAGAATCCATCCATTGACCCTATCACTCATTCATCCTTTCACTCATCCATCCATCCTTTCTCTCATCCATCTACCCTTTCACTCCTTCACTTACCTATCATTCATTCATTATAACTTTATTCGGTTAATAAGAGGTAACCATAAAAGTGTACACAAGAAATTTCATGACAAGTAGAATACATCATAAAATTACCTTACAAAAAAAAGGGGAAGCAATCACAAATAGATGACAATAATTAAAAGTGAGATTCCTCACATACAAATTGATTTCCGCAGTCTAAAAACATTTTTATAAAATTCAGAAATAGATACCACAGTCAATACAGTGTCTAATTTCTGCATTGCTAAAAAAGCTGGGCGACAGCGGTTGACTTCCATCTCCTTTAGTATGGGAATAATCAATCTCCTCCGAGGAACTACATAAACTTTACAGAAGAATAAAATGTGAATGTCCGATTGTTTGGATAGATCGTCACACGGGCATTTAATTAGATCACGAGACCAGATGTTTGTAACAGGGAAACTTAAAACTCTAAACAGCATATTTAATCTAAACCGTGTTAAAACAAACCTCTCATGTTCATTCATCGAGAGGGTTAGATTGGGTTGTAATTTACCCTGGGTCATTATCAATTGGTGTGCTAATACAGTCTTTTTCTTTATTTCCTGGCTAGCTCTTTTATCTTCCAGATATTTCAGACACTGTTTTTTCAGTATCTTCCTCGGGATATTACACATTGAGAGAGGATCATCATAGTATTTCTGACAACCCATATTTACAAGAAAATCTTTTATGTAAGTCAGCCATCTTATCCTACTCACATGTTCTAAACTTCAAACATCCAACATGATAGTGCGATTCATCACACATTCGTCGGTAGTCCAAACCCTATGTCAAAGAAGTATTGGCTGGGCCTTAATTATATATTCAATGTATGGTTGACCGAGTTCCGTGTGGCTAATGTAGCTTGAGACACTCTCAGGTACAGCTAAGATGTATCTCAGAAACATATTTTCCTCAAGTTGGATGGATTTTATGTTAGCATATCCCCATAAACCTGAGCCATAAGCAGCAATTGATATACATGTAGCGTTAACATTTTTTAAAAGTTCACCAGTTGCCTGAAAACTGCTGGATGTACAAGGAACTTTGCAGTGTCGGCCCCCAGTAACGAAACCTTCCCCTTACGCCCCATTCCATCCTCCCAGTGAAAAGTCCAATGACAGGACCGGCCAGTCTGGCCTTGCTATCCACCCTCCAATAGTGCCTCTCATCTTCACATAGACCCTCTCTCATGTGTATTTAGATGCTTTTATAGTGCTACTCATCCCAAGTATATAGGGCAGAGTGGCAGATTGCGTTACATCACGCACATATTATATAGAGACAATGACTCATATAAGTGTGAAAGTTAATGTATAAGAAATGTTACTTAAGATAATGGGGGCTAAAAGGTGTAATCATTCTTTCACCCATCATTCAGTCTTTCGCCATTCATTCTGTCCTTCCATCTGTGTGCCCATCATTATCCAAATATATTCAACCATTTACAAACCCATCTATCATGTATCCTTCCATCCATCATTTCACTAATCCATCCCTCCATCCACCCTTTCACCCTATCCATCCGTACACTCATCCATCCACTCTTCCACCACCCATCCATCCATTTACTCATCCATCCAGCCATTTATCCTTTCACCCATTCGCCCTTTCAGTAATCCATCCATCCATCCATCCTCCCTTTCTCTCTCCATTCCCCTTTCACTTAGCCATCCATCCTTCCACCCATCCATCTACTCATCCACTCATGAATCCATCCTTTGACCCTATCACTCATCCATCCTTTTACTCATCCATCCATCCTTTCTCCCATCCATCCAACCTTTCACTCCTTCACTCACCTATCAATCCTTATGTCCATCTACCCTCCCTCTCACTCACTCATCCATCCTTACATCCATCCTTTCACTCATCCATCCATCCATTCACCCTTTCACTTATCAATTCATCAATCCAACCATCATTTCACTCATCCATCCACACATTCACTTAGCCATCATCCACCCTTTCACTTATCATCCATCCTTTAACTCATCCATCCAACCGTTTACCCATCCATCTACCCTTCCACCCATACATCTATATATTTACCTTTTCTCTCATCGATCCTTCGACTCACTCATCCATCCAACCTTTCTCTCATTATCCATCCATTCACCCTTTCATTCATCTATTCACCCTTTCACTAATCCATCCTGCCATCTACCCATCCCTTCACTTACTCACTCACACACCTGTTCACATTAAGTATGAGCTGCGCCTTTGTCTGCAGAGTTGCAGGCAGAAGAGACCCATCAACAACTCCACCACCACTGTGGTTCATAAAGCAATTGTGGGGTGGGGGAGGGTTCACTATGCCCCTGCACATAAGCAATCTGAAAAAGTGGAAGTCATGAGTCATGCATGGTGCACAGTGCCATAACGTGAGGTGATTGTGACATGGTGTTGTTTCTGGGGCCTTAAGTGGGATGAAAAAACTGGAGGGTCTCTCCAAAGTGGGTGTTCAATGCAATTAAGGGCGTGGCCTAAGCTAAAAATCTTTGTTTAGTATAGTGTGCCACCCAACTGGTATTTTGCTGCTTCAGTCATTGCATCCAGATATATAATACAATAAGTAATGTTACACCTACAACAAGCCAGAACTGTTGGCTTTGTCAATGGTTGTTAGTTGCATAAAGTAAAAAATCAGCAACCATGGCTTTGTTAAATATAATATTGAAAATGTGTCAGTTCTAAAATAATGAGACTGTGAAAGAACTATAACCCCTTCTTTTTAACTTGTTTCACCAACTTTTTTTCATTAACTGGATCCTCATATAACAGCATGGGCGTTTTTGTACATTTCTTCCATCTGACAGACTGCCCTGCCCTCGACCGAAGCAGGAGGAGGCCCACCACATGCAGTAACAGCCCAGACTGGTCCATTTTCATTCTGTATTTGGCAATCAGCCGGCATACAGAATGACAATGGGAGGAGTGGGGCTGCTATTGTGCTCCGAGGATGAGTGTGAGGCAGGCCCATCAGGGAGCTGAGGCATCTCGTAGGTCAGGGTTACTCAAAGTACGGCCCGCGGGCCAGTAGCGGCCCGGCAAGCCTTCAGTGGCGGCCCGCGGAGCTTGAGACATCGCACCTGTGTGTGTTTTTTTTTTAAATCTTCAGCAAACCCCTCGGGGAGCAGGGGTGCGAGTCAGAGACACTGCTCTGTGGGGGCCCGGGCGATTCCAGCCACAGTCAAGAGTGGAGCTGCAGGGGCGCTAAGAGGTGAACATAGCCTCATTAACAAACAAATGGTCGTTTGAAGACCTGTAAAGTACTGGGGTGCCCGGGAGGCTGTGTCAGCCAGGCTGACACACAGGGAAGAGAGGGTGGGAGGGGGGAGGACAGCAGGAACTGAGAGCCCAGTGAGTAGGGAGGGCAGAGCAGGGAGTGAGAGCCAGGTGAGGGAGGTGGAGGGCAGAGCAGGGAGTGAGAGCCGGGTGAGGGAGGTGGGAGGGCAGAGCAGGGAGTGAGAGCCGGGTGAGGGAGGTTGTAGGGCAGAGTAGGGAGTGAGAGCCGGGTGAGGGAGGTTGGAGGGCAGAGTAGGGAGTGAGAGCCCGGGTGAGGGAGGTGGAGGGCAGAGCAGGAACTGAGAGCCGGGTGAGGGAGGTGGAGGGCAGAGCAGGAACTGAGAGCCGGGTGAGGGAGGTGGAGGGCAGAGCAGGAACTGAGAGCCGGGTGAGGGAGGTGGAGGGCAGAGCAGGAACTGAGAGCCGGGTGAGGGAGGTGGAGGGCAGAGCAGGAACTGAGAGCCGGGTGAGGGAGGTGGAGGGCAGAGCAGGAACTGAGAGCCGGGTGAGGGAGGTGGAGGGCAGAGCAGGAACTGAGAGCCGGGTGAGGTGGGAGGGCAGAGTAGGGAGTGAGAGCCGGGTGAGGGAGGTTGGAGGGCAGAGTAGGGAGTGAGAGCCCGGGTGAGGGAGGTGGAGGGCAGAGCAGGAACTGAGAGCCGGGTGAGGGAGGTGGAGGGCAGAGCAGGAACTGAGAGCCGGGTGAGGGAGGTGGAGGGCAGAGCAGGAACTGAGAGCCGGGTGAGGTGGGAGGGCAGAGCAGGGAGTGAGAGCCGGGTGAGGGAGGTTGGAGGGCAGAGTAGGGAGTGAGAGCCCGGGTGAGGGAGGTGGGAGGGCAGAGCAGGGAGTGAGAGCCGGGTGAGGGAGGTGGAGGGCAGAGCAGGAACTGAGAGCCGGGTGAGGGAGGTGGAGGGCAGAGCAGGGAGTGAGAGCCGGGTGAGGGAGGTTGGAGGGCAGCAGGGAGTGAGAGCCCGGGTGAGGGAGGTGGAGGGCAGCAGGGAATGAGAGCCGGGTGAGGGAGGTGGAGGGCAGCAGGGAATGAGAGCTGGGTGAGGTGAGACAGACAGCGATAGAGACAGACAGCGATAGAGACAGCGATAGAGACAGGCAGCGATAGAGACAGGCAGCGATAGAGACAGACAGCGATAGAGACAGACAGCGATAGAGACAGACAGCGATAGAGACAGACAGCGATAGAGACAGGCAGCGATAGAGACAGGCAGCGATAGAGACAGACAGCGATAGAGACAGACAGCGATAGAGACAGACAGCGATAGAGACAGCGATAGAGACAGGCAGCGATAGAGACAGGCAGCGATAGAGACAGACAGCGATAGAGACAGACAGCGATAGAGACAGACAGCGATAGAGACAGGCAGCGATAGAGACAGGCAGCGATAGAGACAGGCAGCGATAGAGACAGGCAGCGATAGAGACAGGCAGCGATAGAGACAGGCAGCGATAGAGACAGACAGCGATAGAGACAGACAGCGATAGAGACAGGCAGCGATAGAGACAGGCAGCGATAGAGACAGGCAGCGATAGAGACAGGCAGCGATAGAGACAGGCAGCGATAGAGACAGACAGCGATAGAGACAGACAGCGATAGAGACAGACAGCGATAGAGACAGGCAGCGATAGAGACAGGCAGCGATAGAGACAGACAGCGATAGAGACAGACAGCGATAGAGACAGACAGCGATAGAGACAGACAGCGATAGAGACAGACAGCGATAGAGACAGAGAGAGACAGACAGCGATAGAGACAGACAGCGATAGAGACAGGCAGCGATAGAGACAGACAGCGATAGAGACAGACAGCGATAGAGACAGGCAGCGATAGAGACAGGCAGCGATAGAGACAGACAGCGATAGAGACAGGCAGCGATAGAGACAGACAGCGATAGAGACAGACAGCGATAGAGACAGACAGCGATAGAGACAGGCAGCGATAGAGACAGACAGCGATAGAGACAGGCAGCGATAGAGACAGGCAGCGATAGAGACAGGCAGCGATAGAGACAGACAGCGATAGAGACAGGCAGCGATAGAGACAGCGATAGAGACAGGCAGCGATAGAGACAGGCAGCGATAGAGACAGACAGTGATAGAGACAGACAGCGATAGAGACAGGCAGCGATAGAGACAGGCAGCGATAGAGACAGGCAGCGATAGAGACAGACAGCGATAGAGACAGACAGCGATAGAGACAGCGATAGAGACAGACAGCGATAGAGACAGGCAGCGATAGAGACAGGCAGCGATAGAGACAGGCAGCGATAGAGACAGGCAGCGATAGAGACAGACAGCGATAGAGACAGACAGCGATAGAGACAGACAGCGATAGAGACAGACAGCGATAGAGACAGGCAGCGATAGAGACAGGCAGCGATAGAGACAGGCAGCGATAGAGACAGGCAGCGATAGAGACAGGCAGCGATAGAGACAGACACCGATAGAGACAGGCAGCGATAGAGACAGGCAGCGATAGAGACAGGCAGCGATAGAGACAGACAGCGATAGAGACAGGCAGCGATAGAGACAGGCAGCGATAGAGACAGACACCGATAGAGACAGGCAGCGATAGAGACAGACAGCGATAGAGACAGGCAGCGATAGAGACAGACAGCGATAGAGACAGGCAGCGATAGAGACAGCGATAGAGACAGGCAGCGATAGAGACAGACAGTGATAGAGACAGACAGCGATAGAGACAGGCAGCGATAGAGACAGACAGCGATAGAGACAGGCAGCGATAGAGACAGACAGCGATAGAGACAGACAGCGATAGAGACAGACAGCGATAGAGACAGACAGCGATAGAGACAGAGAGAGACAGACAGCGATAGAGACAGGCAGCGATAGAGACAGACAGCGATAGAGACAGACAGCGATAGAGACAGGCAGCGATAGAGACAGACAGCGATAGAGACAGACAGCGATAGAGACAGGCAGCGATAGAGACAGGCAGCGATAGAGACAGACAGCGATAGAGACAGACAGCGATAGAGACAGACAGCGATAGAGACAGACAGCGATAGAGACAGGCAGCGATAGAGACAGGCAGCGATAGAGACAGGCAGCGATAGAGACAGACAGCGATAGAGACAGACAGCGATAGAGACAGGCAGCGATAGAGACAGGCAGCGATAGAGACAGACAGCGATAGAGACAGACAGCGATAGAGACAGGCAGCGATAGAGACAGGCAGCGATAGAGACAGGCAGCGATAGAGACAGGCAGCGATAGAGACAGCGATAGAGACAGCGATAGAGACAGACAGCGATAGAGACAGACAGCGATAGAGACAGACAGCGATAGAGACAGGCAGCGATAGAGACAGACAGCGATAGAGACAGGCAGCGATAGAGACAGGCAGCGATAGAGACAGACAGCGATAGAGACAGCGATAGAGACAGACAGCGATAGAGACAGCGATAGAGACAGGCAGCGATAGAGACAGCGATAGAGACAGGCAGCGATAGAGACAGACAGCGATAGAGACAGGCAGCGATAGAGACAGGCAGCGATAGAGACAGGCAGCGATAGAGACAGACCGCGATAGAGACAGACAGCGATAGAGACAGACAGTGATAGAGACAGACAGCGATAGAGACAGACAGCGATAGAGACAGACAGTGATAGAGACAGGCAGCGATAGAGACAGACAGCGATAGAGACAGGCAGCGATAGAGACAGACAGCGATAGAGACAGACAGTGATAGAGACAGAGAGCGATAGAGACAGGCAGCGATAGAGACAGGCAGCGATAGAGACAGCGATAGAGACAGACAGCGATAGAGACAGGCAGCGATAGAGACAGCGATAGAGACAGACAGCGATAGAGACAGACAGCGATAGAGACAGGCAGCGATAGAGACAGACAGCGATAGAGACAGGCAGCGATAGAGACAGGCAGCGATAGAGACAGGCAGCGATAGAGACAGACAGCGATAGAGACAGACAGCGATAGAGACAGCGATAGAGACAGACAGCGATAGAGACAGGCAGCGATAGAGACAGGCAGCGATAGAGACAGGCAGCGATAGAGACAGACAGCGATAGAGACAGACAGCGATAGAGACAGGCAGCGATAGAGACAGGCAGCGATAGAGACAGGCAGCGATAGAGACAGACAGCGATAGAGACAGACAGCGATAGAGACAGACAGCGATAGAGACAGACAGCGATAGAGACAGGCAGCGATAGAGACAGACAGCGATAGAGACAGGCAGCGATAGAGACAGACAGCGATAGAGACAGACAGCGATAGAGACAGACAGCGATAGAGACAGACACCGATAGAGACAGGCAGCGATAGAGACAGGCAGCGATAGAGACAGACAGCGATAGAGACAGACAGCGATAGAGACAGGCAGCGATAGAGACAGCGATAGAGACAGGCAGCGATAGAGACAGACAGTGATAGAGACAGACAGCGATAGAGACAGGCAGCGATAGAGACAGACAGCGATAGAGACAGGCAGCGATAGAGACAGACAGCGATAGAGACAGACAGCGATAGAGACAGACAGCGATAGAGACAGACAGCGATAGAGACAGAGAGAGACAGACAGCGATAGAGACAGGCAGCGATAGAGACAGACAGCGATAGAGACAGACAGCGATAGAGACAGGCAGCGATAGAGACAGACAGCGATAGAGACAGACAGCGATAGAGACAGACAGCGATAGAGACAGGCAGCGATAGAGACAGGCAGCGATAGAGACAGACAGCGATAGAGACAGACAGCGATAGAGACAGACAGCGATAGAGACAGGCAGCGATAGAGACAGGCAGCGATAGAGACAGGCAGCGATAGAGACAGACAGCGATAGAGACAGACAGCGATAGAGACAGACAGCGATAGAGACAGGCAGCGATAGAGACAGACAGCGATAGAGACAGACAGCGATAGAGACAGACAGCGATAGAGACAGGCAGCGATAGAGACAGACAGCGATAGAGACAGGCAGCGATAGAGACAGCGATAGAGACAGCGATAGAGACAGACAGCGATAGAGACAGACAGCGATAGAGACAGACAGCGATAGAGACAGGCAGCGATAGAGACAGGCAGCGATAGAGACAGACAGCGATAGAGACAGGCAGCGATAGAGACAGACAGCGATAGAGACAGAGAGAGACAGACAGCGATAGAGACAGACAGCGATAGAGACAGGCAGCGATAGAGACAGCGATAGAGACAGACAGCGATAGAGACAGGCAGCGATAGAGACAGCGATAGAGACAGACAGCGATAGAGACAGGCAGCGATAGAGACAGGCAGCGATAGAGACAGCGATAGAGACAGACAGCGATAGAGACAGACAGCGATAGAGACAGGCAGCGATAGAGACAGACAGCGATAGAGACAGCGATAGAGACAGGCAGCGATAGAGACAGCGATAGAGACAGGCAGCGATAGAGACAGACAGCGATAGAGACAGCGATAGAGACAGGCAGCGATAGAGACAGACAGCGATAGAGACAGCGATAGAGACAGGCAGCGATAGAGACAGCGATAGAGACAGACAGCGATAGAGACAGGCAGCGATAGAGACAGCGATAGAGACAGACAGCGATAGAGACAGGCAGCGATAGAGACAGCGATAGAGACAGACAGCGATAGAGACAGGCAGCGATAGAGACAGCGATAGAGACAGGCAGCGATAGAGACAGGCAGCGATAGAGACAGCGATAGAGACAGACAGCGATAGAGACAGACAGCGATAGAGACAGACAGCGATAGAGACAGGCAGCGATAGAGACAGGCAGCGATAGAGACAGCGATAGAGACAGGCAGCGATAGAGACAGACAGCGATAGAGACAGCGATAGAGACAGACAGCGATAGAGACAGCGATAGAGACAGGCAGCGATAGAGACAGCGATAGAGACAGGCAGCGATAGAGACAGACAGCGATAGAGACAGGCAGCGATAGAGACAGACCGCGATAGAGACAGACAGCGATAGAGACAGACAGTGATAGAGACAGACAGCGATAGAGACAGACAGTGATAGAGACAGGCAGCGATAGAGACAGACAGCGATAGAGACAGGCAGCGATAGAGACAGACAGCGATAGAGACAGACAGTGATAGAGACAGAGAGCGATAGAGACAGGCAGCGATAGAGACAGGCAGCGATAGAGACAGCGATAGAGACAGACAGCGATAGAGACAGGCAGCGATAGAGACAGCGATAGAGACAGACAGCGATAGAGACAGACAGCGATAGAGACAGGCAGCGATAGAGACAGGCAGCGATAGAGACAGACAGCGATAGAGACAGGCAGCGATAGAGACAGGCAGCGATAGAGACAGGCAGCGATAGAGACAGACAGCGATAGAGACAGACAGCGATAGAGACAGCGATAGAGACAGACAGCGATAGAGACAGGCAGCGATAGAGACAGGCAGCGATAGAGACAGACAGCGATAGAGACAGACAGCGATAGAGACAGGCAGCGATAGAGACAGACAGCGATAGAGACAGACAGCGATAGAGACAGGCAGCGATAGAGACAGCGATAGAGACAGACAGCGATAGAGACAGGCAGCGATAGAGACAGCGATAGAGACAGACAGCGATAGAGACAGGCAGCGATAGAGACAGCGATAGAGACAGGCAGCGATAGAGACAGGCAGCGATAGAGACAGCGATAGAGACAGACAGCGATAGAGACAGACAGCGATAGAGACAGACAGCGATAGAGACAGGCAGCGATAGAGACAGGCAGCGATAGAGACAGCGATAGAGACAGGCAGCGATAGAGACAGGCAGCGATAGAGACAGACAGCGATAGAGACAGCGATAGAGACAGACAGCGATAGAGACAGCGATAGAGACAGGCAGCGATAGAGACAGCGATAGAGACAGGCAGCGATAGAGACAGACAGCGATAGAGACAGGCAGCGATAGAGACAGGCAGCGATAGAGACAGGCAGCGATAGAGACAGACCGCGATAGAGACAGACAGCGATAGAGACAGACAGTGATAGAGACAGACAGCGATAGAGACAGACAGCGATAGAGACAGACAGTGATAGAGACAGGCAGCGATAGAGACAGACAGCGATAGAGACAGGCAGCGATAGAGACAGACAGCGATAGAGACAGACAGTGATAGAGACAGAGAGCGATAGAGACAGGCAGCGATAGAGACAGGCAGCGATAGAGACAGCGATAGAGACAGACAGCGATAGAGACAGGCAGCGATAGAGACAGCGATAGAGACAGACAGCGATAGAGACAGACAGCGATAGAGACAGGCAGCGATAGAGACAGACAGCGATAGAGACAGGCAGCGATAGAGACAGGCAGCGATAGAGACAGGCAGCGATAGAGACAGACAGCGATAGAGACAGACAGCGATAGAGACAGCGATAGAGACAGACAGCGATAGAGACAGGCAGCGATAGAGACAGGCAGCGATAGAGACAGGCAGCGATAGAGACAGACAGCGATAGAGACAGACAGCGATAGAGACAGGCAGCGATAGAGACAGGCAGCGATAGAGACAGGCAGCGATAGAGACAGACAGCGATAGAGACAGACAGCGATAGAGACAGACAGCGATAGAGACAGACAGCGATAGAGACAGGCAGCGATAGAGACAGACAGCGATAGAGACAGGCAGCGATAGAGACAGACAGCGATAGAGACAGACAGCGATAGAGACAGACAGCGATAGAGACAGACACCGATAGAGACAGGCAGCGATAGAGACAGGCAGCGATAGAGACAGACAGCGATAGAGACAGACAGCGATAGAGACAGGCAGCGATAGAGACAGCGATAGAGACAGGCAGCGATAGAGACAGACAGTGATAGAGACAGACAGCGATAGAGACAGGCAGCGATAGAGACAGACAGCGATAGAGACAGGCAGCGATAGAGACAGACAGCGATAGAGACAGACAGCGATAGAGACAGACAGCGATAGAGACAGACAGCGATAGAGACAGAGAGAGACAGACAGCGATAGAGACAGGCAGCGATAGAGACAGACAGCGATAGAGACAGACAGCGATAGAGACAGGCAGCGATAGAGACAGACAGCGATAGAGACAGACAGCGATAGAGACAGACAGCGATAGAGACAGGCAGCGATAGAGACAGGCAGCGATAGAGACAGACAGCGATAGAGACAGACAGCGATAGAGACAGACAGCGATAGAGACAGGCAGCGATAGAGACAGGCAGCGATAGAGACAGGCAGCGATAGAGACAGACAGCGATAGAGACAGACAGCGATAGAGACAGACAGCGATAGAGACAGGCAGCGATAGAGACAGACAGCGATAGAGACAGACAGCGATAGAGACAGACAGCGATAGAGACAGGCAGCGATAGAGACAGACAGCGATAGAGACAGGCAGCGATAGAGACAGCGATAGAGACAGCGATAGAGACAGACAGCGATAGAGACAGACAGCGATAGAGACAGACAGCGATAGAGACAGGCAGCGATAGAGACAGGCAGCGATAGAGACAGACAGCGATAGAGACAGGCAGCGATAGAGACAGACAGCGATAGAGACAGAGAGAGACAGACAGCGATAGAGACAGACAGCGATAGAGACAGGCAGCGATAGAGACAGCGATAGAGACAGACAGCGATAGAGACAGGCAGCGATAGAGACAGCGATAGAGACAGACAGCGATAGAGACAGGCAGCGATAGAGACAGGCAGCGATAGAGACAGCGATAGAGACAGACAGCGATAGAGACAGACAGCGATAGAGACAGGCAGCGATAGAGACAGACAGCGATAGAGACAGCGATAGAGACAGGCAGCGATAGAGACAGCGATAGAGACAGGCAGCGATAGAGACAGACAGCGATAGAGACAGCGATAGAGACAGGCAGCGATAGAGACAGACAGCGATAGAGACAGCGATAGAGACAGGCAGCGATAGAGACAGCGATAGAGACAGACAGCGATAGAGACAGGCAGCGATAGAGACAGCGATAGAGACAGACAGCGATAGAGACAGGCAGCGATAGAGACAGCGATAGAGACAGACAGCGATAGAGACAGGCAGCGATAGAGACAGCGATAGAGACAGGCAGCGATAGAGACAGGCAGCGATAGAGACAGCGATAGAGACAGACAGCGATAGAGACAGACAGCGATAGAGACAGACAGCGATAGAGACAGGCAGCGATAGAGACAGGCAGCGATAGAGACAGCGATAGAGACAGGCAGCGATAGAGACAGACAGCGATAGAGACAGCGATAGAGACAGACAGCGATAGAGACAGCGATAGAGACAGGCAGCGATAGAGACAGCGATAGAGACAGGCAGCGATAGAGACAGACAGCGATAGAGACAGGCAGCGATAGAGACAGACCGCGATAGAGACAGACAGCGATAGAGACAGACAGTGATAGAGACAGACAGCGATAGAGACAGACAGTGATAGAGACAGGCAGCGATAGAGACAGACAGCGATAGAGACAGGCAGCGATAGAGACAGACAGCGATAGAGACAGACAGTGATAGAGACAGAGAGCGATAGAGACAGGCAGCGATAGAGACAGGCAGCGATAGAGACAGCGATAGAGACAGACAGCGATAGAGACAGGCAGCGATAGAGACAGCGATAGAGACAGACAGCGATAGAGACAGACAGCGATAGAGACAGGCAGCGATAGAGACAGGCAGCGATAGAGACAGACAGCGATAGAGACAGGCAGCGATAGAGACAGGCAGCGATAGAGACAGGCAGCGATAGAGACAGACAGCGATAGAGACAGACAGCGATAGAGACAGCGATAGAGACAGACAGCGATAGAGACAGGCAGCGATAGAGACAGGCAGCGATAGAGACAGACAGCGATAGAGACAGACAGCGATAGAGACAGGCAGCGATAGAGACAGACAGCGATAGAGACAGACAGCGATAGAGACAGGCAGCGATAGAGACAGACAGCGATAGAGACAGACAGCGATAGAGACAGGCAGCGATAGAGACAGACAGCGATAGAGACAGGCAGCGATAGAGACAGACAGCGATAGAGACAGGCAGCGATAGAGACAGACAGCGATAGAGACAGCGATAGAGACAGACAGCGATAGAGACAGACAGCGATAGAGACAGACAGCGATAGAGACAGGCAGCGATAGAGACAGACAGCGATAGAGACAGACAGCGATAGAGACAGACAGCGATAGAGACAGGCAGCGATAGAGACAGACAGCGATAGAGACAGACAGCGATAGAGACAGGCAGCGATAGAGACAGACAGCGATAGAGACAGGCAGCGATAGAGACAGACAGCGATAGAGACAGCGATAGAGACAGACAGCGATAGAGACAGACAGCGATAGAGACAGACAGCGATAGAGACAGGCAGCGATAGAGACAGACAGCGATAGAGACAGACAGCGATAGAGACAGACAGCGATAGAGACAGGCAGCGATAGAGACAGGCAGCGATAGAGACAGGCAGCGATAGAGACAGACAGCGATAGAGACAGACAGCGATAGAGACAGACAGCGATAGAGACAGACAGCGATAGAGACAGAGAGAGACAGAGGGAGACAGACAGAGGGAAGGAGGGAGACAGACAGACGGAGAGAGGGAGACAGAGGGAGACAAAGACAGACAGTCAGAGGGAGGGAGACAGACAGAGGGAGACAGACAGACAGAGGGAGGGAGTGAGGGAGACAGAGGGAGGAAGACGGAGGGAGGGAGACAGACAGACGGAGATAGACAGAGGGAGACAGACAGAGGGAGGGAGACAGACAGAGGGAGGGAGACAGACAGAGGGAGGGAGACAGACAGAGGGAGACAGACAGAGGGAGGGAGACAGACAGAGGGAGGGAGGGAGGGAGACAGAGGGAGGGAGACAGGGAGGAGGGAGACAGACAGACAGGGCAGATGGAGGGAGGGAGACAGAGGGAGGGAGCCAGAGGGAGGAAGGGAGACAGAGGGAGGGAGGGAGACAGACAGGGCAGACGGAGGGAGGGAGACAGAGGGAGATAGACAGTGGGACACAGATAGAGGGAGACAGATGGAGGGAGACGGAGAGAGGGAAGGAAAGAGGGAGGAAGACAGAGAGAGACACAGTGAAACAGAGAGAGAGGGAAGGAGGGAGCGAGAGATAGAGATAGAAGGAGGGAGACAGAGGGAGGGAGAGTTAGGGAGAGAGAGAGAGAGAAAGAGAGATGTGTGTGTATGCTGGTCTGTTGGCTCAGTGGATGAACGTGTCCGCTGCAGGGGCCTGTGTTCAACTTCATGGTCACAGTTTTTTTCTTTCTAGCCCCTTCCTCCTCCCCCACTGACCCCGCCTCCACTGGTGCGGCCCTCGGCCACAAACCACACTCCAAATTTGGCCCCCGAGAGAAAGTTTGTGAGTACCCATGTCGTAGGTGAACAGCGCTACTCCCTTCCAACTTCAAAATTACGGACAAAAGGCATCCATAAAAGTGATCATCACGGACAACGGACATGAGCTCCAAATCGCGTCCGGTCCGTGAAAATTGCGGATGGTTGGTCACGCTACTAGAGTTGCAGTACCCTCCACTGGGGCAGAAGCGGCTGGCGTTGGGCCAGTGTGGCTTGCCCCATCAGTGGAATCACTCACCTGCATCTTGCATCCTCATTACCCTGCAGTGGAGGACAAAAGTGGTCATTAAGGACGTTATTCCTTTACCTTTGTATAAGGAACAAAGAGGCACAATGAGGCATAACAATAACACAACAGCAGAAACTGGACAACAAAAAAATCCTAACAACATCATCAGCCACCTCTGCACCACCTTTCATCTGCACCAACTTGCTTTTACCAACTCTCACCTGCTCCTTCTCGGCTCTTCTCAGATTCTAGAAGAATCCTGCCCAACTGGAATACTTAGACGCATGCTCGTGCCCCTTCCATACAGACAGGGTGTGGCGGCACATGGACAATCCTTTCTCTAACTACTTACAGGCAACCAGGACAGTGCACTGTGGTAGTGTGACTTGTGCGGAACAACAAAAACTAAATAAATACAGCTATACAAAAGGTGGGGGGGCTATGCCTCTGCTGGACCCACGTGCTCGTACCCCCCAACCATTAAGCTTCCACCCATGCGGGTGGGGTAGTGGCATCGTCCACTCAAAAAAAAAAAAAAAAAACAGCTAAAACCAACAAACAAGAAGCAAAGATCAACAGAAAGGTTCCCCCTCAAAACCACAAACCTCAGAGAGGTTCCGTTTCATTCCCGCACAGGACAAGTGTGCTTGTTCCCCCCTCCCTGGCAAGGCTTAACAAACAGGTGGGGGGCGAGGTGGTGCCATCCACTGGAAGGCCATATCCACAAGCCCTAGAGAGCCAATATGGCCAGGGACTACCGAACATCCCCCTCCCCCGTCTTGTATTAAATCAACATTTATCAAAGATGGACATGAGAGGGATTTAATTCTTTGGAGGCGGGGGTTGTACAACCCACGGCCGTATTTATTAAAACATAAAATCAAAATTAGAAATTGAAATAAACAATATTTACACATTTTTACACGGAAAACGTAGCACAACATTTGATTACAATTAATATATACAGATATCAGATGGCTAACCTTAACATATTTCTAATACAAGGTATTTCCTATCCGAATCTAGTATCTGAAACCATAATCATACATTAATTACTTTTCTGCGTATCCTGTTTGGGCCTACGGCAAGGTCGCTAACTGGTGTCAGATCCATATCAATTATACACACCCTCCCGTAGGAGTGCGCATGCGCAGAGGGCCCGTTTACCGTGAGGGTGCTTCCAACCCCCGGTTACCTCTGTACGCTCCATTAACTCCATTAAAGGGGCCCCTTCCATTCTGCGCCGTTTAATGACGTCATCGTGCCGGTGCGGGTGGCTAACCAGCCTAAAGAAAGCGTGACTCCCCCCTCCCCCGCACCCATCCAACCAACCGGCTGTACCACCCCTGGAGTTCTAGGAAAGACCACTTGTTCCCCCTCTGGGCAACCCCATTCAAGAATGGCGCCAACCTCTAAGGACCTTAAATTTACTGCTCACCAATCATGACCTTACCGCCTGACCAAGGAATAGCAATAAATACGACAATTGATGACCTGTAAACGGGAAAAAGTTCTAAGGAACAAAATGAATCGTACAAGACACCTGTCATCCATTTACAGTGGGAATAAACATATGAACACCTTCATAACATAATAACCAATATCTGGTTTAGGGGATGGTGGGTGGGGAAAAAGATTACAGCCTCTTGGAGGCTGGGTGGGGCAGACCATGGAGCGCGGGTGACAGAGGCCGACTCCCGCACTGTGGTAAATAAATAATTAATTACCGGATCTATTTTTCGGGATACTCATATAAACAGATAGCTCAATATATAAGAGTCAAGATTCGAGGTAGCTGGAGTGTACAGGCTTTAATCAGGCATAAAAGGACAGGAACAGGACAGCCTGCATGGGAATAGGATGGCAGCTGCCGGGGGCAGGATCTGGGAATTGGGTAGCAAACTTTAATATCCGTGCACAATATATATAGTTAAACAAAATACATTACATTCAATACAGTGGGCGTAGCAGTAGGCGGAGTTTGTAGCAGTCGCGAAAGATAAGGCATAAAGTGGGTGTAACAAGAGGTGTGTATAGGGCGAATACATGGACATGTGATGCAAACGTAACAGAATATGTCATAAACGGGGTGGAAACATGGAGGGGGCTACCTGAGCAGCTGGGACCTCTAACCTAGTGGTGCGCGTAAACTGGCAATGACGTGTTACCAGGGAGAACTGGGGGCTATGACTTCTGCACTAGAAGAGGAGACGAAAGTCTGGAGGGTCAGAGCGACATGTACCTAGGCATATCTAGTATCTGGTGTTTATAGTACATGTTGATAGAATCCAAAAGTTATCAGGGTAAAGGCTAACAGACACTAAGACTGGTGCATGCATTATTCTATATGTAGTGCGTGTGCGAGGAATATTCTATGAATATGAATACAGTATTTCTCTTACATGGAGACATAAAGGCTAGACCATGACGGAAACTATTGATGCGATTCAGTAGCTTAGGAATGCAGAGAAGGAGGGCTGGACTGATAACTAGAATCATAACATACTCTTGGCAGACTGGGAGGCAGAGCCAGGCCGAGCCGGGCACTGCGAGGCATGAAGTAAGCTAAGGGTCAGGGATACAGGTGGGGGCTGTATCGCTCCTCGGAGAGGGTTCAGGAGACAGGAGCTGAATCTGAGTCCGGGCCCTTTTGAGGCCTAGAAACGGGGATAATTCAATGAATTAACGTGCATACTATAAAACGTGGCAACGTAGGTTTACATAGGCCTAATATTCGTTGTATTCACGAGGACTGGAAACTGGCATACTAGAGGTGGACACAACTGTAATTGCGTCTTTAATCGATCAGAGGGGAATACATGCATATCGATCATACACATATAACATAAGATGGGGAACACGTAGGCACATATAACATGGCAAAATTTACTTTTCCACATTCCCTCCTTGTGCCCTACGTTTCCATCAGGAAACATCTATATTCATGATACCATCTATCATTTCATATAGCATCATTTGCTCGTCTAGAATTGTCTTGGAACGGGACTTAGGACTAGGAATACAAGAGGTAGCGCACATGCCGCAAATCGCAGGGCCACATTGTATACAGAGGCAGCAACTGAATATGATCATTACTGCAATACCTAGGAATGACAATACTTTCCATCCCCAAGCAGATATGATATCCCAGAGCCAACCGGACCATGTCCAGGTGCCTGGATTCTGGTGTAACTGATGGGCAATTTTATGAAGTCTGGTTATAGCTGAATAAACAGACGGCGCGTTATTAGGAATGAAAATGCAGCAACTAGATCCGATGACTCTACATGCTCCTCCTCTATCGGCCAGTATGACGTCAAGAACGAGACGATTTTGGAGCACGACAAATCTCATAGCAGATTGCTCTTCAGTTAAGTTACCTAGAGCAGAAGTAGTCTCATTCACTACTGCTTCAAGGGTTCTGGTTAATCTACGTATTAACTTACTATTCTGGACAGGGCCTATAAAGAAGAAGAAACCTTTATTAAAGTCTGTATACTGTTCTAGAGCAGTTTCAGTTTGATCGACAATTGGGGACTCGATCTCCCTTCTATGTCTGACCTGTACTAGATGTGTGTTTCTATGATAATCAGATGGGGCTAGAAAAACTGGTGGCAGTAGGAAGGCAATGTAACATGTTCCATCCCAATCGAGGGGCAGACGAACATATGCGGTCTGACCACAAACAAAATAAGAATGACGTAATGCTTTGAAAATAGATTTCCCACTGTCACTATACTCGACAGTAGTAGTACAATCACTATGTCCTACATGTGCGGAACCATTATTTCTGACACATAATTCGCCTTTGACTGGTAGTACTGAAATAGCAGGTAAATCTGGAGTAGTATCAGACTGAACATTCAGGATCATAAAATTCGAAGAATAATTACCTAAATTATATACTTCATTTTCTAGATCTAACCCTGTTCTATGGGGAAGACCTTGCTTGTCTGGAAAACATGTTCTATTCAGAAGGGACATATCATTTGAAGATGACGTTAACATGGACCATGCTCCACACGAACCATTATGTGAAAACGGATAAGGAAAGAGTGGCAGAACTCCCTTCGGTGTCTGGAAAGGGGGGAGTCGACCACACACCCAACAATTAGTGGCATTGCTGGTCTGGTGTGAATAGTGTAACATTCGGATGAATGTATTATTGCGCATAGCAAGACGATAGGATAACTCGTGAGGAGGCAGATCACTAAATGTGTGCTCTACTGTAGCATTAGAAAACTTATTTACATGAGGAATTGGAAAACATAAATGCAATGCATAACTTGTGCAGGTAACCATCAAACTTAGAAACAATAGGAAACTTAGAATGACGATACATCGTATAGAGTTTTGACTAACTCTCTCACTATGGGGGTCTATCTCATACATGTCAGGGACCTGTCTAACCGTTTCACCCGAGAGGGACTTAGACAATTAAACTGGCTGACTTATTTTACTAGACCGGAGTTTCTTTTTATACTCCTGTTGCGGAGTTTCCTCTAACAGGGGAACTTTCAGTTCAGGATTTAGATCAATGTCTGGTTTCAGGCAGTCTTTAGAAATGGAACAGTCCTTAGAAGTGTCCTTTAAAAATGTCTTGGATCGGACTCCATGGAATTTCTTTACATGAGACAGATGGACCCAACCCTTGCGGCCTTCCAACTTCACGGCCGTACGGGTGGTCAGGAGGACAAGTCGCGGCTCCTTCCATCGAGGCTCCAGCGGACTTGAACGATCAAAGTTCCTGACCAATACGAGGCTTCCTGGAACGATTTCATGCGGTTTCACCTCGGTGTTGTCTGGAAATGCGGCGGCAACCTGTGAACGACAAGAGTGTAGGGCAGACATCAAGGAAGCTAGGTAATCTGTCAGCATATTACTGGAAACATCTGTAATACTGCGGGGTCTAGGTGTACCCCACATGTTTGGGGGGCGGCCGAATACGACCTCATACGGGGACGGACCTGATCTGGAATGTGCAACCATTCGTGTATAAAATAGAGCAACTGGCAGGGCAACTAGCCAGTCTACACCTTTCTCTTTGCATATCTTGGCAATACGGATTTTCAGGGTCTGATTATGTCTCTCTACGAGACCGGCTGCTTCAGGATGGCGCACACAATGGAACTTCCACTGGTACCCTAACAAAAGGGAAACATGTTTCATTAACTCTGATGAGAATGGCTGGCCGTTATCAGAATACACGACCCTAGGGAGTCCATAACGGGGAAAAAATTCACGAACCAACTGCTTGGCAGTGGTCGCTGCTGTGTAATCTGGAACTGGATATGCTTCTGTCCACCTGGACAAAGCGCATACAACTACAAGGACATACTTGAAACCTCGACATCGCTCCATCTGAATATAATCCATCTGGAGGACTTCAAAAGGGTGGTCAGGAGGTTGGAATCCACCTTGTTCCACCGGGACACTTTTACCTGGATTGAATTGACAACATATCATACAGGTACGGACTTTCTGCTTGGCTGCAGCTCGTAAGTGTTTGTTGAACCAAAGGTTCTGTATACTGTCTAACATGGCTTTTCCTCCTAGGTGTGCTGGACTATGTGCGGTATTGATAATGACTTGAACCATAGAGTCGGGGAGAAACCATGTGGCTTTTCCCTTCGTCAACCATCCCTGATCTGTCTGGACCCCTCCTTGTTCGGACCATTTCTTGATTTCTTCGGGAGTAGCATGTAACTGTATGTCTATGACATCTTGTGTAGGGTCCTTAACTGTCATACATGTAGTCTGTTCTGGAGTGGATGTCTGTGTCTTGTTAACTGGAATGTCTGGTGTCTGAGCTGTAAGCTTGGCTGTTCGATCTGCTAGATCGTTACCTTGGGAAATGATGTCAGTGACTTTCGTGTGTGCCTTGCACTTCATGATAGCGATAGCTGTCGGTAAATGTATTGCATCTAACAGAGCTTGAATGAGGAGACCATGCTGAATCTTGGTTCCATGAGAAGTCATGAAACCTCTCTCCTGCCAGAGCACTCCGAAGTCGTGTACAACTCCGAATGCGTAACGTGAATCTGTATATATGTTTACTTTCAGGTTCTTGGCACGTATGCAGGCTTGGGTCAGAGCAACTAGCTCTGCTGCTTGAGCAGACAGGGTGTCAATACGGTGTGTTTCAATAACTTCGGTTTCAGTAGTCACTGCATACGCGGCTACTAGTTCTCCTGTACTAGTTCTCATACATGAACCATCCACATAAAGTGTCAGGTCGGGATTAGGTAATGCAATGTCTGTCAGGTCTTGTCTTGGCTTGGTCATAGTGTTAACAATTTCCACACAGTCATGTGTGGCAGGATTTGGAGTAACTGACGGTAACAAGGTAGCAGGATTTAGAACGTTGCAGCGTCTGATTTCTATGTGTGGCTGGAACAGTGTCAGTTCATAACCTGTTAAACGTGCAATGGTCAAGTGCTGTGTCTGTGTTCGGTTTAAAAGAACTTCCACGGAGTGTGGAACTTGTACTGTCAGGGAGTGTCCTAATACTATGGAATCACTTTGTCTGATAGCTAGAGCTGTGGCTGCAACTGACTTGAGGCACGCAGGCAGAGCCTGGGCTACTGGATCTAATGTGCTCGAAAAATAAGCACAAGGCTTGTACTGTCCTGCTTGATCTTGTGTGAGAACAGATAATGCAGTACCATCACGTTCTGTGACAAAAAGTGTAAAAGGCTTACTGTAGTTCGGTGTAGCTAGAACAGGTGCTTGGCATAAGGCTTTCTTTAATTCAATAAAAACAAGTGTATGTTCCTGGGTCCAAGGGAGGACAGTCGATACGGCTGCATCCTGTGTCGTTAACTGTATCAGTGGCTTAGCTAGAAATGCATACTGAGGAATCCATTGTCTGCAATAAGAAGTGAGGCCAATAAAAGCTCGTACCTCCTTCTGTGTCTTGGGCTGTGGAAGACTCGCTATTAACTGGATACGGTCTGGTGTCAACTGCCTACCCCACTTGGACAGTAAGTGGCCTAAGTAGATCACTTGCTGGACACAGAATTGTAATTTGGAAGGGGACACCTTGTGCCCCTGCTCGGCCAGAAAATACAGGGCTGTAAGTGACGCTCGCTCGCAGTCACGTTCAGAACGGGCGGTGATCAGTAGATCATCGACATACTGGAGCAGGGCAGTGTCAGTTGGCATGTGGATATTGTCTAGTTGTCTCTTAAGTGCTTGACTGTAAATACTAGGACTTTCTGTGAAACCTTGAGGAGCTCGTGTGAATTTATAGCTTCTTCCATTTAAACAAAAACCAAAAAGGTACTGGCTGTCTGGATGAATCGGGACACTGAAAAATGCATTCTTGAGGTCTATGACAGTGAAAAATGTAGCTTCAGAATCAATAGCTGTCAATAGGGATGAAATATCTGGGACTACTGGATACTGAGGTATGATACATTTATTAAGTTCTCGAAGGTCAATCACTAATCGATATACTGGAGGTGCATTTGGATCAGTACGTTTCATGACTGGAATGATAGGAGAATTACATACATTGGAGTCAGTTTCTACGACCACTCCTTGAGCAATGAGCTCATCAATAATTTTGGATAAGGCTGTTACAGCCTCAGGTGGCAATCTGTACTGTCTGATTCGTGGCAGGACTATACCTTGCTTGAGAGTCACACGTTGGGGTGTGATGTGCATAAAACCTACATCAGTTGGACCTTGCGCCCATAAATGCTGCGGAACATTTAGTAACCTTGGATCAAAATCACGTAATACATAGTGACCTTTGAAGTCACGCAAAAACAATCGTATTCCTTCTGGAGAACAGCAAATAACTGCACCTAATTCTTTCAGTGTTTTAATGCCTAACAAATTTTCTGGACATGATTTCGTAAGTAACAAATCAGTAGTTCGGGACAATGGACCAACTTCTAGGGAAACTGGTTTTGAAATCTCGTTAACAATTGGCTTTCCTGAAAATCCAAGGGAAACATTTTTAGAGCCTGAGAGCGGAGCCCCTGGAACCTCGTCATGACTGATAGTAGTCCTACTTGCCGCTGTATCAATCAGAAACTTTCTGTCTTTCCCTAATACTTGACTGTGTACATAGGGACCCTCTTGATCTACAGGTATCTCGATGAGAGGCAAGCCTACCTCCCTCTCTAGGCTGTTTCATGAATACTGTTGATACTCTGGATACTCTGTCTGAGCATACTGGTACATTTGCTGTGTAACATGCTGTGTTGCAGCGATAGGCTGCGGTGCTGGAACTGTCTGTTGTGCATTCTGCGGTGACTGAGAAGTCTGTGAGACTTGTTCTGGTCTAGGCGGACGTGGTCTTTCTTTAGTCTTACCAGTAGCTATGTTGTGTTTCAGAACTGCACACTCGTTTATAAAATGACCTGGCTGTTTACAATAATTGCATGTCCCTTTAACGGGAGCTGCAGGATGACTGGCTTGATTCGGACCCCTCTTCTGACTGTCTTGTGGAACAGATTGTGCAACTAGTACTTTCATTTTCGTGTCTTTCATACGTCTCCTTTCGTGTTCTTGCTCTTCCCTGATTCTATTCTGGTGATACTGGAGCATTTGAAGCATTTGTGACGGGGTACTAGCTTGCCAGGTACTTTCGACTTTCAAAACTCGATTTTTAACTTGTGGGCTTGAATTCTCGACTAGTTTAGTAACAAAAAGATGAGGGTATGACTCGCTACCTGTCTTCAAACCACTGTTAATAATAAAACATTTTTCAAATCTAGAATAGAAATCACTAGTGTCTTCATCCTGTGTCTGTTTACATGCTGAGATTGCATCCCAATCTTCCTTTTTCGTGGATAATAACCTTGGCAAAACTTGTATCAATAACTCGGGCAATTCTTTACATTTGTCCCCAAGACCGGTACCTGGTACTCGTATTTTATCTTCAGCTTCTAGAGCTGTCCAATCTATCTTTTTCTCTCCCACCTCCCATTCTTTTTCCTTGAGTTTTTCATATACCCCTGCGGGCAACAGGACCTTTAACATTTTAATGATATCTGGATACGTGTATTCTCCCATACGGAGCATGTCTTTTAATTCGCGATGGAACCCTGCTGGATCTTTGTCGTGGCAGGGAATTAATTTCTTCATCTCTAAGAGTTCCATCTTTGTAATAGGGGTGTAAACAAATACTCGTTGCATTTCACCACCCGCTGTCCTAACTGGGTGTACTTCTCGTAACGGATGCTGTCTATCTATGTAAAAGGGTTTACTTTCTGGAGGTGAGATGTGAACAAAATGCGGATTCAGGAACGTTCTATATTTGTGGCGCTGTTCTAGAATGACACTAATTAAATCGGTACCTAAACCTTTCCATTTATACTGGAGTAACTCGTTCAGAACATCATGTAACGGACCTGGATCAGAATGTTGACCCTCATACAGTGTAATGAGGTGCTGGATCATATACATACCCACCAGTCGCTGCTCGGCTGGGGGCAGTTTCAGAAACATTTGTGCCACTATTTCGTCTGGAAAAGTGGTAGAATCAGTAGTCCATCGGACTGCTGATCGGGCTAGTTCTTGTTCATGCATGGTACTAAGTTCACTATAACCGATTCGTGATTTCAGAATGTGATCGGTGGCTTGGAATACTTGCTCAAGAGAACCTTGTTCTGGTGCTGGAGAAGGAAAAACTTTCTTGTGTTCTAGGTGTGAATGTCGGTCGGGAAGTCTAGTTCTACCTACATACGCTATTCTGGTGGGATTCTCGTCTTCTACCTCTTCAGTATCAGTGTTGTCTTCTTTCTCGCTTACTTGTGCTGCTTTGCGTTTCTCGTGTAACCTTATTATTTCCTTACGAATTTTCTTGTACATACTCTCTATACTACTGAGTGTCTTGTGTCTTCCCTCGGCTATGTGGTCACTCCACCTGGTCAGGACTTTCATTTCTTCCGGATCTTTATCCGGACAATCTTGTTCTCTTATTAAACAATTAATTAGAAACTTTAAAAGCATGAGTTGAATCTCGACTTTTCTTTGAGACATGGCCTCGCCAATACTTTCTGGATCTACTCCTGTACGGATGAAACGATATATTCTGTCTAGATATTCTTTCATATTCGGTAGGGTGTCCAAATATTCGGTCACCCGTCTTACACGCAATGAATACAGGACCATACCATCATCGCCTGGGACTGGATCATAACGGCATTCGGTAAGAGCTCGTTTGATATCTGCAACTGACTGATTTTTGGGCGACCGCTGTAACGCTCGGGCATGTAGCTCGAGTAATGTCACACGTCTGTGTTGGGGCGGGGTTCCAGGAGGACTTCCTCCCGAGGCCCCTAAACTAGAATCGTCGACGGGTATCGTACGGGCTGGCAGAGTGACTGATGTAGCGGGTACTTGTACTGTAGGCTGGACCGGGGGTACCGTAACAGGTGCTGCAACGGGTGCCCCGGTGGCTGGAGGAACAGGAATTACATTATTTACGGGAGCTGGCGGAACAGGATTTGCATATTCTGGGACTGTATCGTCCAAATAGGACGAGAGAAAAATATCAGCTGCGGTCGGTTTGTGACGTAGCTTAATCGGAACCAATGTCGGCGGAAAATTACATGGTGCTTCCGGGGTTGCTTTTGGCAAGCCCTCGGCAAGAAGAGGATACATACCCTTAATAAGGGCATTTCTCTGTCTGTCTGACTGTTCGGCTTTAACTCGTTCACCTACTTCGATTAATTCCCTTTCTTGGGCTCTTTCTGAGGATTCTCTACTTAATTCTGACTTTCTGATTTCTTTTTCGGTTCTTTTATGAGATTCTTTGCGCCATAACTCGATGGCATCTTTCTGGGACTGTCTGGATTTCTTTTTCCATAATGCTTCTTCTACTCGCATGATGCACTCGGCATCCCATGTGCCTGATACAGGCCATCTATATTTCTCTTCTAGATCTTTAGTATACTCGACCCATAAGTCTAGATATAATATGGCACTTATGCCATGCTTATGATACATAAAATGACCTGGACTGTCCCTAGGCGGGACAGGAACAGCTTCCTCAAGCAGACCTTTTCTAGTTCTTAACTGGCGTAACTTCGTGAACAGAGGCATAACTAAGACTGGAATCTGGACACAATACAATACACGATAAACACAATAATAACTTTAAGAAAAACAAATCACTCATACCACGACATTGAAAACACATGAAATAACATTTAAAATAACAGTTCGGACAGAATACTACCTGGAATACTGAAAACAGAAACACATGAATTTCTCGAGAACAGAACAGAACTTACTGGAAGGACTAGATGCACTGCTAAAACAGTACGAAACTTACCGGTCTCATAAAGAGACACGTCAGGACCCGCATCCACCTAGGTGGACACTTCGTGTTGGATCTGTGTACCCAAACCCACGGACCAGAGACAAATTACTTTGACCCTGTCTAGATACTACCCCAGCAACGGTACTCACCGGGCAGCAAGAACGGAAGGCCTCGGACTGGACTGGACTGCTACGACGACGGAAGGACGAACTTCGGACTTCAGTTACAGGTGGGCCTCCGGATACCTCGGACCTTGGACTCTCGGCTTGGGCTCTGGTCGGGACTCGCCGCGTTCCTCCACCGCCTCGTCTGGACGCTGGACCGCAACCTCCGTCTCCTCCGTGGGCCTGAGGGATACTTGAAGCAGAAATATCTGCACGTGCACGGTATGGTTCCGTCACGGCTGCAGAGGATCAGGGGGCCTGCGTGGCTTCTCCGGCGCGTGGGGAAAGGGCAAGTCCCTATTCGGGCGCCATTATGTGGTAAATAAATAATTAATTACCGGATCTATTTTTCGGGATACTCATATAAACAGATAGCTCAATATATAAGAGTCAAGATTCGAGGTAGCTGGAGTGTACAGGCTTTAATCAGGCATAAAAGGACAGGAACAGGACAGCCTGCATGGGAATAGGATGGCAGCTGCCGGGGGCAGGATCTGGGAATTGGGTAGCAAACTTTAATATCTGTGCACAATATATATAGTTAAACAAAATACATTACATTCAATACAGTGGGCGTAGCAGTAGGCGGAGTTTGTAGCAGTCGCGAAAGATAAGGCATAAAGTGGGTGTAACAAGAGGTGTGTATAGGGCGTATACATGGACATGTGATGCAAACGTAACAGAATATGTCATAAACGGGGCGGAAACATGGAGGGGGCTACCTGAGCAGCTGGGACCTCTAACCTAGTGGTGCGCGTAAACTGGCAATGACGTGTTACCAGGGAGAACTGGGGGCTATGACTTCTGCACTAGAAGAGGAGACGAAAGTCTGGAGGGTCAGAGCGACATGTACCTAGGCATATCTAGTATCTGGTGTTTATAGTACATGTTGATAGAATCCAAAAGTTATCAGGGTAAAGGCTAACAGACACTAAGACTGGTGCATGCATTATTCTATATGTAGTGCGTGTGCGAGGAATATTCTATGAATATGAATACAGTATTTCTCTTACATGGAGACATAAAGGCTAGACCATGACGGAAACTATTGATGCGATTCAGTAGCTTAGGAATGCAGAGAAGGAGGGCTGGACTGATAACTAGAATCATAACATACTCTTGGCAGACTGGGAGGCAGAGCCAGGCCGAGCCGGGCACTGCGAGGCATGAAGTAAGCTAAGGGTCAGGGATACAGGTGGGGGCTGTATCGCTCCTCGGAGAGGGTTCAGGAGACAGGAGCTGAATCTGAGTCCGGGCCCTTTTGAGGCCTAGAAACGGGGATAATTCAATGAATTAACGTGCATACTATAAAACGTGGCAACGTAGGTTTACATAGGCCTAATATTCGTTGTATTCACAGGACTGGAAACTGGCATACTAGAGGTGGACACAACTGTAATTGCGTCTTTAATCGATCAGAGGGGAATACATGCATATCGATCATACACATATAACATAAGATGGGGAACACGTAGGCACATATAACATGGCAAAATTTACTTTTCCACAGCACTCCCCTGCCTTTTAAACCCCCTTTCTGGACCTCTGCTCCCCGTGACCTGGAAGCAATTCAATCGCTTCTGGGTCACATTGGAGCCCTGGGACCAATCCGTGATGTGGCGCGCCCACCGCGTCACAAATACGCGCCGGGGCGTGCCCCACCACAGAGAGTCAGCGGGGGGGGGGGGCGGTGCCCCGCCATATTGACGGCGAGGCCGATGCCAGTCCCGCCTTTCTCTATGGCCAGGGACTACCAAACATCCCCCTCCCCCGTCTTGTATTAAATCAACATTTATTAAAGATGGACATGAGAGGGATTTATTTCTTTGGAGGCGGGGGTCGTACAACCCCCGGCCGTATTTATTAAAACATAAAATCAAAAGAAAAAATTTAAATAAACAATATTTACACATTTTTACGCAGAAAACGTAGCACAACATTTGATTACAATTCATATATACAGATATCAGATGGCTAACCTTAACATATTTCTAATACAAGGTATTTCCTATTCGAATCTAATATCTGAAACCATAATAATACATTAATTACTTTTCTGTGTATCCTGTTTGGGCCTACGGCAAGGTCACTAACTGGTGTCAGATCCTTATCAATTAGCCACGCCCTCCCGTAGTAGGAGTGCGCATGCGCAGAGGGCCCGTTTACCGTGAGGGTACTTCCCCCCCCGTTTACCTCCGTACACTCCATTAACTCCATTAAAGGGGGCCCTTCACTCTTCGCCGTTTAGTGACGTCATTGTGCCGGTGCGGGGTGGCCAACCAGCTTAAAGAAAGCGTGACTCCCCCCTTCCCCGCACCCATCCAGCCAACCGGCTGTACAGCCCCTGGAGTTCTAGGAGAGACCACTTGTCCCTAACCTTGGGCAACCCCATTCAAGAATGGCGCCGCCCTCTAAGGACCTTAAATTTACTGCTCACCAATCATGACCTTACCGCCACAGGCCAGCGTAGTTGACCGACTATCTGCCCCCCCACCCTCCTACTCTGAAAGGTCATGCCTTGCCCCTAAAACTAACTAGCCAAGCCATTACATTTTCCAACAGGATTTTGTTACCTAACCTAGTTAGGTAGACCCCGTCTTTTTAGAAGTCAGTTCCCCCTGACACATCCATGTGCAATGTTTTGTAGCTGAGGAGACCTGAACAATTTCCCTATTTTATTGTTGATCCTCCTTACCGAGTGATTTAACGCTTTCACAGAATCCCCTCCCTCCATTTCAATCTGGGAACCATCTGATACCAAACTATGGTGCAGCCTTGGCATGCCCTAGCTAACCAGCCCACTTCAGAGATTATGTCCTCTATCAAGCCCCTTCTACCCAGATTCACCAGATCGTTCCCTCCCAAATTCAGGATAACTATTGTGGGTGGAGGACTGTGCCTACTCAAGAAATCGGTAACGAAAGCCCTGAACTGACTGCGGGGGTAACAGAGGCCAACTCCCACGCTCCCTGTCGTTTTAAACCCCCCTTCTGGTCAGACCGGTTCTAACTGGCCTGACCTCTGCTCCCCCGTGACCCGGAAGCGATTCAATCGGACGTCATCGCATCGCAAGAGAATTATATGGGCCCAGATTCGGCCCACCCACCACAATGGCTCCAAGACTGAAGCACAGAACCACCCAACAAGAGGGAAAGCTACGACACCAACGCAAATAAGTGCAAATAAATGAGTCCCTCACCATATCTCAGCTGGACTGCTCGACATCTTCAAACATCGACCACAAGCCCACCATAGACTCCAAATCACAAGTGCCACAAACGAAACCACTTCTCCCACTTTCAAACCGAGATAAGCCAAGCCACTCATCTTCTTTGTCCCGCCTGCCTCAGGCAGGAGCTCAAGGGAGTCAGCCAGAGGCACAAGGGCTGCTCTCATATCCCGGCACACAAGAATGAGAAGACATGCTAACAGCTAACACACAGAAGAATGCCCATGATGGATCCTCAGGCATCACATCTGCCAATCTGGCAAAATAGATGTACTGCTGAACCTTCTTAACACCCTGGCAGACATCGTCACAGGCATTGACGGAAAGGTAAGGGACTTGAACTCACTTCTCAAGTGCACAAAAACTGAGCCACCTGGAGAGCAACCTAGATGCGGGTGTGGGTCGATAGTAGACAGACTATCCTCTCCCTCATAAATGCTGAGTAAAATATGTAAGGATTTAAAAACGAAGCCTTGGTTATTTGCAGTCTGTTACTCAAGGAGCAGCTTCCCCGCATGGAGAAAGAGTCCCCTGCGATCTGCCCTTCCAACAACCCTCCCCTTACCTTTAACAATCCGGAACCCGGGCTCAGTCCAAAACCAACACATCCAACAAACATGGCCCAACCAGATCTAGAGGCCCGCCCAGGCCCCAGGACTGGATCAATCTCACTTCCAGATACTATGGAACAAAACGAATGCAAGACAAAGATGGGCCCAAAGGAGGAAAGGCCAGAATAGGAAGCCTCTGACAAACCAAGCAGACATTTATCCCCTCTTCAGGCCTGCATTGGGCCAACCATTGGCTACCCCGACCACCACCCCAAGAGCTGGCTGGCCAAGCACAGGAGTTCGTAGGCCACCAACGGACCAAAGGAGCCTCCTACCAAGCAACTTCTGGGACTACCAAGGAGGAGCCTAGACACCCGGCCGGTGTTCCTTCCTGGTCAGAAAGAGAAGGAACAAAATCAACAGGCACAACCGAGGCAATAAGTGGCACAAGGATGGGAGCTGGGGACAACAACCAGCAAATTCAGAGTCCTAAATTACAGGCACTTAACATGGGCCTGCTGACATCTCCAGCCAGGGGATGCAGGCCGGCAGCCTCGACCCCTGCAGATGAGAGCAGAAGCAGGTCGGAAACTAATAAGTTACCCACTACACCACCACCATGCCGATGAAGGTCAGGTGAGCAGTGGAGGTGCATTATGGCGCTGGGAGCATTGCCCCACAAGCCGCCCGCAGCTCCCTCGGCGTCTCTATACTTAAGTAAACTAACTCAGTTTACTTAAGTTCAGAGACGCCGAGGGAGAACTGTCTGAGTGACAATCATGTCAGTCAGCATGACGTCGGACCACCCACCCCCTTCAGAGTCTGAAGGGTGTGGTCGGTCATGTCGGCGTCATGTTGACTGACATGCATGCATGATGCATTGTCAGACATGGGGCAGACAGCAACACAAGTGCGCATGACTGGTGAAGGTCGGTGCATTTTTCCACCGTGCCCAGTCACGCGCACTTGCGTTTGCACTGGCTGGCGCATGCCCATTAGGAGCTCAACCCTCGGTTTCCTAATAGGCAGGCGGGCGGCGAGTATCCCTGCTCTAAGCCAATCCTAGCGCTGCTGGAGCAGTGCAAGTATTGGCTGAGAGGGGTTGCACCTGCCACCCACTTGCCCCTCCAGTGACTCCGTAACAACGTTGAAGGCGCCAAAGAGGGATTTGGAGCAGAGGTGGCGCAGATGGCAGACCCTGTAAATTAGTTTGTTGTATTTTAATCTCAAGCAATCCCCCGCAAGTATTGCGAGCACGACTGTCCATTGTGTAGCTTCATTGCTTAGGCTTAGGGAAATGAGACAGTTCAGTTTAGAATAACTGGTATTGCAGGGCAGAATCAATTTTGTCCGTTAGGGCACAACCGGTGCAGAACTTCACAGTGGAAGCAGTGGCGGTGCGTCCATTAAGGGCTCTGGAGCGTTGCCCCACAAGCCGCCTCTCCCTAGGCAGCTCTGAACTTAAGTAAACTGACTCAGTTTACTTAAGTTCACAGACACCGAGGGAGAACTGTCTGACAATCATGTCAGTCAGCACGACGTCGGACCGCCTACCCCCTTCAGAGTCTGAAGGTGTAAGAAAGTGGCTCTATATACACTGGACCAAAGTAAGGTACAGTGCGTATAGAGTCCCCAATCCCCAGAGCTATAACAGAGGTTAAAGTCAGATCTGACCTTTCTCTCTAATGTGGTAGCTTGGTCGAGCAGTAAGGCAGTATCAGAGGACAGTGTAAAGCATTTTCTGTACACACTCAGTCAGTAAAAGGTTTCACACACTCAAGAACTGAACTCTAGGCCAATTGTTTTTATATCAAAAAGTAAGTTGTTTTATTTTAGAACCAACAGGTATCAAAATATACTTTTCTCAATATGAATGACTTTGGGTCTGCAGACAATATGAATGACTTTGCAGACAGGCAATAGACTTAGTAAGTACAGTAGTTACTGGGGTTGCAGTAGGCAACGCAATTCTAAACGCAATTTAACATTGAGCACAATGGGTTTTTCCATAGAAATGCAATAGATTACTTTCAGGATTACTTTGCTAACCACAGGACTGGATCCTGGATTCAGTCCTGGAACCTAAGTTGTAAACAGTTAAGTAAAAGCGTTTTGATTACAGTTGTACTTTCTAAAGGATATAAAGGTATTTTCAAAGTTGACACTTAGAAACTTTTCAGAGAAAAAAACAGCAATGTTATCCTATGGAAGGAAATACAAGTCACTGGTAAAGTAGGTTCTCGTTACTTTTGTAATCCAGTACTGAACTCCTAGATCCAGCACTGGGACCTCTACCTAAGAAGAGTAAGTATTTACGTTTCAGCAGTTGGTACGATTTTTAAGGAATATTTGTAATTTTCAAAAATCGACAGAAGAAATTTCAGAGAAAAACAGTCAATGGTTTCCTATGGATGAAAATGCAGGTAACTGGTAAGTACAGTTAAGATTACTTTTGCGGTTCAACACTGAACTAGAAAGTAGAGCACTGGTTTCTCTACTGATCCCAGGTGAGTATTTCAGAAATCGTTATTTGGCTGGTTTTAGAGGAATATTTGAAAGTTGCAAAAACGACACTTAGAAGAAATTTCAGTGAAACCAGTCAATGTTAGCCTAAGGAAGAAAAGTAAGTTATCGGCTTTCAGGTGAGTACTCGACTGGTGAGGTTAAGGTTCTGGGCATAGACTCAGGGGTCTACCAGGGTCGGAAAAGTATAGTTGTTACACCCTCAGCGGCACAGAGGCAGCCGGGTGCAGAGAGAGCAGGCCCAATCTAATCCAATGGAGGGTAGGGGGCCCTTCGTTGGCGGCTGCAAGCAGGCAGGCCATGAGGCTGTGGGAGCTGAGCTCCTGGTCACTTACTCAGGGCAGGTTGGAAAGTAGAGTAGGGTAGAAGTTGCACATCCAGCGGAACTCGGGCGGCTGGGTGCAGGGTGCTTTTGAGCCGTCGGGCGCTCAATGTTATCCAATCGTAAAGTTACAAAGTGAACAAAGGCTGCAGGCTCGGGGACGGAGATTCTTCAGGTGCGACCACCACTTCGAGAGGTAAATTGGGTTCTTGGAGAAGAGGTGAGTACCCCAAGGAGGGCGCGGGGGCCGTGGGGCGCCGGGTGCAGGGGTGTCTTTGGGTGTTTGGAAATCTTACCCTCGGCTGGTCGCGGTTGGGGGGACCCTGGTTCTGAGGCTGCAGGCGTCGCCTGGGTCGTCGAGGAGGGTCTTTGGGCACTGGATTTCGGGTCCCAGTTGCAGAGGGGACGTCTTCGTGGTCTTGGATCACTTGGGAACGGGCCGGGTTCGGCGGTTGCAGAGTGGGCTGAATTTGCGGTTCCTGGCTGGCACCAGGGGTATGGTTGTTGGCGCAGAGCCTCTGCTCAGGGGAGTCCGAATCTTTGAGAGGGTCAAGGCAGGCAGGTCCTCCAGGTTTCCAAGGTTGCTGTCCGCGGGATTTCGCAGGGGCAGGTTGCAGGGTCGACAGGCCGGTAGGTCTGGGGCCAAGTCAGTGGGTGTCGTCCTGTTGTTAGCAGCTGCACAGCGGGTCTTCTTCTTCTTGATCTTCTTTCTGGTTTTCTTATCGGGATTTGAGGAAGGAAGGTTCAGGGTACCCCTAAATACTGAATATAGGGGTGTTACAGGTAGGGCAAGGGCTGGGACCAATAGGTCCCTCTACTGGGGTGGGTAAACCCCCTAGCCTGCTCCCCGTGGGAGGGGGCAGGATCCTCGCTGTGATTGGGCAGGGCTCCCCATCTTCAAGCTGGGCGGAGCCCGGAGTCGTGCTTCACCTCGCCTCTCCCACCTGAGGGGTGGGGTTGGCACAGGCTGGCACACCCCCTTCCAGACGTAGGGTTTTCCGCCAGTCTTCCTATCAGAGTGGGGGTCAGAACTGGTGGGGGCCAGTTGCTGAGTACAGCAAGTGGCCCGGAGAAGCTCACAAGGGCGGCAGGCCTTTGAAGCTTCCCCCTGCCCATCCTGGGGGAGGAGACCTAGCACCTCACCCAGAATGTGCATCGTTGCAGGCCCAGGAGAGCGGGGGCTCTCCACCCAGGGGTCCAGCAACATGTCTGCTGTGTGGCAGCCTAGGCAGCCTCTCAGTCCAGACGTGGATTGTAGGTTAGGTTTTCAGGGGGCATCTCTAAAATGCCCTCTGATGCATGTTACATTAAATCCCACACTGGCATCAGTGCAGGTTTAATGTGCTGAAAGTTTGATACCAAGCTTGTCAGTCTTCAGTGTAGCCCTTATGGTGCTGTGGGGTTCGTAATGATGATCTCCCAGTACCATATACTCTTAATGGCATCACTGCACTTACAGTGCCCAGGAATTGCCCTGGGTACTCTGGGGGCACTGGGCTCATGCACCTGTGCCCACACCGCTGGCATGGGGCACCCAGCTAGAGGGGTGACTGAGGTATGCCAGGGCAATGGGTTTTGTGGGCATGACACACAGCGATATGTGCCATGTCGACTCTTTGTTTAGTTCTGAACTTAGACACTCAGCCTGCAAAGGCAGTGTGTGGGTGTCAGGGTACAGGGCCCCTAAGGGTGGCACAATAAGTGCTGTAGCCCCTAGGGATCTTCTCTGGTCACCACGCCGTGGGTGCCTAGGGTACCATTTACTAGGGACTGACAGGTGGCCAGAGATGCCAATTGGTTTTTGGTTTCAACACAGCTTTAGGGAAGGAACACATGCCGTGGGCACCTCGTTGGCAGGAGCCCAGGGCACACTCAGTCACAGCACATCAGCAGCTCAGCAAAAAGTGGACATATGCCAAGGCAAGAAAGAGGGCACTTTCTCACAGAAGGTGGTGGGTGGTCCGGCGTCATGTTGACTGACATGCATGCATGATGCATTGTCAGGGGCAGGCAGTACCACAAGTGCGCATGACTGGTGAAGGTCAGTGAATTTTTCCACCGTGCCCAGTCATGCCACTTGTGTTTGCACTGGCTGGTGCATGCCAATTAGGAGCTCAACCCTCGGTCTCCTAATGGGCAGGTGGGCGGCGAGTAACCCTGCTCTAAGCCAATCCTGGTGCTGCTGGAGCAGCACCAGTATTGGCTGAGAGGGGTTGCACTTGCCACCCACTTGCCACTCCAGTGACTCGGTAACGACGTTGAAGGCACCAAAGAGGGAGTTGGAGCAGAGGTGGCGTGTACAACAGACCCAGTTAGTTAGTTTGTTTTATTTTAATCTCACCCCCTCCCCCGCAAATATTGCAAGCGCGACGGTCCATTGTGTAGCTTCGTTGCTTAGGCTTGGGGAAATGAGACAGTTCCGTTTAGAATAACTGGTATTGCAGGGCAGAATACATTTTGTCCGTTAGGGCACACCCGGTGCAGAACTTCTCAGTGGGAGCCGTGGCGGTGCGTCTAATAAGGGCGCTGGGGCGTTGCCCCACGAGCCGCCCGCAGCTCCGTCTGCGTCTCTGAACTTAAGTAAATTGACTCAGTTTACTTAAGTTCAGAGACGCCGAGTGAGAACTGTCTGACAATCATGTCAGCATGACCTCAGACCGCCCACCCCCTTCAGAGTCCGAAGGGGGTGGGCGGTCCGGCGTCATGTTGACTGACATGCATGCATGATGCATTGTCAGACCAGGGGCAGGCAGCACCACGAGAGCACATGACTGGTGAAGGTCGGTGAATTTTTCCACCATGCCCAGTCATGCGCACTTGTGTGTTCATTGGCTGGTGCATGCCCATTAGGAGCTCAACCCTCGGTTTCCTAATGGGCAGGCAGGCTGCGAGTAACCCTGATCTAAGCCAATCCTGGCTCTGCTGGAGCAGAGCCAGAATTGGCTGAGAGGGGTTGCACTTGCTACCCTCTTGCCACTCCAGTGACTCAGTAACGACGTTGAAGGCGCCAAAGAGGGAGTTGGAGCAGAGGTGGGGCAGACGGCGGACCTGGTAAGTTAGTTTGTTTTATTTTAATCTCACCCCCCTCCCCGCAAGTATTGCGAGCGCAACTGTCCATTGTGTAGCTTCGTTGCTCGGGCTTGGGGAATGAGACAGTTCAGTTTAGAATAACTGGTATTGCAGGGCAGAATACATTTTGTCCGTTAGGGCACAACCTGCAGAACTTCACAGTGGGAGCCGTGGCGGTGCGTCCATTAAGGGTGCTGGGGCGTTGCCCCACATGCTGCCCGCAGCTCCCTCGGCCTCTCTGAACTTAAGTAAACTGACTCAGTTTACTTAAGTTCAGAGGCCGAGGGAGAACTGTCTGAGAATCATGTCAGTCAGCATGACGTCGGACCGCCCACCCCATTCAGAGTCTGAAGGTGGTGGGCGGTCCGGCATCATGTTGACTGACATGCATGCATGATGCATTGTCAGACCAGGGGCAGGCAGCACCACAAGTGCGCATGACTGGTGAAGGTCGGTGATTTTTTCCACTGTGTCTAGTCATGGGCACTTGTGTGTTCATTGGCTGGTGCATGCCAATTAGGAGCTCGACCCTCGGTCTCCTAATGGGCAGGCGGGCGGCGAGTAACCCTGCTCTAAGCAAATCCTGGTGCTGCTGGAGCAGAGCCAGAATTGGCTGAGAGGGGTTGCACTTGCTACCCACTTGCCACTCCAGTGACTCGGTAACGACGTTGAAGGCGCCAAAGAGGGAGTTGGAGCAGAGGTGGTGGGGTGGGTGGACCCGGTAAGTTCGTTTTTAAATTTTTTTTATTTCACCCCCTCCCCACAAGTATTGCGAGCGCGACTGTCCATTGTGTAGGTTTGTTGCTTAGGCTTGGGAAATGAGACAGTTCAGTTTAGAATAACTGGTATTGCAAGGCAGAATACATTTTGTCCGTTAGGGCACAGCCGGTGCATAACTTCACAGTGGGAGCCGTGGCAGTGCGTCCATTAAGGGCGCTGTGGCGTTGCCCCACAAGCCGCCCGCAGCTCCCTCAGCGTCTCTGAACTTAAGTAAACTGACTCAGTTTACTTAAGTTCAGAGACGCGAGGGAGAACTGTCTGAGAATCATGTCAGTCAGCATGACGTTGGACCGCCCACCCCCTTCAGAGTTTGAAGGGGGTGGGCGGTCCGGCATCATGTTGACTGACATGCATGCATGGTGCATTGTCAGACCAGGGGCAGGCAGCACCACAAGTGCGCATGACTGGTGAAGGTCGGTGAATTTTTCCACCGTGCCCTGTCATGCCACTTGTGTGTTCATTGGCTGGTGCATGCCAATTAGGAGCTCAACCCTCGGTCTCCTAATGGGCAGGCGGGAGGTGAGTAGCCCTGCTCTAAGCCAATCCTGGTGCTGCTGAAGCAGCGCCAAAATTGGCTGAGAGGGGTTGCACTTGCCACCCACTTGCCACTCCAGTGACTCAGTAACGACGTTGAAGGCGCCAAAGAGGGGTTGGAGCAGAGGTGGTGCGGACGGCAGACCCGGTTAGTTAGTTTGTTTTATTTTAATCTCACCCCCTCCCCCGCAAGTATTGCGAGCGCGACTGTCCATTGTGTAGCTTCGTTGCTTAGGCTTGGGGAATAAGACAGTTCAGTTTAGAATAACTGGTTTTGCAGGGCAGAATGAATTTTGTCCGTTAGGGCACACCCGGGTGCAGAACTTCACAGTGGGCGCCATGTACACCTTAGCACAAAAGTGGGCACAAAAATCCCAGGTGCAAACAAAATATTTGCCAGTGCCTGACAATATTTGACTTTGCAGCTTGTGTGTGCGTGTGCTCTTGAAGAACCATGATGAAGTTGATGTAAACCTTTATGTAAGTGCAGAGATACTACAGTTAATGCCACTACATTGTTACTGCTGCAACTGCATCTTTCTGTGTGCCTGCCTATCTCCTTTTCACTTGTGCAGTAAACAGTGTGCCCGCTTCCAATATTACAATGGACTGTGGCCCTTCACACCCATTGTGAGTTCCAACACGATACTTCCCGTACAGTGGGTACCAGCAGTACACTGACCCCTGACTGAGTACCACGCAGCACAGTTCCAGCGCCATACTGCCCCAGAGTCGACATCGGGCCCAGGGAACCCGTCTGCTTCTAAAGAAGCACGGAGAAGCGAGGGCTGGCACCGCTCTTTTGGAGTTCTGCAAGAATAAAAACAAAACTGTCTTGAGAGCAGCATAAACATTCCCTCCTCCTAGGCAGAACTCGTCTTTGTGTAGTTGCAGAAATCTCATGGTTTGGTCGAAACCGAGCCTGCTTGCTTTGGAATAAAAGGAGCGCGCCTTTAATTCTGACACATTTACAACTTTTAAATTCGGAGACAAGGTATTCCGCGCCTCCAGGCGGTCTCCTTATCGGTGTTTCAATCAGGTATTTTACGGGACAGGACAGCGCAGAACAGAGGTGCGCAACAGCACAGGGCCCTTTTTTTTTTTAAATCTTCAATTAATCTGTCATGGTCGGTTTTGAGTCACTCCGTTCTGCCTGATTTGAGCCAGGCCACTGAGGTCAGGAATAATGCTCACTGCATTACCCTTGAATAGGTGCATTTCTTACCGGTACTTAATTTATACAGAGGTGCAGCAGAGCCGTTGTGGAATGTAACGGTTGGTTGCCACATCTCAAGGGTGTCTAATAGGCCATTGACCCTCCCAACCCAAAAAAAAAAGAATGTCCGTCTGCCCCAAATGCAACTACGGCTCAAATTAAACACTCATCACTCAGCTCATGGTTGGCACGTTATAGGAGTTTGTTTCTCGTTCTAAACTGCATTTGTCATAATTGCATTTATATAGCTACAAACACTTACATTGTGTGTTAAATCCGGGTAAGGGACGGTGATTTTCAAAGGTGGTCTCGTTCCGATTGCTAAAACTCTGAAAGTGGCTTTAATATCTATTTATGGCATTAATATCTATTTATGAAAAAACGGAAGGGCGCAGCACAACTATATTATTGCGGTATTACCACATGGCATCCAGAGCATCATTTAACGAAGACGAGAGACTATGCACAATCCTGAGTATGACACCTGGGTAGTCTGTGAAAATATAACTTACAGTCTGGACAAACAAATAAACCAGACACTAACTCACTGATCACTTCCTCCACATGTTAATTTTAGAGGATCTACCACTGACAAATTCTCAGCTTGAATTTTCTATATCTGTAATATGTTGTCGCCATCTTTGTAACGGAAGTACTTGAAATATGTGGCTTTACAGGAGGAAATTCGGTGGCATGGTTGACTAAATTCTGTGGCATGAAACTGACTCATTGTGTAGTTTTGTGAGTAAAGGGAGTTTATGCAGCATTTGAATGTCATTTTTGTTACATGTTTGGGTGTTGATGCAGACCAGTCCAAAACTCTCTGAACTTTTACACCTCACCACTTTTAAATGTCACCAGCCGCCACTGCAGGTGCAGATATGGTGTCTCAAACACAGTCTAAAGGGCACGGAAACGGCACAGATTCCCTTGGTGTCATATCCCTGTTGTCTCAGGTGGCACCCAACGCCCCTTTCCAAATAGACACATGAAGAAGGTTTAGAGAAGGTGCCCTATAGCCACTCAAAGGTCAAACTGCAGCCGGTTGCCTCTCCAGTACTACGATACACCAGGTCCAAGAGACGATACATTTACAGTGGGTCACAGATATGCTCATCTTCAGACCAGCATACAAATCCATGGGAAATCATGACGGCTTGAACTGAGGCAATATACTTCTGCTGTTGGCAAACATTCCATCCCTGGCAGGTTTATCCTCAGCAGATCTGGAGTCGACAGAATTAATCCGCTCTGAAACCCCACTGATGGGGGAAGTCACCAAGACAACCTGGAGAACATCCAACACGGCATAGAAAGTTCTTGCAGAAAGTCTTGCCTCCGGGAACTGGGGGATAAATGTCACCCTCTTTTACGAACTTGGCTATCCTGCACCTTTGCTCTCACACGACAGGGGTCAGCCCACAGCTGGCTCACACAACATCACCAAATTTGTGCTTAGAGGAGCAAAGGTGCACTCACCGATCAAGACGAAGGCCCCTCAGGATGCTCATAGGCAATATCAGGGGTTAGTCGCCTCCTCCCATTCATACAAACAGGGCTGGACTGGGAATGCAAGCTGGCCCTGGCAATTGAGTCGGACAGGCCGCAGAGAGAGAATGGGGGGTCAGGGTGCGCGTGGAAAATACTGTAGCAGCTGCTTTTATTAGAGGGGGCCAATATTGTAGCTATGCTGCAAAACCGGCCCCCAGTAACAACAAGCATTGGCATAGCCAATAGGTCTAGCTTTTGGGACCTTATATTTAGTTATGCAGCACAATATCCTTGGTGCAACAACATCAACTGTTGCATGGCTAAACACTTATAAGGTCCCACAGGCGAGACCTATTGGCTATGCCAATGCTTGTTTTCTGTGTTTCCATAAGCCTCCTTTAGCTGACAAATGCTTTGTTGGGCATAATAGACGTGTAAAAAATATCAATATTTTAAAACAGACCTGTCAAGAATTTTTGTTGCTGCCGAGTGATATGGGAATATGCAGTGCATGGTTGAGGCTTCCATGGGAACTCTATGGGCTCATATCTCAAATGTAATGGTTGTAATGAAGATCTACTGGAATACCGGCCACCTGGTACTTGAGTTTAGGACAAGCAGGTGAACCTCAGATTGGCTACATTTCAGTCTGCCTTTTGCAGTTGGAAACTCAATTCATACTGGTTTTCTGTTGACTTGAACTCAATGTGGGTCCTGTTTGCGAGCTCCATAGGCAGCAGGGTCCTTAATTTCATGAAGGGACAAAAGAGCAGGGTCCTTAATTTCATGAAGGGACAAAAGAGCAGGGTCCTTAATTTCTTGAAGGGACAAAGGGCCAGAGCCAGTAAACGAGCTGACATTTGCTGAAGCACAAAACTATACCTGGCTATTGGCAGAAGAAGCCCTTGCGTATCTAGGCACTCTTTCACAACACACCGCATTTGGGATCTCAGCCCATGGTCAGCTGGGCAGAGTGCGCATACTGAATTCGGAGCCTCCTGGTGGGGTGAAGATAGTTGTTGTTTGGCTCATCAAAATGATCCAAACAGCTACTACTTCAGGCTGCTGCCATGCACTAGCACACTATCCGATCTTGTGCTTCTGAAAGACCAGCAGACCCTGGGGATTGTAGCAGAAGTCATTGCCGTGATATGGGATATTTTGTGTGCAGCAGACAGTCAAACTGTAGGAGAGCCAGACAGAGCTGCTCCCAGTTTAACCTCAGCACATGAGATACGAACAACGTGGAACTCCATATTCATGTAGTACTTGTTCAGTAATCATCAGGTTTAGTAAGTACTAGCAATTGGATTGGTGATTATCCAGATGTTATTCAGCAGGAAGTATTTAGGTGGCCAGTATCTTGCGAAACAGCATTTTTGTGGACTCTCTTGCCAGGGAAACTGGTAAAACTGCCTTGGGCTAGCAAGATATGTATGTATTTTAGCTCCTAGCCAGACATCTCAGCAACTCCCTATTAATGAATACAGAAGTCTAGAATTACTCCATTTGAAAGACTGCCGTATCTGAAGGGCTGACCCTCCAGTGGTGACTCAAAAACAGGAACTATCAATCCATCAAACGGGGCCTCCATTATTCATTATTGCATTCTTACCAAATTTATTTAGGGGAAGGGAGATGGCCCTGTTGAGGAGGACTATGGGAATCCTTTTTGTTTAAATTGGTTTATTAACATTTTCAAAAAACAAAGAAAACAAACCAATTAAAAACATATTTAGTTATGACACTTCACACGGCTGCTGTGATTAGTAGGAGAAGGTTCATCGCGTATATAGTTACAGGTTGTAGAAGAACATATGAAAATGAGGTTACTACTTGCAAAGTTCTCAGTGAAGAATTAGAGTGGGCAAATCAAGCAGGCGTGCTGCAGTAATTAAATCAGTGTATATACAGCGTGATGCAAAGTATAGTAACTGGTGTAGCATACAGAACATACAGTGTGTCAGTTCTGCTAAACTATGCATCGAGTCGCACCCAGCCATAGCATCCACGTGTGTTACGTAATGATTATGGTATATGGCACATTGGTCTGATCGAGCATATAGCTGAAGGTTTCTGGGCATAGAGTACCGTATGGCTGCTGAAGCTAGTATGTAGAGGATAACAGCTGCTTGCATTAAGGGGTGTTACGTGGAGGTGTCCTCCATGGAGAAGGGGGTGCTTGGAAGTCTGCAACCCAAGTGTGTCCTCTTTATGAAGAGCGACACTTTCCGCCTCTGCACAGGCAATTACTTGGCAATCCCAGGCAGTAGGCGGCGGGGGTGATTTCCAGCTTCTTGTGCCTTAACAAGTCAGTAACCCAGGCCCAGAATCCTATCCATGGATCTGTGTTTGTTATCACAGCATTGGATCCCGAATATACAGGTTTCCCATAAATGTAGTGCTGGACGTCCCCTGCAGTGTACTGAGTCTAACCCCATGCCAGTATAGGTGCAAGGAAGGGCATGTCCACAACGTGTGTAGAATATCAGCGTTAGTGAGGTGGCTTAGGGGGCAGGTGCCAACTATGCGCAAAAAGTATTGGTTTATTTGGCATGGGGCGAGGTAAGCGCTATGAAGAATGTAAAATTGGATAAGGCGGAGGCGAGCATTCCATGCACCGGCTCTTTAGTACCAGGTTTCACGCCCCATTCGAAAGGTGCGGCCCAGTTCTGCTTCCTAGCGCTGCTGTAGAGGGGTGAGTGATATTGCCCTGTGGGCATGCAGGGAATCTGCCAGCCTGTGCGTACCTGTTCCAATAACGAGTATACAGTGTATAGCGAAAATAAGATCAGTGGCGTAAGGGGGGGGGCGCTGATGCCGCAAGTTTTGGGTGCAGCAGCCTCATCCCCCACCAACCCTTACATGCACCAGTAGCGAAATGTCGCACTACGACCCTGAGTGAGATGTATACCATGCTCATGCTGCCCACTGAGATAGCGAGGGCCGTCATTGAATGTGTGTGGGAAGGGTGAGTACAGCACATATGCGTCTGGGAATACCACGCAGAGTCTGCTGGGCTAGGGCTGCTGACTCTAATCGCCTCCTAAGCTGGGGACAACCAAAAGCCATAAAATACAAAACCAGCACTCGCTCATTCACAGGAATGGATCCGCACCACACCGCGCTGTGTTCCTGCAGAAATCTGATAGTGAGGAGCACAGGGGCGGGCCTAGGAGTGGAACAGAGCTATTCCACCCCTGGAGTGGAACTGCAGAATAATGGCCGAGACTAGAGAACAGGAGCCCCAATACATGTCCTGGGTAAAACCAAGAAGCACAAAACAAATCACAAATTTAGAAAGAGACAGTGCCTTTCTTCTTCTTAATAATAAGAGATAAGGAAAAGAAAAGAAAAGAAAAAGTGGGGGGAAAGGGAAGGTTGTGGGGATGGAGTGCAAGAATTTGTTTAGAAAATTATAAAAATCAAAGAAACTATCATTCATCAAATTTGATTCCTGAACTATTGTTAGGAATATTAATCTACTACCCCTGGTTCAGGTCGGTGGGTTGCCTCTGTTGATGTCAACTGGGTAAAACCAAGGTAGCGCAAACCAAACCGCTCACCAGAAAATCCGACGGGACGCTACCAATTCCAAAACAAGCACAGGCGCACATGGCAGCAGAGGGAGGGTAGAGAGAAGGGGGCCTGCGCGATTCACTTTCGGGAGCGAGCGGCTGGCGCGGCTATAATTGATAACATATGGCGCCAGCCGCTAGCTCCCGCAAGTGAATCGCCAGACGTGCACGCGTTGCCATTGAAGGCAATGGAACGCATGAACGTTTTTGGCTGAAAAGCCAAAGCGATTCCTAAAGGACTTTTGCCTATGTAGCACATGCGCGCTGTGTAGGTGAGACCTAAAAACAGCTCCCCAGGGGTCCAAAATCAGACCCCACCCTGGCGGCGCACAGGGAAACACCCTGTGCCCGCTACGGCCATTCCAGCCCTGCATACAATGACTTACGGTGGATAACAAAAACAATAAATAATCAATTGGGTAGCCAATGACAAGATCGGGACAAAGCAGCCGTCATCACACTGAGCAACAACCAACTTCATCTGTGCTTTTGGGACATTAATGGCCTTGCTAGTAAGCTGCCTGATCGGGACCTTGTAAACGACTTAAATACTTTCGACATTATTGCTCTGCAGCAAACATGGATGGCCGAACCAACACACTTCCAAGGATACTTGCGCTTTTTCACACCAGCCGTTAGGGGGGGCATAATACAGCCACCTTCAGATTGGACTGGCCATTTATGTCTCCATCACTTGTACAGCCTCAACTTGCCTCTATGGCAACTAATAACCACCGGAACTCAGAATAGGATATCCGAAATGATAATCATCAATGCCTATATTCACTCAAAAACACAAAACTATGGCAGCACAGTAACTGACAGCAACTCGCGACATACATAAGCAAAAGTGAAACAGCAGACATCATCCTCAACGGCAATCTGAATCTATTTCTACTTTGCGTCTCTTCAGAAGATGCGGTGGCTGCTCAAACTTCCCACTGGGACATAGCAATGCAAGGAAATAACACTCAGGGCCGCCCAACCAGAACAGGTATGTGCATACTGGAAGACCTTGTGCAGCTTAATTTATGAACCGCAAATGAATGTATGATGTTACAACGCACACATTTACAATGCATCCACTTACAACGCAGTTTTTACATCGCAACATCCACTACAACGCATTCCATTACATCGCATGACACTGCATAGTATATTAAAAACTACCTTTACAACGAATTCCATTACATCGCATACTACCTTTACAACGCATAGCATTACAACGCATACCATTACATTGCATTTAAGGTAAGTTTTGGATAGTATAGGGGTAAAAAATTACTATTCTAACTCCATGGGGTGCAACAGTAGGGTTAGTGTTGGATACTGTAGGGGTAACAATTCCTATTCTAACTCCAGGGGGCATAACAGTAGGGTAAGTGTTGGATAGTGTAGGGGTAAAAAATACTATTCTAACTCCAGGGGATGCAACAGTAGGGTAAGTGTTACATAGTGTAGGGGTTAAAATTACTATTCTAACTCCAGGGGGTGCAACAGTAGGGTAAGTGTTGGATAGTGTAGGGGTAAAATGACTATTCTAACTCCATGGGGTGCAACAGTAGGGTTAGTGTTGAATAATGTAGGGGTAAAAATGACGATTCTAACCCTAGGGGGTATAACAGTGGGGTAAGTGTTGGATAGTGTAGGGGTAAAAATTACTATTCTAACACCAGGGGGTGCAACAGTAGAGTAAGTGTTGGATAGTGTAGGGGTTAAAATTACTATTCTAACTCCAGAGGGTGCAACAGTAGGGTACGTGTTGGATAGTGTAGGGGCACTATACGTTGTAATGGTATGCGCTGTAATGCCTGCGTGTTAGAACCGGGGGTCTCCAGTTGGCAGAGGTAGGTACCTTAGACCAAGTAGGGACCCTTGCTTCTAGTCAGGGTGAAGGAATAGCCCTCTGAGATAACCCCTGCTCACCCTCTAGGTAGCATGGCACGAGCAGTCTAGGCTAAACAGAGGCAATGTGGATAACATTTGCACTTAACACAACAGTAATCCCCAATCCACCACAAACTGAAACCACACAGGTAAGTATATTTTATAAAAATATATAACTTTATCTAGTTTCAGCAAGTAAATCAAGCATTTGCACGATAATCACTTTTTCAATAATAGGTTGCACTTAATCTTAATGTTGGTACTTGTAAATAGGAAGTTCTTAGAAACAAAAACAGTCTCAAGTCTCTTAACTCAGCTTGCAAAAATATGGTTGCTGATTTATGCCTAATGGGCTCTCAAAACGAGCATCCTAAGCAATGCCAGTAGTCAGATAATTGCCAAAACAGCCCTGGGAGCAACTGCACCCCAAGCGCTGCAAGCGCGCCTCACCGCGTGCTCCTTGGACTCTTTTCCTTCCACCGGCACTGCCTCCCACGCCCGCTGGCTTCAGGCGCCCCGCGCCTGCAGAGCACACTCGCTCCTTGCCCCGGCCGGTCCTGGTTGCTCTCCCGCCCGCTCTCGGCAATCCCACGAGCGGCGGGGAAGGTAGGCAGGCGCTCAGCTGCTGGGACGGCAGGCCAGGGGTCTCCAAGGCCCTCGCGGTTCCCTCGGCGAGGACGGGTCCCTTCTTCCCGGGTCCGGCGGTGATCCGGCGGCACTCGAAGAGGTCCCGATGACGGGGACCAATCCTGTCGCGGCAAAGGGGGCGAGCCTCCAGCAGCACCCGGGAGTCACCCAAGGCAATGCGGCTCCCGGGACAGGCAAACAATGACGCTCCGCTCCTTCGGCCAATCACGCACGATAACGCCGATGACGCTGCGCCGCACGGGCCAAACCCGTTGCGGCGTTAGTGAGGGGGCTCGGCTCCCTCAGCCAATGGGAGCGTGGCGGCTTCGATCTCCGTCGCCGCGGTCCCGGCAAAGAACGGCAAACTTCTGGGTGTATTGCTGGCCCCGGGCAGCGGCGATGACAAGGCGGTGAACACTTTAGGGCAACAGGTCGCTTCTAGACCTCCCACAGAGGCCACCCGATCGCTGGAGATGATTTTCGCCGCAGGGTGGTACCACGATCCTCCGGTCACCCTTAAACATGTGCCGATGAGCACATCGATCGTCTCCCCCGGCCAGCAGTTCAACACACACGCGCTGAGAGTCAAACACAGCGCGATCTTCACGGCAATTTGGCAAAGCTTTTAGGAACCTTTAACCCTGGGTTCCCAACAGGAGGCCAGCTCTTCTCAGGCCCTTGGAGATTCAAATTGCAGACACAGCACACAGCAAAGTCTTAGCAGGTTCAAGCAGGCAGGGTCACAGCAGACAGCAAAGTCCCTTTCTCCTCCTCAGCTTCCAGTTAGACAGCAGACCAGGTCAGCCCTTGGAGCACACAGCAAGGCAATCTTCCTTCAGTCTTGCAGCAGTCCTTCTTCCAGCAGAAGTTCCTTCTTGATTGTAGAATTTTAGAATCTAAACTTCTGTATTCAGGGGTCCTTTCCTTATACCCCTCAAAGTCTTTGAAGTCCTTTGAAGTCTTTGCGCAAGCTGCCCTGACTCCAGTCTAAACCAGTTCTGGGGGCTGCTGAAGCACTGAGGTGTTTCTGGTTTTCTTCTTCCTGTCAGCTCCAGGGTCAGAGGTGTCAGTTGGCCGGCAGGAGAGGGAGCCAGCAGGGTGGGCAGGCAGGCACAGCCCAGCACTATCAGGCGTTTCTTCCTCCCACCTCCCTAGCAGCAGATGCGGCCTTTCACCCACGGGCTAACTCCTACCCCCTCCTCCGGAGCCTCTGCAGCCCTCTGTCACACCCAGGCCAGACAGGCATTCCACAAACCCAGGCACACAGAAAGGTTTAGACAAGAGAACAGCCACTTTCTAAAAGTGCTATTCTCCACCACAGGATTAAAAAACACCCTTCACTAAAAGATGTGTCATTAAATTCTGAGTTCAGGGATATCTTTCACTCATGTCCCATCTTGTTCCTATGGGGAGATAGGCTGGTATCACATGGGGCCAGCCTCCTCCATGTTACTCTATGGAGCAAGAGAGCCTTACAGCAGTGAGCACATAAAATGGCTGCTGCCCACTACCAGAGCATGTGACCTGCACTAGTACATGCTCTACCTTATCCATACACTGCACCCTGCCCAGGGGGGTACCTTGAGCCTTCCATAGGGGTGACTGAGGTGCACAGACAGGGAAGGGTTAGGCCCAGCCAGTGGAGACACTGGCCAGGGGGACAGGCAGTCACTGACTGCACACAGGCCCTGCGCTGGCAGGCCTGAGTCCTTTTTAGGGCTACTCATGTGGGTGGCGCAATCTGCGCTGCAGGCCCACTAGTAGCATCTGTCATCACCAGCCCTGGCACACACAGTGCACTTTACTAGGGACTTCATGGTGATACAAATATGCCAATCAGGTATATTCAATCAATATGGCAATTTACAGAGGGAGCACTTACACTCTGACACTGATCAGCAGTGGCAGAGTGTCCAAAGCATCTAAACCAGCAAAAACGAAATCCAGCACAGCATCAAAAACACATGAGTCAGAGGCAAAAAGATGGGGGAAGAACCACGCCAAAGGTGTCAGGTCTAACACGTGTCCCCTCCAGCTGAAAGTGGGGAGAACTACCCAACCTCTTGGGAGTCCTCATCACTAAGGCGGAAGAATCTGGACAGACCGTCAGCATTGGCGTGTTCTGTACCAGGGCGGTGCTCCACCGTAAAGTCCATCCCCTGTAAGGAAATGGACCACCTCAGCAACTTTGGATTCTCACCCCTCATCTGCATTAGCCATCTGAGGGGCCTGTGGTCGGGCTGAACACGGAAGTGAGTCCCAAACAGGTAGGGCCTCAGCTTCTTCAGAGCCCAGACCACAGCGAAAGCTTCTCTTTCAATGGCACTCCATTTCTGTTCCCTGGGGATTAGCCTCCAGCTAATGAAAGCCACTGGTTGGTCTCCGCCCTCATCATTAATCTGTGAGAGTACTGCTCCCACGCCTTGCTCTGAAGCGTCAGTTTGCACAATGAACTCACGGGAAAAGTCAGGTGCCTTAAGCACCGGTGCTGTGCACATGGCAGCTTTGAGGGTGTCAAAAGCAGTTTGACAGGCCTCAGTCCAATTCACTTTCCTGGGCTGATTTCTAGATGTCAGCTCTGTCAAAGGGGCCACAATGGTGCCATAACCTTTGACAAACCGTCTGTAATACCCGGTGAGACCTAGAAAGGCTCTCACCTCAGTCTGGGTCTTGGGGGGCTCCCAAGCCAGAATGGTATCAATCTTTGCCTGTAGGGGCGCCACCTGGCCGCTCCCTACCTGGTGTCCCAAGTACACCACAGATCCCTGCCCTATCTGGCATTTACTGGCCTTGATAGTGAGGCCTGCCTTCTGCAGAGCCCTCAACACTTCAGTGAGCTGTTGCAGGTGTTCCTCCCAAGTGGAGCTGAACACAGCAATATCATCCAGGTAGGCCGCGCTGAATTGCTCCAGCCCCGCCAGTACCTGGTTGACCAATCTCTGAAATGTGGCGGAGGCATTTTTCAACCCGAAGGGCATGACACGGAACTGGAAGTGCCCCTCCGGTGTTGAAAATGCTGACCTCTCCTTGGCCCCTTCAGTTAAGGCAATCTGCCAGTACCCTGAAGTCAAATCAAAAGTGCTCAGGTACTGGGCAGCTCCCAACCGATCCACCAGCTCATCAGCTCTGGGGATGGGGTGTGCGTCAGTCTTGGTGACCGCATTGAGCCCACGGTAGTCCACGCAGAACCGAAGTTCTGGGGTGCCACCTGGGGTAGCAGCTTTCTTAGGCACTAAGACCACTGGGCTAGCCCAGGGGCTGCTGGAGGGCTCAATAACCCCTAGCGTCAACATATTGGAAACTTCTTCCTTGATGCTGGCTCTGACCTTGTCAGCCACTCTGTAAAACTTCTGTTTCACAGGCAGACTGTCTCCAGTGTCCACATCGTGGACGCACCACTTGGTGACACCTGGGGTCAGGGAGAACAGGGGGGCGAACTGACCCAAGACTTTGCGACAGTCCTCCTGCTGCTCTGGGGTCAGTGTGGGGGAGAGGACCACACCATCCACTGACCCATCTCGCTCCTTGACTGCCAGGAGGTCAGGGAGAGGATCACTATCCTCCTCCCCTCCAGCATCTGTAGCCATGAGCATAGTCACTTCAGTACTCTCAAAGTGGGGTTTGAGGCGGTTCACATGTAGCACTCTCAGGGGCTGCCTGGGAGTCTTCAGGTTAACCAAATAGGTAACCTCGCTCTTGCGCTCCACCACCTCATATGGCCCAGACCACTTGTCACGGAGCGCACAAGGCTCCACTGGCGCCATCACCCACACTTTCTGACCAGGGTGGAACTCAACCAGTGAAGTGTTCTGGTCATACCACCTCCTCATTTCCTCCTGGCTAGCCTTCAGGTTCTTTTGAGCGAGCTTCCTGAAACGCTTGGTCTGGTTGCGAATGGCCAGCACATAGCTGAACACATCCTGAGGGGTTTTTCCACCGGATTTCTCCCACCCCTCCTTCACCAGAGTCAGAGGCACTCTGACAGGGTGGCCATACAGCAACTCAAAGGGACTGAACCCTAAGGATTTCTGAGGCACCTCCCTGTAGGCAAACAACAGGCATGGCAATAAGACATCCCATTTCCGCCTCATGGGCTCTTCCAGGCCCATAATCATGCCCTTCAATGTGCGGTTGAATCTCTCAACCAACCCATTTCCTTGAGGGTGGTACGGAGTGGTGAATTTGTATGTCACCCCACACTCCGCCCACAGGGACTTCATATACCTAGAAATGAAGTTAGTCCCTCTGTCCGAGACCACCTCCCTGGGAAATCCCACCCGGGAAAAGATTCCCATCAAGGCACGGCCCACCACTGGGGCGGTGACTGTCCTGAGCGGGATGGCTTCCGGGTACCGAGTGGCATGGTCCACCAAGACCAGGATAAACCTGTTGCCTAGGGCCGTCTTGGGGTCCAGGGGCCCCACGATGTCAATGCCCACCCGCTCAAAAGGGGTGCTCACCACGGGAATGGGTCGGAGGGGTGCCACGCACTTCCCTCCGCTCTTGCCACTGGCCTGACAAGTCTGGCAAGATTTACAAAAGGCAGAGACGTGCTTCTTCATCTGGGGCCAGTAGAAATGGGTGACAAGCCTGTGATAGGTCTTGTCTTGCCCCAGATGCCCTGCGAGAGGCACGTCATGAGCCAGACCCAGTAGGAAGTTCCTGAAGCGCTCCGGTACTACCAGCACACGGGCTGCACCGGGCTCAGCGAACTTAGGCTCACTATAAAGTAAGTCATCCTCCCAGTAGATCAAATGCTCCTTGGACCCCAGGCCTGCTGCCTGGTCTGCAGCCTGCTGCCGCACACCAATGAGAGAAGGGCACTCCTTCTGAGCCTGGCAGAATTCCTCCCTGGAGGGACCCCCCTCTTTCTGCCACTGGGACAGCTCAGGCAATTCCCCTAGTTCGGCCACCTGCTCCCCTGTAGGTTCCAGGGCATCCCCTTCCGGGTCTGCTTCCTCCTGGACCGTAGGAACAGTGGGGGCCGGTTTCCCGCGCCCTCTACCCCGTCTTCTCTTGGCAGGTTGCTGGGCCATGGTTCCAGGCTCCAGTTCTGCTAGACCGCCCTCTCTGGCTGTCATTGCATGGGTGGACACACAGATCCACGCAGGCAAACCCAACATCTCCAAGTGAGTCCTGTGCTCCACTTCTTTCCATGGGGAGCTCTCCAGGTCATTACCTAATAGACAATCTACAGGCAATGCATCACTTACAACAATTTCCAAAATACCGGAGACTCCTCCCCATTCAAATGGAACTTTTGCCAACTTGCAGTAGCGCACTGAACTGTCAGCTGCCACCACAGGCCGGAGTACCTTGGGAACAATTTGCTCTTCAGACACCCACCGACACCTGACAGATGTCACGCTGGCCCCTGTGTCTCTGAGAGCCTCTACCTCCTGTCCATTGATGGTCACCTTCTGCCCGTATTTCTTAGTGTTCTGGGGCAGCAAAGTTTCCTGGGCCATCTCTTGGTCTCCTAGAGAGACAAGGGTCATCAATGCTAACCCCTTCTTCCCACTAGAAATCAAATCCCCTCCCAATGCTACACTAGCTAACGCCGGTGCAGGAGCACCAGAGGGTGCTGGAGGTTTCTTTGGACATTTGGGGGCAATGTGCCCCACCTCCCTACATGAATAGCAAGTAAGTGGGGTCTTTTTGTCCTGCGTGCCCTTATGGGGCCAGGACTTCTTAGGCTTGGGGGGTTGAGACACCTTCTCCTGGGAACTACTTTGGGGCCCTTTAGAAGACTCCTTTTGATTACCCGTGTGTCCCCCACTCTTCTGCTGGGGACCCTGTCCACCCTTGGCTGGGGTACTTACCACCCCCTTGTGGACCCTGGTGCTAGTCCACCGGTCCACCTCTTTAGCAAGCTCACTGGGATCAGTTAACTTGCTATCCAAAAGATGCTGGCGCAGCTCTGGGACACATAAACTACTTAAGTGCTCCCTACTAATCAAGTGACACAACCCCACATAATCAGTAACTTTGCTGCCCTTTATCCAACCTTCCAGTGCACGCGTGTACATACTCACACACTCCACCCAAGTACTTGAATCAAGCTTCTTGAAGTTCCTAAACTTCTGGCGGTACTGTTCTGAAGTGAGCCCATACCTGAGGCACAAAGCCTCCTTCATAGCGGGGTAGGATAAAGCATCCTCTGCTTCTAAGGGTGCCAAAACATCCCTCCCAGAGGCCTCAAAATGCTTCCACAATCCTGCCCCCCAATTCTTCTCAGGCACTTCATTCATCTTTAAGGCAAGTTCATACGCTCTGAACCACGCATAAATATCCTCACCCTTCTGATAATTCTGTACCAGATCCTTTGGTATGTATACCTTACCCGCCTGTACCGGTTGTGCGCTGCCACCATTAGAACTGGACACCACCTTTTTAAATTTGATGTCCAACTCCTTCATGCTCAACTCATGAGCCAATTGGAGTTTCTTCTCCTCCAAAGCGAGAGTATGTCTTCTCTCCTGCGCCTCTCTCTCCTGCGCCTCTTTCTCAACTTCCAGGCGCAGTCTCTTCTCATCGGCTTGCGCTCTGAGCTTAAAAAGCTCAATCTCATGGGTCCTAGCTCTCTGATTCTCCTCCAGCTCCTCTGGAGAAATAATCCTACCGGAGTGGTTGCTGCCAGTCCTAGACACTGCCTTCGTCACTGGCAACTCACTGGGCAAAAAAGCATTCTCTTGTGCGCCTTCCTCTCCAGTAGTAGCTTCTGGATCACCATGTTTGGCCTCCCACCAGGCCCTCAGAGCTTTCTGTAGCTCTTCCTTGTTTGCGCTGCCCCTTACTGAGCATTCAAGCCGTTTGCAGAATTTTCTCAGTTGCTCCTTGTTATAGGTGAACAACTCCTGGATTTCAAATTCCACTTCTACTTCTCCATTCACGCTTGGCGTTTCCTGAGACATGATGCTTCCTAACCTTTTCAACTAAAAGGTTTCACCAAAAAGAAAAAAGCTTGCGCAACCTGTGCTGCTAAACTAGACTAGTGATGCACAAGAAATCACTGCCGGTCAAGTGCAATTATTAGTTCAAAATCCCACCGCTGCCACCAATGTTAGAACCGGGGGTCTCCAGTTGGCAGAGGTAGGTACCTTAGACCAAGTAGGGACCCTTGCTTCTAGTCAGGGTGAAGGAATAGCCCTCTGAGATAACCCCTGCTCACCCTCTAGGTAGCATGGCACGAGCAGTCTAGGCTAAACAGAGGCAATGTGGATAACATTTGCACTTAACACAACAGTAATCCCCAATCCACCACAAACTGAGACCACACAGGTAAGTATATTTTATAAAAATATATAACTTTATCTAGTTTCAGCAAGTAAATCAAGCATTTGCACGATAATCACTTTTTCAATAATAGGTTGCACTTAATCTTAATGTTGGTACTTGTAAATAGGAAGTTCTTAGAAACAAAAACAGTCTCAAGTCTCTTAACTCAGCTTGCAAAAATATGGTTGCTGATTTATGCCTAATGGGCTCTCAAAACGAGCATCCTAAGCAATGCCAGTAGTCAGATAATTGCCAAAACAGCCCTGGGAGCAACTGCACCCCAAGCGCTGCAAGCGCGCCTCACCGTGTGCTCCTTGGACTCTTTTACTTCCACCGGCACAGCCTCCCACGCCCGCTGGCTTTAGGCGCCTGCAGAGCACACTCGCTCCTTGCCCCGGCCGGTCCTGGTTGCTCTTCCGCCCGCTCTCGGCAATCCCACGAGCGGCGGGGGAGGTAGGCAGGCGCTCAGCTGCTGGGACGGCAGGCCAGGGGTCTCCAAGGCCCTCGCGGTTCCCTCGGCGAGGACGGGTCCCTTCTTCCCGGGTCCGGCGGTGATCCGGCGGCACTCGAAGAGGTCCCCATGACGGGGACCAATCCTGTCGCGGCAAAGGGGGCGAGCCTCCAGCAGCACCCGGGAGTCAGTCAAGGGCAGTGCGGCTCCCGGGACAGGCAAACAATGACGCTCCGCTCCTTCGGCCAATCACGCACGATAACGCTGATGACGCTGCGCCGCACGGGCCAATCCCGTCGCGGCGTTAGTGAGGCGGCACGGCTCCCTCAGCCAATGGGAGCGCGGCGACTTCGATCTCCGTCGCCGCGGTCCCGGCAAAGAACGGCAAACTTCTGGGTGTATTGCTGGCCCCGGGCAGCGGCGATGACAAGGCGGTGAACACTTTATGACAACAGGTCGGTTCTAGACCTCCCACAGAGGCCACCCGATTGCTGGAGATGATTTTCGCCGCAGGGTGGTACCACGATCCTTCCGGTCACCCTTAAACATGTGCCGATGAGCACATCGATCGTCTCCCCCGGCCAGCAGTTAAACACACACGCGCTGAGAGTCAAACACAGCGCGATCTTCACGGCAATTTGGCAAAGCTTTTAGGAACCTTTAACCCTGGGTTCCCAACAGAAGGCCAGCTCTTCTCAGGCCCTTGGAGATTCAAATGCAGACACAGCACACAGCAAAGTCTTAGCAGGTTCAAGCAGGCAGGGTCACAGCACACAGCAAAGTCCCTTTCTCCTCCTCAGCTTCCAGTTAGACAGCAGACCAGGTCAGCCCTTGGAGCACACAGCAAGGCAATCTTCCTTCAGTCTTGCAGCAGTCCTTCTTCCAGCAGAGGTTCCTTCTTGATTGTAGAATTTTAGAATCTACACTTCTGTAGTCAGGGGTCCTTTCCTTATACCCCTCAAAGTCTTTGAAGTCCTTTGAAGTCTTTGTGCAAGCGGCCCTGACTCCAGTCTAAACCAGTTCTGGGGGCTGCTGAAGCACTGAGGTGTTTCTGGTTTTCTTCTTCCTGTCAGCTCCAGGGTCAGAGGTGTCAGTTGGCCGACAGGAGAGGGAGCCAGCAGGGTGGGCAGGCAGGCACAGCCCAGCACTATCAGGCGTTTCTTCCTCCCACCTCCCTAGCAGCAGATGCGGCCTTTCACCCACGGGCTAACTCCTACCCCCTCCTCCGGGGCCTCTGCAGCCCTCTGTCACACCCAGGCCAGACAGGCATTCCACAAACCCAGGCACACAGAAAGGTTTAGACAAGAGAACAGCCACTTTCTAAAAGTGCTATTCTCCACCACAGGATTTAAAAACACCCTTCACTAAAAGATGTGTCATTAAATTCTGAGTTCAGGGATATCTTTCACTCATGTCCCATCTTGTTCCTATGGGGAGATAGGCTGGTATCACATGGGGCCAGCCTCCTCCATGTTACTCTATGGAGCAAGAGAGCCTTACAGCAGTGAGCACATAAAATGGCTGCTGCCCACTACCAGAGCATGTGACCTGCACTAGTACATGCTCTACCTTATCCATACACTGCACCCTGCCCAGGGGGGTACCTTGAGCCTTCTATAGGGGTGACTGAGGTGCACAGACAGGGAAGGGTTAGGCCCAGCCAGTGGAGACACTGGCCAGGGGGACAGGCAGTCACTGACTGCACACAGGCCCTGCGCTGGCAGGCCTGAGTCCTTTTTAGGGCTACTCATGTGGGTGGCGCAATCTGCGCTGCAGGCCCACCAGTAGCATCTGTCATCACCAGCCCTGGCACACACAGTGCACTTTACTAGGGACTTCATGGTGATACAAATATGCCAATCAGGTATATTCAATCAATATGGCAATTTACAGAGGGAGCACTTACACTCTGACACTGATCAGCAGTGGCAGAGTGTCCAAAGCATCTAAACCAGCAAAAACGAAATCCAGCACAGCATCAAAAACACATGAGTCAGAGGCAAAAAGATGGGGGAAGAACCACGCCAAAGGTGTCAGGTCTAACACTGCGTAGTAGTGACATGCGATTTAGTGTCATGCGTTGTAATGGTATGCATTGTAATGCCTCTGTTGTACTGGCATGCATTGTAAGGGATGTTGCGATGTAATGACTGCGTTGTAAGTGTAGTGCAATGTAATGACTGCATTGTAAAGGTTGTTTCCCGCCGCCAACAGTAGGTTCCCAGAAGACAACCCTTTGGCGGCTGCCTCATATTTATCAACAGCATGCTCAACAATAGATTATACCTTCATCTCCCTCCCATTATTCAAACAGGTTGTTTCGTTTCGCCTAGGAGGCAAAGGCGACAACGATCACTGCCCTCTGGAGATTTTATTAATGACAGTCCTGACCATCTTTGAATGGCCACAGGTTACACCAGAGTCAATCTCAACTATCAATTAAAATAGGATCAAATTCACACAGGATCAACAACAAACAAAATAGTGAACTGGGAGTCTTTCACTGGCAGAGACCTTCGCAGCTACATTCAATACTAAAGTGCGGCAAACAACCAACGGGATGGGGAGTATCCCGAAAACGCAGTGGATGCAGGTCAAGCAGACCAACAGAATGATAAATCGTATCCTAAGGTCCCTCCACCACAACTCAGAGGATAACGCTTTGCAGTCTCTCTTACAGCAGGAAAAAGCCCAACTAAAGAACCTAAAGTGGGCTGCCAACAGATCAATAGAAGAAGCGGTCTGGGAAAAGCTCTTTGCTGACATAAAGCACAATGACAGTGCTAGATTCTGGGGACAATCAACAGGATCGCCCGCGACTCTCATGGGGGTGTTACCTCCTACATCTCTAAAGAGGTCTGGGCAAGGTATCATGGGGACCACTTTCATCAGGAAGGCACTGTACAAACAATACGCCCAGAAACAAAAAAGCACTCAACAGAAAGTCTCCATGCCTCTTTCCCAGAAGTGGGCAACTCTTTAGCACCCCTCTCATCAGATCTAAGTGATACACGCTATCCTCCTCCAGCAGCCGACATTACATCAATTAGATGGTAAATCTGCAATGGCAAGAGAGAAGGGGCTCCTGGGCCCAATGGGGTCCCCCCAGTAATATTCAAACAGAAAACGAAATTTGGGGCGGAAACACTGAAGCCACTCTTCTCTGAAATGAGACATTTTGGCGCAATTCCGCCGTCCTGGAGAGGCTCGATATTATCTCAAATATTCAAAAGTGGGGACAAATCCTCCTTACCAAAAAAGGATCTATCACCTAGTAACCCTCATAGACAATGAGGTGAAATATTTTGCGGGGACAATATTAGAAGAACTCTAGATGTGGCTACTGAGAACTCAATAATTCCACTCAATCAAACAGAGTTCTTACAGTCTTCTGGCATGATAATAAACATCCTGGCTATGTCGTTGCTAATTAACAAGGCAAAAACACACCAACTGCTGTTACAAATTGGCACACTGAGGGATCCCTCTGACTCTGTTGGACCTGCTAATCACCCTCCGCACAGATACTTTGGGACACGTTAAGCTAGGTGGCGGCTCATTCTTGTCAAGACGTATTCCAACCAGTAAGGGGCTCAAACTGGGGTGCATCTTGACTCCGACTCTTTTCAATCTCTTTTTGGCGAACTTGACACAGGCACTCCATGCCTGAAACTCCCATGCCCCAAGGCTACGAGGCTTGCTGCTGTCAAGCTTCCAATTATTCGGACGACGTAGTCCTGGTTGGCCATACACAGGTAGGCCTGCAGCATCTTCTCACCACAATGCAAGAATACTCTGAGACAAATGGCCTCAATATCAACTTTGAGAAGATGTGAACTATGACAATAAGTAAGTATTCTTTATTGTTTGATTATTTAAAATCTTACAATATTACAATTCATAAAATTTGCTAGAATAATTAAAACCAATTAATAAAAACCATTACACCATAAAATTAATTTGATTTCATAAAAAATTACATTTTAAATGTTTACTCTCCTAGTTTTTTTTCCGCTATTAGTAGGAACCTTACAAAGTTAGCGTTCAAGCTTATATCATTCGAATGGAGACAGCGTGTCAAGGCCTGCCTACATGTCCTTATTCCTCGTACATTAAGCTGTAATTTGAGTAAGGATCTTCTTTCGTTTTGGAGTTCAGGACAAATATATACAAGGTGGACAATATTCTCCTCACCCTTATTACAGAGTCTGCATAGTGTACAACTTTCAGTGTTTTTCCACGGGGGAAGATGACAAAGTCCCGGAAAGATTCCAAATCTCGCTTTAAGAAGAACTTGTTTATTTTTTTCTGACCAGGGTGTTTCCAAGTATTGTTGTATTTCCTTTTTTTATAACTATTTATTATTGTCCAAGCATGTTTCCTTTTGTCAGGTTATCTTTGTCATTTATAAGCGACAGTTGGTTTGTAGTTCTGTTGATTATTTTTTTGAACGATGCATTAGTTATCGTGTTTTCCCAGATTGTACTAACCACAAACTCATCTATCGCTTCCTTAAGATAATTCCATGCAGTTGACTTTACGTTATTATTTATTTATTTCCATAATAGTTGTGATATCTGGTTATCATGGTCATTTTTTTATCCAATTCCAGGTTTTAATAAAATGTCCCTGTTTTGCATAGTATTGTTTGGTTAATCCAAACTCCAGTCTAATTTGTGCAGACAAGGCATTCGGTGAGAGATGAAATAATGCGCTATATGTTTTAGATAGGGCCTTATTTATTATTTCGGTATCCTTTCCCATTAATGCTTTACTGCCATAGGTGATGGTTGGTAGCAGTCTTGCCCCTATAATCTTCAGAAGCGGCCCATATGTGAGGTTGCTAAGTGACTTCTGTAAGATTCTAAACGCTGCAGTCAATGCGTTTGTCTTCCGTTGTATATCCCTTTTTTTGTGGCTGGTAGTTACCCTTCTCATCAAAAAGCACACCCAAATACTTATATACTTCAACTTGTTCCAGTTGGGTGTTCTCCATGTACCATTTGTTTTTATGTCTTACGTTTTTATTCTTGGTGACTACTATGATCTTGGTTTTTGTTTCATTTATCATCATCCCATTTTCCTTTGAATACATCAATGTTCGATTGATTAGACGTTGTAGTCCAACTTTAGTGTGGCTTAAGAGGATGGCATCGTCTGCATACAACAGATTAGTGATATGCTTATCAGCCAGTTTTGGAGGGTGAGCATTTAATTCATCCAAGTTCCTAGTTAGATCTGCCAGTAACAAATTAAAGAGGGGTGGGGCCAAAACACAACCTTGTTTTAGGCCTACGGTTGATGGGATTTCCTTTGATAACTTTTGACCATCCCCCATCCTCACCCTAACCCAGGTTTTACTGTACAAGACACGAATCAGATTCAACAGGACCACTGGAATATTTTTTTCTTGGAGCTTTTTCCATAATAATTTTCTTTGGACACAGTCAAAGGCAGATTTAAAAGCTACAAAACATAGGTACAGGGGTCGTTTTGCTCTGATTGACTTATCCATAAGAAGTGCTAATGCCAAAATGTTTGTCGTTGTCCCCAAGCCTTTAATAAAGCCAGTTTGATTCAATGGCAATATCTTATTTTCTATTGCCCATTCATTAAGATTAGTAAGCAAAATCCTGGCAAATGTAAATGTAAATGTAAATGTGTTGGATTTGTAAAGCGCACGGCTGCCCGTAAGCGTCCCGGCGCTGGAGACCGCTGGGGAACCCATCCTGGCTTTCCCTGTGAGATGGTCCCTTCTGGGTATCTCCAAGGTGAAACCAGGCATCCCCGGCGTCTGTGGGGGGCCGTTGTAGAGATGAGGCAAGCTTAATGCCCAGAGTTGCCGAGTGTGATCCCTGGTTAGAGTAGGCACCGAGGCGAGAATTGTCGAGCCCGCTGACCCGGGTCCACGACCCTGCCGCGTCGGGAATTGAACCCTGGTCCTGGGCCGTTCTCTGCTTCTGGGTCTGCCGCCTCTAACCAGTGAGCCACACCACTCCAGCAAACAGCTTGGCATCTGTGTCTTGTAGTGTGATGAGCCTATAATTTTCCTCAAGTGCCCAGTTTCCTTTTTTAAAAATTGGCCTGATTAAAGACCCTTGCCAAGACTCAGGAATAGCTCCTTTTTGTATAATTTCGTTAAATAGCTTTTCTAAATATAATGCCCATAACTCTGGATTTTCTTTATAGAGTGTAAACGGTATACCATTCGGTCCTGGTGCACCATCTTTCTGTTTTTTGATTAATTTTATTAGTTGCTCTTTTGTTATTAGAATAGGTATTTCCATATCACTGTCATAACTAGGTATTTCAGTATCAGTATCGTAACTGACTATAGATTGCATTTCAATTTTCCTCATTGCTGTACTATTCTGCTTTAGATGTTTTCTCAGAAATGTGACACAATCTTCCTCGGTTAGTGAAGATGAAACCACTCGTTTGTTTGGTCGAACAAGTCCGTTGATGATTTTCCAGAACTCTCTTGCATTTTTTTGTTTGCTTGCGTGGAATACTTTTGCCCATAATACCTGTTTAGCTTGGTTTTTCTCATTCCATATTAATTTCTTCAAATTTTGATTTAGTGATTTCGATTTGCCCGATGTTTCATCATTTGCGACGGATTTCTTCATTTGCCTTCTGATCTTGATTCAAGCTCTTTTTAATTTCGTTATTGTATATGTGAGATTTATATATGTTTACTTTTCTTTATGCTCCTCTTTATGATGCCTTTTATTCAATTGCATTTGAGGTTGGGGTTGGGCTTTAACCAGCTTCTTTGTAAAATGTTCCCATTGTTCTATAGGTGTTTCCAATGTTCTGTCATTGAAGCAAGTCTCTAAAAGTCTCTCCACTTGTTCGTTCATCTTCTCTTTGTTTGAGACAGTCCAAAATTATTTTTTATAATTTATAGTTCCAATGCACCCCTGGACAGTTTGATACGCTAGGTTTGTGTTACTTCTAATATTCATTGTTATTATCTGCTGACAGTGATTGCTCTCAGTAGCTTTCTCTAGCTGATATGAGATAATGTTCTGAAAAATATTTAGTGAAGTCATTGTATAGTCAATCCTTGACTTTGCATTGTGCGCAAAATTGATTCCATGTCTTTAACAAGTTGTGTATCCATTTTATTACTGATGGAATGTATCTCTTTTCCTAGCTCCTGCTGGGGGATCGACCATTGATGGTATTGTGATTGTGTAATATCGTCTCTTATAAAAGGTGACATTAGATTTAGATTAAAGTCCCCAGTGATGACATAGTCTGCTATAGGATCTTCCAACATTTGTTCCATTAAAAAATTATTAAGAGTTGCACAAGTTGATTCCCTTCTGGTTAGCCATACACAGGTAGGCCTGCAGCATCTTCTCACCACAATGCAAGAATACTCTGAGACAAATGGCCTCAATATTAACTTTGAGAAGATGTGAACTATGACAATAGGAATTATTTGCAGCTTGGTTCTGGGGCAACACCCGTATCCAATCAGCAAGAGTATCAAAATACCTAGGAGCGATTGCTGATAAGGGAGGTAAATTTGCTCGTCAGAGGGAGATAAGCAGCAGTAAAGGTTTAGCATTAAAGAAATGTAAGTTAAAATTGAAGGAGTCACATTATCTCCCTTAGATAAAGTGATACAGGCCAAAGTTATCTATGATAGCATATGGCAGCAAACTACAGAGGGGCAGGGATACCAAAATGTAGGATAGCACCATAACAAGAGTGTTGGACCCGGTCCTTTGGGCAGGTTCACCCCGAGACTTTTTGCTTTTTCCTAGCCTGTTTCTGAAACCTGGGTTGGTGATTTTAGGCCTCTGCGCACTTTTTCACTGTGGTACAGTGTAAAGTGCGTGTGCTCTCTGTGTATGTGTGGTGAGTGACCTGCCCTCCCATAGGAATGAATGGGGAATATGTATGCCCATGGTAGTTCCTGATGTGTGGGGAGTGCAGGGTCGAGTTTGATATGTATGAACTCGTGAGAATGAATGCTGCGTAATGGTGTATGCAGCATGGTTGTGTCTAGTCTAGAAGCGCCACTTTTAGAAGTTGGCATATTTGTGTAGTGAGTCTGCTGGCACGTGATTGGCTGGTGAGCCAGGCCCAGGAGTGCCTGGGCCTGCTGGTGGATTGACTGTCTGGTTTGAGTAGGACAGGGTCTGCAGGGCCCCGGAGGAGGGGGTCGGATTCAGCCGTGGATGAAAGGCCACATCTGTCAGGGAAGCGGGAGGAGATAGCGTCTGGTGGTGCCGGGCTGTGTCTGCCTGACCACCATGCTGGCTTCCCCCTCCTGATGGCCCACTGTCACCTCTGACCTGAGGCTGACAGGAGAGGGAAACCAGAAACACCCAGGGCTCAGGGCCTGCTTACACAAAGACTTCAAAAGACTTCAAGGACTTTTCTGTGTATAAGAAGGGGCTGTGTCCCCTTCCAAAACGTTCTTGTTTTCTGACTTGAATCTGCCAGGGGCGTGCTGCTGCTTGGGCTCAGGGGAATCCCTGAGTCCTGCCCAGCCCCTGGACTCCTGATGGACTCTCCTGTATTCCTGGACTCCTGGGGGACCCCTCTGCCCTGCCTGGGCTGATGGGGGGACTTGGCTTTGCCCCCTGGGAAGCTCTGGGACCGTTGCAGCATGGAGAAGCTGCATTGTCCTGTGAAGAGCGCTGGGGTGGTATTTCCAGCGCCTGGAGGCGTTGTGCTTCCCCCTGAGCGCCGGGGAGCGCTCTGCCTGCTGTTCTAGCGCTAGGAGCGCTGTGGATTGTGCTCTAGCGCTAAAGAGCGCTTTATTTTTGGTTCTAGCGCTGGAAGCGCTTGACTTGCTATTTTTAGCGCATGGAGCGCTTTAAATCTCCATTGGCGCCTGGGAGCGCTCTAGCTGTGTTCTAAGCGCTTTGGAGCGCTTTGTTCCCCCCAGCGCTTGAGAGCGCTGTTTATTTGTTGACCTTAAAAGAAATCAGCCCCCGCCTGCCTGCCTAAGGAGAAGGGCCGCTGCGCTGCCCGCAGCGACCCGGGAGCGGTTGGCCGGCCGGCCAATCCCAGCGCGGCCGGCCGGAAGTGCCCGCCCCCGCAACCCGGGAGAAGGAAAGGAGAAGGCGTGGGAGATGGCGGCCGTTCGCGGGGCCCCTCTCGGCTGAGGGAGCCCCGAGAAGATGTGGCGGCGAGGAAGAAACGTGGCGGCCGGTTAACAGGGCTCCCGTGTGTCGAGGGAGCCCTGCAGAGCGAGAGAAGTCCGGTGCGGGAGTAGCGAGGCTCCCATGTGGCCGGGAGAGCCCCGCCTTCACCCCCGCGAGAGGAGACTGCCTCCGGGAGCCTTGCTGGCTCCACCCTGAGTCCCGGTCCCGAGACGGGGGACCGGGCAAAAGCGAGGAGAGTCTGCGAGGAGCAGGAGCTCCTCAGATGCCGAAGAGCCTCCCCCGCCAGAGCCGGTGAGTAGGGCTCCGGGGGGGAGGCGACGGATGTGGTGCCAGTGAGGGCACCAAGCCAAGAGCGGCTCCGTGTGCTGAGTGGGCCGCTCCTACCATTGGGGCATAATTAACTTTGGTGCACCTAGGGCGGCCCCGGATGGCAGTGGGTCGCCCCAACGTTGGCTTGAGCCCACGAGGCTCCCCAAGGGCATTTGCAGTTTAGAGCGCTGACAGGCTCCAACGTGGGGGCAGAATTGTTTAGAGAGCCTGTGAGGCTCGAGGGCCATAGTAGTTAGAGGGGGCGTCGGGGCACATTGGCAGTGCCCGCCCCCTCCTGCCTGAGAGGGATTTGTTAAGAGCCTCGAGGGCTCCAGGGGCCTATATGTGTTCAAGAGCCTGTGTGGCTCCACCATTTGTGGCGCAATTCGCCAGAGGGGCTACTGAAGGCCCTGCCACAGTTTTTCCTGATTCTCCAGCGGCCCAGCAATTAGTGGGCAGCTGCACCGTTTAGGCGCAAGATGGAGAGTGAGTCCCTGAGAGGGATAGAGATGGCACAGAGGTGCCCGGCCAGTCACAGCTGCGCAGCACTTAGTGCCAGCTGCAGCGTTTAGGCCCTTGTGAGTGTTCCCAGGTGCCCAGCAAGTAGTGGGCACCTGCTACGTTTAGGCTTTTCTTGAGACTGGCGCTGCATGGCAGCGTGCCCTGACATTGAGACTCAGGGCATCTTTGCCCCAACAAGGCCAGTTGGCCTAGGGACTGCCACAGGTGGTGGCTTATGTAGGTTTGGCGCAATTGTATGGTTATTGCACTTCTGAATGTATTTCCTTGCATCACGTGTTATTCCTGCACCTCTGAATGTTTTTAGACATCAAAGAGGGATCTGTACTCGGAAAGAGGCTGTTCTGGCCTGATTCTCGACCTGGGGTCTGCAGCTGAACTGCCGATTGGTACGATTCCTTGAGCTGCCAGCCAATGGCCTTTCAAGTTCTCAACCAAGTCACTTTGGAACTGGATCTAACCAGTCTGACTGATCAATATTACTCCCAGGGGGTTCATCACTGAGGGACATGTTTTTAAAGCCACTCTACCTACACTGAAGTATATTTCATGTTTTTATGGTTTACCAGCTAAGCTTATTAATTTACGTTAGTTTTATGGATTGTCTTTTTCCAGGCAATGTTTTACTATTATGCAATGTTTTTATGGTTTGTTTATTGTCATGCAATGGTTTTAAGTAACTATGCTAATAAACTTGATTTGACCCCGGTGCCTGGGCAGTGCGACAGGCCCTCTGGGCGCTGTTGTTACTCCAGAGAAACCCCAGGAGCCACTGTGACTGTCTATTTTACTGTTGATGTCATCTGGAATTGTAAGGAGCAGTTTGCAATGAGAAAGTAGGTCCTGGCGTCTGGTGAGCCCGCCCTGAAACAATATACATTTTAAATTAAGGTGCTTTGTAACAAGAACATTTGCTGTTCTAAGAGAACAAAACATTTTTTAAAGCATATTTTCTTAAATCATTAGTTTCTCACCCAAATAAACTGCTGTGTCATTTCTTTCAGTGGCAAACACTAATGCAATGATTCCCCCTTGTGGCCGTTTGTAGGAACCAAATCTATCACCAATTTCTTTGTGTGATTTTATTTTTCCACAACGGACTTTTTTTCCTAAAAACGTTTCAAATAAATGTTGCTAGATTGCGTTCAGTCTTTCACCCAGCCTTCGGGGTTTGACACCAATTTTCCACACTGTGTAACTCAATATGACTTACTCATCCCATTTCCTGTTAATGAATGCTTCCCACAAAAAAGCTTTGGTCCAAATACTGGGAAGTACCCGTGCAGCAGTAACCATCCACCTTTCATGGGAAAAACGTCAGTCAATAGCCCAGCTGAAGCGGATCACATTTTACTGACAATAGAGGCGGGTGAGATATTGAGATTTTGCACAGTGGATAGAGGATTAACCGCTATATGTATCAAGCTATTTAGCATTCGCAAAGGCCGAAATTCTGCGAATTTCGGCCTTTGCGAATGCTAAATAGACAAATGGAATGTATCAAACAAGTTTGATGCAAAATAAGGATTAGCAAAATTTGCTAATCCTTATTTTGCGATTGCACTTAAGGAATTGCAAATTTTGCGATTCCTTAAATGCAATGTATCAAACAAATAAAATGCAAAAAATGCCATTAAGGAGTAGCAAATTACCACCAACTTCTAGTTGGTGGTAATTTGCGAATTCTTATCAAAAATCTTTTTTGATAAAAACCAAAGGTGCCATATGACGCCCATACATGCCCTTAGGGCATGTATGTGCGCCATATGCCCCCAAATGTCTTTTTCAGGGGTGCAGCAGGGTGTTCTTGAGACACCCCTGCACCCTTGGAAACATCCCTAATTTGCGATCAGCAAAGTGCTAATTGCAAATTGCACTTTCATTCCTATGGGCCTCCTGGCCCATGGAAATGAAGGGGTAATTTGCGATTGACAATTTGCTAATCTCAAATTAAGGAATGCTAAGGAATCGCTATTGGAAAGCGATTTTGTACATACATACCGTTTTGCATTTCCTAAATAGCGATTCCTTAAAATTCGCTATTTAGGAAATGCAAAATGGTTTGTTGATACATATAGCGGTAAATGAGATAAGTGAAGTGCAGAAAATATAAAAATACCCAATTTTTTTTCAGAAGCCAACTGATTAATCAAGAAAGAGATCTACAAGAAGGTGACTAGTGGAACAGGGGCCGGATCATGATGAACTTTTACAGAGCGCCTTTTTTATGCGTTTGCAGAGTTTAACGGGAATTCCTTTACCCTGATACTTTTCTGAGTTAGTGCTCAGAAATAGGCAAACCTTGCCCACTGTTTACGAAATGTACTATCTGAAAATAAGTCACTAACAAAGCGATATAACGTTAAATCAATTCACTTTATGAACTGCAGGCGCTTAAAACAGGTGTACGGGTCAGCGCGGCACCTCTTGATACACTCCCAGAATGTGAGGATTGTGTTCAGCTGTGACGTTTGTCAGCACGCAGAAAAGCAATCTAAGCTAAGAAATGAGGTTGCCTTCTCCCACATTAACTATAACCAATAGGAAGATGATACATGTAATAGACCCAACACTAGTAATAAAAGAATCAAGGTCATCAAGATACACACAAGAATTACACTATTAATGTACAAGATTTGTTCCCAATACATTAATAGAAATTTTGCAAAATTCATTAACACACATTTTCAATTCTATAAGGACCCAGAGGCGAGCATTATGCATTCTTCTGCTTACTTTTTTCCCCGATAGCAGCCATATTGAAAGTTTAATAATCAAACACAAAGAACTAGAAAACACATAGTTCTTTAGAAAAAATGACTATACCCAAGATCTGCAACATTGATTAATCACAGTCCAACATGTGATGTTAATTCATAGCGATTTTTATGGCGCACTAATCACACATGAGGGAATGCGGGCGCTTGAGCAGGTGTGAAATTCCTGCGAAGATATTCGAAGAGCCAGGACTTCCACTTCTTTCAGAACTCAAGAAGTAAGGGGAAGAGTCTGATGTGCTGAGGTAGGTCCTTCCATATTTTGAGTGCAATGTAGGAGAATTATCGACCTTCTGCTCTGCTTCTGTGAATGCACGGTGTGTGTGCAATTGAGAGTGAGCCGGAGCGTAGGAGTCTGGCAGGCGGGTAAAGGTGTATGCAGGTGTGAGGCTCTATATGTGTGCATGAGAAATTTGAATTGGCAGCGCTTGTGAATGAGAGGCCAGTGAAGCTCCTTTAGGTGAAGTGCGATGTGGGAACAGCGTGGGAGGTTGAGTACAAGTCTTGCGGCGACGCTCTGGATAGTCTGGGTATGAACCACTTGGAGATTCTGGGGTAGAGTCCATTGACATAGTAGAGCCAGTTTGTGATGAGTGCTTGTGCGACGGTCCTTCTGGTGTTCTGTGGCAGCCACTTAAAGATCTTTCGTAGCATGCCTAGCATGTAGAAGGAGGAGGTGCTCACTGAGTTGATTTGTGCCGTCATGTTGAGCTTGTTGTCTAGGATGGTCCAAGATTGTTTGTGTGGTCGTGAGTGATGAACACTTTTGCTAACTGTGACTTCTCTTGTTTGCTGTGAGGATCTTGTCCAAACTTCTCATTATTCCTGATCTGCGACTGCAGAAACTAATTATCATTAAAGACATTCTATACCATTTGTTAATGTCCTTGCCTCTGTGCCCTTTATGCAATTGTAAAATTTAGGTCACAATTGTTAGAAACTTTTAGATTCTATTGCAGGACCGGAAGCTTTGGATTATGCAAGTTTAAAGCTGAGTGATAACAGTCAAAAACGGATTACTTACTGGCTTAGAGTAAAAGGATTTGAAGGTGGAATTTGCTGACCAATCCGCCATAAACATAATATCTAATAGGGTGACACCTAGTGAAAAGGACTTTAAAGCCATAGCACACCTGACTCAGTGTGCTCAAAAACTGCAAACCTCACCGCCAGTGTGCTCCAAAATTCAACAAACACATCTGTTTAAGTTGAGGACTGAAACCGAGTTACAAGGATGTGGGAGAAAAATAAATAGTGGCCTTCTTGTAGGGGTGTAATTAAACAAAACACAGTTTAGGATCTGTGAGAGAAGATGGATAAGAAATCTGCTTTGAGTTAGTTTTAGTTCGTTTAGTTCTTTTAGTTCTTTTCATAACTATATATGTAACTCTCTACGGAGTTAAAAACCTACCTGCCAGGTCCAAACGCTGATAACAGAAACTCTCTGACAAGATGCGAGACACAAAAGCGTGGTGAGTTTGTTTGATAATTGTTTCCTAAATCACTGGGCGTAACTGGGACACTTTTAGAGGAAAGGAAGAACAAGGGAAATGTCACAGGACGGTACATTTTGATTTGGGAGAACAAAAGAAACTTATACCGCAGAGGAATTTGGAAACCAGTGGATGGATGTTCTCCTATTGAGTGGTCTGCCATTGGTGTATGCCAATTTCCAGGAGTCATCACACCTGGGTTGATACCACTGCCCGAGTTCATTACAATGCGCGCTTTTGCAAGCTCAGCGCACATTGATCGGACTGAACAACCCCGCGTTTGGGCTAAATTAGGACACACACTCGAGACTGAATTTCATCCTTGGTTTGTTTCTTCATTTCTCATTTTTAGTATTGGAATATGAGTATCATGGCTGACCTAGGGTAAACCTAACAGAGAAGATCGGTAGATCTCGGAAAGAGGTAATTTGTCATTTTTAATGAGTGGATGGTCTGGAGTGAATGTAAGTGTTTGAATTGATGTGACAATAAGAATGTTTTTATCTCTCTTTTTTTCTTTTCTTTTACCAGCTCTCTAGGAGTTCAATAGTCTTGAGGAGAACCCTACTAACTTGTCTTTGGGTTCGAAACGCGTTGACTATCATGTAACCACACAAGTGTGTTCAACAAATGCACTCTGTGGCTTATTTGTACAAGATTTTATCAAAACCGAAAAACTGTGTTGTGAGCCATAATAGTACACTGTCTGGTTGTTGCCCTAAATAAGGTTGTCATTGAAATTTGTTCCAGAAAAAACTAGTACCAAATCTCAACCTTCAGGTTGCACTGTTTTTCTCTTTCTCTTTCTTTTGGTTGTTCTTTGTTTTTTGTTTTTGAATCAGAGACATTGAGCTCACTATATGGTGTAAAGTTGAATTTGTTGTCTATGTCATGTCTATATTATGCCCGTATAGTATAGTATGTGGTGCTGAGTATGCTGTATTTTGTGTTAAAGCAATTTTTGTGGTCTGCATATTGCTTTGAAAAAAAACGATGGGTATTTTCTAAAAGTATAAGTGTTTTGATAGGGGCGGCATGCGTTTTGGGGGCGGCAGCCTTCCCCTGCTGGTACCTGCCATCTTGGGGCGGCAATCGCAACCTCACTCCCGCTCTTCAGCCGTCGCTGGCAGCAATTGGAAGAATCTCGCCATAACCCTCGCCCCCGTACCACCCCGTGGCAAATGGCCAAAGGGCTAGCTACGCCACTGTTCAGACTATTGCAGGCACCTCAAGCTAAAGGAACGGCTAGGGCTGCAGTTTTTAATCATTTGTAATTTATTTTGAGTTATTAACAATTATTGTAGTGCTCATCTCTAGAGTAAACAGACTGCGCCACCAAGTGGCAGATTGTCATGAATGACAGTATTGACAATTAAGTGCTGGTGCTGAGCATGGGAAACCACAGGCTCAAATTAAGTACTGACTATTAGCTGTGGAGATACAAACAAGGAACAAAGAAAGGGTGAGCCAAATTCGAACTGGCAGTGTCCTCAATGTGTACTTAAACAACCATGAAGTAATAGACATGATATCATGTTTTTATATCAGCTTCAGTTTCCCAATAGAATTGCATTACGTAGTACAGTCGAGCAAGAGAAACTTGATTTTTCCTAAAATAAATTAACTTTCCCTTGGCTTCATAACACCATCAATGTTCAGTTTCTCACTTCAAAAGCAAAAGGGAGGGGAATTCCATATGGTAGAGTTACATTAATAAAACATGATAACAAGTAGCCCCCTCCCCAATCCCCATGGCTTCAATTGACAGGTTTCCCAAACTGCTTTACAAGAGAAACATGACTTCTTGCTAAGAGATTAATCTTCCCTCGCTACTAAAGGGTCCCCATGGTGACACAACGTGCTTGTAAACTGGTTCCGTTTATTAATTTATTTTTTGGGAGTTTTATATATCGCTTTACATGAGCATTAAATTACTTTACATTTTTTTAGGCAGGTGGAGATTGAGTGATTTGCCCAAAATAACAGGATGTTTGGCCGACGCTGGCAGAGAAGGTAGCGCTGGCAGCTGGGCTATCATGTCTCCACGGGTAAAGAAAACTTCGGGCACTGATCGCTGCCCTGCCATCTTCCAAATGGGGCACAGTAGTGACCTATGACCCCCGTATCAGACACCTGACTTGACACGATGGAGCATTCACACCTCCAACTGGTGCCTTGCGGCAAATAAGAACAGTATACAGAATGGACGAACAGAGTGCCCAATGCTCAGAAAGGGACGACTTTTGAAAAGGGTCATTTCCTGGTGAAGACCTCATTCATACCTCAGGGGTGGCTCTAGGCTCATGGCGGCCCTGGGCAGGGAGCGTAGGTCGGGGGCCCCGGAAGAGGGGGTCCGGGCGGGCGGAGTGTGGAGGCCAGTGAAGAGGGGGGGGCAGGGTGTTTGGAAGTGGAACAGAGCCGGAGGCCGCCAAATCCCTGCCAGGGGTCGCCACGCAAATATGTATCCACCCTCAGAGGATTATTATATTAAGGATAAATATTGGTGTGGTGGCCCCTGGGGTTTGCTGGCCCTGTGCAGGTGCACTGCTTGCACATGCCTAAGGCTGCCCCTGCATACCTTAAAACAGACACATAGGCGTCGATTCCGATCCGGTAAAATATTCCGCCGTACGATTCGTAGTCGTATCCGATTCCGTACGAATGGGAAATTTCCATCCGACCTGCGAATTCCGATCCATTTCCGTCGAATGCCGTACGAATAACAGCGAACCGTACGAACCACAGTCGATGACCCATACGAATAAGCATCGGGAATCTTACTGTACGAATCGTAACCAGCCCGTACAAACACACTAGTACGATCCTGTACGGGAAGGCTGTCCGCGATTCGTACGGCCCAAAGTTTTCACGCATGAAGAATGATTCGTACTGGAATATTCACCTCACATCAAGCGGCATCAACACATACCACACGTGTACCCCTCGCTCAAGCCTACGCGAACACCCCCACCCGCCAACAGCACGTACAACTCGATCGCACGCACAAGTACGACACGCACACCCCCCAACAAGCCTACGCGAACCCCCCCACCCGCCAATGGCCCGTACAACTCGATCGCAAGCACAAGTACGACACACACACCCCCCCAACAAGCCTACGCAAACCCCCCCACCCGCCAACGGCCCGTACAACTCGATCGCACGCACAAGTACGACACGCAACCCCCTCAACAAGCCTACGTGAACCCCCCCACCCGCCAACGGCCCATACAACTCGATCGCACGCGCAAGTACGACACGCACACCCCCCCAACAAGCCTACTGGAACCCCCCACCCGCCAACGGCCTGTACAACTCGATCGCACGCACAAGTACGACACGCACCCCCCAACCAGCCTACGCGAACCCCCCCACCAGCCAACGGCCCGTACAACTCGATCGCACGCACAAGTACGACACGCACACCCCCCAACAAGCCTACGCGAACCCCCCCACCCGCCAATGGCCTGTACAACTCGATCGCAAGCACAAGTACGACACGCACACCCCCCCCAACAAGCCTACGCGAACCCCCCCACCCGCCAACGGCCCGTACAACTCGATCGCACGCACAAGTATGACACGCACCCCCCCCAACAAGCCTACGCGAACCCCCCCACCCACCAACGGCCCATACAACTCGATCGCACGCACAAGTACGACACGCACACCCCCCCAACAAGCCTACGGGAACCGCCCACCCGCCAACGGCCCGTACAACTCGATCGCACGCACAAGTACGACACGCACCCCCCAACCAGCCTACGCGAACCCCCCCACCCGCCAATGGCCCGTACAACTCGATCGCACGCACAAGTACGACACGCACACCCCCCCAACAAGCCTACGCGAATCCCCCCCACCCACCAACGGCCCGTACAACTCAATCGCACGCACAAGTACAACACGCACACCCCCCCAACAAGCCTATGCGAACCCCCCCACCCGTCAACGGCCCGTACAACTCGATCGCACGCAGAAGTATGACACGCACCCCCCCAACGGCCCATACAACTCGATCGCACGCACAAGTACGACACGCACCCCCAACCAGCCTACGCGAACCCCCCCACCCGCCAACGGCCCGTACAACTCGATCGCACGCACAAGTACGACACGCACACCCCCCCAACAAGCCTACGCGAACCCCCCACCCGCCGACGGCCCGTACAACTCGATCGCACGCACAGGTACGACACGCACCCCCCCAACAAGCCTACACGAACCCCACCACGCGCCAACGGCCCGTACAACTCGATCGCAAGCACAAGCATGACACGCACACCCCCCCAACAAGCCTACGCGAACCCCCCCACCCGCCAACGGCCCATACAACTCAATCGCTCGCACAAGTACGACACGCACCCCCCCCAACAAGCCTACGCTAACCCCCCACACACCAACGGCCCGTACAACTCGATCGCACGCACAAGTACGACACGCACACCCCCCCCAACAAGCCTACGCGAACCCCCCCCACACGCCAACGGCCCGTACAACTCGATCGCACGCACAAGTACGACACGCACACCCCCCCAACAAGCTTACGTGAACCCCCACCCGCCAACGGCCCGTACAACTCGATCGCACGCACAAGTACGACAAGCACACCCGCCCAACAAGCCTACGCGAACCCCCCCACACGCCAACGGCCCATACAACTCGATTGCACGCACAAGTACGACACGCACACATAACGCCAACACCCAAACCAGCACAAGGACCTTGCAAACGAGTCGCACAACAACACTGAACATGTCTCCTGTGTACACAACTTTGAGAATCAATGTCCTGGTCACAGCCAAACTGGCAAACAGAGGTCAACACTAACACCCACCCCATATAACACACACCCCACCAATTCAAAATAAGCCACACCCACTATTTGACCAATAAAAGGGTCCACACATACAACCCATCATGCTTTGCAACATATCCATTATTGCGAAGACACAGAGAGCACACAAACAATTGCAGCCACACACCTTCACACATACACCCTATCTCATCTACACCCACACCACTCCCTTCACAATCAGACCCACACACCCTCATCCATACACCCCACACCATGAGCACACCCAAGAATCCAAAGTTCACTAACCCGGAGAATGAGATACTTACAGATGAAGTCATCAGAGTCGAGCCAAAGCTGTTTGGCGCATTGGTCAGACAGACCAGCCTGGCTGAAAAAACACGCCTGTGGGAGAGGATCGTAGACCGGGTCAATGCTGTTGCACCCATCCGGCACACCAAGGGGGAATGCCAGAGCCGGTGGTATGATCTGCGGAGTATGGTCAAGAAGAAAATGGACCAGGACTACGCCAATGCATACTACACTGGAGGTGGTGGTCCCCGCAGACCTCCTGTATACCATCCCTGGGAGGAGAAAGTCATGGCCCTGCTGCCACCGGTGGGAGTACATGGAATCGAAGGAGCCGTTTTACACTCTGGTGAGTGTAAAAAAAACACAAGTTACATGGGTAGACCAACAACAGTGCCCAGCAGCATGGGGTGGGTGGCCATGAGTCCCACCAGGACACAACAGAATGGGGTTAGTTGCAAGGGGGAGGCACAAAGGGTGCAAGGTGGAGGGTAGGAGGCTACTCTCATCCCATATGTCCCAGGGACACACCCAAGCACCATGCCCAATGCACAGGGATAGGGAAATATCACACAAGATAGTAGACCACAGCTTATAAACTATTTCATTTTGCAGACACACCTTCCGGAGATGCATCATTTTGTGACACAGTAAGGCAGTGTAGCAAGCAAGCAAGCACTAACAATCTGTCTCCATCCCTCTGTCTCCCTCTCCCTCTGTCGCCCTCTCCCTCTGTTTCCCTCCCTCTGTCTCCCTCCTTCCCTCTGTCTCCCTCTCCCTCTGTCTCCCTCCCTCTGTCTCCCTCCCTCCCTCACTCTCCCTCCCTCCCTCCCTTTCCCTCCCTCCCTCTGTCTCCCTCTCCCTCTGTCTCCCTCTCCCTCACCCTCCCTCCTTCTGTCGCCCTCTCCCTCTGTCTCCCTCCCTCTTCCTCCCTCCCTCCCTCTCCCTCCCTCCCTCTGTCTCCCTCCCTCCCTCTGTCACCCTCTCCCTCGGTCTCCCTCCCTCTGTCTCCCTCCCTCCCTCTCCGTCCCTCCCTCCCCCTCCCTCCCTCTGACTCCCTCTATCCCTGTCACCCTCTCCCTCTGTCTCCCTTTCCCTCTGTCTCCCTCCCTCCTTCCCTCTCCCTCCCTCCCTCTGTCTCCCTCTCCCTCTGTCGCCCTCTCCCTCTGTCCCCCTCCCTCTTTCTCCCTCCCTCTGTCTCCCTCCCTCCCTCCCTCTCCCTCCATCCCTCTGTCTCCCTCTCCCTCTGTCTCCCTCTCCCTCCCTCCCTCTGTCGCCCTCTCCCTCTGTCTCCCTCCCTCTTCCTCCCTCCCTCCCTCTCCCTCCCTCCCTCTGTATCCCTCCCTCCCTCTGTCTCCCTCTCCCTCTGTCTCCCTCCCTCCCTCACTCTCCCTCTGTGTCCCTCCCTCCCTCTGTCTCCCTCCCTCCCTCTCCCTCCCTCCCTCTGTCTCCCTCCCTCCCTCTGTCTCCCTCCCTCCCTCTGTGTCCGTCCCTCCTTCTGTATCCATCCCTCAGTGTTCGTGCCTCTGTCACCTCACCCCAGCTCCCTGGCCACACACACTGTTGCACCTAAGCACTGCACAGGCCTTACAAAGACCATAGAGCAGAATGTTTAGGGATGTCTCCTAATTACCAGCAGTCATCTACTAAGTGCCTGCAACACAACCACCATTTGCAGGCGACACTGTACTGTGTCAGGACTCACAGTTTGGAATGCTCTGTAGTACACAATGGGCACAGGTGTAGGCAGCACAAGTCCCTCCTGTGATCACTGCAAACACAAACACCAGGACAAGGTCACACATCCTGTGCAGGAACACAAAACCACGATTATGCCAGCATGCTACATGAGGGGACAGCAAAATAATGAAGGATGGACGCCCGATAATCACACGCAAATTCCTAGCATTGCCTGTCATACACCCCCCTTATAGAAACTCAACCCCTGGGGACAGGCAATGGAGTGCAACACTGTCCCAATTGTCATGTACCACAACTAAACACTCACTCATATGAATACGCATACAACTTTTACATGCACATAGCAGATGTTCCAGTCCATTGTGCCTCTCACACAATGCACGTGCCCCATCTCATGAACGTTGTGGATGCACTTAAGTATCAACATGGACATGGGTACTGACAAGGTGATGTGTCTTAGAGAAGTGCCACGTTCCAAAGCCATGATCTAGAAGTGGGTGTACAGGTCCAGGGGTGTTGGCTTTGTTTGGCCATCACGGAACAGCAACACCTATCCAATGTAGATGATTACATGCAATAAAAGTAGCAGCCCGTCCCGACTTTGTCCCGGTTAGAAAACTAAATTGTGTAATCTTGTTGGCCAAAAGTCCCTCTACTTAATGTCACTTGTGTTTCCTACTTTGTCCTCGCCCCCTCCCCCGTGAGAATGTTGAGGCTTCTGACAAGACAATATTTTATGTAGCACATGTTGATGTTGCCAAGTGAAAAATTTCTTCAAGCCCTGAAGTCAAGTTTTCTCCTTAGCGCCCCAACAAGTGGGAGTGTCACAGTGGTAAAACAGATAGCGGCTAGTGAATCTGTAGCTTTGTTCTTAGGTTTAGGATGCAAGTACTGTGTTGAAAGCTGACTTGCTTAGGGGCCATGCAAAAGCCTGTTTTTTGATGTATGATATCTCTGTGCGATAAATATTGCAGCTTCAGTCTGGCAGAATGCAGACTCGCCTGAGCCCTGAAACGCCGTGTAAGCGGCACCTCTTTTGCTTGAGGTCTTCCCCCTGTGACAAACAGGAGCGTGTCCAATGGTGAAATCGTTACTAAAATATTCATTGCAATGCTTGCATGTGTTATGCGAGTTATGTGGCGTGATTGGATGCCTGTGAATGCAAGCCGCGCCCCGTCCCGGATGTCAGCGTACAACGGTAATGGCCAGGTCAATGATTCTGCCTATCCGAAGATTTGTGTGTGAGTGAATATTTCATGTTTGCAACATGCTGCACTGTGATTATTGTGCGTTTGAAATACTCTGCACTGTGAGTGCCAATGGTGTGTTTGGTTTTGCACAGTGACATCTCCTCGCATCTCAATGTTCTCCTCGCCATCTAACGCCCACAACTTGCCTCTCTGAAAGTTAACGGCCACATCTAACGGCCAGAAGGGAGTTACTTTGCCACTGATGGCGCCCCCCCTTTTGAGTGTATATGGTGTCAATTCATATAGCCTATGTCCATCTACTGGACCTCCCCTTTCCTACGCTGTATTGGGTGTTGTGATTGGTGGTGTACTTTTCGAGTTTACCTGGCTCAAAGGACACAGTTCTCACTTCATAATAGTAGAACAGACAATGCTCTGTCTCTTACATGAACATGCTGCAACTAAACTCTGTGCATGCTTGACGCTGACATAAGGATTAACACTGTATTCTGGATGTTGCGTGAACCTGAGCACTACTGTATATGTGTTGTGTTGCCAAGACAAGACACAGCAATGGCTGTGTCAGTCATTGTCAAGAGAATGGAAGAAGGAAAACACTCCAGAGTACATGTCAATGTACTACCACTACATACACAACTGAACAATGACATCAATGTAAAGCTTGTGGAACTGTGATGGTGATAATGGATGATGGGTGATAATGGATAACTAATTAAGATGTCACTTGATAGTGCGTTAACAGTGTCTGTCTCTGCCACACACAGGGCAACGTGTGGAGCCCCCCCCCAACCAGGGGGGAGAAGGATCCCAGGCCCAGGCTCAGCAGGACCCAGAACCCACCGACAGCGACGCCAATCAACGTACTGTGGATGACCCCAACCAACCTGGCTCCTCTGGATCCCAAACCCCTGCTGCAACTGTACCAGCTACATCTCTGCCAACCACTGGAACCATTCCCACCACATCCCAGCAGACAGGTCAGAGCCCTTCCCATGATCCACCAGAGAGCCTGTCTGAAAATGAAGGACACCCTTTGTCGGGCACCCCTGAGGTGGCAGACAACCTCCACCCTGCCAGCACTCGGGGGCCCGTCGATCGGATGTGCCCGCAAGCACAGGCCATGCTCGTGTGGGTCAGGGTGGTCGGAGTGGCGCAAGGTGGAGGCGAGATTCTGGCCAGTCAGCTGCAGGGCCTGGTATGCCTGAACTGCATAACATCCTGGAGGCATACCGGCGGGACACCAGGGAGGTAAGCCAGCTTGCGGAGGCCCTCAACCAGGTGAAACAGCAGCAGGCAGAGCAAATAGCCAGGCAAGACCTACATTATGGACGGGTGGAGGCAAGTCTGGCTCAGCTCTTGACGGTGCATCGGGAAATGTGCCAATCGCTACGTCAGATTTCTGTGTCACCAGGCCAGCTGCCACAGGGAGGGATGAGGAGGAGGAGGAACTGTCTGACGTAGCATCCCATGCATCGTCCATGCCTGCACGTGAGGGTCCCCCAAGGAAGGTGGGTCGTCCACGGCTAAGACGTTGAGTGGCAGTGGGCCATGCACTACTCCCAGGACGCCGGACCTGGCATATTGCCCTTGGGTGCAACAGCATCACCTATGAGACTCTCCCACATGGACTTGCTGGTCACAGTCTGCCCAATGATGCCAAGCACTGTGGCCTGGACTCTGTTGACTCAAACTGTAAGGCATCTCATCTCCAGCAGTGAACTTTGGATTCCACCCCTCTCTGTACAGCACCTATTCACGTTTCCTGCACAAGATCACCCAATAAATATCCTAAACATCAAACGCATTTGGTGAGTTATCTTCTACCCACAGTATAAAATGAAATGTGTGTGCAAATGTATGAAATGCAAGGGTATTCACCAAACTGCAGCCATCCACACACTTGGATCTGAGTCCGGGTGAGGACACACATTGCTCACAAATTCCTAACAACTAGATACAGGGATGGAAAGACAAACCTGTGAGGAATAGTAAATGCTGAAGGGGTTTTTGGATCACAAAACTGCAATAACAGCCAGTCGCAGGAGAGTCACTTTGAGGTGTATAGATCAGTGTGACAAAACTAGTTGTCCACGTAGGGAGTACCAACATCTGTGTCGTCAGGTATGTGAACTATCATCAGCATGATGCTGTACTGTGGATGTGATGAATGGGGCACAGGACAAGGGTGGCAGGACAGACTGTGGAAAATGTGCTGTAGCACTCTACCCAAGCTCACCTGATGAGGTGACCTCCCCCTATGTAGCTACAAGTACTATACTCCTGTGATGGGTGCAACTCTTCCAGAACAACTACCCACGTCTGACAATTATCTACACCAGAACGGCCAAATCACCCCACACCCAAGAGATGTGGTCATGGTGTGTGTCCCCTGTGGCTACTTGACTGACTGTGATGGCTATGTTGAAGTGGTGTGACCAGGTCGTGTACTGCCACGTGACTGTAAGGAAGCCAACTTTTCATGCTGTGGTGTTGACAAGGTAACACTGTACAATATGGTGCCTATGGAAGGTGTGTATGTGCTGTACAAGGCACATGACCTGGTGGTACGTAGACACAATGTCATGTGGCTCAGCATAGTCTTGCCAGTATGTGTTGCACACACAGGCATAGAAGCTGTAAGGGCTGGGTTTGAGGCATCGTGATACCAGGAGGATGATTGTCTGGTGTTCTCTGTGTGTAGGGTGGCTGGAGCATGCTCTACAAATGGATGGAAGGAGGGGTATCCAGTAGGCGTGTGTGGTCCTGGATAGTGTGCGCTGCATTGTGGCTGTGTATGCAGCACCAGGAATGAGTGAAGACATGACGGCAGGAGGGCTGTGACAACTAACAAAACAAGCACATACCACAAGGGCATTGGCAAGCCACAAAGTGACATGTGCATGTGAATGCATGAGGGTCTGCTTCACTCAGGGTCACAGCAAATAATATGGCACAGTAATCACCAAAGTTCACAGTCACAGGATCAGGCCCCTTAGGGACAAGTGGGGCACATGACACACAGCGTCAGCAGGTGTAGAGTACAGCTAGTGTGTTCCAAGCTAACCAGCAGCTACACAGCCATCTACCTCACACACAGTATAGTATTTTAGCCTTAAGCAACACCATGCATGTAGTCACTGTACACGTAAACACATAACAAGCATAAGCTTACTTCATGCCATATAGTATACATGCACAATAGAAGGACATGTGCATTGACATCAAGGAGGCACAATATTCATTAGAAATCACACGTCATGCACAACATGATGATTTACCTTGTGAGGCCATGGAGCATTATCCAACATACATGGACATTGGCATTGGCAAGAAGACAAATAAATAAGTTAATGAATGATGTCACCTGTAATGCAGCATAACTAATCGATACAACCCTGCCAGGGAATGGCCGTACCTTTCTTCATCAGAGTGGTGTGATGCTCAAAGGGTTCCACCTCCAAATAGCCCCTTGGTCTGAGTATAAATGACAGACACAAAAGGGTGATCAGGCGAGGGAAGGAGAGGATGGGAACTGCAGGGAGGGAGACCTGAAACAGAGGCAAAGACCCATTAGGAGTACTTTCTCATGTCACTGACACTAAAAATACCGCATGAGATACACTGTACCAGTCACACTTGTGAAGTGTAACGGCTGTAACCAATTTGAGCTCACTCATTATGCAATCACATGAGATCCAATGCTGTGACACGGACACATACAACCTAGGACAGTCTGTCATCTATTTGAGTCTTGTGCAACCCTCACAAGTCATCTACCATGCAATGAGATCTATGTGTACAAATACTAATTCACTGTCTCTGATGATGTGGACAAAACAAACAAATTAAAACATATGGCAATGCTAATTACGCAAATTGTAATCGCTGTATTTGAGAATGTGTACCCGTAAGGGCCATGTAGGCAAACTTGACATCACCCACAACAGCTGTAAGAATCACATATGATGAGGAAGCTAATGACCTGGGAGAGGTGTGGCGCCGCGGCCAGGGCGACTGACACTGGAATCTGGGGACCACGGTTCGATCCCCGGCTCCGGCGGCAGGTTAGCCCAGCACCATGTGACTCTGGGCAATAGCTCGCTTAATCTTCCCGTCGGCCCCCAGCGCCTAGAGACCCTTACGGGTGATTGTGCGCTTTACAAATGTGGACTTTACTTTACTTTACCTACATGCAATGAAGGCACTCTGTAGGTAGCCTTTTGCTCTATCAACTTTGCATCACTATGCTAAACATGACAAGCAGTTTGAAAATGACTCAACAGCAAGTGATGTTGGTCCAACCAACATAATGATACCCTACCGTCGCACAGAAATGCTGCACAGGACAAGACAATCATGTGAATGACCGCACTGCACTGTTGCAACAAAATATGTCACATATGCATCATCACAACATTGTCATGTCTAAAGCTAAACATACATGGCATCATGTGATTTTAGACCGAACAGCTACTTACTGTGAAGGCTGGCGTAGCAGTATTCTCATCCTGCACTTAGGTAACGACATGACAGTGACATTACTTACTGCAACAAGGGGCAATGCATCCATGCAAACAGAATCACAGGACAGTTGTCCTAACATGTGGAACATACACTGGGCAACACCTACACGACATGGTTTTGTGGTAAACTAACTGGACTGTGCCACAAGGTGGATGTGAGGAACCAGACACAATCTAATGCACACAGTGAGGCTGCAATCCACCACAGAGTCCGTGGTTGTGACCTCTAACACAATGTCAAACCATGGTATATGCAATGTTGCAGTGTCAATGTCTACACACATTGATGCATTCACCAGAGTCTACAACTACAACAGATGACTGTCAGATGGGGTGACTATCCTGTCATGGGAGTGGGCCTATATGTAATGAGATACATGATGTTGTTGCGTGTATGCATGGTCTAACAACATGCGCATGAACATGTACCACACATTAGAAACCATACCAACGCTAAACAGCCTCATATGAGTCCTTACCCAAATTGACTTTTCCGCATGTCCATGAATGCTCCGTTGATTCGGCTGACGTTGCAATCATAATGAGCAATAGCAGGCTGACCACGATGACAACAACGGACAACAGGCAGGGCGAGCTGGGGATGAGAGGCACACAAGGGGTCAAGTTCCGTATGATGTCATTCTGACATTGTCCTGTTGAATAGCCTGATGTAGTAGTACACCTGTACATTCCAAATACACACATAGCACATACGTGTGTGTCATTACATCTGCACCTATGTGACACTGCACAACAAACATCCAAGTGACATTGCATACAGTCAGTAGCATACACAGCATGCTAACCATGCAACTCTATAGTACATGTATTACCAAAATGCAACTGTGACTCACCATTATGAAAAGAAGTTGCGGATGAGGTGACTCTGGATATCATCTTCACCCTCTTCGTCATTGGTATCCTGGGCAAGGCCTTCATCCTCAACGGGCGGATGTTCCAGCTCATCAGGATCAAGGTAGAGTGGCACGGCCTTCTCCACTGCCATGTTGTGTAGCATGCAGCACACGGTGAAGATGTCACACACCTTGCGTGGGCTGTATTGGAGGGCTCCGCCTGTCTTGTCCAGGCACCTGAACCGGCTCTTCAGGAGTCCGAATGTTTGCTCGATCACCCGCCTGGTCTTCCCATGAGCATTGTTGTACCGCTGGTCTGCAGCTGTCCTGGGGTTGCGTAGCGGAGTCAATAGCCTTGGCATGTTTGGATATCCTGCGTCTCCTGCAAATTGACATCATGGAAATGAGTGTGTAATATGATGCAGTTCATGAAGTTGTGACATACTGACACATAGCTGACAGAGTCTACTCACCAACAAGACATGCCCGGTGGTTGTGCAGCTGCAGCATCATCTGTGGTACCCTGCTACGCCTCATGATGAAAGCATCGTGGCACGATCCTGGAAAACGTGCAGAAACATGTGAGATAATCATGTTGGCAACACACACCACCAGGGCATTTATCGAGTGGTAGTGTTTCCTGTTGCGATACGCTTGCTCCTGAGCCTGTGCTAGCACCAGAGTAACATGTGTACCATTGAGGTGCCGGGTTTTTAAGAACCCGGTGGTGTCAGGGGATAACACCCGAAGACCTCTGAGTTCCCCCTTGTTTCGGACCACAGAAACACGGAGTCTTCTAGTCGCAGTCAGAGATCAAGTTTTATTGATAGCTACCAAGTAACAGGTGTCCTAGAAGCACGACAAGCACGGGTCATGTGTTCTCAGGAGACTGTTCGTTTTTACAGAACCAGCCTTCTCCTTATATACAAAAATAATAGCTGCAAGCAAGAATTCTTGAGTTTATGATATGGCTATATACATATTTCTACAATAATACAAAAGAGCGAAGTCATGTAGGCAAGCCCGTATTTTAGATGTCCAATTCGTGATAGATTACCTAGCCAGGCCCGGAATTCCCATCAGATATCGGTGAAGCCCCAATAAAAGAAGGCACCTCCTAGTCATAAAACTGGCCATAAACAGGGAGCGTGGACAGGTGTGTATGTGTGTAGAAAACATGATCTGTATGTGGTGAATGGTTTGTGGTATGTTGTGCATTGATGCTATCGTGTTTGGCCACTGGGCGAGGAGCTGCCTAAACAGGTTTGGCTGGAGGCAAGGGAGTCAGTTGGGACAGGTCAGGGGGAAGTCAGGGAAGGTGGACGTGTCCTTTTAGATCAAGCTCGACCTTTAATTGAATTATCATGAGGGCAAGACACAAGATGGATACCGTTTACAAAATGGAGTCTGGGGGGTCGGGACGGAAACTATGATTCAGGGGTGTTAGCATGCCTCGATCATGACGCAAATGCATAGGAATGATGTCCTAATCATTATCGGTTCGTCGACACCAAATTCGTCATGGTACGTTGATGTTTCGGGACACGGGTATTGGACCTCGATACCGGGACAATGGTAGGGTCCAGAATTTCAGAACCACAGACCCTCCTTTTGCCCTCATATAAGGCAATAATTCATGTTAATCCGAGTCTAAATCTGTATGAAGGAATTCGTGGAGATGCTGTTGTAGCATCATTCTGTTGCTCAGTTCGTCCCTTGACACAGGCTTCCGTACACATGACGTAGCACAGAGGCCAAACAGTGCAGGAGCGCACTGTACACACAGGCAAAACATAAACAGAAGTGCTAAGATCATCTCAATGAAGATCAATGTTTTCCATCCCCATGTAGCGATCAGTCCCCAGAACCACCCTAGCAAGGACCAGTCCCCTTTTTCTACGTGAAGGGAACCAGATATCTCATGTAACTTAGAGATGGCCTGGTACACCGTCGGTGCGTTATCAGGGATGAAAATGCAACAACTGGATTGGATCACTCTACACACACCACCACGATCGGCGAGTATGATATCTAGGGCAACTCGGTTCTGAAGGGTCATAAGTCGATCCGACTGAAGTTCGGTCGTCAAATTGCCAAGAGCTCCGGCCGTTGTACTCACGGCGGATTCAACTATCCTCGATAACTGGCGAATATTCCTGCTGTTCACCATAGGCCCCCAGAATGGCAGAAAACCCTTTGCGAAGTCAGCGAATTCCTGACCCGCGGTGTCGTCTTTACTCACGACACCTCTAGCTGTCCTTGTCCGATGGTAATCTGCTCTGGCCGTGTAGGTGGGAGGCAGCAGAAATCCGATAAAGCATGTACCTGAGAAGTCAGGGGGCAACCAGGTGTAAGCTTGGTCATGGCAGACGAAATACGTGCCTTTGGCTGCTAATAGTATAGGGGAAGTTCGGGAAGCGAACACATACGTTTCCGTGCATATACTCTTTCCTAATTGTGCTTTGGGATCCCTGCCGATACCTTGTAAACATAAGTGACCTCGGTTGGGTACTATCCAAACTGGGCGGGATTTCTTTGCTGTCTGGCTCTTACTCAGGTAAACCCCATATTTAGTTACGTTCCAACGAGTGTACGGAGTGAGTTCATCTTTGGGAATCGTAAGATAGGTGTCGAACTCTCTACTCATATTTCTTATCCCTGCTATTAGTGCCTTGTTACTGGAATCACTTTCAGTAGAACGTGTCGGGTATGGTTCTAGGGCGAATAGGAACATGGTCTGGAAAGCCCACAGAGAACCATAATAACTGAAAGGCAGGATGAAGTATGGGATACCCTTATCCGTTGTGTGTGGCATGAGTCCACATATCCAACAGTTCGATGTGTTCATGATGGACTGGTGTTGGTGTAGGAGTTGAATGAATGAGTTATTTACAAATTCGAGTCTTCTGGCAGATTCGTGTTCAGGTAGAGGGTGAAAGTAGTGTGGAGAGATAGTAGGAGGAGGCTGTGGCCGGGTGTCATTTGAAAAGGTAACTTGGAATACGAATAGAGTATAACCAGTCAAAAACATCGTTATGCTACACAACATTAAAATACATGTTATCAAAAACTTTCTTTTGGCCAGTACAGTGCATAGTTGTCTTTCAATGTTCGGGAGTCTGGTAGGTCTCTTTACCCTAGGAAACTCCATCCTCTAGTTGCTGCCCGCGGTGGTAGGTTGGTTCTGCCAGGGAGTGCGCTCTGTTCAGTCCGGGGTAACTCCCTTGGACCAACCAGAACCGTTGACCTAAACGTCCCCAGTTGCACTCCCCAGCCTTCAACCGCGACCCTAGCAGCAGAACCAGATGGCGGTTCGAAAATCAAAAATGAGCACGTTTCCTGAGAGTGAGAGAGCTGAAAAATCAAAAATAGTTCTTGGGGGAAGGGAAAATCACATTTGTTTTTTTTTTTATTAGTCTCTTTGTCTTGACCTTAGATTATATTGTTGTTTCCCAGGTACGGTGTGGTCTTCAAACAATGTCTCAGGTTTGGTAGTGTCCAACTGCATAGACTGTGGCACAAATCCTTGTAAAATATGATCACTCTCCTTTTCGGTACCAGTTTCTTTTAAACGTGCATCGCTGAAAGGGATGAAACGAGGTATGGATTCTGTCTCGGAGTCGGCAATTCCTTCGTTGACCCACCGGTCGTATGGAAGGGGCAGAGGGACCCGTTTACAATGGGTCCCGTGCACCCAGTTCTTTTTGCCTTCCACCCGAACCGCTGATCTCGTGGAAAGAAGTACCAGGTAAGGTCCGGTCCACCTCAGCTGTCCGTTGTTTGTGCACTGGAAATTCCGCACCAAGACCCACGTGCCGGGTGTGATGGAGTGACCTGGATCGTCAGAGGCTGGTGGAGAGGAACTGTGAACCTGTTGGTGTAAAACACGCAATTTAGTTGTCAATTCGCACAAATAGACAAGCAGTACGGGGTGCTCTATTTCGCTGAGTTTGTTTGGCCTTGGCACGCCCCAGACGTTGGCTGGGCGGCCAAACACTATCTCATGGGGGCTAAGTCCTAATCTGGAATGGACTGTCATTCTGGTTGACAAGAGTGCTAGGGGCAAGGCGTCAGGCCATTTAAGACCTGTACAGGCTTGGATCTTGGCTAGTTTGAGCTTTAAAGTGCCATTGTAGCACTCTACCAATCCAGCTGATTGGGGGTGATTCGCAGAGTGGAATTTTTGTTGTATGCCTAAACATTCACACACTCTCTTCATCACGCGTCCTACGAATTCACTTCCATTATCACTCCAGACGATTCTAGGCATGCCAAATCTCGGGAAGAACTCTTTGACAAGGGCTTTGGCAGTTGACAAGGCAGTATTGTCTTTAAGGGGGTACGCTTCCACCCACCTGGAGAAAGCGCAAACAACAACGAGCACATACTTCAGATTGTTGCATCTCTCCATGTGAATGAAATCGAGCTGCAAAACCTCGAACGGATACGTTGGAGGTGCAAAATGACCAGCTGGAGTTGGGGTTCCCCTACCGGGATTGTACTTCAAACACACCATACAGTTTCTGACCACATTCTCTGCATATTTCGGGATTGTGCTGTTTTGCCATACTGGGGCCAATACTTTACAGATTCCTTTCGAACTGATGTGCGCAAATCCATGAGCCATTGTTACTACTGCAAGTACATATGCGTTAGGTAATAGCCATCGCTGGTGTTCTGACAATTCGACCCAACAACCATTCGCATCTAACCTACCCTTACTTTCTCTCCATTCATTCACCTCTTTCTCAGTTGCCTCGGCTTGTATAGATTTCACGCTTTCGATGGTGTCCTCACACATTCCTACATCAGTAATCCATCTAGCGGGACCTACAACATACATTTGACTCATTGTGTTCCTTGCAGTCTCTTTTGCAACCTCGTCTGCAAATGCATTCCCGCGGCCAACATCATCCTGAATCTTTTTGTGTGCACTGCATTTTACAATGGCAACTTGTAGTGGCAAGGTCAGTGACTGGAGGAGCTCATTAACTAGCTGACCATGTTGAATTTTTGCACCATGTGACGTAAGAAACCCACGTTCACGCCACAGTCTCCCAAAACTGTGAGCCACACCAAAGGCGTATTGGCTGTCAGTGTACACATTCACTCGCTTTCCTTTCGCTAACACACATGCTCTGGTAAGCGCAATTAGCTCTGCAGCTTGTGCAGAATTATGGGAAATGCGCGCGGTCTCTATAATGGTGTGTAATGTCGTTACGGCATATGCTGCAGTCGTATCACCATTCGGCAGCTTGAAACATGAACCATCAACCCATAAAGTATCGTTGCATTCAGGAAGGGGAGTGTCCTGTAAGTCTACTCTCCCTTTTGTCTCTTCTTCTGTCCTAAAACAGCAGTCATGGTTATCAATCTTGTCTGTTTCTGTCGGAGTGGGTAATAACGTTGCGGGATTCAGTGTATCGCACCTCTTTATGTGGATGTGACTTGCTAGCAGCGTAAGTTCGTAACTGGATAGTCGAGCGCTGGTAAGGTGTTGTGTCTTCGTCCTGTTTAGTAAAATGTCTACTGCATGCGGAACCATAACGATCAGAGTATTATTCATGACTAATCCAGCGGATTGTCGGATGCAGACAGCTGCTGCGGCGGTAGCCCTCAGACAACTTGGTAGGGCTTTAGCCACAGGGTCTAGAGTTGCCGAAAAATACGCGCATGGGCGCTGTCTGTCCCCAAAATGTTGTGTTAAAACTGATAAGGCACAACCTTCCTTCTCATGGACATATAATGTAAAAGGCTTACTGTAGTTGGGGTTTCCCAACACAGGAGCCGAACACAATGCATCACGCAACTCGTGGAAACTCGTCTGGCAATCTTCAGACCAAGGCATAGGATTTGGCGTGTCTTTACAGAGTAGTGCCAGCAAGGGTTTAGCTAGTAGTGAGAAATTCGGTATCCATTGTCTACAGTACGATGTAATGCCCAAGAAGGCTCGAACCTCTCTCTGTGTTCTTGGGGCACTCAGTTCTGCAATTGCCTGTATTCTTTCTAGTGTCAGTCTCCTTCCCTCCTTCGACAAGATGTGACCTAGGTAGGTTACTTCTTGTCGGCAAAATTGTAGTTTGGAAAGAGAGACTTTGTGCTTCATGTCACATAAGTTACGTAATAATGATAACGTAGCTTTCTTGCAAATCTCTTCAGTGTCTGCAGCGATCAGCAGATCGTCTACGTACTGAATCAGAGTTGAACCATTCGGTAGAACAATCATGTCTAGTTGTGTTTTCAGGGCCTGACTGAATATTGATGGGCTTTCGCAGTAGCCTTGAGGAGCGCACTTGAAGCGGAAACTTCGTCCTCCTAAATTAAATCCGAAAATATCTCTACTCTCCTCAGCAATCGGGATGCTGAAGAAAGCGTTCTTCAGGTCAATCACCGAGAACCAATTTGCTGAAGCTGGAACCATCGTCAATAAAGTAGTAATGTCGGGGACAACTGGAAACTGTGGGATAACTATCTTGTTTACTTCTCTTAGGTCGATCACGAACCTATAGACAGGGGGCTGTGAAAGATCCGTACGCTTTAAAACCGGTAAGACTGGACTGTTATAAACATTTCCTGTCGTTTCTTCAATCAGGTCATAAACAATCGTCAATAACGCCTTTTCACATTCGCTAGATATTTTGTATTGGGGAATGCGTGGCAACCTAACGTTGGCTTTCAATGTTATGACATACGGTGCTATCTCCAAACAACCTACATCATTAGAACCGTTTGCCCAGAGTACATCAGGAAGACACGACAATTCAGTTGCAATATTTTCTTTTGACACATACATTGGAGAAATGACTTTCTTACCTAAAGTAAGTTGTACTCCCAATGGTGAACAGAACAAAGTCGCATATAACCTTTTTAGCAAATCCAAGCCTAACAAATTTTCACCGCAACCTGTTGTCAAAATGAGGGGTGCTTCTAATTCGCATGGGCCAATAGAAAGAGATACAGGACTGGAGATCGGGTTTCTAACAGGGGCGCCAGAGAAACCTACTGAAACATTCATTTCGCCAGACAAAGGTGCGCCAGGAAGTTTCGAGTGCATGATAGAACTTTTTGTAGCACCAGTATCCAGCAGAAATGGTTCTGACACTCCTGACGTAATTACCTTGACATAAGGTCCATTCTGATCTACTGGAACTGAAACAACTCCCTCTCTTTGTCCATGGCTGTCCTAGCAATCGTTACCCTAATTTTTGTGTTCGGGGTAATAGTCGTCAGCATAGTACTGAGCTGACCTGGACGACGCATTATTCTGTTGGTCAAAGCTGTTCATCGAATTCTGAGGCGGAAAAGAAGTGGTATTCTGGGTGAAATTTCCACGGCCCCTACCTCTAGGGGCATGTTGAACACCTCTTCCCCTTACACCTGAAGCACCGCTCAAACGTCGCGCAAGAGCCGGACAATTACCTTTAAAGTGACCCTCTTCCTTGCAATACGCACATTGATTCGGGCCATAAGCAATACGCTGATGGGAAAACTCGTTTCCTTGCGCGTTTCTCGAATACTGCTGTTGTGGTTGATAATTGGGCTGACTAGCCGTACGAGGCGGATAAGCTTGCTGGAGAAGAACTTTAGTTTTTAAATCTTTTGTCTTTTTGTCGACTTTATCTAGCTCGTCTTTGCGCCTATTTTCATAGTACTGGGCTGTAGCTAAAATTTGAGCTGACATAGAGACAGCCCAAGCACTCTCTGAATCTTTCAGTTTATTACACAGTTCAGGTATTAAATTATGTACGAATTTGTCTACAAACAATCTTTGACCACCCTCGGTAGCCATATCCTGACCACTATGATCGGTGAAAGTCTCCTCAAATCTTGTGAAAAAGTCAGACACATTCTCATCTTTCTTCTGCTTGCACGCAGATAGCTTGTCCCAGTTTACGCGTACTTCAGGCATTATCGTTTTCATGTACGCGATAATTCTACCGGGAAGTTCAGCTATTAACGGCTCAGGTTTAGAACCACCAATTTGTCTAGCATCTATAGCGACAATGTTCGCCCATGAGTCACCTAGTTCTTGGTCATGGTTCGTATGACGTATTTTGCTCCATAGAGGATGTGGAACAACGTTCCCAAACAGCATGTCTGTATCCGCTAAATTCATTATACATGAGCTTGCAGTTTGCGATAACTCCTTATAATACCCAGTCGGGTTTTTACGAGGATCAGGCAATGTCTGCTTGAGTGCTAAGACATCGGATCTTTTCCAGGGGACATGTACCATACACGCTGGAAATGAGGCAAAATTGGCGGATTCGCATTCGCATCACCTTCCCTCCAAACCGGAGGAACCTCTCTCATGGGGTACTGTCTCGCTCTTTTCCCGCCTGAAGCATCGTCTTCGTGACATGATCTAGAGACGTTTCCCTTACTCCTATAAGAGAGCAATAACTCTATCGCTTTCTCAACATCTGCACCTATAATCATACCTTCATAGAACTTAAAGCATGTACGCCATAGTTCGTTCATTGTGTATGTGGGATCATTTGTCTTCACATCTTCGCCCAGATATACACACATTTCTTCGAATACGTATCTCTGAGTGGGTGCATTCCATTGACGGAAAACTTCCATAACAGACTGAACATCATATCTAACAGTATCCGTAATCCATTTACGGGCTAGTTCATTCAGCACTTTTCTTTCCTCGTAATCAGGCAGTTGACTACGTAACTGTCTATGTTCTGTTTTAGGGGTCGTTTTAGGCGACCCGAAGAAAGGTGTAAGCAGACCAGTGACGGTACCTGTCACTCTTTGTCTAATAGAAGGAGAAGCTTGCGGAGGGGCAAACGCATCAGAAAAAACAGGCTGAGGCAAAGAAGAAGTAGAGGCAATAGTAGAGGAAGTTGAAATAGTCGCAGACGTAGTATCATAGACAATAGCTGGAGCTGTAGGCAAAGTCGTAGAAGTAGATGGAGTATGTAGCAAAGATGGCAGCCTTTGAGAAGGCTGCGCCGGAGAAGTAGGAACCAGCTGAAGAGTAGCTGGCGTGTGTGCAAGAGCTGTGTTTCGTGCGCCGGGGCGTGGTATAGAAAAACGCTTTGGCGTTGTAGTAGCGTCTAACGCATACGGTGGAGGTGAGCTTAATAAGTGGGACATTAATGCATCTTTCTCGGATCTCTCCTCTTGACCTTGTCCCTTATTTGGTAACATCGGGTAGCATTTATCTACTGCTAGTTTCTTGCTCCGAAGTATTTGTTCGTTTTCCTGCTCTTCCTCGTTATCCCTGTATGCAACGGCAGCTTGCACCATTGACATACCTCTTTTATTCTTTTTTGCTAATTTTATTTCTTTCTGTTTGGCTTCTTTGCGCCATAAGCGGAACGAGTCAAACATCGCCGGCCGGGCTTTTCTCTTGAATAATTTGACCTCTAGGTTATCTAATATTTCTGAGTCGAAACTACCATATTGGGGCCATTTTAAAACACCATCCTTGCGGGTGTATTTTATCCACACTTCATTATATGTGATAGGACCTACGCCGTGCTTTACATAGAGCTCATATGTTGGAGTTCCAATCGGAGGAACCGGACAGGAATCCTCTAATCGGGAGTCCTTACTATAACCAAGACAAAACAAGTTTCCAAGTCTGCTAAAACCAGGCATGTTTGCTCACTAGTCTAGCTTCAAACTTCAAAGGATTATCTGTTACGATATTTCTCGTGAATACACAAGTCCTTTGGCTTTGGGGCTTGCAAGTACCAAATCAAAGCGTATCTCAAGGATACTAAAAACTAAGGACAAACTAAGGACTGGGAGACGCTCCACTTATACTTAACTGAAGTATTTGAAGATCGGTGACGTCGCTAGAAGACTCGTCTATCGTTTCGCTCTACCAAGGATCACTGGGTCCAAAACAAGGCAATAGTCAGGGCAGCAGTCCTTTGTAGCCGTCGGGACGCGGGGAACCTCGCAGCAAAGACCTTCGGAACCACGTCGACATACAGGGGTCGCTGAAGTGGCTGGCCATCCTCCGGAATTTTCACACGAAGCTCCTCACGAACATCTGGCTTGGACCGTCGCCGCTTGATACCGCCCCGAGTTGGGCGCCAACTGAGGTGCCGGGTTTTTAAGAACCCGGTGGTGTCAGGGGATAACACCCGAAGACCTCTGAGTTCCCCCTTGTTTCGGACCACAGAAACACGGAGTCTTCTAGTCGCAGTCAGAGATCAAGTTTTATTGATAGCTACCAAGTAACAGGTGTCCTAGAAGCACGACAAGCACGGGTCATGTGTTCTCAGGAGACTGTTCGTTTTTACAGAACCAGCCTTCTCCTTATATACAAAAATAATAGCTGCAAGCAAGAATTCTTGAGTTTATGATATGGCTATATACATATTTCTACAATAATACAAAAGAGTGAAGTCATGTAGGCAAGCCCGTATTTTAGATGTCCAATTCGTGATAGATTACCTAGCCAGGCCCGGAATTCCCATCAGATATCGGTGAAGCCCCAATAAAAGAAGGCACCTCCTAGTCATAAAACTGGCCATAAACAGGGAGCGTGGACAGGTGTGTATGTGTGTAGAAAACATGATCTGTATGTGGTGAATGGTTTGTGGTATGTTGTGCATTGATGCTATCGTGTTTGGCCACTGGGCGAGGAGCTGCCTAAACAGGTTTGGCTGGAGGCAAGGGAGTCAGTTGGGACAGGTCAGGGGGAAGTCAGGGAAGGTGGACGTGTCCTTTTAGATCAAGCTCGACCTTTAATTGACTTATCATGAGGGCAAGACACAAGATGGATACCGTTTACAAAATGGAGTCTGGGGGGTCGGGACGGAAACTACGATTCAGGGGTGTTAGCATGCCTCGATCATGACGCAAATGCATAGGAATGATGTCCTAATCATTATCGGTTCGTCAACACCAAATTCGTCATGGTACGTTGATGTTTCGGGACACGGGTATTGGACCTCGATACCGGGACAATGGTAGGGTCCAGAATTTCAGAACCACACCATCAATTGCACCAATTACATGTGGCATGCATCCCAGGGCATAGAATTCCCCCTTGACATCTGTCAACTGTTCTGGAGTAGGGAATGTAATGAATTAATCGAGGTGTAGCAACATAGCTGCCAATACATCCGTCAATACACGGCTTAACATTGTCTGAGACATCCCTCCCACATCAGCTATGGTAAATTGGAACGTACCTGTGGCAAAGAAATGTAGGGCTCCCATCACCTTTACCTTGAGTGTCAGCGCAGTTGGATACCTATGTCGTGGTTGCAGGTGAACCTCCAGCCTGTCCGTCAGGTCCTTGATCAACTGCCTGGTGAAGCGGTAACGGCAAATGCAATTACACTCCCTCATGGCTTCCAAGTCTGGCAACGGCCTTTCCAGAGGGGGTGCCCTGCAAAACAAAATTAAGAGAAAATGTGTTTAACTGTCTGACTAAGACAATAACAATGTACATGGCACAAGCAACACTGCTTCAACTAATGTAGACAATTTTGAGTGTGGCCTGGGAGACACACTGAGGAAACATGTGCCAGCTGCCAGCCACTCCTCCGTGAAAAGTAAAAGACCTGTAGTCTGTGGAATGGATATGACATGCATACAAATGATCTGATGGAAAGCTCTGAGTGAACATGACAATGTATCATGTCAGTGACACACGTCATGAGAATGGCATTAGGAGGTTGTCTGCACATCCAGACAGCTGACAGCAATACACACACACACATCATGTGCCATCATTTGCACAGATCTGACATATTCATTTTGCTGTGTGAAATTTCACAAACTATTACATGGACTTCATCATACAGCATAAATGTTTGATTTGTGACAAATGGTATGTGATGCCATCACACATATGAGCGGTTCATTAGCACAAGTGGCATGGTGTGCGTACATTACAAACCCTGTCATCACGGCAAGGACCCAACATAGATGCTCCTACAGCAGATATACTGAACAGTATTGTAGGAGAGTAGGATCTGCTATCCTATGGTCACCCCAATTTTTGCTTTTTGCTTCACTGGTTTTCGACTTAATGTGGCTGTGGGCCTGCTAATCAGACCCCCAGCCTGCTGTTCTCTCTCTAAATTCACAGACATGTACTATAGGTACATAACCAATTTGGTACTGGACACCTTGTCAGCCCCTATCCAGTGCACACTAGGTGCCAAGGGCATAGGTGCATCCAAGGCCTACCAGGGGCTGCAGCATATCTTTTGCCACCCCTGGCTGGTAGTTAAATCGACACAACTGGCTGTTCCCACAGCTGGGGCAAGGTGGTGTACTCACCCCTTGCTTAGATGTAGTATACCTATGTCTAAACCTATATCTGGACACATCTATACCTATCAGTCACTCCTATGGCAGGCCTTTACAGTCCTGGAGGCAGAGTGCTTGGTTTTATGTGAGATGGTGCTCTAGCATGAGCTGAGCCTGACTGCAGTGTTGGGACCAATTCCTTAATGCTGTTCCAGTGATACTGCCATACCATATACTCTTAAGTGCATTATAATCCTTACGGTTATTGCAACTCTGGTTTGGCTTTATCAAAACTTGTTGTGTTTGGTGTCATACACATTGGAATACTATCCCATTGCCAGTCCTGGTAATGGGGATAGCATCCCTCCCTTCTAGAGGGAGAAGACATGTTACTTACTGAAAACGCGGTTAATCCTAACCAGAGCCCCAGCATCACAAAATGGATGCTGCTGCCTCAGACACGAGTCTGGCCTCCTGCTGCTGACCGAAACTCGGCAGAGGACGCCTGGACAAAGGGTTTCCTGTCACAGGGAGGTGTCACACCACCCCAGACAGGAGATAGTGGATTGTAGCAGGGAGGGTTGAATGAAACTAGACACTGCCTGGGGCGCACAAGGTGTCCCTGGGCAGATTTCAGTCAAAACGGTTCTGGGGCCATCCTTCCCCAGTCCTGGCACGAAACTGGACAAAGGGAAAGGGGTGTAACCACCCCCTTCCCAGGTCCCACCCATAGGAGGGACCTAGCAGGTAATCCAGCCCCTTGATTCGACTTAAAAGTAGGAGCTGTGCCAATGCACATCAGATTATCCTGACTGAAACTTATGAAACAAAACTCTGGACCCTTCGACATCCCACTCCTCGTGGAAGACTGAAGAATCTCCCTTGTGGTCAAGGAGTGACCACCCTGTGCAAACAGGCACCATCCAGCACCTCGACATTTGCTTTGTTGCAGTTCCCGCCAGACCTCGAGCGACAGAGATTGACAAGACCCAGCGTGCCTGCCTTCTAACAGCCCGATCCACAGTCCCTGCAGAGCTGAGACCCGTGGAGGCGACCTGAAGCGTGGGAGTGGCCATCTTGGAGAAACAACAAAGCGCTGACCGTGCAGCATCCAAGGCCCCCTCAAAGCTGTGCATTGGATTCTGAGAAGCTCCAGCCCCGAACAGCTTGTGCACCGAAGCTCACCCCTCCACATTTGACGAGTGCTGCGTGGGGCTCTTTTGCATCTTTCTGCTCGACGTGTTGTTCCGGTCGATTGCCTGTTAGATAGTGGCCCCAGTACCAACAAAACCTTGAATTTACACAGCTAGTCTGGTTGCTCCAGACTGGCACTCGCTCCCCTGAAAAGGAGCACCCTCTCAGACCTTGCTGGTCCGAGTGTTAAGCCATCTTCGATTCCTGCGTGGGTTGCATTTGCCAAGGCCTGTTGACTCCGATCTTGAAGCCGACACCGCCGACAGCGAGAGCCTTTGTGGGACAGCTCATGATTCACTCCAGGACATCCTCGGTGCCCCAGAGACTACGTGGCAGCGGAGAGAAGCTACACGACATCGACCTGATTGCGCCCAACATTGCCTGGTTCCTTCCTGGTTCCTTCCTGGTCGCTGGCTAGTGACCCAGACTCTGTCCCCTCTGCTTTCAGGTACTCTACAACTTTGATCCACCCTTGGATCGCACCGGACACTTCTCTTCTGGACGCCTGCAGCATCTTCATCTCCAGGCACCCTAGATCTTTGTGACGAAACCCGACACACCTTTGCACCTGTGCACCCGCTTCCTGTGGGTGAGGTAACTCTTGAACGCCAATGCTCCTGTAGTGTTTTACACCTCTAGTGTCTAAGTCTAAAGTTTTGTCCTTCTAGCCCAGTCGGAAGACTCTTAAAACTGTAACTCGATAACTTTTACGCACCATTGACTTTGCATTGGTGCAAGCTTGTGCTTTCTGCACTGCACCCGAATTCCGCGGGATACTCCCGCCCTAACTGCTGTTAGTGCATCGTAGTCCAAGCGATTCTCAAGGCCCTAGGCCTTACCCCAGATCGATTAGTGATTGTTATACCACTTTATTGATATATGGTTTGAGTGGCCACCGGCCTCATCCAAAACGTGCAACTTGTCTATGTTTAACTGTGCTTTTATTTAAACGCTTGTACTTCATTGCTCATAAAGAGTAGTGGGGATTATTCTAAGAATAAATACATATATTTTGATAATATATAACTTGTGTGGTGTCCTTTCATTTGATATTACAGGATTGTATATGGTAAAACAGCTCGCTTTACTCGCCCTTTGAAGTTAAGCCTTTAAGGCTGCTTAGTCCATGCTACCCCTAGGATAGCTTGTCTATAAGGTTGACTTACAACCATCACCATAAGGGATTGTTTGGACTGATATAAGGTGCCCCCAGAACTGGAGACATCATACATCAGGCCAACTTCTCACATTGGTGAGCAGCGGTACGGATTCGAGCTTTGCTGTTGTTTTACCTTTACAATCTTATATCACTTTGAAAGATCACATTAAGTACCATAGGTACATATAAATAAAAGCTTAGCATATTTAAGTTCTACTGAACTTAGTAGTTGTAGGTAGAAGGGCTTAGCATACCCTGACTACAACTCACTAGCAAGGTACAGTAGGAAAACACTTAGTGTAGGTAGGTGCATCACTTACACCACACTAGAGTCATGTCTGGCACAGGTGAAGCGCACTTGTTATAGACCTAGTAAACAGGTCTTTGAAATATATCTCTCCTCTAGGCATCGCTGTCCGTTACATCTCTAGAGGAAATCGAAAACCCATAAGGAGCAGTCTTCGGACACCTTTTTGTATCATCATACCAAAGGTTAGATTAATTTTTGTGTAAGGTATGATGGGCCATGAGTGATTTGACTTGTAGCATCTCCAAAAAAGAAGACGGTGCTCAGAACAAAATGACTCACTGTCCTAAATGTACAAAATCAGCTCCTCCATAAATTTGTCATTAATTTTAAATTGACGTCACACACCCAAGGTTGTATTATGATGCCTTACAGCTAATGTACTAGGTAACTAAGAGATAAAAGAATATAGACCTAATCAAATATCCTGGGCTCAAGTTAAGATATGGGTACATTACACTGTGTTTATATTTTCAGATACCCTGCACACACTGTGTTTATATTTTCAGATACCCTGCACACATACGTCGAGAGAAGAGAGTAAAACTCTTTCTGATCCGGTCCTGAGGAAGGTGGTCTGAACCCACCGAAACGCGTAGACCTGGCGTTAGACAAATACTATCTGTGTCACCTCAAACCTGAGAAATTGTTTAGAATTTGTAAGAGTGTAGAGTTGTATGAATGAGATGGTGTGTATGTTAGTTAATATGTGTAGAACAGGGTGTCAAATTTCTAACTACAAATCAATTGGTCTTTTTTAATACTTTGTATAACTCATGATATCGCATAACGAATTATCAATAATGTTTGGTCTATGATCTATGTTCATGTACTGATGAATACATAAGAAAAACCAAAAAAATAATTTCTTAAATAATTTTGATACACTATAAAAAGGAAAAAAGAAATAAAATATGTAAAAACAAGAACCTATTTTGTTGTACCTATGTCTAATTTGAGGGTCATTTGACATAAACTGTGAGCTGTTGCCATTTATGAAATTATGAACTGACCACGGGGGAATATTAGTATATATCCTTGTGGCACAGGTGAAGCTACAGGCTCTCTACCTGTGACGGTTGACCCTCCACAGGCAACCTCCATCTATGACAAATTCAGCCACAGAGACTTGAGTCCCTTGTGCACTGCAAGGAAGCTGAGAAAGGGTCACAACCCTACCATTCCTATCATGATAGCCATCCTAGAAAGGGATGACCTTGAGAAAGCTAGAGTAGCTCCCTCAGGATCAGGAGATGGAGTGAACCCCATAGATACTGAGAACACCTCCCCAGAAGTAGAAAATGAGGAGGTAGACCCTGAATCAGAAGGTGAAGAGTCAGATCATGGTCAAGGGGATACCCAGGTACCAGTGGTAAGGCTTAGCCAAGCCAACTTGGACCTACATGGAAATGGAGAGGGCCAGCCCCTCCCCAGAGTACATAACAGGATTCTCCCAGGCAATAGGAGAGAGAGAAGCCCTTCCAGGGATTCTCACATTTCTAGTGCCTCAAGAGAATCACAGAGAGGAATGACTTCCCCTCAAAGAAGAGAGCATAAGGCCAGGATGAGAGCAGTGAATCTCCAAATAGAAAGAGAGGAATTAGTCCTGGCCCAAGCTAGACTAGCTTTTCCAAGAGAGCAGAAGTTAAGTGGGGAGATCCCCGCTGGTGGCAGCATTATCCCAAGAGATAAAGACAGGTCCTATGATCATAGAAACCTGAGTAATATTGTGCCCCCCTACAGAGATGGGGATGATATCCACAAATGGATAACTGCTCTGGAGAGGGCTTGCATGGTACAGCAGGTCCCTCAAGAACAGTGGGCAGCAATCTTGTGGCTCTCCTTTTCTGAGAAAGGGAGAGATAAGCTCCTCACAGTTAGACCTGAGGATGCTAAAAACGACTCTGTCTTGAAGAGTGCTCTTATTGAAGGGTTTGGCCTAACCACTGAGCAATACAGGTTGTTGTTCAGAGACACCCAAAAAGCGCAGACTCAAGACTGGACTGATTTTGTTGATTGTGCCACTAAGGCTCTGGAGGGTTGGTTGCAGGGAAGTACAGTTTCAGACTATACAGGATTGTACAATCTTATAATGAGAGAGCAGATCCTTAATAACTGTACAAACCAGCTGTTGCATCAACACCTTGTAGACTCTGATCTGACCTCTCCCCAAGAATTGGGAAAGAAGGCAGACAAATGGGTCAGAACAAGGGTTAAGCAGAAACCTCAGAACCAAGGAGGTGATCAGAAGAAAGCAGACCAGAAGGGTGGAGATAAGAAAGAAAAAGACCAGAAGTCTTCTACAGGCCCCCAAAATAGTAATAAGGAGGGTGGTTCCCAGAATGGTAACAAGAAAAAGAAGAATGATGGCCCAAAGAAACCTTGGTGCAACTTATGCAAGTCCACTTCTCATTGGGGAAGTGAATGCACTAAGAGAAATCCAGCCCCTACCACTGCAGTCTCTAAGACACCTGCACCCCCTAGTACAGTTAGCAGTGGTAGTGCACAACCCAAGGCTATAGTAGGGCTAACCCTGGGTACTGAGATGGAATCTGGCTTAGTCAGAGTCCCTACTCAGACAGTTCTGATCTGTGAGGGGGACATAGCTATGTCCTCTACTATAAGTCCTAATAACTTGGGCAAGTACAGGCAGACACCTTTTATTAATGAGAAGCTGGCTCAGGCCTACAGGGACACTTGTGCCAGTGTCACTATGGTGACACCTAACTTTGTGGACCCTGAGCAAATGATACTAGGTGAGAATTACCTAGTGACCAACGCAAGCAATGCCACTACTACACATAGTGTGGCTGTTGTTAACTTCTCCTGGGGAGGGGTAACTGGCCTAAAGAAAGTTGTGGTTAGTGCAGACCTCCCAGTTGATTGTTTGTTGGGCACTGATCTTGAGGAATCCTTATGGTCAGAAGTGGAGTACAGGACTCATGCAGAAATGCTAGGGATTTCAGCCCATGTCCTTGCTGTAACCAGGTCCCAGGCCAAGAAGTGCCTACCTGAACCTGTGGTGGATCTTGAAACAATAGGTCAACCACAACCCAAGAGAAGGAGCAAGAGGGTCAAGGCAGTGCCTTCCCACTGGCCCCAGGTTGAGGATCCGACCTCACAGGAGGGTGATTCTGTGATCCAAGAGGAGACTGTCTCTGAAGAGCTTGAACCTGATCCTGTTGAGTTTCTGGGGACAGGGGGACCCTCAAGGGCAGACCTGGGGCAGGCTCAGTTGACTTGCCCTTCACTTGAACCCCTCAGACAGCAAGCTGCTGCTGAGGCTGCTGGGAATGCTTAAGGTACCCATAAAGTGTATTGGGATGATGGGCTCCTTTATTCAGAGGCTAGAGACCCCAAGCCTGGTGCAACCAGGAGGTTGGTTATACCTCTGTAATTTAGGGGCTTCCTTCTAACCTTGGCCCATGATATACCCCTTGCAGGACACTTAGGCCAGAACAAGACTTGGGACAGGCTTGTCCCTCACTTTCACTGGCCTTACATGTCAGAAGATACCAAGGAGTTTTGTCGCTCCTGTGTCACCTGCCAAGCCAGTGGCAAATCAGGTGGCACCACAAAGGCCCCCCTTATACCTCTACCTGTGGTGGGGGTGCCCTTTGAGAGAGTTGGGATCGACATTGTTGGACCAATGGATCCCCAAACAGCATCTGGGCACAGATTTATACTGGTGGTAGTGGATCATGCCACCAGGTACCCAGAGGCAATTCCCCTGAGGACCACAACAGCTCCTGTTGTGGCAAGGGCCTTACTTGGAGTTTTCTCCAGGGTGGGCTTTCCAAAGGAGGTACTTTCAGATAGAGGTACTAACTTCATGTCTGGATACTTAAAAGCAATGTGGAAGGAGTGTGGTGTGAACTATAAGTTCACCACACCCTATCATCCTCAGTGCAATGGACTTGTGGAGAGATTCAACAAGACCCTAAAGGGAATGATAAAAGGATTACCTGAAAAGCTCAGGCGTAGATGGGATATCCTTTTACCCTGCTTACTCTTTGCTTACAGAGAGGTCCCACAGAAGGGGGTTGGCTACAGCCCTTTTGAACTTTTGTTTGGCCACCCTGTGAGGGGTCCATTGTGTCTTGTGAAGAAAGGATGGGAGTTACCTCTCAAAAAGCCTAAACTTGATATTGTGGACTATGTACTTGGTCTCCACTCCAGGATGGCTGAGTACATGGAGAAAGCATCCAAAAACCTGGAGGCCAGCCAAGAATTACAGAAAGCTTGGCATGACCAAAAGGCTGTTCTGACTGGGTACCAGCCAGGGCAGAAGGTGTGGGTGTTGGAGCCAGTGGCCCCAGCAGCTCTCCAGGACAAATGGTCTGGACCCTACACCATACTGGAAAAGAGGGGAGAGGTCACCTACTTGGTGGATCTTGGAACCCCTAGGAGCCCCCACAGGGTGCTCCATGTGAACAGGTTGAAAGCATTTGTTGACAGGGAAAGCATGGGTTTACTCATGGCTACAGATGGGGATCAGGAGGAAGAGAGTGACCCTCTCCCAGACCTGCTTTCCCAAAACCCTGAAGATGGCTCAGTTGATGGAGTAGCCTTGGCAGCCAGCCTCACTGACCAGCAACAGATGGACTGCAGACAGGTTCTGCAAGCCCATAAACACATGTTTTCACTTACACCCAGTCAAACTAACTGGTGCACCAATGTGGTGGATACTGGTGACAGTCTGCCTGTGAAGAACAAAATCTACAGGCAACCTGACCACGTCAGGGATTGTATAAAGGCTGAGGTGCAGAAAATGTTAGACCTTGGAGTGATTGAGCCATCAGAGAGCCCCTGGGCCAGGCCAGTAGTCCTTGTGCCAAAACTTCATACCAAAGATGGAAAGAGAGAAATGAGATTTTGTGTGGACTGTAGAGGTCTCAATGCTGTCACTAGGACAGATGCTCATCTCATTCCAAGGGCAGATGAGCTCATTGATAAGCTGGCTTCTGCCACATATCTGAGCACATTTGATTTGACAGCTGGCTATTGGCAAATCAGGTTAGCTGAGGAGTCTAAGGCCAAAACAGCATTCTCTACCCCCAGTGGACATTATCAGTTTGTGGTGATGCCCTTTGGTTTGAAGAATGCACCTGCCACCTTCCAAAGGTTGGTGAATCAAGTCCTTTCTGGGTTGGATGACTTTTGTGCAGCATATCTAGATGATATTGCTGTATTTAGCTCTACCTGGGAGGATCACCTGATCCACCTGAAGAAGGTTCTGGAGGCCCTGCAAAAGACAGGCCTGACTATCAAGGCTACCAAGTGCCAGATAGGGCAGAGCAAGGTTGTGTACTTGGGCCACCTAATAGGTGGGGGTCAAGTTCAACCAATGGAGAGCAAGATCCAGGCCATACAGGACTGGGCTCCTCCAACTACCCAGACACAAGTCAGAGCCTTCTTGGGCATGACTGGGTATTACAGGAAATTTGTAAAGAACTATGGGTCCATTGTGACACCATTAAATGATCTGACATCCAAGAAGATGCCCAAAAAGGTTCAGTGGACAGTTAGCTGTCAAAGGGCATTTGATGACCTGAAGAAGGCCATGTGCTCTGCACCAATCCTTAAGAGTCCTGACTACTCCAAACAGTTCATTGTTCAAACAGATGCTTCTGAGTTGGGGGTGGGAGCTGTGCTTTCACAACTTAATGTAGATGGTCAAGACCAGCCCATTGCTTTCATTAGCAGAAGGCTGACCCCCAGAGAGAAACGTTGGTCAGCCATTGAGAGGGAGGCCTTTGCTGTGGTTTGGGCCCTGAAGAAGCTGAGGCCATACTTGTTTGGTACTCACTTCCTAATTCAGACAGACCATAAGCCCCTCTTGTGGCTTAATCAGATGAAGGGTGAAAACCCCAAACTACTCAGGTGGTCCATTTCCCTACAGGGGATGGACTTTACAGTGGAGCACCGCCCAGGGACTGACCATGGTAATGCAGACGGTCTCTCCAGGTACTTCTACTTAGAACATGAAGACTTATCTGGTCAAGTTTACGTTTAATGTCCCTGCGTTTGGGGGGGGTTGTGTAGGAGAGTAGGGTCTGCTATCCTATGGTCACCCCAATTGTTGCTTTTTGCTTCACTGGTTTTCGACTTAATGTGGCTGTGGGCCTGCTAATCAGACCCCCAGCCTGCTGTTCTCTCTCTAAATTCACAGACATGTACTATAGGTACATAACCAATTTGGTACTGGACACCTTGTCAGCCCCTATCCAGTGCACACTAGGTGCCAAGGGCATAGGTGCATCCAAGGCCTACCAGGGGGGGCGTGGTTTGGGCGCCGACTGGGATGGCGGCGTGAGCCCGGAGCTCCGTCCCAGATCCCACATTTCTCCTGGAATCCCTCGCTAATGAGCCGACGAAACGTCCGGAGACTCTGCCCTCCGCGTCGGATTCACCGGGGCAAGATTTGGGGTGACGGCGGATGCCCCACGGCAGAGTGGAGAACCAGCGCGGCGATCCCGTGGGATTGAGACCAAGGACTTAAGATGGCGGCAGCTCCGGTCGGAGATGGGGGAAAGACGGACCACGGCGCTTTCCGGCTGCAGTGAATTGGGAGCTGCTGCCTGGTGGGAACAGCGGTACAGAGGCCCGACCACACGGAGGGGGTTGGCGACGTCCACGAACAGGTGAGCGCTCGGCTGCTCCGCGGCCGGCGACCGAGAGGCCCTTCCCCCTGCCGCTGTTCTCGGCTGCCTTCGAGGAGTGGGCTGCCCTGTGGAGCTGGGCTGTGACGACGGGGCCGGCGCTGGAAAGCGGACAGGGGCAGAGAAGGCGGAGGCCCCTGGAGAGGCAGAGCGGCGGCACTGTGGAGCGGACCCCGGAGCTGAGGCTGGTCGGTTGTTCGGCGGGGGGTCCTGAGAGAAGCCCTGACAGCTGGAGGGTCTTGCAGAGATAGTGGGGAGCGGGACGCAGGCTCTTGGAGTGACTAGTGTGGGGCTTCTCCCGTTGGCGCAGTGCTGATCCGGAATAGCGCTGCCATCCACACTCAGAGTGGACTGACCCGGGGGACACCGGCGAACATCGCGTCGGGTGGCTGAGGGCCCCTGCAGGGATTGAGGCACAGATCTGGGTTGGGAGCTCCGTGGAGGCAGAGGGACTGCGGACTCCTTTCCCCCTTCAGGCTTTACACTCCCGCGTGGAACAGGGAACAGAGTAGCAGAGAATCAGCTGCAAGCACGAGGACACGGGGAGTCTGGACCCGAGATTGAATGACGCAGGGCCCCGCCGACTGCTGAGAGGTGGTTTGCCCCCGAGAGGAGCAAGTGGACTTCGGCCATTTTGATCGCTCGTGTGATCTCCATCGCGCCGGGCGACCCACGGCTGGAAGGGGAGAGTTAATGCCCGGTGTGCGCGCAGTGCTGGCATAGAGGGGTGGCCTTGCCCAGGGAGTCGGGGCTAAGGCTGCACAATTCGCCCTTGGGTGCTGTTGCGAAGGCCCGAGTGCTATCCAAGATGGCTGATGTCGGTGGCGGAATGGCGTCAGGGCTGAATCAGGATCTAACGAATGAGCCGAGAATGGATGGCGCGCTCCAGGAATACCCGGGTGCATCGGCACAGGAACGCAGACTGAATGCACGCCTCGACAATATATTGGAGGCGATCACAGCGACCAAGGAGACATTGCACCAGGATATAGCGCAGGTAGCCACGGGACTGGGCCTCCTGAGGGCGGATCACGCCACACTCTCCGATAGGGTGAAAGAAAACGAACTGCTCCTCCAGGAGCTCAAACCGGCGGTGGTCACTGCAGAGCATAAACTGTCCGATATCCTGTCCCGACTGGCAACGTTGGAGAGACGAGCGGAGGATTCCGAAAGTCGCAACCGCCGAAACAACGTAAGGGTGGTGGGCCTGCCGGAAAAAATTGAAGGGGACGATGCAGTGGCATATATGGAAAACTGGTTCATATCCACCGTTGCTCCTGAAGGCTTATCTCCGTTCTTTTCGATAGAAAGGGCGCATAGGGTCCCGTCTCGCCCGCCCATGCAGGGTCGTCCCCCCAGACCGATGGTGGCCAGGCTCCTGCATTTCAAAGACCGTGACTTGTTGATACAAAGGGCGAGATCCGCGGGACCCTTCCAGGTGGACAATAGCCCGGTCACAATCTTCCCGGACTATACCCAGGAAGTTCAGAGGAGCAGAGCAACGTTCCTAGCGGTCAAGAAGGAACTGAGAGAGGAGGGAACACAATACTCGCTACTCTTTCCAGCTAGGCTGAGAGTGATCCTGGACGGTACAACCCAATTTTTCCAAACCCCTGATGAGGCTTGGTCGTGGCTAGAATTGTACAGAGCAGGAACTGACCGTCAGCATAAAGGCGGGAAGGAGAAAAAGAGACCAGTTCAGATCCGAAAGTCTCAGCGGATCCGCAAACGCGACAGACTCAAGCAAGCGATGAGAGAGGACCTGATGGCGGCGGAGAGGAAGGGAGCGCTGGCTGCAACGGCAACTATTACGGGGTCGCAGCGTGGAGAGATGGAGGAGGATTCGGACTCTGAGGGCGGAGGAAGAAAATCGGGAGGAGAACTCTCTGAAGCTGACAGCTCTGCAGGACCGACGGTCACACCACAGACAGCAGATGGACTGTTTAATGAATAGTATGGGGGCATGGTGATGGCCCTCCACTGGAGTACATTTATCCTGATGGTTGGCGTTTGGCAGGTACTCTGTTGTAACTTTCACAAGGGATCGTGGGCTTGGGGTGAGGGTTGGCCCGCCCCGGGTCGGTACTGAAGCTCCCCCTACTGCCCTTAAGGCCTCCTGTGGTGACTGCCACAGGATAGTGGAATGCGTGTGATGTTACAGGTTTGGATGGGGGCTAAAGCAGTGCTGTTAGGTCCTGTCCTGGGGAGTGGGGTTGGGGAAGTTTGTTGGGGTGTTTTGGGGGGAGGGTATAGCTGCAACGATGTGGGGGGTAGGTTAACACTGCTGAGGTGGAGGGGGGACGGCAGCGATGGGGTCGTTACCTGATGTAAAGTGCCTCACATGGAATGTTTGTGGACTCAGGACTATGTCAAAGAGATACGAAGTGCATACCTATCTGGTGAGGAGGGGGGTTCAAATTGCTATGTTGCAGGAAACTCATTTAACCAGACAAGAGTGTGATGCATTGCAGAAAAGGTGGCGTGGCCAAGTGTTTGGTACCTCTTACTCAGCGTTTGCAAGGGGGGTGCTGATATGGATCAGGGCGGGGATCCCATTCCAGGTCACGAGTCAATTGGTGGACCCTGGGGGTCGGTTTGTGGCGGTGGAGGGGAGGCTGTATGGATGTGAGGTGGTTTTGTGTAGTGTCTATGCCCCCAATGTTGATCAGGCCCGATATTTTGATGTTCTCACGGGCTCACTGGCCCACTTTCTGGCGGGCCCCATTATACTAGGAGGAGACTTTAATTCAATCACCGATATAGCGTGGGATAGATCACACCCGCCACTGGCTGACTCCCCGGTGCGTAAACTGTCAGAGCGTAGGAGGAACTGGCAGGAACGATGGGGTCTGCTGGATGTGTGGAGAACACAACATCCTACTGTTAGGGATTACTCCTTCTACTCGACACTGCATGCTCTACATGTCAGAATAGATTCCATACTGTGTAGCGCCCCCATAGCAGCCATGGTGACACACACTGAATACCTTGGTAGGACCATCTCGGACCATAATCCTTTGCTGATGGCGGTAAGATGGCAGAGGGCGAGGTCTGCGATCCCGACATGGAGGCTACGGCCGGATACTCTAGAGGACTTGGTGTTTGGTGACAGGGTCAACCAGGGTATAGCGCTTTATTTCAATGAGAACGAGGGCTCGACCGCCACGAGATCGATGGAGTGGGACGCAATGAAAGTGGTGGTGAGGGGTGTATGCATGGGCAGTTTCTCGAATGTACGGACAACCGTCCTAGCGGATCTGGAGAAGGCGGAATGTGTGCTGAGAGAGATTGAGCGGTGTAGGCCTGAACGACCAGATCTGCAGGGTCGACTGCTGGAAGCAAGGGAGGTGGTGGCGAGAGAAACGGAGAGACTGCAATGCTATGACTATAAGCTATACCTCACAAAAGTCCATGCGGAGAGGGATAAGGTGGGCACACTGCTAGCGAAACTTGCTAACCCGGCACCAAGGAGTGGCCCGGTTATGTGTATCAGAACCGACACGGGGGAGGTGGTCCATTCTCCAACGGCAATATTGCAGCGCTTTCAGTCGTATTATACGGGCCTCTATGATACTCAGTTGGAGGCGGGCCCTCCGACATAAGTGACTATTTACGCACGGTACAGCTCCCGGTGCTAGATGAGGGGACGGCGAAGGATTTGGGCGGCCCGATCTCCTTAATGGAGATCCGAGGGGCTATTACGCAGATGGCCATAAACAAGACACCAGGGGTAGATGGCCTGCCAATTGAGTTTTATGCGAAGTACATTGATGTATTGGCGCCCAGGTTACTAGCAGTGTACTCGGAGGCGGTGGATCTGGGGCACCTCCCCGTCTCCATGAGAGAGGCGCTGGTGGTACCGCTTCTGAAGCCTGGTAGGGATGCGCTGGAGGTGACGTCGTACAGACCCCTCTCTATGCTGACGGTGGACTACAAGATCTTGAGCCGTATTTTGGCCACCAGACTGCTACCTCACATGACCATGTTGGTACACGATGACCAAGCAGGGTTCATCCCTACTAGAAACACGGCCATTAACACCCGTAGGCTGATCCGTATACTGCAGGGTGCCTTGAGCTCGGACTGTGCATCGGCTGTCTTGTCGGTGGATATTGAGAAGGCTTTTGACAGCCTTGAATGGTGTTACCTGGATGGGGTACTAGAGAAGTTCGGACTAGGTGGAGGGTTTGGACGATGGACGAAAGTTCTCTATTCCTCTGCTACCGCTTGAGTGCGATTGGGATCACTCATATCATCCGCTTATCCGGTACGCAGAGGGACTAGGCAGGGATGCTCGCTCTCTCCCCTTCTGTTCGCTCTCGCGATGGAACCATTGGCGGCGCAGGCCAGGATGGGGGATTCCTTTATCGGAATCCGCTATAGCGGGAGTACTCATTACATCTCGTTGTATGCTGACGACCTGTTGCTGTATTTGGAGGACACGGAGGTGGCTTTAAGTGGGGCCATGAGGCTGCTCTCCTCCTTCGGCGGTTTGTCGGGACTTAAGGTGAACTGGGCTAAGACTTGTGTTTTCCCGCTGCGAACGGATATCCAGCGCCCTCCTCTTGCAGTAGACGTGATCTGGGCGGACAGATGCTTTACGTACCTGGGAGTCCGGATCTATCATGATGCGGCGAGCCTTCTAGAGGGCAATATAGGGCGGTGTATCAGGGGATTACGTGGCTGCATGTCCTTCTGGGCCTCTCTCCCTTTGTCGGTGCAGGGTAGAGTGGCATTGTTAAAAATGGTGGCTCTCCCTCGACTGCTGTATTACTTCAGAACATTGCCTATCTGGATCCCACAACGGATCTTTAGGGAACTGAGGTCGACGATTATTGAGTTCCTCTGGGGGCATGGCAGACGTAGGGTGGCGCTGCACACTATGACTAGACCCAAACTTGAGGGAGGGATGGCAGTGCCGGATTTCGAACTGTACTATCTAGCAGCCCAGCTCCAGGTTCTGACACAGAATGTCGCTAGGGAATTTAGGGGCCCTGATCGGATCCGGGGGATGGGTATCCAGAGGCACGTCCTCTCCTATATTGTTATGCAACAGAGACTGGCATTAAGTGAGCTCACCTTAGAGGAAAAAACCCTCCGGCTGTGCTGGAATAGGAGTCTGAAGAGTGTACGGGCAGCGCGACCTTATGCCCCGGAGATCCCTCTCGGGATGCTGACGGCGCTGCCGCACGGGGGAGATTGGTCTCCACTGTTGGAATGGGAGGAGCTGGGACTACATGTCATAGGTGATCTGTTTGCAGAGGGAGTACTAGCCCCGTTTGCGGTACTGCAGGAGCAATTTGGCCTCCCGGATGGGGGTTATCTCCTGCATGCGGCGATATCTGCAGCGATGCAAAAACACTGGAAGGTGGGACTGACGGAGCCGGATACGACCATGGCCTGTCAGTATGTGGTGATGGCCGCGGGTACGATCAAGGCGGTAACCTGTCTCCAATCGCGGATGCTGAACGAAGGGCTAGAACCGCTCACGGCGCTGAAGGCCAGATGGGAGGACAGTATAGGCAAGCCTATTCCGGATGCAGAGTGGGGACACATTATGGCACGAACATGGAAGGGTAGCAGGAATGCTAGGTTCCAACAAGTACATTTCTTCCTTTTGCATAGAGCTTATCTGACCCCGGGGAATCTCCGCCGGCACTTTCAAGTGCAAGACGCGGCATGCCCGAGGTGCTCGGCACCGGAGGTTGAACTGGATCACATGATGTGGGACTGCCCAAAGCTGGGTACATACTGGCCTGAGGTGGGCGCCCTTCTGAACGCGATCACAGATAGGGAAGTGGAATTTGACATGGCAGCATGCCTATTACTTTGGTTTCCTCACACGGCGAAAACGAAAGTCACACGTAAATTCATTGATCTGGGGCTCATGTTGGCCCAGAGGGAGGTTACATGGCGCTGGAAAACCAAGGAAGGCCCTGCGGTGAGGAGGTGGACGACTGAGTTGTTGAAATGGTCGAGGTGCGAGAGTGCACTGAGGATGCGGCAGGCCACCAGAATGGGGAATGAGAGGGGCCTGGAGATGGCTAGGGCTTGGGAGACGATTGTGCAGGCCTTGTGTGATTATTTAACAGAAGATGAGGAGGAGAGACTTTCGGAGACTGGGTTCCATGAGACCAGAGGCACGAACACTTAATCATTATTGATGGCGCGCCATTCTGTCTGACACCCATAATCACAACCCACATCAGCAGTAGTTAGGGGGAGGGGGGGGAATAGGGGAGTTCTTTGACTACCCTGGTAGGGCTAGGAACGCAGGTAGCGACGGGAAGGGGACAGGGAAAGTCGTCATATTAGTGTATTAGCGGGACCCTGCTCCACAGATCCAGTGGGTCCAGGTGTTGCTCACATGGTAAGCACGGCTCTACCAGGGGGTGTCTAGGGGGAGAGGGGGAGTTGTTGAGGGGCCACAAAAAGCAGATGCATCATTATGTTGTTGACCAGAAACCCCTCAGTAACATGCTAGGAGACCATTTGTTGGACATTGAACTTGCGCCGCCCGGCCTCCGGGATGTGGGCTGATGGGCTGTGTACAACCCTGAGAAAGTATGGTACCTTGTATGGAGGTGGTGATGATGGTTGATTTCTCCTGGTTTTTTGTCCATAATTCTGCAATAAAAACACTTTAAAAAAAAAATAAAATCCAAGGCCTACCAGGGGCTGCAGCATATCTTTTGCCACCCCTGGCTGGTACTTAAATCGACACAACTGGCTGTTCCCACAGCTGGGGCAAGGTGGTGTACTCACCCCTTGCTTAGATGTAGTATACCTATGTCTAAACCTATATCTGGACACATCTATACCTATCAGTCACTCCTATGGCAGGCCTTTACAGTCCTGGAGGCAGAGTGCTTGGTTTTATGTGAGATGGTGCTCTAGCATGAGCTGAGCCTGACTGCAGTGTTAGGACCAATTCCTTAATGCTGTTCCAGTGATACTGCCATACCATATACTCTTAAGTGCATTATAATCCTTACGGTTATTGCAACTCTGGTTTGGCTTTATCAAAACATGTCGTGTTTGGTGTCATACACATTGGAATACTATCCCCTTGCCAGTCCTGGTAATGGGGATAGCATCCCTCCCTTCTAGAGGGAGAAGACATGTTACTTACTGAAAACGCGGTTAATCCTAACCAGAGCCCCAGCATCACAAAATGGATGCTGCTGCCTCAGACACATGTCTGGCCTCCTGCTGCTGACCGAAACTCGGCAGAGGACGCCTGGACAAAGGGTTTCCTGTCACAGGGAGGTGTCACACCACCCCAGACAGGAGATAGTGGATTGTAGCAGGGAGGGTTGAATGAAACTAGACACTGCCTGGGGCGCACAAGGTGTCCCTGGGCAGATTTCAGTCAAAACGGTTCTGGGGCCATCCTTCCCCAGTCCTGGCACGAAACTGGACAAAGGGAAAGGGGTGTAACCACCCCCTTCCCAGGTCCCACCCATAGGAGGGACCTAGCAGGTAATCCAGCCCCTTGATTCGACTTAAAAGTAGGAGCTGTGCCAATGCACATCAGATTATCCTGACTGAAACTTATGAAACAAAACTCTGGACCCTTCGACATCCCACTCCTCGTGGAAGACTGAAGAATCTCCCTTGTGGTCAAGGAGTGACCACCCTGTGCAAACAGGCACCATCCAGCACCTCGAGGTTTGCTTTGTTGCAGTTCCCGCCGGAACTCGAGCAACAGAGATCGACAAGACCTATTGTGCCTGCCTTCTAACAGCCCGATCCACAGTCCCTGCAGAGCTGAGACCCGTGGAGGCGACCTGAAGCGTGGGAGTGGCCATCTTGGAGAAACAACGAAGCACTGACCTGCAGCATCCGAGGCCCCCTCGAAGCTGTGCATTGGAGTCTGAGAAGCTCCAGCCCCGAACAGCTTGTGCACCGAAGCTCACCCCTCCACACTCGACGAGTACTGCGTGGGGCCCTTTTGCATCTTTCTGCTCCACGCGTTGGTCCGGTCACTTGCCTGTTGGCTAGTGGCCCCAGTACCAACGAAACCTTGAATTTACACAGCTAGTCTGGTTGCTCCAGACTGGCACTCGCTCCCCTGAAAAGGAGCACCCGCTCAGACCTTGCTGGTCCGAGTGTTAAGCCATCTTCGATTCCTGCGTGGGTTGCATTTGCCAAGGCCTGTTGACTCCGATCTTGAAGCCGACACCGCCGACAGCGAGAGCCTTTGTGGGACAGCTCGTGATTCACTCCAGGACATCCTCGGTGCCCCAGAGACCACGTGGCAGCGGAGAGAAGCTACACGACATCGACCTGATTGCGCCCGACATTGCCTGGTTCCTTCCTGGTTCCTTCCTGGTCGCTGGCTAGTGACCCATACTCTGTCCCCTCTGCTTTCAGGTACTCTACAACTTCGATCCACCCTTGGATCGCACCGGACACTTCTCTTCTGGACGCCTGCAGCATCTTCAGCTCCAGGCACCCTAGATCTTCGTGATGAAACCCGACACACCTTTGCACCTGTGCACCCGCTTCCTGTGGGTGAGGTAACTCTTGAACGCCAGTGCTCCTGTAGTGTTTTACACCTCTAGTGTCTAAGTCTAAAGTTTTGTCCTTCTAGCCCAGTCGGAAGACTCTTAAAACTGTAACTCGATAACTTTTACGCACCATTGATTTTGCATTGGTGCAAGCTTGTGCTTTTTGCACTGCACCCGAATTCCGCGGGCTACTCCCGCCCTAACTGTTGTTAGTGCATCGTAGTCCAAGCGATTCCCAAGGCCCTATGCCTTACCCCAGATCGATTAGTGATTGTTATACCACTTTATTGATATATGGTTTGAGTGGCCACTGGCCTCATCCAAAATGTGCAACTTGTCTATGTTTAACTGTGCTTTTATTTAAACGCTTGTGCTTCATTGCTCATAAAGAGTAGTGGGGATTATTCTAAGAATAAATGCATATATTTTGATAATATATAACTTGTGTGGTGTCCTTTCATTTGATATTACAGGATTGTATATGGTAAAACAGCTCGCTTTACTCGCCCTTTGAAGTTAAGCCGTTAAGGCTGCTTAGTCCATGCTACCCCTAGGATAGCTTGTCTATAAGGTTGACTTACAACCATCTCCATAAGGGATTGTTTGGACTGATATAAGGTGCCCCCAGAACTGGAGACATCATAGATCAGGCCAACTTCTCACATGTATGAACTAGTTACTTACCTTTTATAACTAAACATCGGTAAGGTACAGTAGTTTGTAGCATATTCCTAACTTTGAATACATACCAGGCTTTTGACAAATTTGGCTCCGTGGATGCCATCGATCTGCACAATGAGTCGGTGCTATCCAGCCCACAACGGATCAAATACCGTGTCGCTGATTGGCATTCTACAAGGGCTTGGCCAAGTATTGCCCGTACCTACAACGCACACTCTGGCAGCAGTTCCACAACCGTGTCCCACAGAGAGTGTGTGGAGCAGACAAAGAGGCATGTGATGTTGGAAGACCTCAGTCCCAGACTCTGGGAGGATGATGACATCTTTCCGTACTGCCCATAGCTCTTGGATACCCTGTCCAGCGGAGCAAACGGGAATGTGGTCTGTGATTTGGAGGCCTGGATGGCCATGCTCTCTGGGGTGGGGTGGGAGGACGGGAAACATGGTTTGTCCGGGGAGGGGTGTGGACGTCTGGCAACGTGCCTATCTACAGCAAAACCTGCAGCGTGCCTGTACATGCTGGCCAATATAAATTCAGTAAATTCCGAATGAAAGGGCTGCAGAGGCTCAGCGGAGCTTGACTGCAGTTTAAGGACTTCAGTGAGGAGGTTGGTCCTCACGGCCGCAAAGGGGAGAAGAAGGGGCAAGGCTTTGGTGGCCCACGTCAACACAACACTGTACGTAGGCCGCTCATCCAAAGACACGTTTGGAGTAGAGACATCACCAGTGTCTGGGGAGGTGTCCAGACCACTCGCATCCCCCAGTCCACCTGTCCTGTCGTCTTGGGACTGACACTCACGTGTCAGTGGGTCTTCATAACCCTCCCAATACTCCTTATCACCCATTCCCAGATTATAAGGGTTGTCATAATCTGTGCCCGGCTCGTTGAAGTTTAACTCCCCATGCAGCATTAACTGTGGTGTTCTGCAGCGCAGTTCCCACACCGGAGCCGTATAGTGTGTGGTATCGGGGACAGCACCACCCGAGGACGGCGCCAAGGCTGACACCTGGGGGACTGTTGCCGGTGAGGTTGTGAGGTGGACCAGCGAGGACCAGGAACAACAATCAGATCCTGTCTGTCCCAGCGGGGCTGGGACGAATGTGCCGCCTGCGTCAGAGCCAAAGCGAGTGACGGTGTCAGAGGCAAAGCACCAGACCCGCTAGTGCCCCCAGACGGGTCCGCTGGGCCAGATGCCGTTGCGTTGGCCGTTGGTGGAGTGAGGGACATAATGGCCATGAGAAAGCGCACTTAGTCCTCCTGCGTCGCATGCTGGGCAGGGACCGGAGGTCGTGGTGCAGGCTACGACGGCTGCTAATCTGACGGAGCCGCGTGGCCGGTGTCACCCGAATCCCATGCAGCATTGCACGTGCATTGTGGTGATTTTGAAGTGCGATGACGTCTCTTTGACTTTTTGGGGTTACCTGACGACTTAGCCCTGGAGGACTGATGTAAAATCCCGGGGCTCTGATGTCTCAACACCCACGCCCAGGCACTCCTCCTACGTCCAGACCATGAGCTATTGTGGTGCAGGGCCAACTGCTGGAGTATAAGCGGCTTGTGGGATCACTCACACCTGGCTTCATATATCTGCTCCTGGCAGTCGGAGCAGCTCTTGTTGTCGTGCTTGACGCCAAAACAGTGGAGACACCGACGGTGAGGGTCAGTCACCGACATGAGTCGTTCGCAATCCTCACAGGCTATGAAACGGACATCCCTATTGGCACCGTCCTGAGTCAGACAATCCAAGTGAAATGGTCAGAAGTGATCGTACTATGAATTGGGGTAAAAATTGAGTAAGATTACATTTATACGGTTACAGCGCTGGTGGTGTGAAAAAAGAGGACCTGACATGAGCACGCAGAGGCAACGTATGAGTACTCAGACAACGTCATCACGGTGCACACAACGCCAATGACACACGCAGAGCCGCAGGAGATGCCTACTGACACACAAGTGTACTGCTAAGTGGAAATTGCCAGATCCAGGATGACACTTGGGGATATTTTAAGGTGAGGAATATAATACTGACCAGTTCATTTCATATGCAAACAGCATGCACAATGTCGCACATGGCACACACATGACGTGGTCACACAGGGTCATGCTGTGCGTCAATTCGACCTCTGGGACAGTGTGCATGTTGCTGTCATCATGTGACAGTTCCCTGTACTGAATGGTGTGCCATTGATGTCCCTCTCAATATGTTGCAGACATTACTCAGGTGCAAAGTGTTGAATGTATGTGATACACATGTGCAAAATGATTAATGACATGTGTCAACAGCTCTTCACACATCAACTGAGCCACAAGGTCACAGTCCCTGTGCTTCTTCAATGTGTGCCACACCTGGGGCATGCTGGTGTAAGGATGCCATGCTGATGTATGCATCCACATCGTCAACATGAGTGTAGACTACATCCCTGCAATGTGATTTCCTGGTGTCACTCTCCCAATGGTGACATGAAGGAGGTCAGGAACGCAGCCTACACAATCGTTCACTTGTGCATGTCTGATGCACTGTACCCCATTGGTACATGCGTGTGTAGGCCTCGCTTCCCTATTGCATGTTAGCCATACGCGAGCACAGCGTACCCCAATGGTACGTGGGTGTGTACGCCTCGTTTCCCTATTGCATGTTAGCCATACGCGAGCACAGCGTACCCCAATGGTACGTGCGTGTGTACACCTCGTTTCCCTATTGCATGTTAGCCATACGCGAGCACAGCGTACCCCAATGGTACGTGCGTGTGTACGCCTCATTTCCCTATTGCATTTTGAGCATACGCGAGCACAACGTACCCCAATGGTACGTGCGTGTGTATGCCTCGTTTCCCTATTACATTTTGAGCATACGCGAGCACAGCGTACCCCAATGGTACGTGCGTGTGTACGCCTCATTACACCACTGAATGGGTTGCATTAGCAACGACAATGGCACCATACTTGTGTGGGTATTCAAATAAATACATAGGGAACATCTAGGGGAACAGTGGAATGATCAAAATGCAACCAGGTTGTCATGGATACAGAGAGTTTTGAGCCTCCTACAGGTGTTCTAGAAAATTCAGTTGGGAAAAAGTATACAATGTTGCAAAAGTTGTTGTTCAGCTCTTGCTCATTTTTCAAACCATGCATATGTGTGTCATGGCCTTCTGTATGATGTGATTGGATGGAACATAGGATGCTAACTATAGTGGCCTATCACACACTACTCCTTGGACTCACAGACCCTCTGCAGCACAGATATAAGGCAGCATGTGGCTGTGGGAGGGCACTTGCCTGCACAACATTGGAGTGGTAACCACAGCGGCTGTCTCTGTATCCTCTGGACCCTGATTAGCTGAGCATGGAGAGGGCACCTGCATTCACTGATGGTGAGAACAAGGCCCTGCTGGATGCCCTCCTGCCAAACTACAGCAAGCTGTATGGGAGACCAGAGGTTCAGGTGAGTGATGTGTGCACTACCTTGAAGTGTGCACCTGTTGTGTGTGTGACATTATAGCCACTGTGTATGTATAGTGGATAGATGCTATGTTGTTGGGAGTGAGTGCCAGGGTGTACAGTGTTGTTTCAAGAGAGTACTTTGTTGTAGTGGGGTGTGTGACAGCATGTCACGTGCTGCAGTGCACCCAGATGTAGCATATATTGCTCTGTGAGTGTCATGCTCAAAGAGTGTTTAGCACCCCTCATGTCATCTGTAGCCTTTCAATGGCATGTAATGCAGTAGTGTTTGCTCACAGGCCACATACTCCTGGACAATGATGCAAATGTGTGGAGCATACGATGCCCTGTTGTCATCAAGTATTTTGTGAACATATGTGTGTCTTTGGAACATGGACCGAGTGTACTGATGGTCTTTTACTTTACATTTGTGACAGGTATCTGCCTATGAGAAGGGTGAAATCTGGGTGGACATCGCCAGGGCTGTCAGGAGTGAGGGGGGCCCTCGCAGGAGGCTCAGAAACATCAAAAAGAGGTGGCAGGACATCCGATGCTGGACCCGCCGCATCGCCAGAGTACAGCTGAAGCTGGAAGCTCCACGCCGGCATGGCGACACCCGCAACCTCACCCCCCCACATGATCCGGGTCCTGGAAGTGGTGTTCCCAGACCTCCATAGGCAGTTGCAGGAGGGACAGCAGCAAGTAGGGGGTAGGTACATGTCTGTTTGTTGTCATGTGTGTCACATGCTACCTGCAGTGCTCCAAGGCTTTCTAACACTCCCATAGTTTGAGTGGTGTGGTCAGACAGGCACTTTATGCATTGGCATAAGAATGGCCCAGTTTCAGCAGATGCTTCTTTACATGCCTTGCCCTACTCCACATTTGACCAGCGCTTTGGCTCATGATTGTTTTTCACATGTACTCTTATGGTGCAATGTCTTAGTATGCATCTTCCTTTGCACATCATCATGTTGGAGGGGGGTCTGTGACACCCGTTGGTACCTTACATGTAGCACCACATGTGCACTGTGTCTGCCCTTCTTCATATTTTGGGAATGATCTTGAGTCTCAACATGTGTTTTCTGCATGAGTCAGCCTCAGTGGCCTTTGTCCATGGTACACTTTCTAATTGTCATGTGTTAGCTACAGGTGCACAATGTACATGTGCTATTTTTTGGGCTTATGCATACTCACACTGGGCAGTGCGTGTGTGCATATTCTCAAAATATGTTGCATGTTGGTTGGAAATATTATTGATGGGCAGCCACACAATGTGGTTTAGGGTGTAGCCAGCTGTGATGCCAGTGTGAGGTGATGGTACACTTGGTTCAGGTCTCAGGATGGCATCACATGGCAGTTCAGGCAGGACTTTTCCCATGTGGCAGAAGGCGAAAGCAAATCAAACATGACCAGGTCTGGGATTGGGTGGCAGGGTTGGAAAATGAACTGTGATGCATCATCAGCTATCCTGTTGTCAGGCAGTGGATCATCATTGTGTCTCTCATACACGTTTTTGCCTTGCCTGTTGCTTGTATCCTACTATACATTGAGCGTTGTGTCTCTCACAATTGGCCAAGACTAGACTTAGCATTGTGCAGAGTTCAGTGACATGTGAATCATAATGCATGCCATGTTTAGAAATGTGCCCAAATGATTTCTAGATGATATGTCTGATGTGTACAGGTGACTGATATGTTTTTCTTAATCTCCTTGCCAACAGCATCATCAACTGAATCTGGAGGAGACACAGGCGCGGACCAGGCAGAGGGACACACCGACAGTGCCACCTGCTTTGAGGAGTCAGAGGGAGGCAGTGGCACGGAGGGTGAGGAGAGTCTGCAGGCCGGACAAGGTGTGACTGACACATCCTACCATGCCGACAACTCCGAGTCAGACTCTCAGGAGGAGGGGGAATATGCAGCAATGGTCACTTCTTCATCTTTGGCTGGCCGCCCCTCCTCCAGTACCATCTCCACCCTCCCAGTTGTTAGTGTCCCTAGGGTCCGTGATCAGCAAAGCAGAAAGGTCCAAGGATTCCAAGGTTTAAACAACGCTTTGATAAGCTACTTTTATAGGTAGTTGGAGACGCACTCGAAGCTCTGGACCTCTTGAGCTTCATAAAGGAAGACAAGTTTGAAGGATGGAGAGTGTGTACTCCATGAGAGATCAATAGATACTTGTTTGTGGGTTAAATCTGGGATTTAACCCACATACTAACCCGTAGCCTGATAGGTACGAGCAGGGACCGTACTGCATTTATCAGCTCAAAAAAGAACCCTGTTTCTTGAGTATTCTTACTCTTGTCTTTTGGACTCTGTCAAATTGGAATCAGAAATGAAATAATATATGCTGTATATGTGGAAATAGCCTTGAGGAAGCCCCGGCGCAATTAGCCAATAGGGGGCGAAACACGTGTCGGCTGTCCATGTTTCACTATAAAATAATAAAGATGTCTCACTGCAATCTGAACTAGTTCTGGCCTCTGTATGACGACTTTTAAGAACGGATATTAATCCAAACAAGTATCTATTGATCTCTCATGGAGTACACACTCTCCATCCTTCAAACTTGTCCCTAGGGTCCGTGCTAGCCCCCGTGTCTCCTTTGTTCCCGGCACCGCAGCCACTGCCCCTGTGACCCCTGCTGCCCTCAGTGCTGAGTCCGTGGACCTACTCCGGCAGATTGCAGTAGGTCAGACATCCATGTTGACAGTCCTCCATGGACATACACGACTCATTACACAGTTGGTGTCGTTCATGGAGGGCATGTCAATGGCCATGTCTGATCTACGTCGGAGTGTGGCTGCCATAGAGTCAACACTGACGGCAGCTATGTACACCCAGCAGCATCTGTCCCCCCATCCTTCAGACCCATCCACCTCTGCCTCTCACATACCTACCCAACATACACGCAGACGCCACAGGTCGGACACACCCGGCACACCCACACACCAGAAGAAACTCAAAGCTCCACGCACACAATCTCATGGGGATGTAGGCACACCCACAGGGAGAGGGGACACAGCTCACACACGCATCCACACACCCAGAAGAACAGACTCACAGCCCTCTGCCTCCACCCCCAATGTGCCCCCGGGTTCAGGTGGTAGTTTTTCCGCACTGGCTGAGGTGTGCAGCCAGGTATTTAAAGCTACTTTCGGCGATGCACCAACCAGTGTGGATGGATCCACTACACCTGCACCCACTCCACCTGTCATTCCCTCTCCTGTCCCTGCGGTGCCGGAGGATTCCACAGATGGTGCCCCCATAGTTTCCACAGCGGATTAAACTCCATGTGCAGGCAAGTTTGGGTGTGAGCACACCCATGGAGGCACAAACTGTTGATCAGACTTTTTTGGACTGGCCATTGGCCTTTTATGAGCAAGGACTCATATTTGCTTTTTCAATTTTGAACAAGCTGAATAAAGCTATTTATTTATTTTTCTGAACTTTAGTTTGTGTGGTGATGTCTGTCACTGCTGTGTGCCTGGGAGCTGGTGTGATGTTCACATTTGGGTATGTTAACATGTGTCTATCTCCTGATGGTAATGAGGTTAACAATGGTATGTTTCTGATTTAACGGCTGGTCACCGGCGGGCAGTGGTGGGGGTCTTAGCCACACACACACTCTGATGCTGGGCACTGCTGGGCACTGGTGGTCAGCGGTGGGGGTCTTAGCAACACACACACTCTGATGCTGGGCACTGCTGGGCACTGGTGAGCAGTGGTGGGGTCTTAGCAACACACACACTCTGATGCTGGGCACTGCTGGGCACTGGTGGGCAGTGTTGGGGTCTTAGCAACACACACACTCTGATGCTCGGCACTGGTGGGCAGTGTTGGGGGCCTTAGCCACACACACACTCTGATGCTGGGAACTGGTGTGCAGTGGTGGGGGTCTTAGCCACACACACACTCTGATGCTGGGCACTGCTGGGAACTGGTGGGCAGTGGTGGGGGTCTTAGCCACACACACACTCTAATGCTGGGCACTGGTGGGCAGTGGTGGGGGTCTTAGCCACACACACACTCTAATGCTGGGCACTGGTGTGCAGTGGTGGGGGTCTTAGCCACACACACACTCTAATGCTGGGCACTGCTGGGCACTGGTGGGCAGTGGTGGGGGTCTTAGCAACACACACACTCTGATGCTGGGCACTGCTGGGCACTGGTGGGCAGTGGTGGGGGTCTTAGCCACACACACACTCTGATGCTGGGCACTGCTGGGCACTGGTGGGGGTCTTAGCCACACACACACTCTAATGCTGGGCACTGCTGGGCACTGGTGGGCAGTGGTGGGGGTTTAGCAACACACACACTCTAATGCTGGGCACTGCTGGGCACTGGTGGGCAGTGGTGGGGGTCTTGGCAACACACACACTCTGATGCTGGGCACTGCTGGGCAGTGGTGGGGGTCTTAGCCACACACACACTCTAATGCTGGGCACTGGTGGGCAGTGGTGGGGGTCTTAGCCACACACACACTCTGATGCTGGGTACTGGTGGGCAGTGTTGGGGGTCTTAGCAACACACACACTCTGATGCTGGGCACTGCTGGGCACTGGTGGGCAGTGTTGGGGGTCTTAGCCACACACACGCACTCTGATGCTGGGCACTGCTGGGCACTGCTGGGCAGTGGTGGGGGTCTTAGCCACACACACACTCTAATGCTGGGAACTGGTGGGCAGTGGCGGGGGTCTTAGCCACACACACACTCTGATGCTGGGCACTGCTGGGCACTGGTGGGCAGTGGTGGGGGTCTTAGCCACACACACACTCTAATGCTGGGCACTGGTGGGCAGTGGTGGGGGTCTTAGCCACACACTCTAATGCTGGGCACTGGTGGGCAGTGGTGGGGGTCTTAGCCACACACACACTCTAATGCTGGGCACTGGTGGGCAGTGGTGGGGGTCTTAGCAATACACACACTCTGATGCTGGGCACTGCTGGGCACTGGTGGGGTCTTAGCCACACACACACTCTGATGCTGGGTACTGCTGGGCAGTGGTGGGGGTCTTAGCCACACACACACTCTAATGCTGGGCACTGCTGGGCAGTGGTGGGGGTCTTAGCCACACACACACTCTAATGCTGGGCACTGCTGGGCACTGGTGGGCAGTGGTGGGGGTCTTAGCAACACACACACTCTGATGCTGGGCACTGCTGGGCACTGGTGGGCAGTGGTGGGGGTCTTAGCCACACACACACTCTAATGCTGGGCACTGGTGGGCAGTGGTGGGGGTCTTAGCCACACACACACTCTGATGCTGGGCACTGCTGGGCAGTGGTGGGCAGTGGTGGGGGTCGTAGTAACACACACACTCTGATGCTGGGCACTGGTGGGCAGTGGTGGGGGTCTTGGCAACACACACACTCTGATGCTGGGCACTGGTGGGCAGTGGTGGGCAGTGGTGGGGGTCTTAGCCACACACACACTCTAATGCTGGGCACTGGTGGGCAGTGGTGGGGGTCTTAGCCACACACACACTCTGATGCTGGGCACTGCTGGGCACTGGTGGGAAGTGGTGGGGGTCTTGGCAACACACACACTCTGATGCTGGGCACTGGTGGGCAGTGGTGGGCAGTGGTGGGGGTCTTGGCAACACACACACTCTGATGCTGGGCACTGGTGGGCACTGGTGGGCAGTGGTGGGGGGTCTTAGCCACACACACACTCTAATGCTGGGCACTGGTGGGCAGTGGTGGGCAGTGGTGGGGGTCTTGGCAACACACACACTCTGATGCTGGGCACTGCTGGGCACTGGTGGGCAGTGGTGGGGGTCTTAGCCACACACACACTCTAATGCTGGGCACTGGTGGGCAGTGGTGGGGGTCTTAGCCACACACACACTCTGATGCTGGGCACTGCTGGGCAGTGGTGGGCAGTGGTGGGGGTCGTAGCAACACACACACTCTGATGCTGGGCACTGGTGGGCAGTGGTGGGGGTCTTGGCAACACACACACTCTGATGCTGGGCACTGGTGGGCAGTGGTGGGCTGTGGTGGGGGTCTTAGCCACACACACACTCTAATGCTGGGCACTGGTGGGCAGTGGTGGGGGTCTTAGCCACACACACACACTCTGATGCTGGGCACTGCTGGGCACTGGTGGGAAGTGGTGGGGGTCTTGGCAACACACACACTCTGATGCTGGCACTGGTGGGCAGTGGTGGGGGGTCTTAGCCACACACACACTCTAATGCTGGGCACTGGTGGGCAGTGGTGGGCAGTGGTGGGGGTCTTGGCAACACACACACTCTGATGCTGGGCACTGGTGGGCAGTGGTGGGGGTCTTGGCCACACACACTCTCTAATGCTGGGCACTGCTGGGTGGGTTTTCTACACACCTCTTACACTTACACTGACATAGCAGACGTATGTCCCACACGTCTATTACACTGGTGTTGTGCGGTGTCGTACCGTACCCCGAGGGCGATAACGTAGGTGCGGCACGTCTCCGTATTACACTGGTGTTGTGCGGTGACGTACCGTGCCCCGAGGGCGGTGACGTAGGTTCAGCACGTCTCCGTATTACACTGGTGTTGTGCGGTGATGTACCGTGCCCCGAGGGCGATGACGTAGGTGCGGCACGTCTCCGTATTACACTGGTGTTGTGCGGTGACATAACGTACCCCGAGGGCGATGACGTAGGTGCGGCACGTCTCATTATTACACTGGTGATGTGCGGGAGTGTGTGGCGCAACGTACCCAGACATTACAGTCGTGCAATGGAGATGTGCGCGTGTTGTACTCACCTTCTGCACCGTCATCGGTTTCTAAGTACGAGGTGGTGGCCGTACAGGATTGGGATGAGACGGACGATGGAGTTCATGTCCTGCTTGTCGCGTACCGGGCTGCGGTTCATGCCGGACTGTGGTTTTACGGTAGTTTTGAGCTCTCGTAGAAAAAGAGCCGTACGGAGTGGTTTCAACACGGATCGTACTTCCTGGTTCGGAAGACGCGGTCTATTTACGTTCGGACGTAGCATTGAGCGTCAGCCGACAGCAATTCGTATGGACTTTCGATTTGTACGGCGTTGTTTACGAGGCGTACGGAGTGACGCTTTAGGTTGTGATCGTACTTGCTGATTCGTACGGGGATGCTTACGGGTACGATTCGTACGGGGAAAAACGCTCCAAATGGCATATCGGAACGCTTTTTACCGGATCGGAATCGACCCCATAGAGGGCGAAATGTGTTGACGTTCCTTGGAAAATACTAATGGCTACAGGAAGAGACTTGAGCCCGGGGACCGCAATATAGAAAGGACCAAAACAAAAGTAATGAATATTGAAAGAGTTCTCCTTTTGTGTCTCCAGGAGCTTTTATCCGGAACACTATTTAATGGGAAGTTAACATAAACTGGAGTTAAAAAAGGTTCCCTTTAATCCACTGATTATTCAAACATGAACTATCCAGTTCTATGAACTGCTAAACATTTTTTGCGTTTCTTTGATTCCGACAATCTTGTACGTTTTTTTTTAGCTCAATTATTGAAATAATTGTACTTTTATAACGGGGCACCAGTAGTTAGGTGTAGGTATTGTTGCATGTTCAGACACATATGTTGAAGTGGTAAATTACAGGTCATAACGTATATTGTGATTTGCTCAGTTGCTTGGTGACCATAAATGTATTGATCTCGGTAGAATGGTTAAAATTTGAATACATAAATATCATCCGATGTGTGAGATGAGGTTTCATATCAGTCTGAGAAATGAATACTAATCCACGGTCAATTGAGATACCTTTGCTTTAAACACTAGAGTTTATTGTCTCAGCCTACCCCATCCACAACACATACCATCCACAAAGTGCGACATACCTTCAAAGAGCCACAAATGTAGTTTCTTTTCAAAATCTGTTAAAAAAATATATAGAATGTCAGCTAGAATATTGTTTGCAAATTAAGCCCTGTGATCCCCTGTGTGCCTGCTGTTCTTCCCTCCATGCCACCATCCGCAGGTCATGTATGCAGCGCCAAGGAGCCCGGGCAAGGAACGCAGTCTGAAGAGAGAGCATGTACTCCAGCAAACTAAATCGCAATTTTGTGTAATTACGAGAAAGCAAATAACGAGCATCCCTACCAACAATGAGAATCAATCATTGGTGCCTCTCAAACATTTGTGGCGATACAGATCTCACCCGCATTGGCCGCATCTAAGTCACTCTGGTGGCCAAAAGAACATAGCGAGAATTTGGGGGGGTCGCCATTGCACCGCAGTTAGGAGACTGAAAGAGAGATATGGACTGGTGCATGCATGCGCAGAAGGCAGTTTTTGACAGTAGAAGGTGTCCGCACAAATGGAGCAAGGTGTGTGGAAATGGAATGATTATCGGGCACAACCATGTGCTCCTGTATTGCATACCACTCGAAATGTTTGGGACCGAGAGGGTCTAGACTCGCGCATAAATTTGAGACTTACTGGAGATGAGGCAGGGGGATGTGAAGGTTTTCCTAGATACGTATTGCAAAGTGCCACTGTACTGTCGGTCATTATGCTATTACTTAATGTCATCTGGTTCTTCTTTTTGAATTATATTCAAATAAAAATAATTTTATAACACTGTTGAATATCAGAAACACTCAGCCGGTACTCATTGGTCATCAGCCACCCACAATTGCAGTTCAAACCCACTATGCCAGCGCTGTCGACCCACTCTTCTTTTCACCCACCATTCCGCAGACACCATCTATCCTCCTCAGTCAGCATCTTTCACCTTCTACTGACTATCAGTGGACCAGAGTGATCCTAAATCAGGCTTAAGGGAGCCTTACATAGCCCAGAGGAACCCTTCGCTGAGGATCGCATTCTCTGTGGTAGCCCACTCAGACTCTCAGCTGGCATTCATAGACCCTCGGCCCCAACCTAGCCGCTCTGATGCTCCTTAGATCTCCTGACAATTGCCTAGTCCTAAAGAATTCCTTGGTTGGGCCTTGGAGCCTGTTTGCTGACTCTTTGATATGCCACCATCTCTCGCTTAGCTCCTTGATCTCACCAAGGGAGTTGTAGAGACTCTCAGGTCCTCTTCAGAGCCCTACAGACAACCTCCACAAGGCCCCAGAAGCCCCATCTTGGGCCTCATAATGCAGTTTAGTGGCAATGTCAATGTGCTTTCTACACAAGCACTTCTGGTAATAATGAGCAATGTATGCCAGAAAACAATGCTGTTTCAAGGTTCCGGAGGCGGAAAAATTGTACAGAGAAAGAGGAAGTCAGCAAGCAGGAAATCAGCGCCGAGAGATTCCCTCGGGGATGAATCGTATGTGCTCAATAAAGCCACAACTAAATAAATAAATAAATAAAGAGTAGACAAAAATTACCAGAAAAGGACATTTACAGAGTCCTTTATGAATTCATTTAACACCATGACAGAGTCTAGTCGTAAGACGTTTCTCAGTGCAGTTTTGAAAGTTTCCAGTGTTGGGTGTTTTGAAATGAGGAAGGCCATTCCATAAGTCAGTACCTACTCATTTTTTGCCATTTGGTGGTCGAAAGCTCAGTGTCTTTGTTGGAGCAGTTTTGTTATGGTCTTTGGCCGTACAATATGTCAGGGAGACAACTTTAGGGATATCTGGGGAATTTTGGTGCGTGGATGTTCAGAAAGTATTGAGGGCATTTAGTAAGAAATGTTTGATGTGTAGCCACTTTAGCTTGAGTTGATAGGCAGATATATGGTCAACTTTTTTCAGACCAAAGAGGATTCTCATGGCTCTTTCCTGTTCCACTTATAGTATTGTCAGTGTCTTCTGCGCGGCATTAGGAACGACCGCTGAGCACTAGTATAGACTGGATGGTTGGATGTAAAATGCAGAGGCAGCTGTACACCTGGGATAAGTTATTTCCTGAGCTTGTGGGGGTGAAGGAGAGTTTGAGACAAAGAGAACTTCAAGAATGTGTATAGTTTTGACAGATGAATTGGTTTATGGCCTACTAGTCAATTGAAAGGTATCAGTGTTGGGTCTTTCCACTCCAAATGTAAGGATCTGTTTTGTTGGTGTTGAGGCAGAGAAAATGCTTGTCTATTTATGCTTTCATAGCAGTAGGCATGGAGTAGTGGCCATGATGTCTGGACTGTATTGAAGTAGGTTACATTATATTTGAGTGTCACTGGCATACGTTTGGAAATTTAAGGGCCTTATGTTGATGTTTGCCGACAGATTAGTCTCCGTTGGCCTGGCTGAGGTCTTTATGTAAACCAGGCCAAGACTACTGCGACCATCAAATTTATAAATGACCGCCAAGCTGGTGGTCATTTTAAAATAATTGGCAGTAACGGAAGCTACTGTGGTTCCTGTCAATGTATTTTCCTATTTGGTACAAGGCTCCGTTAGCCAGACCCCCAGGATATTGAGGAATGGATTAGCAAATTTAGCAGCACAAATATGGAAATTTAGCAACACAAATATGAAACGTTTTCACTCATATTTATTCATTTTCCTCCTTATATCAATGGAAACTGTTTTGACAGAGTATTCCACTTTGAAATAGGCATGTTAGTGTCTGCAGCTCTACGGAAGCACACCTCAAATTCTAACCTCGTGAGAGGGGGCCCTATTTCTCCCAGGGATCTTCTAGCACTCATGTACGCACCACCGCCGGGGCACCGCTGCCTCCAGGACCCCTGAGGTATGACAACTCTTCCTCAGGCACCCTGCAGCGCAGGATTGTAGTGGGTCAAGGTGCAATGCCACAGTTAATGCAAGCATGTTAAATATTTCTCTACGCAGATCAGTGGCATGGGGGTGGGTGCAAGCCCCTTCACAATACAGCCCCCACCTCAGTGTGGCTTACAGGTGCTGTGTGTGAAGTCTACATCCCAAATATGAGACTACTCACACCATAACTCCTCTGCGAGCAACCACCCTCCCCAGGCAGTGGCGTTCCCTTATACATACAGTATCAAAATCAGCCCTCCACTGATAAAGTTGACAGGCCAAGTTAGTAAAGACATTTGTTTTTATAGTTAATGTACACAAATTGTATTAGGATCCACACAGTGCTTAATTTGAGCAGGTGCTTCCAGGTGCTCAGCACTTGCACTTCTTTCACAGGGCCGGGGCTACAATTTCTGACCCTGCAGGTTGTGGTCTCAATATTAATTGTTCAAATTCAAATTAAAAAGAATAACATACATTGCATGGTTTCTGGCTGGTAAATGTTCATAGACAGGCCAGCATACGCCTGTCCAGGCAGGCATGATTGTATATCACCAAGTTTGTGATGATGTCATCTCGCCGATCACAAATCCAAGAAGTCATCGACAAACTATGTCTTGCATTCTATTCCCAGAGTCTGCTGCACCATGCCACCGCCTGAGCCTAAGCCTCCCATTGGATAATTGTAGCTGGGGGCTGGCTCAAGACGGAGGCAAGGAAGCTGCGAGAGCGCATTTGGAACTTGGGAGTGAGGGCTCTCGAGGAACAATAAACAAAAGTAAGTGTGGACTTTCCACTTGCTGTGTAGCCAGAGTAGCATATCCAGCAGCCCTGCATTGCCGCTATCCTCAACGTGCTCGATGCGGCTGTGGCCCAACACAACTTTTGTGTGCCATGGCATCACATGTAGAATCTGTGCGCTGCACCCCAGCATGGTAATTGCTGAGCGTACGTGAGTCCAGTAGGCACCACAGCCATACTTACCGGCATTGGCAGCATTACGGCTGGGGACAATACCTGTGCTGTAGCAGGCAGGGTCACAGCAAGTTGAGCAGTAGATGCCAATGCCGTCACCATCCCTGGACCTACTAACTACAGGCAGCACTAGTAGTGACATCACCTGCTGTGCTCGAGCAGCTGCCTGTTCTGCAAATAACCCAGTTATACTGCACTGATTAATATATGCGAAAGAAAATATTTCCTTTGGTGTACATTTTGTTTTTGCACTCGGTGTAGGTAAGAAAGTAAAGCACATGTAATCTTCCTCTTCTTTAGGAAAGAAAATAGGAAAACGCAGAGTTCAAAATAGCAGGGACATGTACAGGCTGACGACAGGGGTCACAGGCAGCAGCAGTGTTATAGATGAGAGAAAGAGCAAGAGTAAAGAGGAGAAAGAAACAACAGGAGAGGAGAGGGATAAGACTGAGCTAAGTAGAAGAAAAGGAGAGTATATCAGATACAAAGAGAAAACAGCCATGATATGAAGAAGAGAGCATTAAGAAGAGAGAAGATAGAATGAAAGGATGTAGAGGACAGGACAGAGGAAAACAAAGCAGACACATGATAAAAGGAGACACAGCTAATCACTGCTTATCATAAAGAGCCAAGATCGAGGGGAGAGAGTGCAGAGCATGGATAAAAGTGAAGAGGAAAAAGGGAAGGGGTAGAATGAATAGAGGGGCAATCAGAAATGCAGGGAATAAGCTAACACACCAGGTGTGACAAAGATGATAGAAAACAATTAGAGGTGAGATGATAGACTCTTAGAGCAAAGACGTAGGGGACAGATAACAGATCAAGGTTAGAAGATAGAGACTGAGGCAGTGAGAGTGTTCAAAAGTGGGGCTCACCGGAGGAAGAAGTGAGCTGTGGCCTCCTTAGCAAAATTTTCAGCACCTGCACTTCTTTTTTTTACAAATTAAGCACTGGGTCCACAGGACAGCTAAACCATGGCAGGTTTTCCATTCTTTGATAGTAAAAGTGCCAAGGGAAAAGATAAAGTAATTTGGAAGCAGAGATCAGACAGTGTGCGGTGTGTAAGTAAAATAAACACCCCAATGTCAGTCAGAATGAGTATGTGTGGTGCTGAATGCAGGAGGAGGCTCCCCCAGGGACTCTCAGCCCCACTGAATATACTGCCAGATGCAGTCACTGGGAGGATGGACACCATAAGCCCCTCGCAGGCGCTACAGACGCTTTGGCAAGGGCTCCGGCTAGCTTCTAGAAGCCGCTGACCCCCGAGTCTGAGGCCTGCCTGACAGAAACAAATGAAGTTCCCACGCTTATGTCTCTCTCTTTTCCCAGGTCCTGAGATTGCGGGGAGGGGCGGGGCACCTCGTCCAAACATTATCCTAAAGTAAACCAGTCAGGGCGCAAAGGGAGTATCTTGCAGCCTTTGGCCTTTATCTCATTGTGGTAACAAACTGACTCCTCCTCCACCCACCCCACCCCATCGTTACCACATTGCATGGTTGGGTGGTCCCACAAGGCCAAAGAATATCCGCTGGAGATGGGAGACTAAGGGGACCCCCTCTTATCATTCTGCAGAGGGGCCCGAGGAAGCAGCTATTTTACAGCTGTACGGAGACACATAGTGACGTGTGTGCGTGCAGCAAATATGAAGGCACCATTTTTTGAGGCCTTCCAAAAGACCTTTTTTTGTGGCCAAAACAGTAAGTATCGTGACCATCGCGCTTGCCAACTGATTTTGTGATTTTTTTTTCAGGAAACACAAAATGCTGGAGGGTCTAGTCAGCGAGATGAAGCCCTCCAACAAACAGATTAGGATTTTTATTTTTTTTTAAAAAGTACCAAAATGGGATTTTCTTTAAAAAAAAAAATCTGTGCTCCCTACGCCATACGAGTCCTCTCCCATGGCGTGGGGAGCACTTAGCAGTTTTCACTGCCCCTTACTGCCTGAGTTTTTCTTGGGGTGACGGGCGGTGAAAACTGACCTGTAATTCCGCCCACCTAAATTAGGTCGGCGGTATGACAGGTCAGCCTCCGACGGCCCTTACTCCGCAGGGCCATTGGAGAAGAGTAATCATGATGGATTCATCCTAAGGTCCGCCTGCATATAAATTTGGTGGGGGCACCACATTGTTGGCGGTAAGGATGCTCTGTTGCTGTTGGGAAGGAGTATCCTTACTGCCAATAATTAAATCTGGCCCTTAGTCTAAAGAGGCGATTACATCAGATACTGCCGCATGTAGGTGTTGGAAAGCGGTGGGTAGAGGATTAGGGTGACCAACCGTCCATAAATTTCACGGACAGTCCGTAAATTAGGGCTTCTGTCCGTTGTCCGTGATGAATGTCTTAACGGATGGCATTTGTCCGTAATTTTAGCTTCTCAGATAAATAACAAAAGTTGATTCCCACAATTTAGATTCCCCAGCTGACCTGCAAGGGAGTCTCCTGTGCTGCATTCCGGAGGGAGGGGCAGACGTTGAAAAGAAATAAGCCCAGGGTGTCTGCTTCCCCAAAAGAAATGCAAATGTGTGTAAATGGTTAGGTGGCAAATGTAAAGGCCGCTTGGGCGGCGCTAATTGCTGGAATCCTTGGAGCTTCCTGATGACAGGATATTTACAGAGTTCATGAACTTGAAAACTACTGAACGACCCGGAGATTAGGGCAAAGCAAGCTGTGGAAGGGGATTCCAGGGCGCACAGAGAAGTATACTACAAACTTTGAGAAAGAAAAGGGCACCGAGATCGAACACCTAATACTAAGTGATGTTTAATTTATTTTCAACTGCTGTATGGCAAGCGTTGGATAGCCACTTAAAAGTTTGGCAAAGAGCATATAGTGCTCCATGTTTTTTTATCCTACTTTATGGCACAGTATGCAGAAGTGTGCAATAGCACCATAAAGGTTTGAGTGATGACAGTTTTGTGTCACTTCAGCATACATTATTTCTTGCATATTCTGATGTTTACCTTCGTTTGATTAGGAACTTCAACAATTTCTTTAGAAACGTAAACTTTCTTCTGCAGTTTTTTTACCTGCTTTTTTGTATCTCATCTTATTCATTTTTTTCATTTCAAAAATCTTTATTTCGATCACAGATCATAAAAGACACATAGCAAATATACAACTTAAAAGCTTATTAAACATGAAGTGATCCAATATTTAAAATGGTTTAAACGAATCGTAAAATAATCCAATATATTTCATTCAACTAGTCCTTCTTTCCTTATTGTTTTTTCCTTCTACACCAGTCTTTTCATCGCTCGGGTTCGGATGTACCACATTGAAGTCAAAAATTTCGATAAGGCGAAAACTAGAGTGGGAGAGAGGTCAGATTTTAAAACTCTGTAGGCTGGTTGAAAAGATCTGAAGCCCAAATTCCTAAGTAGCGGGACTAACCAGTATTTCCTACTCCTCTCGTAGCCTTTACAGAAAAAGACAGCGTGCACGTCGTCCTCCTTCTGGTAAGCACATATTGGACAAGTTGCCACATTAGAGCGAGATTGCCATGACGCTGTAAATGAAGCTAGTGGAAGGCATCCATATCTCCATTGTAAAAATAGTTTTCTCGTTATTACAGGTGAGATTGCGTCTAGAGTGCTTTCAAGGCAATAAGAGTCTTTCACTTTCAGGAACAAGTGTGTCAAGGATCCTTCACGCGTAGCATTAATAGCTCTTGTGAGCATCAGTTCGTAATATGCTCTCACTAATGCCTTTTTTGGAATCTTTGTACAAGAGTTTGCAGGATCCGTCCATAATTCCGGGTATCCTATCTCCTCTAGCATTCCCTTGACATAGGTCATCCAAGGGATCCTATTGGCGTTCCGTAGCTCCAAAAATTCCTGAAGTTCCTCTCTATAGTTTGTGAGGTCAGGGCTACACCACAACCGCCTCCAGAAAGTTAGGGGTTTGAGTCCCAGCTCCTCTATTATTGGACGGATTCCCAGGTCTAATCTGAGGGGGAATAGGGGGGTGCTCTGGGGAAGGGCAACAACCTGCCTCAAAAATTTATTTTCTGTGGACTGTAAGTTGTGTGATTGAGAGTGATCCCACAGTTCTGCCCCATATGTGACACCCGCCCGTGCTTGAATTTTGTAGATGTGCATAATTGGGGTTAGTGGGCGATAGAAAGATTTATTCGCCAGACGCATTATGCCACCCGCCAACTGTGCCAGTTTGATGGACACTTTAGTCTGGTGACTCGTCCACGTTAAATGTTCGTTTAAAGTGATCCCCAAGTATTCTATGCTGCGCACACGTTCTAGTTGAACAGAACCTATCCTTGGTGGGACTCGATTTTGCGGGTTAGGGTTTAAGATCATAAATTTAGTTTTTTGTGGGTTTATTTCTAAACCGTGTTCAGAGCAAAATTCTAAGAAACCGTCCAGGATGCGTTGAATCCCCATGGGGGATTTAGACAGCAGCAGGGTGTCGTCTGCAAACATAATTGCAGGCACCCTGCTGCCTGTCAGCTTTGGTGCATCAATATTGGCGATCCTGTTTAGGTGGGCAATCACCCCGTTCACGAAGAGGCAGAACAGGGTCGGAGCTAACACACAACCCTGTCTTACCCCTCTGCGAACGGGGAATCTTTCGGTTAACTTGCCTCCTTTGCCACATCTTACACGGGCATAATTATTGTGGTGGAGCCTCATTAGGATTGCCAATATATCACCTGGGACGTTTAGCTCCGCCATCACTTTCCACAGCCTCTTTCTGGGTACCAAATCGAAGGCGGCGCGTAGATCTACAAAGATGGTGTAGAGACTTCCGCCCTCGATTACAGCTGTTCTCCAGTAGAGGAGATTTAGTCTAAATATTTGATCTATGGTTGACACACCCTGCCTAAATCCTGCCTGGTAGGGAGATAGAATGTTCATCTCTTCTATCCATGCCTGCAATCTATTCAAAATCAGTCTACCGAAAAGTTTTTGTGAGATGTCAATGAGACTGATAGGGCGATAGTTCGCGGGAAGCAGGGGGGATCCCTTTTTATAAATTGGGACCACCTCAGCTCCCCGCCAAGTATCGGGCACCTCCATTCCCCCCAAAATTGCATTAAATATCAGTGTGAGGTATGGTGACCATATCATCGGTTCCTGTTTGAAGAGGTCCCCAGGGACTCCATCGAGGCCCGGGGCTTTTCCTGCAGCTAGGTTTTTAATGGCCTCCCTCCCCTCTTTTTCAGTGAAAGCAGCCCCGGTGGAACTAGTTGTATTTAAAATACCATCACCGTTTTGGTCTTCCCCCCCTAGCGCGTATAATGTCTCAAAGTGGTTCTGCCATGCCGATTCAGCTATGTTGGGCTCTATGGCGGAGGCTAAATCCTCCGTACCATTAGCTACTATGCGCCAAAATCTACGAGAATCTCTAGTTGTTAGTGCCTTAGTGAGATTCTCCCAATAATTTTGGTCCCATTCAGCCCGCGCATTTGCGAGAAGGATTTTGTATGATCTTCTCCTGTCGCGGATTATTTCGCGGTTTAGGCGTCCCTTTATAGCAAGTAGCAGGAGAGTCTTAGCATCCCTACAAGCGGCATTATACCATGATGACTTAGGTATGGGGCCTGTCCTTTTCCCTACAGATGAGAACAGATCCTGTTCTAGGGTGGAAATAGTATCTGCATGTATTTGTGCGAGATAGCCTCTGGTGGTTTCATCGGAAGCTTCACTTCCTAGCTGAAAGGCTCTCTCTAGGAATGGTATTATCCTTTCGTATAGCCGGGGTATTCTATCTGGATTATTAACCATTTTCTCCCATTTAACTTTTCTCCGATTATTTTCAAGTTGGAGACCCGCCGTGCCATTATCCGATCCATGGGAGTTAACCTCCCCCACATACAAGGTGTAGGTCAGTTCCAAGGCATTGTGGTCACTGTCCGTTCTTTCAGTGACTTTAAAGTCTACTATTGCTGGCCACATAAACAGTTTAACCATAATGTAGTCCAGTCTAGACTCACTACCTGCTTTGTTATAAGTATGGCTACTGGGAATATCTGATTTACAGCGGCCATTGCACGCCCTTATGCCTAGGTTAAGGGTAAGGGCAGTTATCTGCAGGGCCAAGGGGGTCCAAGCCCTAGGAGATGGTGCCACTGTCTCGGGGATAAACCAACAAAGGTCTTCCTCGTATGAAGGACCATCGCGTAATCCGAGCAGTGGTTCATAGTGACAATTAAAGTCACCTCCCACCACACATGCTAAAACGGTGGGAGTTCCTTCTAGGAGCACTGATAGCTCACCTATGGTCGCTGATTCTTTGTGTCTTGGTGCAGGCCTAGAATAGATATTAATAACTAGCAACTTTGTGGAATCTGGCCACTCAAGTAGGACAGCCAGTATGTCGTCGGAGGCAGTCTCAAAATAGGAAGCTTGACATCCCAAATCTGAGGCTATCCATGTCGTGAGTCCCCCCGACGGCCTACCCTTGCCCCCCCATTTGGCGGCTTTGAAAAAGGAAGCAAAGCCCGGATAGGGTATTTCTTCACGTGCCCAAGTCTCTTGAAAGAGTAGTATGTTTTTGGAGCTGATGTAAGAACCCCACTCTGTACATGCTAATTTGCTGGCGAGACCTGCCACATTCCAGGAGATCACGGTAATAAGTGATGGTCCTGGAGCAACAGAGATGCTGGGGGTTGGCTCAAGAGGCACCGGTTGGCATATGGGTGGAAAGTTCGAGCCCATGGGTTTATTAGCGGGGGATGGAATGAAAAGCGTCCTGCTTGAAAATTGACTGGGTTCAGCTATGCTAAGTGCCTTGGGGTTAATATCACGGGCTGGGGGTATATTAATCTCATTTGTGGGAGATGCTTCTGGGGCACTCCCCTCTTCGGCCACCAGTCAGTCTACCATTTCTAGACTACTGTATCTATTAAAGGTAGATGGGTATGCAGGATAGTGTGTTCTGTGGGGGCCAGGAAATCCTCTCTTATATCTGCCATCCCCCCCCCTCCTTCTTGTGACAGTTTCCCAACTAGCCTCATCCCCATATAAGGGGAGCTGCTCTGCTTGTCTGCCCCTATGTTGTGAGTGGGCAGTTCTCTCCCTATGGCAATTTCCCCAACCCTCCAGCAACTCTTGGTGGTGCCCCCATCTATAGTCCTCAGAGTCGTACAAATTTGAGGGATAGAAAAATGAGAGGGGGAGTGGTTGAATAGTGCTGCCAAAATCCTCATCGGAAGCCCAGGTGCAAATGTACGCGGCTGTATTTGGGTCTCTAAAAGTGACCAATATACAGTCTCCCCTGATAGATTTGCTAGTATGGCCCACCCACGTTACCCTCCTAGCCATGGAAATATCACTGGTTGTTCCTCTCGGAAGTGGTCTATTTACCGAGAGCCAGTTGATGACTTTATTTTTCAATGAATTGGCGGATTCGAAGGTAGGAGAATTTAATTCGGGGACCCCCGCCAATACTAGGGTGTAAGGTGCCGCCTCTGGTGGGAGATTTATAAATTTTGGTCTCCGGTTCATGTTTGATTTCTCCCCAGGGGGAGGTGGTTGGCCCTTGATGTTAGGCTGAGGGGAAACATTCTCTTTCAGTGGTGGGATTTTTTTTGAAGTAGCAATGGCTGGTTGCTGGTTTGGGCTGGGTGCCTTGTTAGCCAGGGGTGGTTGCGAGGCTTTATTTTGCTTGGTTTGCGAACTTTTAGGGGGATTTACAGGTGGGAGTAAGTTGTTTGTTGCTGTGGGGGGTCCACTGCCCTTAGTGTGCATTGGGCCCAGTGCATCTTCTACTGTAATTGTCCCACTATTATTGATTTTCCTTGAATCAGCCAGTTGGATGGTTGCCCTTTCGATGTTTACTAATCTAGCTTCTATCTTGATCAGTCTAGCCTCAAGGGGACTCAGTAGGGACCTAAGAAGTGTTCCTATGTCCTCCAGTGTGATGTCATCGGAGGTAGTATCTAAAGGCGCATTGGTAGTGGCCTCTGATGGTGGGGTAGGATTGGTCAGTCTAGGAGTAATTGGACCTCCCCTCCTACCTGGCCTAGTGGCCGGGGTAGCTCCCTTCCCCCCCTTGTCTCTAGGTTGAGTAAGTTTGGGAGAATCAGTCCTAATGTGTTCTTTATTTTGTTGTCCCTGCTTCTTCTTTTGTATTGCCCCTTCTCTAGCCCCCCTGTTGCAATCGCTATTAGATTCTGTGATTAAGGCTGCCTCAGTGTTCTGTGATGGTGTCGGTTGGATGATGGGTAAGGCCATGAGGCTAATATCCTCAAGGTCACTCGGGGCTTCAATGGTAGACTCTGGGTTAATGGTTGGAGAACCAGGTAATAGATGTGTTACCTGGTCGGTCTTGCCGCTGGTCAGCAAACCGGGTCTCTCTTCTGGGGTTCTGGCTTGGGCCATTGGTCCGAGTGAAGATCTCCTTACCCAGTCTATCTCTTGGGAGATTCTGCGCTCCAGTACCTGGATTTCTTCGATCAGTAGAGATCCCGCTTTAGCAAAATAGGTGTCAATTGGACCTTTGGCGGCCCCAGCTTCAGCTAGGGAAGATGTTTTACTCCGGGTTTTCCTAATACTCATTTTAGTTAATTTCGTTGTCCTCACAGTAGCGGAAAAAAGAGGCGGGGTCCGGACCGGACTCTCACGTTCTCGAACGGCCTCAAACGGCCCACTCTTTGCCCGGTCTTCGCCCCGTGCTCCGCCCCGCGCGCGTCCCGCGTCGCGGTAGAGCTGGAGCCAGCAAAGAAGGAGGAGGTTGGGGGCGTGGCCGCCGGGGGAAGAGGCAGCAGCTGTGTACAGCTGAGGCTGCTGGACCTCGCAGTCCCCCGGTAGGCTCCAGACGCTATCACTGGCTTTAACCTCTACCTGGGAGCGCGTTTGCACTCCACCGACTGTGGAGCCGCTCACACCAGGGAGGAGGTGGCAGGAAGTGGTGAGCGGCACCCGCGGAGCGGGTGTCGCGAAAGGTGGCAGAAAATACGGGGAAACACGCAGGTCAAGTCTTTAGTCCTCACGGCGAACAAGAGAATCCCAAGGTGGCATTGCCACCCTTTGACATGAAGGTGTAAATTTTCATTTATGTACCACACTACTATTTAATTTTGGTCATCTCGTAATAGTGCCACCTGAAAGCAGAAGTATTAGATTTTTTCCCCCTAAAACCCGAGGAGCCATCTTGTCCATCAAGTTCTGGGCTACTACTTAGACCTCATATTTGTTTTTGTTGTGTTCTCATGTGTTTTCTTTGTTGCTGAAGTGGTTGACATGCCAGATTTTGTGAGCGCAGGACTGCAAGCTTCAGCCCGCACCAGCAAACTTGAGGCCAGAAAGCAAGGTTCTGAAATTTGCACCAGTCAGGCGCATAAACAAAGGATCTTTCACCCGCTGCGCAGGATACTCCCAGGCAAAGACCGGGCCAAAAGCGGGCCTGTTTGTGCCTGGAAGAGGCTGGACTGGGCCGTCGCCTTTGGTTTTTCAGCTAGGGGAATTGTAATTTCGGACAACAAGCCTGTAATGAGCGTGACCTGCGACTTTAATCAGATGTAATTTTCTATTAAAAGCACCCTAGCTTATCTTGTTTTCTGCCCGCTAGCATTGTTGGATGTCTAAGCGAAAGTTAGGTCCTAACATGGAGGGAGCCACTGCCAAAAAAAAAAAAGATCAGTACACTAGATTGGTATATTAAAAGGGATTGAAGATTCCCTGACTCTTCAAAAAAGAAGTGAAAATGATTCTCATGGCTAAATTCACTTGAATTACTCACTTATTACTGTAATATAATGACTAGTCTGTATTCGTGATCAACTTGTATCTGAATCAACTATATTTTGATTTTTCTATGTTTGTACCTGTTTCCAACATATTCCATGTAAAACGCTCTGACACCCGCAAGGGTCTTGTTTGTGCTATATAAAACCTTCAAATAAATAAATAAGATTACTCAGTGAGTCAAATTCCCGTTACTGACTTCCATATATCCTACAGCACACAGGTCTGAATCCTGTCAGGGCTTGTTCAGCTATTCATCCTTCTAAGTCTGATAAACCGATTACAACTCAGTCGGGCTAAAATAAACCATGTAAATAGGAAGTTATTCTTGTTATATGTTCTTCTGTCTCTATCCACACCGTTGATAGAGAAACACTTGGTTTGATGCTAATGCCTCTTTCCGCCCAAGAAAAGAAGACCATAACAACTTCATGGCATTTGCATATATGGGACATAAGGTGCTTGGTATCAAAAAGATTATTCTATCTGCATCTTGCCTGGCCTCCTGTAATAAGATTCCAGTACTTAAAATGCAGACCAATCGGTCTTTCTTGAAGTAGTTGCAAAAATGCTTAGAATGTAAGTCACCAAAAAGCGGAATAAGTGGGCTTGATGATCGAATCCATCATAGAATCCCTAACCCATTTTGCCTTTTGTGCCCATTTAATTTTTGTTTTGTATCGAACCTCACGCCATGTATTAAAGGTATGTGCTAATGTTATGTCGAGGCACTTTTGACCTGAAGGTAGTAGGAGCTGCCAGATTTATATGGAACCCCTAGACCAGAAGGGGATCCCAAATTAAATAACTTTGGATTATCATATACAAAATGCTCAATGAAGATATTGTGGAGATGATGAAAATTCAACACCGAGATTGTTTCCTGGTAGCATTTATTGTTAAATGCATGTTGCTATAATTTAAAAATGGCTGGTTGCCACATTGTGTGGGTAATGAAATTTGGTTAATTTGGGTCTGCTGCCGGCAGAATTTTCACAGCGTCAACACTCCACCCCCACAGGTTTCAGTCTCTAATTTTATATAATCATCCTCAACCAGATATACTTTAAAGAGAGTTCATGTATATTACATACAATGGAATACAATCTCATATATAATGATATGCCCTCTGTGGTGAGGGGCGATATGCCCTTTTTGTTGAAGGGTCATAAGAGGCGCACACATCCGAGCCCCTTGCAGTGCATTGCCGCTGACTTAGGGTGGCACTCATCCTGAAAGGCTGCTATGGTCTCGCAGCACTCTCCGGCATTTTCCTCATATGTGCTCTTATGTATCCCTCCCCTGGCATAATCAGTGCTCGTCCAGACAGAAGTTCACACTAGCTCACACAGCTTTTCTCTCCCTCAGGTGGAATCCATGGGCTGATGATGCCATTCTGGAGTTCATCCTCATCGGAATTATTTACTATTGTGCGACCTTCTCTGATGTGTCTGTAAAACGTACTTTCTGTCCAAAATCTTTTGTCCTGAATTTTGACCTTCTGTCCTGAATTTCTGTCCTGAATTTTCATCCTTTCTCCTGAATTTTTACACTCACCGTCCTGAATTTGCACCCATGCCAGTTGGTCACCCTATAGAAGATCCCATAGCTGATATTGGTGTATTTAGAAGAACTGGTCAAGTATGACATAGTGTTTCCTGTTTAAGTAAAAGATCATTAGTAGGTGGGAGTTATTCCACAAAAGCCAAAGTGTTTGTTCAGGCAAGAGAGTAGAAGGTGCTGGTCACTGGTATCGAAAGTTACAAATAGGTCTAAGTATAAAAATATATGTACAAACATGGCATTTCTTGAGGATACTAAGAAGGTTCTCTCCAATGTTCACAACTGTTTCTGTGCTATGGTTGGGCCTAAAGCCCGATTGGTAGTCTGGGGTTTAGATTGGTAGATGCTAGAAAGGTTTACAGTTGTGATCTAGCTATAGATTTGATGAGTTTGTACAGGACAATCATGCGAAGGAATGAGTCTGATGCTAGCATGTTAGGGTGAATTGTTATCTTGGTTTTTCAGAAGGTTTTTGGGGGGGCTGATGATTTCTTGCTTGATTGAGAGCGTCCTAGTGTTTCCCTCTCTGCAGTGATCATTGGGTTTGAGTTTGGCAGCAACATGAGAATGTGTTTTTCACAGTTGCTCTGGCTTATTCTTGATACAGTGAAGAAGCAGGCTGAGAACCACTTTAACTAATCCCTGCACTGCTTTTTCAGCCAAAGGAAAGCATGCCACACAGTGGCAGGAGTCAGTAGGACTATGTATCAATTATGATTCTCCTTAAAAAATAAGGATTGGCCCAACCATAGCGATCAATAGTATTGCCGACTCCTGAGAAAGAGTAAAAACAAAAAAAACAAAAAAGGCAAAGCAAGCTGTGAAAGATTAGTGGCAACTAATTTCAGCAAAAAGTTATGGGGTGAGTCGGCTATTGCAAAAATAAATATTGAAAACATGTGGGGAGCAGAAGGGGTGCCCAAGTTAGAAGGTTGGAATCATGACATGGACTGCTGCATGCTGGCCGAGAGGGTTGTCTATAAAGGCTGGGACTGCCCTCTAAAATGGGTCAAAATTTGGGGACAGTGGAATGACTACTGAGGTAATATTTGTGGTGCCCCAGACACTGTTGCTGTCTGCAAACAGAGGGCATGGCAGAACCAACCAGCAATGTTGAGAATCGCACTAAGAGGTAGGGAGGTATTGGGAAGGGGGTTTTAAAGTATTCAGGTGTGTGATGCCTTGGTTTGAACAGTGCTCTATTTTGTATTCTTTTTACTGACAATGTCAATAAAAAGATTGGGGAGGGAAAAGATATATGGGTGGGGCTACTGTTCTAATTGAGCATCTATTAGACAGTAGGAATTAGAGGAACTACCATGCCCAATGCACGACTGGGCTTCTGTGAGAAGCAGGTCTGGTATATGATGTCCACTAATGTAAGTGGGCTCCCGGCACCAGTCCAGACAACAATCGAAATGGCGGGAAAAGATAATAACGGGTGTTGTATCTCAAGAAGCCCCATTAGAAGAATGTCCTTTGAATTACATGGAAAGTGTGGTGTTAATACCGACCTGTATCATGTACTATGAAAACCAGTAAAAATAAATATATATAAAAAAAGAAGGCTGGTACCGGGAACCCTGAGAGACTAATGGAGGGCTCGTCCAGTGCTTGGAATCATACCTCCCACACTGTTTACGGTGTAGGAGGTATGATTCTAACATGTTTGATACCAAAAATGACAGGATCCGCCACAGTCAGTTTCGAGATGGTCATCGCCTAATTACGTAGTGCCCCTCTATATAGCATATGGCTGCTTCACTGACAACCCGGGAGAATTACTCTGTAGGGTGTAGGGGTACCCTGCTTATGCAGGGACACCCTCTTACAGAGAACCAAGCACCCTACCTTCAGGATTGTAAAGGCCTGATAGAGGGGTGACTTATAGGTTTTAAGTGTAGTGACCCTAGAAATAGGAAACCTATATAATTAGTAAGTGGTGCTAGCAAGAGCTTAAACAGGCTGCAATGGCAGGCCTGTAGTTTCATTTTTTAATGATCTCTCATGGGTGGAATAATACATGCTTCAGCCCAACAGAGACCTTTGGGGTACCTAGGCCCTGGGTACATGGGTACCATATATATTAGGGACGTATAAGGGTACCCCAATATCCAATCTGGGGTGTTTCTTAGTACTGAACATAACAATTTAGGGAGAAAGCAGATAGACTGGGGTCCTGATTAGCAGGATCCCAGCCAGACTAGTAAAATACAGCTTAGCACCAGGCAAAAAGTGGGGGTAACCATAGAAGCAGATCCTACATCCCTATAGTTTCTAACACCTCTGCTGTCCTCTGGAGGACAAGAAGGGTAGAGCGGCTATTTACTTTTTTCCCCGTTGGAGAGCCTCAATGCCCTGCAATCCGTGCTAACTCCCCACTTCCTGTGGGAGGGGTTTCGCTCTTACAAACAGGGAGCTGCTAAACATGCATCTACCTGTGTGTGAGAGCAATCCTTTGGTCTGATTCCATGCCCGCTTGACAGTGGGCAGGAAAACAGATGAAAACTCCACTGTCGGTTTCACAGCTCTTGTTTGCTGAGAGCGGAGTTTGTGTTTGCTCTGACTTGATGGGAGCTGTCAAAGCTCCTGCCAAGTCATAGCTAACAGCTATGTCTTGGTAATGGGCCCCCTGGGACAAAGCAGGAGCCGGCCCTAGTGGGAGGCGGTCCCCAGGGCCGTATATGCCACCAGGAGGGGGGTCGTGTGACCCCCCTTTCTTGTTCACAGGCTGGCCCTGGGGAGGTGGCAGTCCCCAGGGCTGTATATGCCCCTGGAGGGGGACCATGTGGCACTCCTCCTGTTATTTTGGCCCTGGGGCGGTGGTGGTCCACGGGGCCTGGGGTCTGGTCTGGAAGGCCCCCCATGGTCATGTGCCCCCTCCTTTGTTGTTCAAGGGCCGGCCCCGGGGAGATAGTGGTTCCTAGGGCTGTATATGGCCTGGAGGGGTACCACGTGCCACTCCTCCCACTTTAAATTGTTATTTTGGCCCCAGAAGGTGGTGGTCCCTGGGCCTGGAGTCTGTCTGGTCTGCGAGGCCCCCCATTACCCTCAATATTATCGTCAGGGAGGTGTTGGACCGCAAGGCCCCCCATTTCTTTCTAGTTTGCCCCAAGGAGGTAGTGGTCCCCGGAACTTGGGTCAGTTTGGCCCCTCCCCTCAACAGAAACATAAGCCCCAGGTAGGTGATGGACCCTGGGGCAAAAAAATACCCTAGAAGGGGGGGCCCCTTGCGTCCCCTCCTTCAATTTTAAAATATATGCACATGCCCCCGAACTTGGCCCATCTGGCGTGAGAGACCGCACTTTTTTTCCCCATGTTTGCAATTTGGTACCCCAAGGCGTAGGGGTTGGGGTATTCTACCCTGCCCCCCTTTTCTTTTTTTTGTTGTGTTTTTTTTTTAGGGACTCAGCTGAAGCTGAGTCCTAAGATGGCTGCCAACACTTCTTTGTTGAAGTGTTGGCAGCCATTCAGAGCTCTGTAGATCTCTGCACAAGTTTGTCATTATTTGCGAAGACTTTGCGATCACAGATAAACCAATTTGGATTTCCTTTATTATCTCACAAACTACTTAACGAATTTACATTAAAAAACAAAATGATCAATTGTCAGACCAAATGCTAGTTTTCTGCCACATTTGATGTAATACTGCACAGTAGTTCGGGCTGCAGACGTGTGTAAACAGTCTATGGGAATTTACATGGGAAACACACTTTTTTCAGCGTCCCCCCGCCCCAGTTATTTCTTGGCAGTGGCTTGACGTATTTTTCGCCGAAATTGTAAATGCATAACAAGATTCAACAGAGCACTTTTTTTTGAACATTTTGTGAAGATTCGTCAAATGGCGCTAAATATATAGGCAAGTCAACAAATGCTTTTGCTATTGAAACTATAACTACCTACTGGCTACAGTGAAATGTTCGGGAACCTGGCTTCAGTTTCATGACTGTGCGTATTGGTGAGTGAGTGGCTGTATGAGTGGGTGTGTTAGTGACTGTATGGGTGAGAGGGTTTCTGAATGGCTGTATGAGTGAGTGACTGCCTGTGTAAATGGTTGTGCGAGTGTGTGAGTGGGTGTTAGTGAACAGATGTGTTAGTACTTACCATTTGTGAATGTGGGTGCAAAATTTTTTTCAAGAGCAGGCAGTGGTCCACTGGAAAAATGAAAAGGCAGCTTTTCGTTTTTATTTTTGAAATGCATACCATTTTCCATTAAGGAATTGCAACAAAAAAAATGTATACAAAAAACAATCACACCCATGGTGGTCTCCTGATGGACCTGGTTACCAAGACAATTTTATCCAGAGCCGGGCAGAAACGATCTTAAATGCTTTTCGCGGCCCCAACCACAAACTTTCTGAGAGACCATTGCCTCCGCAGCCCAGGCTGCTCCTGGCTTTGCTCTCAGGCAGTCAAGCTTCTCTGGGTACCCCTGTATCCAGGGTAACAATGTGCTACTTCTCCTGGAAGGCAGTCCTGTTGCCGGGCCTGGCAGACACCTTTCCTCTTGCAGTAGGGAAGCAGGCTTATAGGCATTAGGCAGACCTTCAACTCTTCCATCTGAAGGTGCAGACTTTAGTTGATACCCCTTCAGCTCTGGACACTGGATTTATGACAGAATCCAATCATTGGGAAAATGTGGGATCCCTTTTTATGCACATTTTCAAGACTGGGTTGTGGACCCACCTTCTCAGCCTTTAGAATTAGCTTAGGGTGGTTCTCCTTTCAAGTGTGTGCAGTGTTAGTTCTTAGAGCTGGTAAGAAGGGGGTATCTCTAATCTGGGGCACCCATAACCTGGTGAAATAAAGTATGAGGTTCCTGCACTTGGCTGACATCAGTCATTCTCTAGTAGTAATCAATGGTAGATAAATGAAAGGTCTGACCTAGAAACACCCTCCCCTTACAAAACAGAAGCTGCAGTCCCATCCCTCACCCCTACCATCAACAAAAAGGCAGTGCTCAAGAAGAACTACCTAGCCAACCCTTGATGATAACAAAAGTCTTTTGGAATTTTCTAACGGTAAGCAGGCCTTCCTGATCCTTAGCATCTGGAGCTCTACCCTCCAGCTACAGGAATGCAGGTAATACACTTCCTCTGCCTAGGGAAGCTGTGCTTATCCTCCCTCTTGTACCATGCCAAACCACGGGCATTCAAAATGGACCCCACTGGCTTCAGTACTCAGACTCACTCACACGGAGGGTTCTACTACTGCGCGTGTTACAGTCAGGAATCAGTAAGGCATCTGGGGTTTGTGGACAGCTATGAGAACATCTGTGACGTATAATCTGCGATTCTGCCTGGACACTTTTTATGTTGTTTTAGCTTGTGCTTGTCCGTAGTTCATTCACCACTTCTTGTCCCCCCCACCTTCGTTATTTTTCCCCTCTACAGTTCCTCGGTTATCTGACGTATGCCGCATTGCCCTTTGGATTTTTCTATGACTGTGTTGTATTGCTGTGTTTTCCCCATTTCTCTTCCCTACTCGGAAGAGCCCTGATCCGTTACCTGATTCTCGGACTTACCAGCTTTGATCCTGGTAGTCCCAGGCTCACGATAGTACACCTTTCTGAAGTCAATAAATATATCTGTTTACGGTGTAATTATTGTTTGTTTTGTGCTGAGTGTACTCTCCCTGATTAGCGAGCATTTAATTGTTGAAAGTTCTCTGTATATATCTGTGTTACACTAGAGAAGTGAGACCTTATAGAGTCATGCTCAAGAAGGCCTGGGTGTACTGTGTCTGTGTGTGTGTCTCTCTCTCTTTCTCTCTTCTCTCTCTTATGGCGTCCTTGGTAAGGACAGAGCCACATTTTAGGGAGTTAGGCGGATTGTGACCAGTACTCGGATAACATTTGCAAAACCTGGCACATGCACTCAAAATATATACAGGATGTCCATTCAAGGTTCTGGGCCATCACATACCAGTTTAACCGTATGCAAGAGGGACATGTAGGCCACACTCTCAGTGACACAGAAAAATTGGTCTAGTCATGCTGTCAGTTTCAAAACATGGTATGCTGCCACCATCGCTTCATAGGCTTTACCCAGGACAACAATAGTAGTTCTCTGTCCATTATGAGGGCATGTTGGTATGCCCTTCCATCCATGTCACAGAACAAGTCCATGACATCGCATACTCCGGCATTGGCCTGGACCTCTGTTCAAACTTAGATTAGCATGACCCTAGTGCAAATAAAAGTTAGGATACCGGAGACTCTCTGAGCTGGCCTTTCTTGGTAGGAGGAACATCTGTATACCATGCAGGGGATGATCCCGTCCCAACATCCTTCAGTCAGTGACATAAGCAAAACGCGTAGTTAATGCAAAGGCAAGGCTGCCTGGCAAACCATTACCGAACTCATAACAATTGGGAGAACAGAGGGATAACTGTTGTGAGCAGCTCCTCGTAGATTCCTGTGTATGCTACTCTTCATAGCAATATAGCTATGTGTTGCCTATGGACTTTTAACATATCCCCATCCTAAAAACATAATACTAGTGTCTTCATATTAATTCATTTGATCTTTCAGGTTAAGAGTTATGACAAAATATATTCTCTTTGTTTGTATTTACACATTGCACTTTTCTCAAGTTGATCAGTAATTACTAATTAGAATATTGTTGACAAAAGCTACTGTTTTTTTTTGTTGTTCAATTTATTTGCATCATAACAACAATACTTAATGTGTGTTATTTCCCATTTCACTGACCTGCATTGCAAAGTTAGCGCATCTAAGGTTGTTGTGAGGCTGGGGTCTCTTTTTCGTCTATTATGTTTCAGGCACAACATATTTTGGCTTTACAAGGACTAAACCCCTCTTTTTCTTTTGAAACCTTCAGCCCTCTGTACTCATGACCAGCCCTCTGGCAGTCGAAGCACTGGCAACACCAAGATCCTCTTTGGTGTGTCCCTCACATCTACCTCCCTGTTGCGTTTCCCTGTGATGATGCCGTGGGAAAGCAAGATAAAGGGTCATGACCTGAAGTGCCCTGAGTGTGTATGGTCCTCCCTTTCTGCAGTTTTTTGGGCATTGTTGCATATGGAACGACAGTTTTTAGGTCCATTTCTAGAGGTTCAAGGCTTAGATGAACTATGCACATCATCCTCTTTCACATCCTGCCCTGGAGGGTCAGCGGCCAATCACCCGCAGGCACACATCCTGCAACCTCTCCTCATTCCGGTACTGCTCTGCGGTTCTACCAATCTACTGATCCATCAGGGGCGGTGGGTGACACTTGAAAGTGGTGGGGCGCAAAGTGATTTGCATACAGCACCGTAGCGAGCGAGCGCAGGGAGCGAGCCCGAACCCCAAAAGGGGGGTTTGGGGGGATAACCCCCCCAAGAAAATTTTGGAAAAAAAGAAGAAAAATCGTGCATTTTCAAGCAAATTTGAGAAAGCAGGAAGGTTAATAAAGCAATTGTGAAAGTGCAGTTATTACATTAATAGATGGCATAACATAGGCTTTACATGAGCACTAGTTTCGTAACATCAAAGTGAACCCCTAAGTCCAAGCATTTATTTAACATTGCTCAGCAGTCTGTCACCAGAGTCAAAGGAAGCAAATATTTTACGTATGCTGCTGGAAAAACCTCCAAAACCTGCCAACTTCGTCTTAAGTGATGTCTGACTCCTGAATGGCAAAGACACCCACTTGCATTAAATATGTGTATCTCGGTGGCAAGAACCGGCTACATGGTGCACACAAAGATCACGCTAAAAGTTATGGGCACACTGAGTCCACCTCGAAAATAAATACCAGCTTGAAATACCATGTTTTAACAGTGTGGCTCACGCTCGCACCATGCACAGCTTGAGGCAATTAAATAAAGGCATGTCAGTCGCAATGATTTAGATTATCAGCTTTCACAAAGTGCTAAAACAAATGCCGTCCTGAACAATTTGTTGTCATTCATTCCAAATTTATTCCAACAATCAATGTCATACATAACAGCGCCATGAGATCCAACAGGGTGATATGTCTGCGCCCAATAAAAACCATTATTAATAATAATAATAATAATAATAATACAGGGCTCTCTCAGTCTTCCTAGTTCCACGCTGGTAACTAAATGATCGCAGGGAGTAACCTGGGCCTTGTGTTGGAGTCAATTTATGACTGAGTAAAAACTGCAAGAGCGTCAGGCAGATGGGGCTTAGAGCTGCCAAAGGGCCACCCTGGGGAACCTATGTGGCCAAATGGAAGGCCCATGGGACAAAAACAAGCCAAACACTAAAAGCACCTCCTAGGGGAACAAAAGACAGCCTTTTCAACCGTAAACACAGTACATTATGCACAATAATTACCTTGCATGGTATAAGACACATTTTTGGATTCAGCATTTAAGCAACGATATTTCCCTTGAAAAAACATGCAGAACACCGAGGACTCCTGTCAACCATCAATTTGAATTGGACATTCGTTCCCAAGTCTGACCTGCGTGACAATGCAGTTGGATGCATGGTTTGGCAAATGACATTGAACCAATTATTTTGATGCATTCCTTACAGTTTTCAAACTGCCTTTTATCGCACTGTAAATATAACATAAGCCAACAGGTGACTTGGCATAATGTGCAGACCACTAACAGTGGGGCAAAGCTGCGCGCCACCAGCAACAGTCAAAACCACCACTGCTGTAAGCTGTAGCTAGAAACAGGACCAGCACACGTTATTCTCACGATCCAAGCTGCGGAAAGTGACCTAATGACTTCCAGCCACCTCAAATGCACAACTCCTTATTTTAGCGCCTCCTGCCTAAAATTGCCTTTGCTTCAATAGGTCAGTGTGGAAAATGCATCCCTCTTTTTCCCAAACACTCCCACTTTACAGCTTCAAAATGTTGCCATGTACGCAGCCCTGTGTGCCCTTGGTTACTCCTCAGTGCCAATGCTACCCCTGGTTCCTGGCAAAATGAAAGCAGCAGAACAGGCATTGGCAAAGCCAATAGGTCTCACCTATGCAAGATCTAACCTCATTTTTTATTTAGGCTGGTTGCATAGCTGCTGTGCAACATGGCTTGAGGTCAAGAAAAAACAATCATTTGTAATGCAATAGGTCTTGCATTAGCGAGAGTTTAAGCTGTTGGCATTGTAAATGACAATGCTTTTTATTTATCTGTTTTGATAATTGACACGTAAATAAAAGCCATTGTCATTTACAATGCCAATAGCTCAAATTCTTGCAAATGTGAAACATATTTAATTTCAAAGAAGCGGCTGCCCTTGTGCCGGGCTGCTTGGAAAGTGAAAGCGCGCATGGCGCTCTGAATGTTGCAGGAGGCTAGGTCGTGCCTGCAGTAGGAGAAACTCATTAAAGAAAATAGTCCTTACAGACTAAATAAGACGTACTGTGTAAAAGAAGTAAAAGGGTCAGTCATCAAATGAAGACAATGCGGTACTAGAGGGACTAACAAGCCTATTAACGAATCTGAAGCCAGCCTTTACAAAGGACAATGACAAGCCAATGAAAAATATGGGCAGAGAGTGGGCAGAGCTTCAACGCCATACTTGAATAGAGGCTTGACCTAAAAAGATGCTATGACTAGGCCAGAGTTGGAGTCATCGTGTTTTTTTCAACTGAAAGAATGTTGCACAGCAGCACGGGAAAGTGGAAGCCAATCATGGTGAGTAATAAGGGAGCAAAAAGACGGTTTTAAAGTTTTTTTTTTGTTAACAAAATATTTCGGCAACAGTGCATGCCTTGTCTCAGGCGAAACCGAAGTAAACAGGACTTCAAGTACCCCGCATGCTCTTCTATGGTTTCCATTCCTTCCTCAAGCAAAGAGTAGGCTTTTGCTGGCTGATGGCAGAGAGCAGAATCAATTTTAAAAACCAAAACATAAATAAAAGGTATTGTCATTTTCAATAGCTCAAACTTGCGTACATGCAAGACCTATTGCATTGCAAATGTTTGTTCTAAATGTATATAGCATCTTTCATCACTTATTTTTCCATCCTGTTCCTTCCAAGAAGACCCTAAATTATGTATTATGACTCAGAATCTACATGGTAGGGGCAGGGTGAAAAAATCAAAAGTTACACAACCTTCAAAATAGTTCAATTCTGCTTCAAATTGCAAAGAGATAACAAGGTCATACAGCATATGGGTAAAACTAATCACATGCTAAGTGCCCAGTAGTCACTACATAACAAAAGTTTTATCAATACAATAGCACAGATGATTAAATGTCTCAATCCATGCTGCGAAATAATAACCATAGAAATGTCCTGTGGAACGAAAGAAATAAAGTCAGAAAAAAAAGTGTACTAAATCTAGTATGGATTCACGCTAAAATATTAGCTTTAAATCTATTTCAGAAATTCATTCCTTTTGTTGGCAACATTAGCTTACCAAAATACAGAATCTTCTCCATGAAGAAATAAAGCATTCTCATTTTAGACTAATGTGTTAAAATCCCTCAAACACATTATTCCATCATTTCAAGGGTATTCTTGCGAAAATGTCACTTTCCCACAGATACAATTAAATATGCTCCCAATCATACAAATACTCATGAGCACAAACACTGGCGCAGACAGACAAACAAACAAGCACTCACTCATAGAAATGGACCATGGCGTCGCAGAGCAGGGCCTTACATTTTTCATCCAAGACACTAAGCCTGATGTACAGAATATGATGCACCGTAGCTGTTAGCAGATGTACAAGCGCACATTCAGTGTAAAGGAAATAAAACAGGCTCTGCACTGAGAGGAACATGATTTCCTGCATTGCTCTTTCCCCCATACAAGGGCACGTATTTTTTATTTTCCACTATGCACTTTCATGCCCTGAACACTCGAGTCATACCACGAATACTCTTACATGGAGCAATCTGAACAGGGCAGTGGGCAGAGAGTTCACTTGTATTCACTAATACAATTGTCCGATAGATAGTTTTAGAATACTTGATGTTTGCACTACAATGCCTTTCGTTAAGTGCATTTCTTAACATGAGTAGGAATAATAATAAGATTAATTTACCAAATAATGTATTTAACGTTCTTGCTAGAATAAGCTCACACACCAGCGCGCTATATTCTGTCTCACGCCAATCTCGAAAATATGATAGAAGCCTGGCTGATGAGTGAGCTTCTATCCCTGAGTGATTTGGTGGTGCCCCTGAGTGATTTAGTGGTGTCCCAGAGTGATGTGGTGGTGTTCCCGAGTGATGTGGTGGTGTCCCCGAGTGATTTGATGGTGTCTCAGAGTGTTGCCCCTGAGTGATGTGGTGGTGTCGTGAAGTCCATAACATAATTCCCTCGAAGTTAATACAATCTAAAAATACATGGGTATTATGCTATATGCGGACAGACCTTGGAAGAAGATACATGACGGTCACATGGCAGTTGTAGCTCCGATTCTGGAACGCATTGTTTCATTATTTTGAAAAGGTGGCAGCGCCTTTATATTTACTTGACTGAATACAATCAAAACAAAGTGTAGGTAAAATAGCCTCGCTCCACCCCGTTCCATGCCTCTAAATTATCCTGAAGATATTAGTTAATAGGTTGTAAGGCCTGCGCGACTGAATGACACGTTTAGAACAACTGCTGCTTAAATAGAGAATGCTGTGCAAAATATTCTCTTTAGAATAGCATCCAACTCCTTAAGACACGCGTTTTCTTCTTTGCAGTGGGGAGTTTTGCACCAGCAGCATTCAGAGTGTTATCAATCAGCAAGCCATATTCTTATGTTGACTTCTGCCCTTGATTTTAGTGACAGTCAGATAGAGCAGCTGATAGCTTCACATTCCCTTCAGCCCACCCCAGAGATGAAGGCTGGCTGCAGTTTTATGGCAGGCTGCCCTTCCTGTCAGTGCGGGGTGTGGAGGCCATAAACGCAGCCTGGAGGCGCGGCCACGACATTGCCACGGTATTTAAAACGACATTTCTCCTCCTGGTTCCTACAACTCTAGCAGGACACTCTCTTAGGTTTGTGGTGGGAAAGGTATTTCATCCATGGAAGGTATCACTAAAAAGTACTGTATTTATTTTGACATAGGAAAATTACACCCGCCTGACATGATTACAAAGCCACAAAAAAAAACCACACACACAAAAGTAAACTCAAAGCAAATAAAATGAGCAAGAAGCATTTGCCACGTGTCTCAGTTAAAACATCAAAGCGGCCGCAAAAGCGACAGTGATCGCGATTGCGATCAGGCGTGGCAAGCGATGCGCTTCATGTCAATAATGGAGGCCGTGGGTGGCGCAGACACACACTGGGAGGAACGGGGGGCACTGAGGGGCCACATGGACACACACTGTGAGGACCGGGGGGGGGCACTGAGGGGCCACACGGACACACACTGCAAGGGACGGGGGGGCACTGAGGGGCCACAGGGACACGGGGAGCCGGACAGCGCGAGGCGCACCGGACCTCAAAAAGAGCTCGAAGTGCCGCGCTCATTAAAGAAAACAAACACAGATGCCAGGTACATGCCCAATGTGGAGGGGCGATGCCAGGTACATGCCAGCTTATAGCGAAGTGCTATTTTCCTTCAGGCAGTTATAACTTATAACTTACCGTTACGCAGGCAGCAGCAGCAGACACTCTAGTTTCCACTCCATAGAAGTGCGGGGAAAATGGGCAGAAAGTCACTTGGGCTCGAGGGAGGCGGTATTGCCCGCACGAGGAGACAGAGAGGGAGCCCCCGCCCGGCTGCCCTAAAGAAACTTAAATTCAGCAGCGCAATTAGTGGAAACGTCACGGCGCGCACCGGCGCACGTCCCCCAAATCCAGGGCCAATCAGTCCACCCACCCTCGCGCCGGCATCCAATAATGATTGCCTGTATTTCGGCGCGGTGGGCAAGCCAATCCTGGGGCTGCATAAGCGCCAGGATTGGCTGGGGGGTCACACAGTCTACTCGCCCTGGCGCATTTTTACAGAACGGGGCCCAGCCAAAGACACACCCCCTGGCCCCTTCAAAGTTGACGGCTAACCTGGCTAAAGCGCATGCGCGGGCAAGTTTTCTCCTTAATTCCTCATGCGCAGTCGAGTCAGACAGACTGTGACATCACACTGATATTGTTGTTGTAAACCAGCCCCACCCCCTGCGCACTCCCTATTGTATCGGGTCTGTCCCGGTCGGAACACTCGAGTCAATTAAGCGCCGCTGTATTTTATTTAGGTGTTTTCTGTTTAGCTCTCTGCTGCAGCAGCCGCAGCAGGTGCGTCCACCAGGCTTAGTGGGGCTACGCCCCTACGCCCCAATGGACGCACCGCTGCTGTGATCCATGGATGTGGTCTTACGGCTAGACTGCCCACCTTGGAGCTGGGAAATCAAGGTTCGAGCCTCTGGGTCGACTCCACATCCTGTCATTCTGGGCAAATCAGTTAGTCGCCCCGTGCCTACTAAAAAAATATTATTTAATTATGTTCTGATAAATGAAGAAATCCCAGATAAATGGAGGGGCTCAATTTTGGCCTCGATTTATACAGCTGGTCAAGCCTCTGACCCTGCTAACTACAGGCTAATAGCCTTAATGGATTGTGAAGCAAAGTTTTTCACTAAATGTTTACTGGCAGAGTTGACGGCTTGGGTGGACGCCAGTAAACTGCTGCCAATTAATCAAACAGTGCTTATTAAAGGCATGGGGACTATCATTAACATTCAAATGTTAGCTCTCATAATTGAAATGGCTAGGCGCCGCTCATTGAATCTTCATCTGTGTTTTATTGATTTTAGCTCTGCCTTTGACACTGTGCAAAGGAACATTCTTTGGAACAAGTTATCGAAAATGGGTATTGCACCTAGACTGCTGAGAGCGATCCAACTGCTGTATACTAATACCTGGATGTGAGTAAGGAATGATAACAAGGATAGTTTGAAGCAAGGATGTGTATTAGCTCCAACATTGTTCAACCTTTATCTTGCTAACATCTCTTTAGGGTTGAATAATATTAACTCTCACTCTCCGTCGGTGGCCGGTTTTAAGGTCTCTCACTTATTGTATGCTGACGATATTGTATTAATAAATTATGCAAGGGTGGGGCTGCAGAGATTAATTAGCGAAACTGTTCATTATGCTTCATCTCATGGGTTAAAGGTCAACTTAAAGAAGCCAAAAATGATGCTGTGTCAAGGGGGATAGCTGCACGACCTATATTGAGCATAGATGGGTCGGTGTTAGAATCAGTCTCCGAGTATAAATATCTGGGCGTCATACTAGATGCAAGGAGTTCGAGTAAGAATCAGTGTGCAGCACTACAGAGAAGAAATAACTCATTAACTGCAGCATTCGCTACCCTCCAGAATAACTTAAAAGGGCTTTCTCTCAAACCGTTACTACAAGTTATGTCAGTTAAACATGTTCCATCTCTGACATATGATGTAGATATTTTAAGAGGATAATATCATAGACAAGCTTGTGAAAGGTACCTACCGTCGCCTGTTTAATCTCCCTCAGCAGACATCACCAGCGCAAATTCGACTTGTACTTGTACTTTTGCACCGCTTTTTTCGCCATAAATTGGCATGGTATGCTCAGACGGGAGTCCCTTGCTCACTTTGCCACTGGATTCAAGCAAGCCTGGCTGAAGACGGCTGAAATGCCAGAAACCAGTCCTAGGAAGCTTGTTTCCGGTGCAGGGAAGGCATGGCTTGGCAGTTCGGGCTAGACTGTTCCCATGAGGCACAGGGTCAGACTGATTTGTATATGGCCATGTCTGAACTGGGGTGGCAGAGTGGGCTAAAGAACGGTGATGGATTAAATCCAGATCTGTTGACTGGGTGTGAGAGTTTGATTGGTGCAGATGCTCCGTCCATCACCACCCCCTTTTGTACCGCATGGTTACATTAGAGCTGGAAGTTGAACGTGGAGATAAATGGTTGACTGCCCTGTCGACTATTTCTGTTTCCAGTGTGACTTCCATCATGTGGTGCTGAACCTGGCTTACGTTTGGTACCTCTGTCCCCAAATCAGTCTGAGAAGAGTTACAAAAGGTTTTGTTCCGTGTTCTTATGAGGCAGTGTAAGCAGCCAAGACAGGGTTTGTTGCCATTATCCCCCATCAGCGGCGCCACAAATATTTCTGTTCATTCAAAAGAAAACACAACTCCCAACTGGCTGAACACTTGAGTACATCAAATGTGGAACAGTGTCATATTAAGAATTTTTGGCCCCGAACAATGTATATTTTCAGGCCCCTTGTCCATGAGATCTCCACATTGTATTAGCTATTGTCTACTAATTCAAGCTTGGATTATACCGAACAATATTGAATCCAATTTAAAAGTTTCACATAAAAAAGCTGAACTATGTCTTGCGTGGACACCCAAAAAATCTTTAACTGACACGGGGTAGAGTGAGTGAGGGAGGGGTAGAGGGGGGTAGGAAGAGGTCTGGGTAAGTGCCCACTTTGTTCCACATCAGAGACATTTTAGGGCATGGGCAGTATGGAGGGGTGAGTGAGCACAAGTTAGCAGATATTTTCAATGGAGGCCTTGGCTTGCCTTTGTGTTAGTTCATGCAAGTCTAAAGTCTGTTTAATTGTGATTTTCTGGAGATGGCAATACTGGTGCTTTCCTAAACACTTTCAGTACCTGCATCTTTTCGGGTGTCTAGTTCCGCAGATTATTGTAAGGAAGCCCCTTTAAAATTATGCCCTTACCTCTTGCGCTCAGGGAGGGGTTCATAGATGCCTGACTGCAATAGATTGCACTTGTGTGGCCTGAGACCTGTGCCACAGCAGAGGCGTAGCAATACCTCCTGCGGTGTGAAGGCCCCTAATCTCCCCTTCTGTGGGGTGGAGGGTATTCCACCGTCTGGCTCGTGGGTGCTTTCCAGTGATGGGAGTATTTTGACATGCTGTTGCTATGATACAAAACTAGAAGCAGCTACCATGCACAGCACAGCTGCATGACAAAGTGTGCTGCTGGAATCTGGTTGTTTCATAGTACTAGTTACAAAACTAACTCCATTCCAGTTAGTTTAACTGTGACTAAGCGACCATACATTATGCCTGCTTCCACATTAAAGTTCACAGCATAGCCTTCCCATTCTGAGCCCGCCCTCTGATCCACCAGACAGGTGCTCCAGCCTATGTGGTTTCCTCAAAGGTTCAGTGACTCTGTGGATGAAAACGATGCTGCAGTCAGTGCCGCCTCCTGCCTCTGTGGCAGGCCTGATCTTGATCCCATGGCCAAGTGTTGTCCAAACCCTAACAGCTGCAGCTGGAGTAAGTTAAGTAAAAGTCATGGCCCATGGATTAAAGCAACAGGTGTGAACCCTTAGTCACTATTGCCTTCATGACCTCAGCTGTTTCTTAACCTCTGTTTGAATGCCAGAATATCTTATACAGAATTATCGCCTATCGTAAAAATTGAATCCTAAAAATTGTTACGTAAATATTGTCTAATTGGGTGTAGATTTTCTATCACTAACAGGGGATTATGGAGGATACATATCAGACTTCATTCTAATAACGATATTCTGCTGCCACACTGCCTGCTACACTCGCCATTTAATTGGAATAATTTAGGTGGACGTCGATGACATGATGCCGGGACGTTATGATGTAAAAACCTGCAATATTGTTGCTTGGCAAAGAATAGGGTCAGTGCAGGCAGGACAGAAGCGCTTCCGCTGGATGTTGGTCATGAGACAGGAGGAGCAAGCAGAGGAGGGTCAGACTAGGACAGAAACTAGGCCCGGATACCACATTAAAAGTTGCCCTCATTAGTGAATCGCATAGCTAAACAAGCATTGGCATAGCCAATAGGTCTCGCATTTGGGACATTATATGTGTTTAGATAGCCAGCACAATATCCTTGGTGCAACAACATCAACTGTTGCATGGCTAAACACTTATAAGGTCGGAAAGGCAAGACACATTGGCTATGCTATAAATTTGCAAAGATTTTTTTTTTGCCCAATTATGCCTCCCGTGAAATTCTCCACCAAAAACACTTTGTTTGTGGCTACATTCTTCCTCAAATACAAATGTTATTGTTTTCTTCCAGCAAAATGAGTGGAACAAAACTGAAGATGTTTTGTTAATTGTGTTAAATGACAACAAAAGTCAGACGCAAGGTTATTCAACCTCTAAATCTATTTTTACTGTCTACTTGGGGGTGTGCTAAAGTGCGCAGGACCACCCTTCTGCACACTTCATGAAATAGTTTACTTCATAAAGGGAAATTGAAAGTATTAGATCCATGCTTGGTGGTACTGGCAGAAAGAACGGGAGCCTGTATAGTGTATATATTTCTATTCAAATCAAAAGGTTACGGCTAATGCCAGACCCAAAAAGGCACTAGATGATGAAATAATAGCACTAATACCAAAGACACGAGAGGGCAGAGGATATAACAAAAAAAAACATTAAAGGAGGAATCTATAATCCTGAACAGTCAAAATGTTTGAAGGACTCCACATAAAAAAAAACACAGCGATGCTCTGCCTTGAAACTCTGAGGCCACCGAAGCACGGAGGAGACTGGAAACACATCATTGGGCCAGAATTGTGTCCACATCAGACACCCACGCCAGCTCATAGCGTGCTCACACAGCTGGCCTGCTGGCACGTGCAGAGGCGACCGGAAGTGTTCTGGCCCCCAGCAATGGTAACATCAGTTAGCTTGCGGACCTGCAGCCCTCCAAAGATATACCGAACTGTTCTTTGATTAAATGGGATTAAAGCAAAGGGCATGCAGCAAAGTAACAAGATTAGCAGAATATCAAGAACACCCAAGTGCTGAACTTCAGGACCATGTGTGGTGTATTTACACTACACAAAGTCACATTATTTTTTTAGTAGGCAAAAGGTAAATTAAGTGATGTGTGGTCCCCATGATGAGAGGGAATCACATAATGTCCCCACAGACAAAGTTGCAAAGAGACACAGTGCAGGCGCGAACTCACGGCGTAGCAGCTGGCACACGCATAGTATACACAGAGAAGTGCGCATGCGCCGTGCTGCAGACACGAGCTGGGAAAGCAAATACTTGGAGCACGCTCTGCACCACCTGGCCTTAAACCACCCCAAATATGATCTCAGAAGTGGAGCGGGTGAGACCCGAGTCAAGCGTGGGCTTGGATTTCAAAAAGCGGCGGGAGGAGGGGAAAGGAACACAACAGTAGGGAGAGCGAGCTAGAGGAAGGCGGAAAGAGCAACAAGGAACCGAATCTGCAGAGGAGGGACAATGAAGACGGAATGAGAAGAATAGGAGCCACGGACCGAATGAAATGGAGAACGAACGACGACAAAGGGGAGGAACAAGAGAGCGCAGGGAAAGGCAGAAAGATGGAGGGGTGTAAGAGACGGGGGAATGAGTGGTGTGAAAGTGAAAGGGAACGCGATCGCGAGCAAGCACAGCTAGCGATGCGCTTGATGAGCATGACGAGGAAAGCCATATGGCGCCTCTGCTCATAAGCGCGCGCCCGTGCACATGCATGCAAGCTGTAGGCCGGCCATGGTAGCATTTTTTGAAACTCTTACTAAATGTCTCGCCAGATCAGCGCATGTGCTGCGTCAGGCGAGACCTAAAAACGGGCCCACGGTTGCAAATTGGGACAGCAAAGACATGCTGTTATAGTTGTTATGCAAGGGCATGGATTTGTGCTTGCTGAAGGCAATGATTGTGGTAATATTGTGAAATCAACTGAAAACATTGGCCCCCAGACAATAAAAAAGCCAAAAAATAACGCAACACAGGTCATTCCTTCTTGCACACCCTGATTGGCCTATAGGCCAGTTTGACCCTTAAGGGCAGTTCCTGTTAGTCATGACTGAGGTGCATCTAGGACTGGCCTGCCGATAAAGCTTTCATAAGCGAGCAACAAAGTATATCATACTGCAGCTGGGAGCTGCAAATAGAGTCTGTTTTCTGCAGATGGAGCGAGATTCACTACAGAGAAATATTCATTTTTGCCTGAGGCACCAAACTCCTTACACTGTACCTGTTTTGGTGCTTATGCTGGCGAAGCGGGGTGTCTTGCATTTTTTATTTTGTAGTGCATTGGGAGAGCTGTGTGAGTACTAGTAGCAGTTGATGTTGACAGAAGGACTGGGATGCGTTGGCAGAGCTATGCGGGATTCTTAGGAATGGAATGGGAGAGGGTGCTGCGTGCTAATATTGAGGTGCAGTTGAGAACTTAAGAAATAAAATAGTTGGGTTGGAGAGTTAGCTGCCAAGGCAAAGCTGCATACAGGTCCCAGTGATGAAGAAAGGAGTTCTTTGCTCTCAATACAGTAAAAATGGCTGAATGGAAGTACGCATAGGTTGGCAGGAGACAGAATTCATTCAATGGAGTGCCTTTGCTTGGTTTGATGTACTTCCAAGAAACTACCGGTAGAAAGGTATCTCAGGAGTTTATGAAATTCATGTTAGCTGTTAATCATGTGAGCGCTATTTGGACCATTAGTCCGCAGACGGTAGATGAACATGATATCAGACAATTCGCATATATACATTTTAAACATGACTTAGATATTATTAGATGAAGGAGCGTTTTCTGCCATTGTCGTGTACGGTTTCACAGATCCAAACTAGGGTCCACGATCCTGGAACAATCTACCTGGCTAGCCGCAACCTGGAGTAAAATGTTGTGGCCGCCATCACAAATATCATAAGAGGCCAGGAGATGCATCTCCGGACTCGGGTGCTGAGAACCCAAAGTCTATCTGTCTGTCATATACATGCAGATGTGCAGAGTATAATTAGTGCAGTCAAGTACCACACATCAGGCGTTAAACTAACACATTTTATTGTGGTGATCCCTGCATTATCATGCATTTTTTGTGTCTGTTTCCCACCTAGGCGCGTTGAGCCTGGTACAGCAGCGCGGCCTCAGAGAGACTCTGATCTATGGGGGCAGGGCTGGGCCAAAGAGCCAGCTCCTATTCCTGCAGGGCGGTGTAGCAGGGCGCCTCGAACTGGGACTGGACTGAGCAGGATCTCGTATACGGAAGCACCTGTGCCATTCATCAATGCTGGACTCATCCCGCACAGGTATGTGAGAATAAAGTGGGGCCGTCTCCGGCCTCTTATTCAGCTTCTATGAACTGCCTTCGCTACTGCAGGCCTCTGACGGAGGGGGACCTAAGCAATCAGACCTACGCTACTGGAGTGCCAGATTCACAAACTAACTTCCTATGGGAACATTTATCCCATTTGTTAGGGCATGGCCAGGAGGCATTACCACCCACTAGGTAGGCGGAGGCATAAATGTGGCACTCACAACACTTTTTGGATGTGAGGAAGAACAGAAGAAGACTGGACCTGCTGTCTGTGGCCTGAAAGGAGCCCTGAAGGACTGTGCTGGGCCATAAGGTAGACCTCTTGTTCAAGCTGCAGGGATACCCCAAGCTACAAGAAGTACCTATCTGACCAGTGGCATCTGAACTTAGACTGGACCCTGCTGTTGGCCTTTGCCTGACACCCTGCAAGTCTCTGAGTGCCTTCACTGAGATCCTGGGGGTCTTTAGAAGTTTACTCCTCTGGTGGACTGGGACTTAGAAGACTAAGTCAGAAGGTAAAATCTTTGACCAGGACGAACCTCTGCGTATTTGACTCACGGTTCATCACAGTCAGGCCCAACCGTGTCTAGGTCCCAGTCTACCAAGACCATTAACTCTCATGGGCACTTTGTACTTTTTGGCACTATTGCTACTTAAAATTTTAAAAAGTCATATATAAAAAATATATATATATCATAGTTTCCGTAATGATTATTTTGCCATTTTGTTGAATAAATTTTACTCTATATTTCCAAGTCAGTTTGGGATTTTTATAGTTTTCATTTTGACTTGATTGAACTTTTGTACTGCGTAAATATTTTACACATTGTCTTAAGTTAAGCCTGTCTGCTCTGTGCCATACCTAACAAGAGGTTGAGCTCGGGTTAATTTAGTGACTTTGAGGGTTCACCCTGACATGGGTTGTGATTATTCCTTGAGGTGGGTAGTCACACACTCCAAATAATCCAATTTCTTATATACAACCAAATGATAACGTCTAAATATAGTTCTACTACAAGCATGAACATGTTTTCAAACTATGTGCTGGTGCTGGCACAACCAAGCACTTTTTAGGTTTTGCTTCAGATAGCGCATGCACTCTCTTGGAAGACATTTTGCTTGCTCAAAGTGGGCTTGAAGCTCACTCATTGCGTACCAATGGTTGGCTTCATTTTTACTACAATTTGCATGCCTCTCATTCATTATAGCATGCCCATTTAATTTCTTCTCGTGTTTGCCCCCTCTCCATTAAAGCACGGCTGTTTGCATCCTTCCACTGCTCGCAATTTGGGAGCAACTTTTTGCTTTTGCTGAAGATCTCTATGAGAGTGCACGTGTTTTAGAGTGGTCTCCCTCATGTGTGTGGTGTTTCGGGCCCTAGACCCAGATGATGTACAAAATGGCAACACAGACACTAAGCAGTGGGGTACTTGAACTGTCCTAGGGCATGTGCGCCCGGCCCCTTTTATTAGCAGGGTCACCTGACTGGTGACGCCTGTGATGGGTGGGTGTTGGTGTGAGTGTACAAACAGGCAGAACACTAGAACGTGTCCCGCAGGACACAACATCCCTCCCAAACTTTAATGAATGAATGAAACAATCAATCAATCAATCATGGACATTTGTATAGCGCGCTACTCACCCGGAAGGGTCTCAAGGCGCTGGGGGGGAGGGGTCCCCCACTGCTCGAACAGCCAGGTCTTGAGGAGCTTCCTGAAGGAAATCTGATCCTGGGTCAGTCGAAGGTGGATGGGGAGGGAGTTCCATGTCTTGGTTGCCAGGTAGGAGAAGGATTTTCCTCTGGCGGTGGCTTTGCGGATGCGCGGTACGGCGGCGAGAGCGAGGCTGGTCGATCGTAGCTGGCGGGTGGGAGCGTAGAAGGTCAGACGGTTGTTGAGGTACTTGGGGCCCAGGTCGTGGAAGGCCTTGTGTGCGTGGGTGAGGAGCCTGAACGTGATCCTCTTGCTGATGGGGAGCCAGTGCAGGTCTCTCAGGTGGCCGGAGATGTGGCTGTGTCGGGCGACGTCCAGGACGAGTCGTGCGGAGGCATTCTGGATGCGCTGGAGTCTTTTCTGAAGTTTGGCTGTGGTTCCGGCATAGAGGGTGTTTCCGTAGTCCAGTCGGCTGGTGACGAGTGCCTGGGTGACCGTCTTCCTGGTTTCGGTGGGGATCCATCGGAAGATCTTACGGAGCATGCGCAGGGTGTTGAAGCATGATGATGAGACGGCGTTGACTTGTCTGGTCATCGAGAGGGAGGAGTCCAGGACGAAGCCCAGGTTGCGTGCGTGGTCCGTTGGTTTGGGAGTGGTGCCCAGGGCAGGGGGCCACCAGGAGTCGTCCCAGGCGGAGGGTGATGATCCCAGGATGAGGACTTCCGTCTTGTCTGAATTCAGTTTCAGGCGGCTGTTCTTCATCCACTCGGCGACGTCTTTTATCCCTTCGTGCAGGCTGGTTCTGGCGGTGGCGGGGTCGTTGGTGAGGGAGAGGATCAGCTGGGTGTCGTCGGCGTAGGAGATGATGTTGAGGTTGTGGTTGCGTGCGATGGCTGCGAGAGGGCTCATGTAGACGTTGAAGAGGGTTGGGCTGAGTGATGATCCTTGTGGTACGCCGCAGATGACTTCGGTGGCCTTGGATCTGAACGGGGGGAGGCGGACTCTCTGGGTTCTTCCGGCGAGGAACGAGATGATCCACTGCAGTGCTTTCTCTTGGACTCCGATGTTGCTGAGGCGCTGCACTAGGGTGCGGTGGCAGACAGTGTTGAACGCTGCGGAGAGGTCCAGGAGGATGAAGGCCGCTGTTTCCCCGTTGTCGAGCAGGGATCTGATGTCGTCAGTGGCTGCGATGAGGGTGGTCTAGGTGCTGTGGTTGGCTCAGAAACCGGACTGCGAGGGGGTCGAGGGATCCGTTAGTCTCAAGCAAGGCAGCCAGCTGTCTGTTGACGGTCTCCTCGATGACTTTGGCAGGAAAAGGGAGGAGCGAGATGGGGCGGTAGTTCTTGAGGCCGGTGCAGTAGGTTTCTTCAGGAGGGCCTGAGCTCGGCGTGCTTCCAGGTCTCCGGGAAGGTGGCGGTGTTGAAGGAGGTGTTGATGACGTCCCGGAGTTGGGGTGCGATGATGGAGTCGGTCTTGTTAAAAAGGAAACAAACAAAAGTCCAAACTATGAAGAAGACAAAACAACAATACACCGCACCAATGAGTCTTTTCAGGTGATCTGCTGGGCGGTGTTGGAGTTCTGGACCACCCGGTCAGGAAGCTTTAAACCACCTCAGCGATATTGTTCAGACCGGCCAAGTCTCACGGTGTTGGCGTCAAATATCGGTGCATCTAAGGTGGTGGTGGAGTCCACTCTGGAGATCCTACAGGCACTCAGTTTCCAGTGGACGACAAACCTACAGCTATTGAGGATGATCTTGGTGGATGAGGCCTTTCCTTGAAGGCGACGTACTTGATGATCTTTCCAGCTCCTGACAGCCCAGCAACTTCAGACTTGTCTCTCCTGCTTGGACTCCCCTCTCACCGGAGTTTCCTGGAGTGCCATCCTGCCGGGCTGCCATGGGAAGGTGTGGATTGTGCGGGCCTCGTGTGGGCCGCGCAAAGGCATCGCTGAGGAACTGCCAACAGGACCAGAGCCAAGTCACTCATGTAGCCATAGAGGGTGGTGTCTCAGTCTGGGTGTTCTCCCCATTGGGGATCAAGTTCCACACCTTCCTCAGGTGGTCTTTGGGTGAGCGGTCTTCATCTGTGACCTCCGTGCTTCCCGGTGCCTGTCATGGAGCTGCTGCCAATGCATCTCTCAAGTTCGGATTCTCCTCTCACAGGAACTTCGTTGAGGCCATTGCCCCTGGATTACCACGTGCCCGTGTGGGCTGTGCGGGCCTTTCGTAGGCCGCGCTGAGGGGTCGCTGAAGAACTCCCAACAGGGTCACGGCCAAGCCTTGTGTAACCCCAAAGGTGGATGGCCCAATGGTCGGGCATACTCTTCTTCGGCAGGCTTCAGGTTTATAGAGGCACACAGAGGGTCTTGGGAAGCTAGCGTCCCACAGCACCAGAAATGCAACGTAGATCTCCGGCTGTCTCGAGCAGTTAGATCCACTCTGGTGGTACGGAGCTCCTTTGATGTTTTTGGTGATGATGCACTGGGGTGATGATCATGATGATATTTGTTTCAGTGGGCAACAGGCAGTGATCTCTTGCTGGAGGTGATCTTGTGGATTAAGGAGGACTGGAGGGACTTAGTGGTCACTTGCAGTTGTCTTCCAGCAGGTGCACTTGCTAGGCGTGGTGCTATCATTGCCAAGCAGCCGGTGACAGGTGAGAGGACAGTCGAACTGTGAAGCATGGGGCTTGGATGCAGATCGCGCTTGCTAGCGGCTTACGGTTGCTCCTCCCGCAAATCTGTCTCCAGTGACGTCTCTGCACCTCGGTGGCTGGCTTGTGCTCCTCCAGTGCTGGCATTAGTCCTCTGTCCTGTAGCTCTTCTCCTTTCCTTCTGGCGTGCCTGTAGTGGTTGTTTGGCCTGTGGCGTTGTGCCACTCTCCTTCCTTTCTTTGCGGAGTGGCGTCATGTCAGGTTCGTCACCAGGATGTGGTGTCATGCCACATGTCTCATGTTTGTGCCACATGGACATCCCGCTGGCCGTGTCCGGTTCTTGGCACAGTCTTTCCTTCTCTGTGGACCTGTTGCAGGTCTGTCCTGTGGGTCGGACTTGCTTCTTTCTCTTGAGGTCCTTTCACGGGCACCATCCCCTCCTAAGGGATTTTCTGCGATGCTCCTCTTCTCTTCACTCGTGGGTGTTGTGCTTGCGCCTCAAGGCTGCGCTGTCGTGGCGCTTGATCTAGCCTCCGTTCAGGCATACTTGGCAGAGTTGGCCACTTTGAGAGACGGGCTCCATGCTTGCGGTGCGATGTGGCATTCAGCCATGTGTCGCCTGTCATTGGAGCACATGTTGTGGTGTCGGTTGGCCACGTGGATTGTGCGATTCTCCTCTTGCCTGTCTTGGGTCACTGGCGACCCCATCTTTAGGCAGTGTGTGGGAGAACACTCTGCTGTCTTCGGACCACTGCGGGGCTTCGCTGGTGCAGTGGAGGTGAGGAGGCTCTCTTTCCTGTGTAGATGTCTCTATCTCCTGGGCACCTGCTCGTGCTGTCGGGTTTGCTGGTGCGTCCTTCTGCACACTTCTGGCTTAGTGTGCGCTGTCCTCTTAATGGGCGCCCTCTTCTGACAGTTGGCTTGCCCTTCTTCTAGCTTGCGGTGGTGTCTGTTCACCACTGGGAGCATGTTGTGCAATTTCCTTTCTTGTGGTGGTGTCAGACAGCCACTGGGGGATGCACGTTCAGCGAGCATCTTTCTTGCGTCTTCATGGGGATTGGTTGCCCTCGGTCTTCTTGCTTTCTCTGGACGTTGCTTGGCCACTTCTCTTGGCTGGGGTAGTTTTTTTTTGCACTTCCCAGGGGCTCTCTCTCTGGCTGGTGTTCACTGTCTCCCCCTTCCAAATGATAGACTATCCACAGGGGCAGGACAGTCTCTCCTTTCCTTATAATTGGTGTGGCTGCGGGGCTCGCGCAGCATTGGGCTTCTTGGCGGTCACTTATCAATGGTTTGCAGTCTCTCTTCATCCCCTTAGGCAGTGCACAATGGGGGTGGGGGTGTAGCGATTTCTTTCACAGATTTTTGCTGCCTAGGGGTAGGGACTCTACAGGCTTTTTGCGTGCTTTCTCTCGCTTCCAGGTACTCGACGCACTGGTTGAGGATTAGATTCCTGCTGGGGTTGGCCTTCTTCCATGGGGTACAGGGTGCAGTCCGCACCAGTCTTGACTGCGCTTCACAGCCTCAATTCTCATTGAGCAAGCGGGTGGGGGTGCAGAGATGCCCCGGTTTGCAGCTGAGTTCACAGGGAGTAGTGCATTACAGGAGGCGTGGTCGCGGGCACTGCTGGCCTTCTTGAGTTGATGCTCGTATACTGCCCACCTACTGGTGCTCTAGCAGCTGTGTCCTGGCCTAAAGGGGTGGGGCCCATTGACCATAAGGTGGCGCCTCAGTCTTCAGTGAGGCCACAACAGCCTTTGCTAGTGCAGCGGGCCTCGTGAACATTGCTGGCGTGGCGGTGTTCCTGAAGAGGCATCAGGGGGTACCCTTCTGCTCACGCAGCGGGTGCCTGGCTGACCCACGCTCTTCTCTCGGACAGGCAATTGGGGGCAGTGCAGTGTGGAAACCGATCGGGTAGCTGTAGTCGCTTCACGCCAGCGAGGCAGTTCACTCGGACGTCCGTGTCCTTGTTGCTCAGGGTGCAGTTCAGGCATGCAAGCGTTAGGTGGCGCTGGACTCGGATCTACTCTCCCCAGGCCGCGGGGGTCTCTCCTGCACTCTCGGGCCTTGAGGGTTGTTGAGAGAAGCTGGTGATGGGCTTCGTAAGTGGCTCCTCTTCACTGGGGCAGCTAGGGGTGAGCAAGGCAGCTTCTCGGCAATGCCGGGCCCCGGGGGAAGCACAGTCGCAGACTAGTCTTCCCCCGGGGTCATTCGCGCAGATAGGCCAGGTAGGGGAAGGGGAGGAGCTAGGGGGTGGGTATATAGGCGCAGGGGAGGAAGGGAACTTCCTCTTCCTGCGCCTGGCACCATCGGGAGGGTTCAAGAAAGGGAGGTTAGTGTTAGATAGTGGTACAGTTTTTGTAGTTGGCCGGGTGGTTTTTGGGTCGGTCTGTTAGGCATCGGGGGCTGTTTTCACGGCAGCCGGTTCAGCTACCTCGCCGGAAGCGTGCACTTTAGCACGATGTCGGGCGTATCGTACCAGGAGGTCAGGGAGGCCTTACTGCTGCTCGCGAGGGCCGGGCGGGAGGACCTGCTCCGCCCGGGGGTTTTGGGCCAGGCGTGGGTGGGGGCCACCAGGGGCACGCGCGCTGCCTCGGCCGGGGTTTCGGCCGCAGTTGTGGCATGTCAGGAGGACGAGCCTGACGCGGCTGGGCATGGTGACGATCGGAGGGGGGGCGGAGCGCCCAGGGACCCGGCGAGGGGCGGGAAACGCAAGAGCCTGCCCCCGCGGACCCTCCCTCTGCTCGAGTTTGTGCCTGGGGCTACAGGGGCTGCAGTGAGGCCTGCGCCCACCGCGCTTCCACTCATGGGGCCCCTGCAGGTGCCGGCTGGTGCTGCGCAGGGGGAGTGGCGGGCAGACACCCTTTCTGGGCCTGCTCAGGAGCTAGTCTCCTTTCTGGTGAAGAATTGGCTTGGTAGTTTGGTCTGCCCTGTTCCCATGATGCACTGGGCCAGGGACAGACTAATTTGCATATAGCCAGGTTCTGAGCTGGGATGGGGCAGTGAGCTAAATAACGGTGATGGATCAAGCCCTGATCTTTGGACTGGGTAAGAGTGGTCTGCTTAATTCAGACACTCTGTTCATCACCACCCCCTTTTCTGACGGGCAGGTTGCTCTCACCACCCCTGGGGCTGGCTTGACTGGGGACAACGCGAGGGAGGACGGTGGCCTGGAGGAGGAGGCCCCCATCGACCTGTCTACTAGCTCCAGGGCTGGCACCCCCGCCCCGGCGAGACAGGCGGCGGTGGGGGACCTGGGGGACAGGGGTGGGCACCCCACCCTAGTTTCCATGGCAGGGGGGCCCGGGTGGGCCCCGGGTTTCCCACAAGGGGGTTACTTCCCCCCGGGGGCTGAATTGTACGGCTACTGCCAGCCCCCGCCCCCCCAGATCTGGGGCGCTGTTTCCTGGGAAGAGAGAGCCAGGAGGGAGAGGATACTGAAGCAAATCTGTGAAGCACGGCGGGCTGAACAGTCCGGGGCTAGGGTAGGCGCAGTGTGGCACCGTGAGGTTGATGAGTGCCCCTCCCCGACCTCTGAGGAGGAACGGGAGGCGGAGAGGGAGGAAGAGCTCAGGAGAGTCAGGGCCAGGAAGTCTGGGGAGGACCGCCCCCCCCAGAGAGTCATGGCGGGCGTAGGGACGGCCAGGACGGCTTTGAGGCCCGATGGTGCTGGGGCCCACTCAGGCTGGAGCGACCTGAGGGGTGGGAGGGGATCCAAGCCGGCGGCTGTCGGCAGAGCCCGGGGGTGCCTGGCGGAGCGCAAGACGGCTCCGAAACGCAGGACTGAAGCAGCAGGGCAGTCTGCGGCGACTGTCCCTCCACCGAGGGCTCGGGCTCCTGCGGCGCGTGTGGAGTCGGGCGTGTGTGTGCGGAAGGGTTTGCAGAAAGGTGTGAAGAGAGCGGTGAAGGAGGTAGAGGATGTGCGTGTGGATCTGGAACCGGTGCTTGAGTTGGATTATGGCGCGGAGAGTGATGAGCTGGAGGACGGGGAGGTGCGGGATGACTTGGAAGGCTTAGGGGGCGCTGCGGGCAAACGGCGACCTTGGTGTTTTGCAGGCCCCGGCGGCGACAAAGATCAAGGCCAGGACGGCGGTGGTACAGGTGCCGGTGCCCAGGGGACGGCCCAAGGAACGGACCGAGACGCTCACAGGTGAGGGAGCCTGGTGGGCTGCCTGGGATGACGGTCCCCGGAGTGGGGAGGGGCGTAAGAGGACGTGCAGGTCTGTGGGAGTGGGAGATGGGTCTGTGCGGGAGGGGGAGAGGCCATCGGGCGGTCCGCCTGAGGATGGTGAGAAGGTGGACGGTAAGTCGGTGACTTTGGGGGTGCAGACGGACAAAGTGGTGGGTAAGGAGGAGAAGGGAGTGAAGGTGCCGAAGAAGTTACCATATATGGGGCTGGCTATGCCATTGGGGTCACATCTTTCGGAGAAAATGAGGGATCGGATTTGGAGGCACGAGTTTGTGGACGTCTTTAAGTTGCTACATAGGGAGGTACAGGCAAAGGAAGGGTCCAAAGAGGAGGAATGGGAGCTGACGAGGCGCCCTAGGGTGCCGGTGACGATGGAAAATTGGACGTCAGCGTTCTTAATCTATGCCAGTGTCTACTGCCAGAAGTATTTGGATAGGGCGATTGCGCTTTTCAAATACATGGACATCATTCGTAAGGCCCAGATGCAGTTTGGGGGTTTTGCCTGGCTGAGCTACGACGAGGAGTTTCGGGCCAGGGTCAGTGCGAATCCGGAAAAGAGCTGGGGAGAAGTGGATCAAGAACTCTGGGTTCAGTGGATGGCGTCTACGCACTCCACTGCCTTCACACACACGGCCAGCGGCCTGCCGGTGGTGTATCGGTCCTTTCCGCCGCGTCCCGCCCAAAGCGGGGCGGGTGGAAGCTCAGTGCCCAGCGCCATCGTCTCTGGGCAACAGTCCAAGCCGGGGGGTTATTCCACGGGGGCTTGTTGGAGCTACAATAGAGGGTATTGTTCTCGGTACCCCTGTAAATTCAAACACGAGTGCTCCAAATGCGGCGGGAAACATGCCCTTACTCAGTGCCTCACCCTCACCACACCCTCGGAGCAGTGGAGGAACGCCAGAGGGCGGGGCCACCCTGGACCGAAGGGCGCCTACACCGGTTAGGGTGGGGGCGATGGCCCGTGGCTCTCGTGCTACCCGGATCGGGAGGCGGCGGCACGTCTCTTCTGGGGCTTCACGGAGGGTTTTAGAGTGGGCTATCAGGGTCCCAGGGAGCGGCGCTGGGCCGACAATTTGAGATCTGCGAAGGAATTGCCGAGTGTAGTGGCTGCTAAACTGCAGAAGGAGGTTGAGGAAGGAAGAGTGGCTGGCCCGTTTACTGACTGGCCTGCGTGTGACTTGATCGTCTCTCCATTGGGGGTGGTGCCGAAGAAAGAGGCGGGGGAGTTCAGGATGATACACCATCTGTCATGGCCGGAGGGCCAGTCAGTGAACGATTTTATTGCAGAGGAGGATTCTAGGGTGCTCTATGCGTCAGTGGACGATGCGATCCGTCTGGTGAGGGTTTGTGGGACGGGGGCGGAATTGGCGAAATGCGACATCAAATTTGCCTTCCGTTTGCTGCCTATTCACACGGCGGATTTTTCGCTCCTGGGCATGCAGTTTGGGGGGGCCATGAACGTGGACAAGGTTTTGCCCATGGGGTGCGCCATTTCCTGTGCTCTCTTTGAGCTGTTTAGCACTTTTCTGCAGTGGGTCGTGATGCGAGTCAGTGGGTGCCGGGAGGTTACTCACTACTTGGATGATTTCCTCTTCCTGGAGAGGGCGGGGTCCGGGGATTGCGGAAGGGCCCTGTCGCATTTCCAGGACATGGCCCTTCAGTTTGGGGTGCCTTTGGCACCGGAGAAGACGGCTGGTCCCAGCTGTTGCCTCACGTTCCTGGGGATCGAACTGGACTCAGTGCAGTGGATGGCGCGCCTCCCTGCGGCCAAAGTGGCGGAGATACTGGCATGCCTGGACTGGGCGGTTGGGGAGAAACGGATTCCTTTGCGGGCAGTTCAGAAACTTCTGGGTTTTCTTAACTTTGCGTGTAGGGTGGTGCGAGCAGGGCGGACGTTCTGCAGGCGGCTCGGTATGGCCTTGTCGGGGGCAGTGCTTCCACATCACAGAGTCAGGATTTCCATGGGAATGAGGGCAGACTTGAGGACCTGGATTACTTTCTTGCAGGATTTTAATGGTGTGTCCATGGACTTTGATGAGGAGAGGGCGGTCTGGCAATGCCAAATTTACTCTGATGCGGCTGGGTCGGCGGGGTTTGGTGTTTTCTGGGACGGGAGGTGGTGTGCGGAGGACTGGCCGGCTCCATGCCTCAAACAGGGGAGAAGCATTGCTTTCTTGGAATTCTTCCCTTTGCTGGTGGCACTGGAGGTCTGGGGGGAGGAATTTCGGGACAGGTCTGTGCTTTTCCATGTGGACAACATGACGGTTGTGGAGTTGGTGAATCATCAGAGGGCACGGGACCTGAGAGTGCTGCGGCTGTTGCGGAGTTTCATGTTGGCGTGTCTGCGGTTGAATGAGGTGTTTCGGGCTAAGCATGTCCATGGAGCGAATAATGACATTGCGGATGCTTTGTCTCGTTCACAGTGGCAGCGGTTTCGACGCCTGGCACCGGGAGCGGATACTTGCAAGACCGAGCTGCCGGCCGGCATCTGGGCCTTGGGGGAGTGAGGATGATTGGACTTGTGGAGGGTTCGCTGGCAGAGACCACAAGGAGGACATATCGTTTGGCATGGTCGGAATTTAGTGCTTTCATGGGCTGGCACATGGATAGTGCGGTGTGTGCTGAGTCTGATGTGGGGCAGGGGCTGAGACATTTTGTGTTGGTTTGTGTTGACAGGGGTTTGACTGCGGCTACGATCTCTGGTAAATTGGCGGGGATATCCTTTTACTGTGTCCTGTTTCTGGGGTTTGATCCGACCAAAGATGTGATCGTGAGCAGGATGTTACGGGGTTGGGGCAGGGAGCGCGGGAGTGGGGGGGGGCAAGCTGCGGGAGGCGATCACTTTTGATTTGTTGGTCCGGCTGGTTGGGGTTTTGCCGGATTGTTTTTACGATCTGTTTGAGGCTGGCATTTTCCGTTTGTGTATGGTGTGGATGTTTTTCGGGGCTTTCCGGGTGTCGGAGTTGTTGGGTTCTAGGAGGATGGCTGGTGGGTTGTTTGAGGAGGTGCGGATGGATGGAGGTCGCCTGGGAATTTGGTTGCGGTGCTCGAAGACGGACCAGTTGGGCAGGGGCAAGTGGGTGTGGCTGAATGAGACGGAGGTCGGGGTGGTATGCCCTGTGGTTGAGTGGTGGGCTTTCCTGGGGACGGTGAGTGTGGCGCGTGGGGAGATTTTTGTTCATGCATCTGGCGCGAGAGTGACGGCGGGCCAGTTGTTGGCAGTGTTGCGCAAGGCTTTGCGAAGGCTGGGGCCTGGATGAGTCTGGGTTTGGGACCCATTCTTTCAGAATTGGGGCTGCGACAGCTGCAGCCATGTTGGGGTGGTCCTGGGACAGGATAAGGAGGATTGGTCGTTGGAAGTCCCGCTGTTGCCAGAGGTATGTGAGGAAATGAGGTGTCCCTGGCAGGTGTTGGTGAGTCATGTCGTTGTGTTCTTGTTTCTAACCTCTTTTTCTTCGTAGGTTGCGTGGGTCGACCGGGCAGTAAGACGGTGACCTGGATTGTTGGGCACTCCTTCGTGCATTGGGCATCCAAATATGCGGAGCGACAGGTTTACGGCCGTAACCTGGGACTGAAAGGACACTTGCACGAGGTACAATGGTGGGGCAAAGGTGGCATGCGATGGGGGGCACTACTGCCCTGGCTCGCGAAGATGGTCCCGCAGAGGGGATACCCTGATATGTTGATAATAAATCTGGGGGAGAACGACCTGGTGCAGCTGTCCGGTTTGGCACTTTTGCAACTCACGCAACGGGACCTGGATGTGTTGGAAGACAGGCTTGCAGGGATCTGCATTGCCTGGACAGAGTTGGTCCCCAGGAAAGTGTGGAGAGGGGCAATGAAGCATGGGGCGATCGAAAAGGCACGAAGGAAGCTCAACAGGGCTATGAGACTTTACTGTGGTGACAAGGACATTAAAGTAATTGCACATGAAGGGATTCGACTTGAGGAACCGTTAGTTTTTAGGGACCACGGGGTGCACTTGTCCCAGCTGGGCAATGCCTATTACATGATGGAGATGAGAGATGTGGTGAGCAAGTTGTGGAATGAGGCTATCTGGTGTCCCAGGGAATGACTGCTGGCGAGTGTGGTGGACTGGACGCCCTTTGCGGGGGGGAGGGGCAGTGAACCTCCCTACAGGGGGTTCACTGGTTGGCGGTACTTGAAGGGACAAGGGGGTCAAGAGCGGGCACACCCATCCCTTGGGGGGGGAGTTCGTATGGTGGATAGAAGCGTGAATGGCAGGACGCAAGGAGTGGGCTGGATGACAAATGATTGAGGGGCAGGAAGAAAGCATGGTATGGAGCTTCTAGGGCTTTGTGATGAGGTGGAACGAGCGAAACGAGTGAGAGGGGAGTGTGAGTGGTGGTTTGATGTTATTACCTGTTTATGTTTACTGTTATGTACAGATTACGCAGTTCTGGTCTAATAAATGGCCTTTTACGCTGACACTGCGTGGTCTGTTTATTGCGCAATGCCGGGCCCCGGGGGAAGCACAGTCGCAGACTAGTCTTCCCCCGGGGTCATTCGCGCAGATAGGCCAGGTAGGGGAAGGGGAGGAGTTAGGGGGTGGGTATATAGGCGCAGGGGAGGAAGGGAACTTCCTCTTCCTGCACCTGGCACCATCGGGAGGGTTCAAGAAGGGCGCCCACCCACCCGGCAGTTGGAGGTGTGGTTGGGGCTGGTCAGTGGCGTTGCCAGTTTAGGCCAGAGCTGCTTTAGGCAGTACTTGAAGGGACAAGGAGGTCAAGAGCGGGCACACACCCATCCCTTGGGGGGGAGTTCGTATGGTGGATAGAAGCGTGAATGGCAGGACGCAAGGAGTGGGCTGGATGACAAATGATTGAGGGGCAGGAAGAAAGCATGGTATGGAGCTTCTAGGGCTTTGTGATGAGGTGGAACGAGTGAAACGAGTGAGAGGGGAGTGTGAGTGGGGGTTTGATGTTATTACCTGTTTATGTTTACTGTTATGTACAGATTACGCAGTTCTGGTCTAATAAATGGCCTTTTACGCTGACACTGCGTGGTCTGTTTATTGCGCGAAAGGTATTGGGGGTGAGGACCTGTTCACCGCGTTGCTGCTGCGTCACCTTCACTTTGCCCTCAGGCGCTCATAAGGTAGAGGCTTTGGTGCGCGGCTCCAGTCTCGAGCTCGGGGGACCGCAGGCATTCAGAGGCAGCGGGGCTCACTAAGGCTCTTTTTTTTCTTGCACTCTACTGGGCTACCATAGCGTGAGGCCCCTCTTCACATCTGCGCGAGTGCTGCAGGTGCTAGACCAGTGAGCATGGTCCAACGGCGTGTTGCTGGGCCGCTGTGCTTCGCCAGTCGGCCGACGCCTCAGGCTGCAAAGGGTAAGAGGGAGAGAGGCGGGAGGCACAGTGTCTCCCTATCGCCGCACATTACGGGTCACAGGGCCTCTTGAACGTGGCAGTGACTGCCTGGGCGCAGCTTCGTGCACATTGCTGGCAGAGCAGGGGGGGTAGGTGCTCTCACTGGAACCGGGTAGTTGCTGCGCCATAAGTTGATGCCTTGTGGGGAGTGCTTTTCCCCTCCTGTTACTACTGGAGCCCATGAGGTAGGAGACAGCCAGTCTCTGTTGGTCCTTCTTTGAAGACAGAAGCCTGCATCACAGTGCTGAGTCCGAACCTCTCCATGAGGGAATGCCGTGGGGCGGACGGGCCCTAGGCCCATATGGCATACAAAATGACCACACAGACACTCAGCAGTGGGATACTAAAAATGGCCCAGGGCACGTGGGCCTGGCCCCTTTTATTAGCAGGGTCACTTGACTCGTGACACCTGTGATGGGTGGGTGTTGGTGTGAGTGTACAAACAGGCAGAACACTAGAACGTATCCCGCAGGACACTACATCGTGCTTCTTTCCCCTCCCCGCATTCCATGTTGCTCTCTCATCCATGTGATTCTGGCCCCCATTTGCTCTCATGTTGCCCTCTCTCGCCCCCATTCGTTGGAGCGCGTCTGTCTCACCCCCCCCCCCCCCCTGTTGCTCTCATATGTCTGCGCCATTTCTATAGGGTGAAAGTTTTTTTTTTTTTAAACGACTTTTACTGATCGGTCGTCACCTTTCTCCAACTCCCATGCTACACCTGGGTCCGTGTTTGTACGCATTCGGGTATTTTGTCTTGCATTTCAAGCACTGGGTCAATAGGAAGCATTTGACATCATCTTCCTTTCATTTTACACTTTTCTACCGGATGCACCACGTGAAATATTTCTTATAAGTCAAGCAATACATAACTAAAGCATTAGTCCTTCCCGGCCAACATTACATTTGGAGAATCCCGAAAATCCATTTGATTTATTGCCACAAGAAACAGAACAAAGTCTGTATTCTTATTAATCAAGAACAGTGGGAGCGTCAGGGGCGGTTCTAAGCAAAGGCGGAAATCTGATTTGCTGAAGGGGGAGTGACTCTTTGCAGTGACAGAAAGGCCGGAAGTACACGTCCTGCAGGCTTCTCCCAGATCCTGACGTCACGCACGCTTCTTTTCTGAACACCTGTGGTAGCTAAACCTGTGCTGGAGTTAGAGTGGACGGCGCGGAGGCTGGGGAAGCTGACGTGAACATGCCGGTCAATATGGTGGTGGAGTACTGGTAAGAGTCGAGCAGAGAGGTATTTTCCCTACAGCTTCGTTCAGGGACGCTAATCACTTAGCCGCCATTTTTGATGACTCTGAAGCCAGCTGGTCTGCGAGTCAACCAATCACTTGCTTGTTCATGCTAAATAAGGTGGGGCTAATTGCGATAGCGAGGCGTGGAGCGCTGAAATTTGCATTCTTTTTGGAGTCAGGAGTATTGTTCTCAGAACCGTTTTTTTGTTACATCATTCATTTTCTTTATTCTAATCGCGGAGTTTAAATTAAAATAAACTAAGTGCTACCGTTCTGTACTGAATGCAAAGCAAATCTGGTTTCCTTGCTTCAAGACGGTGACCTGTAGAATGCTCAATTATTCAATGTTTTCTACTGTTGGAAATGTGTAACATATGGTCTAATGTGCTCTGCATTTCTTTCAACACATATGAAGTTTGTATCAAAACTACCTCAAGGTAGAGGCTGTGTTTAGCAATAACTTTAGATTGAAAAGCACCTGCTGCAGAGTTCCTTGGGCTTCCACTTTCAGGCAGCAATTAAAATATCAAGATCATTTGTGATTAATGTTCCTGCTAGAGAGAGATGAGGGTTTTGCCTAGTGCAGTGAAGTTCAAAAGTATGGCCCGGGGGCGACATGCAGCCCTCCTGACCTTTACATGTGGCCTCTGTTGAACAGCAGCACTAGGCTGCTGTTTATTTTTACAAAGGGCTAACATTTCTAAAGATATTAAATAAATTGCAATTATTTATTTAGAGGTGAACTGAAGTAAAAAAAAAAAGCGCATAGAAGGTGTTGTGTAACACTCAACTTTAAGAACACCTTAAATTTTAAACAATTTTGCAACAAACGTAATATTACATTAACATGTAAACGCCTTTCACTGTAATATGTTTGGTGTAAATCAGTGTATTGCAGTGTGTTCTGTGTTTTTTTGTAAATTGACAGTTTTCAAACATGAATTAGAAACATCCTTACAACAATGTCAATAGTGAACTAAGAGGCAAGTCAGTTGTTATATGCACCCTCGGCTAGCCTGGGGTGCTATTATATATGGACAACCTTATAGTTTAATAAATCAAACACGAGAAGATTTTGTACAGGGCACATACTCAAGGCAAGTATTTCGAGGTACTCTTTCATGCAATACTTAAGAAAAAAGAAGCAAAGTGAAATAAAACAGTTGCCTAGCATCACACAATTTGATCAAGTGGGGTAGCTGGGATCGTTCACAGGTGCAATTCAACCACTAGATGTACATGCGCTGCTTCTCCTATGCCCACCTTACACTTCCACCGGCTCCTGACCGCTACATTGCTGGCATCAATGTGGCCCTTGGTCACAGCAAAGACCGAACTTTTTGGCCCTGCGGAAAATGTTTGCCAGTACCCACGGTCTAGTGGCAGTTTTAAATCACCATAAAGTAGCAGAGAGGGTTAATAGGTCTGTTGCAAAGAACAGATTTCTATTTTATGTGGCTAGCTGAGTGGATTAGTAACGCTGGTCTTTACCAGCGCTTTAAAACAAATTAAATGCATGTGAGAGAGGGGCTATGGAGAGATGAGGTGCACTTTTTGCCGGTTGCTAGTTAAGGAGCCAAAAAAGATTGTCACACCAGCGCTAAAATCAGCCATCTGTGCGTCGTAGGGTCGCCACTTCTTAGATTTGGGGTTCTCTAGTTGGCACAGGTAGGTACTTGTGACAAATAGGGACTTTCTCCTCTAGTCAGGGAAAGGGGATTACACACCTAAAATAACCCCTGCTCACCCTCTAGGTTGCGTGACTCGAGCAGTCAAGGCTTATTTCAGAGGCGTTGTAAGTTAAGCAGTTGTGACCACATACAGTAACCCAGTGACAACACTACAAATGGACACCTGTTGGACAGGCCACATGAAGGGCCGCTCTCCCCCGGCCCAACCAGGCCCGAGCCCAGCCACGCAAGTACCACACACCACCATTGCACGTCCACCGTCCCCGCAGGGACCCCTACACTCGAACCTGTTGACCGCGTAGGCCGACCCACTACCGGCCTGCGCGCCCATCCTGGGCGCCATCTTGGACACTCCACCACGAGGCCGCCTGGCCCCCGATCGACCTCAACCCTGGGCCTGGCCAGGCCTCAGACATTCCGGCACCAACGTCCACCCAGGAGGTGAGCGGGCTACTTGGTCAGTCAATGGGAGCAAGAGGTGTCGATGGCTCTCCCCCGCCAAGTGCCGCTCGCCCATCGCCTCCCCGGGCGCTGGCTCCACCCCCCTGCTGGGTGTCGGGACTCCCTCATCCCGGACCTCCCGACCTCCAGGTGCGAGGGTCCGGACATCAAAGCACACCAGCCCTATAACTGGGGCAGCTCCAGAGCAGGACGGGAGTTGTATCTTGGAGTCGAGAGACGCAAAGAAGAACTCATCCTTGACGGACTACTGGCGCTGCCGTAGCTCTGTCTTGTGCACCCTCGTCTTGCCTGCTGGCGCTGCCGCGGCTTTGGGAACCACCCTATCCTTCATCGTCGTCGGGACCTGCTGGCGTGGCCGCGGACCGTTTGTAACCACCACCTTCATCGGGACCTGCTGGCTCTGCCGCGGACCGTCGTCTTCCTTCATCCATCTCGGGACCTGCTGGCTCCGCCGCGGCCCGTTCATCTACACCACCGAGCTCGAGGATTGAGAGCTATTTCCATCTTTTTGGTAACAAGACTGTCCCGCTACCCTTTTCCCAAACAGAGTCCAGAATAGAGGGGACCCCTGAGTCCAGACCTCCTTGTACCATTCTACCGTACTTGAAGAATTGCCTATAAAGTATCGTTGAACTTTATCATTGTGTGGTGTCCGTCTGTGGGGGGGAAGTTACTTGTCTGTACGATTCACTGGAGACGGCTCTCCCCGGAGACCTCTCCCCTTATCCTCGGCCGACCCTCCCGGTCCGTCTAACATTGGTGGCCAGCGGCGCGATCCGAATCACCGCATAAACCGTACAGAGAGTAGCTCACCCCACGGCGAATCACGATGTCAACTAAAGACAGCGGATCAACGGAGAAATTCCAGATGGAGAAATTGGATGAGTACAGCCATCGTGAACTTAAACAGTTCTGTATCGAATTAGGTATCGCTACCACCGGACTAAATACCAAAGATGACTTTAAGCAGGCCCTAGAATCTTGGGCAGAAACCGGGGCTGCCGGAACCCCCGATCAGAACATCGCAGCACAAACCCCCATGGCCCCTGAAGAGCGAAGAACGGGTCTCTCGCCAGACGAGATCCAGGAACGAGAAAGAACCCGACTACACGAGCTGGAAATGGCCCGGCTCAAAATGGACGTTGAACTGAAGTTGGCCGAACAGAAAATCAACTTAGAGCACCTGCGTCTCCGAGAAGAAAGAGAGGAGAAACAGAGACAAAGGGAGCTCGAGGAAAAAAAACTGGCATATGAACATGAGCGGAAACTAGCTGAAATCGACCTACGCAAACAGAATAAAGAAGCAGGGGTGTCCGAGCAACCCCACACTCCAGGGGCAACAGAGAAGAAGGTACACATCCCCAAGGATGTCGTTCGAGAATACTTCCGAGAGGACGACATCCAGCAATGGTTTAAGGCCTATGAAATCGCTATGACTGCACACCGGATCGATAGAAGCGATTGGGGGGCCGGTCTGTGGGGGAGATTCCTCAATGAGGGCCGCGACGCCCTGCTGCAACTCCCGGACCACCAGATGACCTCCTATGACCATATGAAAGCTGCACTCCTCACCCGCTATGGCCTCACACCCGAGATGTACCGTCAGAGGTTCCGAGACTGCACCCGCATCCCGGGTACAACTTGGGTGGACTATGTCAATTACTTTAGCCGAGCCTTCGAGGGCTGGATCAAAGGAAGCAAGGTCACAACCTACGAACAACTGTTCAATCTTATGGTATGGGAGCATCTGTCGAACAATTGCTTCATTGAACTTCGCCAGCACCTCCTCGACAGCAAGTTAACGGATCCCCGGCAGCTCGCAGCCGAAGCTGACCGGTGGGAGATCACCAGAGTGGGTCGAAATGGGTCCTACGAACAGAACCGGAACAACAATGGTCAGCACCGTCCCCGAGGAGGAGGAGGCCAAGGACGCGGAAGAAGCAACGCTCCGGTCACCCCCACTACCAGCACCACCCCCCCGGCCAACCGGGGCAGCACCCCAGCGCGACCGGGATATCGAACCAATGGTACCTGCCATCGATGCCAACGAGTCGGACACTATGCAAACGACCCAAACTGCCCCCAGTACCAGAGCCCAAGACCCCGCCAAGTAGCCGCTGCTGCTCTGGGGGAGGAACAGATCTCAGAGGAACAAGAAGAATATGAACAGGAACACCAAGAATGGGAGCCAGCCGCCATGGCTCTCGCCTGCCTAGGGGGGAGAGACATGGTCCCGCGGGTCCCCCTACCCGCTAATACCCAGAAGTACAGCCAATGGGTGGGCATCAATGGACGCCGGGCTGAAGCCCTTCGTGACACTGGGGCCAGTGTAACAGCCGTCCGCTGTCACCTGGTGACCCCCGAACAATACTTACCAAACCTTCTCTGCCCTGTACGTTCAGCCGATAACTCAGAAAGTCTGTGTCGGATGGCCTGCGTCCCCTTCGAATGGGGAGGGGTCTCCGGCATGTTGAAGGTGACGGTCCGAGATGATGCCCCCGTAGACTGCCTCCTGGGTAATGACCTGGAAAGCTCTCCATGGGCAGCAGTCGAACGAAAAGAGCACCTGGGGATGTTGGGCGTCCCGGACTGGGCGTGCGTCACCACCCGGTCCATGACCGCCCGTGCCAACCCCCGCCCAGAGGAACCCGAATGGCCGGCGCCACCGCCTCCGGTCGCCCCCGCCGAAACCACCGACCGTGACGTCCCCCCCGAACCAGCTCAACCTCCAGACCTCGCTAACCCCGACCAGTGGCCTCAAGAGGGGGGGCCCACGCAAGAACAATTTCGCCAAGAACAAAAGACCTGTCCCTCCCTCGAGGGACTCCGCCAGCAAGCGCTAGCCCAAAGCGCAGGGGATACCTCCGGAACTCACTGGGTCTACTGGGACAATGATCTGCTGTACAGTGAGCAAAGAATCGCGGAGCTGGGGGCCAGCCGAGTCCTAGTGGTACCCCTCCGTTTTAGAGACTTTCTGCTAAACCTGGCCCACGATGTCCCCCTGGCAGGACACCTGGGTCAAGACAAAACCTATAGCCGCCTGGTGACCCACTTCTTCTGGCCCAAAATGAGGGACAATGTACACCAGCATTGCCGATCTTGCCCCACGTGCCAAGCCAGTGGAAAGAGCGGCCGCAAACTGAAAGCCCCCCTGCAACCTTTTCCCGTGGTCACCACCCCGTTCGAGAGGGTCGGAATCGATATCGTAGGGCCCCTGGACCCGCGCACAAAACAAGGCCATCGATTCATCCTGGTGCTAGTGGACCACGCCACCCGCTACCCGGAGGCTGTTCCCCTGCGGACTGTGACAGCCCCGGTAGTCGGCCGGGCGCTGATGGGGATCTTCTCCCGGGTGGGCTTCCCCCGGGAGGTCGTCAGTGACAGAGGCACAAACTTTATTTCGAAATATATGAAGTCTCTCTGGCAACAGTGCGGGGTTACCTACCGGTTCACGACCCCCTATCACCCTCAAGGAAACGGACTCGTTGAGCGGTTCAACCGCACGCTCAAAGGGATGATCGGGGGGTTGGAAGAGCCCCTCCGTCGCCAGTGGGATGTGCTGCTGCCGTGCCTCCTCTTCGCCTATCGAGAGGTTCCCCAGAAGTCCCTGGGCTTCAGCCCATTTGAACTGCTATATGGACACCCCGGGCGGGGACCGCTCAGCCTAGTCAAGGAAGGCTGGGAGATGCCCCCTCTAAAGAACCCACCAGATGTTTTCCGCTACCTCCTAACTCTCCGCAACCAGACCCGGCGATTCCGAGAACTAGCAAAAGCCCACCTAGAGGCCAGTCAAGAGGACATGAAAAGGTGGTATGACCGGAATGCCTCCTCCATCGAATTTGAACCTGGGCAACAGGTATGGGTGATGTCCCCCACCGAACCCTGCGCCCTACAAGACAAGTGGACAGGGCCCTTCAAAGTGGTCGAGCGCAAGGGTCCGGCTACCTATCTCATCGACTTGGAATCTTCCCGGAACCCCCTCCGGGTCCTCCACGCTAACAGACTGAAACCGCACTTTGTACGGACAGAACTCAGCCTCCTGATGGCCACAGACAATGGGGCTGAAGAGGACTCCGAGCCCCTCCCTGACCTTCTACAAACTCGGGAGAAAGACGGCTCCGTAGATGGGGTCCGACTCTCAGAGGCCCTCACCCGAGAGCAACGCCAGGAGTGCCGAGTTCTCCTGTCACAATTCGCCAGCCTGTTCTCCCTCACCCCAGGTGTCACTTCCTGGTGTACGCACGATGTGGACACGGGGGACAGCCCCCCTATCCGCCACCGGGCCTACCGCGTACCAGATCGGGTACGGGCCTGCATCCAGGAAGAAGTAGCCAAAATGCTCACGCTCGGGGTCATCGAGCCCTCAGACAGCCCCTGGGCCAGCCCTGTAGTACTGGTCCCCAAAGCAGCTGCCCCCGGCACCACACCAGAACTCCGGTTCTGCGTCGACTACCGGGGCTTGAATGCGGTCACCAGGACAGACGCACATCCCATCCCCCGGGCAGATGAACTAATCGACCGCATGGGAGCTGCCCGCTACCTCAGTATCTTCGACCTGACGGCGGGCTACTGGCAAATCGGCCTCACACCCCGGGCACAAGAACGTTCTGCCTTTTCCACTCCCGATGGCCATTACCATTTCACCGTCATGCCCTTTGGCATGAAGAATGCCCCAGCAACATTCCAACGGCTCGTCAATCAGGTCCTGGCGGGGCTCGAAGGATTCAGCGCCGCCTACCTAGACGACATCGCTGTATACAGCAACCATTGGTCCGAGCACCTCCACCACCTCCGAGCAGTGCTGCAAGCCCTTCAGCGAGCTGGCCTCACGATCAAGGCCAGCAAGTGTCAAATTGGGCAAGGGTCTGTAACCTACCTCGGGCACCAGGTGGGAAGCGGCCTGGTGGCCCCTCTGCAGCTAAAAATTGCCGCCATCCAGTCCTGGCAGCCCCCCATCACCCAGACCGAGGTACGAGCCTTCCTGGGCCTCACGGGCTATTACCGAAGGTTCGTGAAAGACTATGGTACTATCGTGAGGCCCCTCACAGAACTCACGTCAAAAAATCAGCCCCAGAAAGTCAACTGGACCCCAGAGTGTCAAGCTGCATTTGAACAATTGAAAGCCGCCATGTGCTCCGCCCCTGTGCTCCAGGCCCCCGACTACAGCCGGGAGTTCATCGTCCAGACGGATGCCTCCGACCATGGCATTGGGGCAGTCCTGTCTCAAGTGAACACCGAAGGCCGTGATCAACCGGTGGCCTTCATCAGCCGGCGACTCCTACCACGGGAACAACGCTGGAGCACCATAGAGAGGGAGGCCTTCGCGGTGGTGTGGGCCCTCAAGAAGCTCCGGCCCTACCTTTTTGGCACACCCTTTCGGGTACAGACCGACCACCGACCCCTGCAGTGGCTGATGCAGATGCGGGGGGAAAACCCGAAGTTACTACGCTGGTCCATCTCCCTACAAGGGATGGACTTCACAGTTGAACACCGGCCTGGGCCAGATCACGCCAACGCAGATGGCCTGTCCCGGTTCTTCCGCCTCGACGAGAAGAGTCCCCAAGAGGATGGGTAACTCTCCCCGCCTTCAGCTGGGGGGGACGCATGTTGGACAGGCCACATGAAGGGCCGCTCTCCCCCGCCCCAACCAGGCCCGAGCCCAGCCACGCAAGTACCACACACCACCATTGCACGTCCACCGTCCCCGCAGGGACCCCTACACTCGAACCTGTTGACCGCGTAGGCCGACCCACTACCGGCCTGCGCGCCCATCCTGGGCGCCATCTTGGACACTCCACCACGAGGCCGCCTGGCCCCCGATCGACCTCAACCCTGGGCCTGGCCAGGCCTCAGACATTCCGGCACCAACGTCCACCCAGGAGGTGAGCGGGCTACTTGGTCAGTCAATGGGAGCAAGAGGTGTCGATGGCTCTCCCCCGCCAAGTGCCGCTCGCCCATCGCCTCCCCGGGCGCTGGCTCCACCCCCCTGCTGGGTGTCGGGACTCCCTCATCCCGGACCTCCCGACCTCCAGGTGCGAGGGTCCGGACATCAAAGCACACCAGCCCTATAACTGGGGCAGCTCCAGAGCAGGACGGGAGTTGTATCTTGGAGTCGAGAGACGCAAAGAAGAACTCATCCTTGACGGACTACTGGCGCTGCCGTAGCTCTGTCTTGTGCACCCTCGTCTTGCCTGCTGGCGCTGCCGCGGCTTTGGGAACCACCCTATCCTTCATCGTCGTCGGGACCTGCTGGCGTGGCCGCGGACCGTTTGTAACCACCACCTTCATCGGGACCTGCTGGCTCTGCCGCGGACCGTCGTCTTCCTTCATCCATCTCGGGACCTGCTGGCTCCGCCGCGGCCCGTTCATCTACACCACCGAGCTCGAGGATTGAGAGCTATTTCCATCTTTTTGGTAACAAGACTGTCCCGCTACCCTTTTCCCAAACAGAGTCCAGAATAGAGGGGACCCCTGAGTCCAGACCTCCTTGTACCATTCTACCGTACTTGAAGAATTGCCTATAAAGTATCGTTGAACTTTATCATTGTGTGGTGTCCGTCTGTGGGGGGGAAGTTACTTGTCTGTACGATTCACTGGAGACGGCTCTCCCCGGAGACCTCTCCCCTTATCCTCGGCCGACCCTCCCGGTCCGTCTAACAACACCACACAGGTTTTATATAAAAAATAAGTAGACTTTATATAGAGTTACCACAAGACCATAAACAACAAAAATACACACTATGATTACTTTAAGATGGTAGATTTAAGCTTAGTGCAGTTCAGTTCTTAGATGCGACACTCTGCATCAATGTACCTTAAGTTGCGTGGCGCTACCAGGACAAGCAATGTCGCAGCGATGGGAAATGCGGCAAAGTCAGGTGTAAAGAAATAAATACGTGAAGATCTTCCAGATCCGGCGCACTTCTCGGGGATGCGAGAAACTCTCGGTCCGATGCGTGGGCTGCAGCGGCGACACCCTTACGATGCGACGACAACAGCTCCAGCGGCGACGCTCTTCTACACGATGCGTGAAGCTTCCGCTCAATGCGACAACTACAGTGACGGCAGCAGCTCTGACAGCGGCACGCTTGTCGGGGATGCGAGGTGCTCTTGGTTGATGTGGTGCAATGCGACAGTTCCAGCGGCGACCCCTCCTTTCTCCAGAGTTGCGACAGCAGGCACAGCGACGGCGACACGCTCCAATCTCGTTGCGAGATTCTTCTCCTGATGCGGTGCAGTGCGACAGCTCCAGCGGCGACACCCTCCTTCGGAGTTGCGACGGCAGCAGCTTCCTCTTCGTTGCGGCACGCTTCTCTCCGATGTGGTGTAGGCGACAGTTCCAGCGGCGACACCCTCCTTTCTCCAGAGTTGCGATGGCGACACGCTTCTTCTCGTTGAGTCGCGCTTCCAGCTCCTTGCGAAATGAAGTTCCTCAGAAGGCCCAAAACAGCAGCAGGAACTTCCAAAAGAACTCTGGGGAGCTGGGGGGTGAAGTCTGTTGTCCCTGAGACTTCAGCAGGAGGCAAGCTCTTTTCCAAGCCCTTGGAGATCCTTCACAAGTTGAAAGCAAAGTACACAAAGTTCCTTTCTCCTTCCTTTGGCAGTAAGGCAACCACTGCAGGCCAATCCCCCAAGCAGCACTTCAGCTTGGGAATAGTCTCTCTTCAGTTTCTTCAGGTTCCTCTCCTCAGTAAATGTTTCTTCTTGTAGTCCAAAACTGATCTAATTTCTTGGGAGCAGGGTCCCAATACTTATACCCCAAAATCCTTTGTTCTCTGAGGGGAGAGGGGCCTTTGCCCAGTCCAACCCAGTTCTGAAGCACTCTGTTTACCAGACTTTTCCTTTCCTTTCACAGTACAGGGCATGCACATCAGACTCCCCACAGGAGGTGGAGCCAGCATTGTGGAAGGCAAGTACAGTCCTGGAGCACTTTGTTTACAGGACTCCTTCTCTTCTTTCAGTGTGCAGGGCAGAGACATCAGCCGCTCCCCAGGGGGTGGAGCCAGCATTGTGGAAGGCAGGCACAGCACTATTCAGAGTTCCGGTGCACTCCTCCCTCCCATCTAGATGCAGATCTCTCTATTCACCACTGGGTGACTCAGCCTGTGTCCTGGAATTCCCCAGCCCTGTCACTCACAGAAACCAGACATGGAATACACATCCTATCACAGGCAGGTTTGAATGGTTAGACAAGCAACGACCTACTTTCTAAAAGTGGTATTTGCAAACACAGAATATTAAAATAAACTTCACTAAAAGATGTATTTTATTATTCTGAGTTTAGGCATACTAAACTCGAATTTCTGCCATGTTCTCTGAGCCTGTTAGGATTATAAAATGTAATAACTCTAACAGCCCATTCTGGCCTATGGAGAACAGGAAGCCTTGCAATAGTGAAAAACAAAATTGGCTGTAATTCACTATTAGGACATACCACACACATCAGGGCTTGTCCTACCTTATACTTACAATGTACCCTGCCCTTGGGCCTACCATAGGGGTGACTAATATGAAGAAAAGGGAAGGTTTAGGGACTGGCAAGTGGGTGCACTTGCCCAGTCAGCAAGACAGTACCAGACTGCACGCAGGCTCTGCAATGGCAGACCGTAGACACATTTTACAAGGCTGCTTCTGTGGGTGGCACAACCAGTGCTGCAGGCCCACCAGCAGTATTTGGATTACACGCCCTGATACACTCAGTGCACTAGACTAGGGTCTGACAAGTAAACCAAAGTAGCCAAACATGGAATCACTAATCCATACATCAATTTACAATAGGGAGTACTTGCACTGTGGCACTGGATAGTAGTGGCACAGTGCGCAAAGCATCTAACACAGCAAAAACACATGAGGCAACAGCAAAAATGGAAGGGAGACCCACGCCAATGGTGCCAGGTCTAACACCACCTTTCCAGGAGAAAAATACCGGACGTTTGTTGTTGTTTTAAGAGTCTGCAAAGGCCCGGACATTATATGAATTAGGAGATTTTACAAAATTGTATGCATTCATTTGTAACTGACTTTTCTTCCTTTATTTACTTTAATCGTTAGTAAGGGATCGTTAAAGCTGCTCTAGAACACATTTAAAAGTACTTTCAATTTATATTTACTGTTTGAAGTATGTAGAGTATAAGAGCAAAAAATACTAGCTTTAAGTGATTTTTCTTATTTTTTGTACCAGTTGAGACATTAAAATACCAGCGTTGCCGGCAGAAAATCAGCCAGGTGACAACCCTAGTGGAGGGTCCAGCAGAGGATGTTCAATTGAATGTCAACAAAAGTCGCTGAGGGCAATTTGGTGGTTTCATTCCATAATGCCCTTCTCTAATCAGGCCCATTATTAGTTTAAGAGATCTAGATTGTGATGGCTGTGTTGTTACATCAGTGCTTCAATCCCTCTCCAGCCTCTAGTAATGAGCATCAACTTCTTGCTGTTGCTCTCCTTAGACAGTCAAATTTACAAAGGAATTGGACTGAAATTAACCGCTTGCTAGCTAACCCCTCTCTTGGTGCTCAGCCCTTTTTAGGTCTGGCCTGGCGGTGCACCTATTACCTGATCTTATAACAAATACTTTCAGAAGTGCTAATGACAGCGTGCTACAACTCGTACTCCTTGCATTACTGTGGACTGGTAGCAGTTTTAATCCCTTGGCGGATTTTTGTTCTCCCTGCTGAACGTCTCCCTCAGTTTAAACCTTACTAGATGGCAATTTCAATCTATCACGTAGAACCGCTTTGATCCCTGCAAAAATGACAGAGAAGTTTATTTTCAGAAATTTGCCATACAGAAATCAATTGGAACAGTCAAGATCAATTCATCAATACGAAAGAGTGCAAATCCCAGTTAAAGTACATAAATCAATCAAAGAACTTAGTAAAGGTCAGGTCAGCAAATCTCAAAGGACAAAATGGGAGAGAAAACCAGCATTGGTGCACCGCCAAGAAAGGGTCAGTAAGAAAAGACTCTCTCTACACTTGCAAAAGAATACTCTTTTATAGGGTTCGAAACAAAGGATTTCATATATTTACTAAGGTTGTACATGGCTTCCATTAACTAAACCAATCAGAATAAAGTAGAGTGAAACAGTTGCAAATTAATACATTGGGAAAATCTCTAGTAATTCTACAACATGAAGTGTCTCACAGCCGCCACCAGTGCGGGAACAAATATGGTGACACCATGTGCTCTTCTGCAATGACAACTAGGTGCAACCTTGAATTAATACACATTTCATCATAACAGCTTGTGAAAGTAGCTGTCCCTGCCAATGAAACACATTCAAACTTTATTCTACCAAGACATAAAAATATGTCAAGTTTATCCACGTTGTGCAGTGTTATTTAACAAACAAGATACCGTTTTAGGCTTAAAAATCTCAATGTTAGCAAGATCACAAGGTTTCATTAGTGCAAAGCATTCCTTTTCAGAAAACAGACGTACCAGTAACGGGAGGGACTTTGGCTCCAACCACTTGCTGGTGGACAGAAGTACATGTCTTGATTGGCAAGACGTTGTGTGCTTCCACAGAAACAGTTCCGTCCCTCCACTTAGCTCTGATTATTTAGTGTTTTTTATCCAGGTGCCTGAGCCAGCAGAAGTATGGCTGCTTAATGAAGGCACACTAAAACACAAAGTATCAAGCTTACAATTGGATGGAATTGACCTTTCTGTGGTAAATAAATAAATAATACCCTATTTTTGAATGTATAAATGAATAACAGATAGCTCAATAAATAAGAGTCAAGATTCGAGGTAGTAGGAGTTTCGCAGGTTTATTACAGCATAAAGGACAGGAACAGGACAACCTGCATAGGAATAGGATGGCAGGGCCCAGCAGCTGCCGGGGCTGGATCTGGGATGAGCGCGCTAGCATTTAATAACAATACACAAGCATATATAGTAAAACAGTTGCATTATAGTACATATGATAGGCGGAGCAGTGGGTGGAGCAATAGGCGTGACGCGTAGCAGTCGCGAAAGATAAGGGTGAAAGTGGGTGTAACAGGGCGTATACATAGACATGTGATGCAAACGTAACAGAATATGTCATGAATGGGGCGGAAACATGGAGGGGGCTACCTAAGGAGCCGGGACCTCTAACCTGATGGTGCGCGCAAGCTGGCAATGACGTATCACTAGGAGAAACTGGGGGCTATGAACTCTGTGCTAGGAGCAGAGACTGAAGTCTGGAGAGTCAGGGCGACATGTACCTAAGCAGTATCTAGTATCTGATGTTTAGAGAACATGTTGATATAAACTAGAAGTCAAGAGGGGAAAGGCTAACTTGATTCTAGACTGGACCATGCATTATTCTACATGTAGTGCGTGATGAAGAATATTAAATGACCATTAAATGCAGTATTTCTCTTACATGGAGCCGGAAAGGCTAGACAATGACGGAAACTATTGATGCAGTTCAGTAGCTTAGGAATGCAGAGAAGGAGGACTGAACTGATAACTGGAATCATAACATTATCTTGGCAGACTCAGAGGCAGAGCCAGGCTGAACCGGGCACTGCGAGGCAGGAAGTAAGTGAAGGGTCGAGGATACAGGTGGGGGCTGTATCGCTCCTCAGCGAGGTTTCAGGAGACAGGAGCTGAATCTGGTGTCCAGGCCCTTTTGAGGCCTAGAAACGGGGACTTTACAATGAAATAACGTGCACACTGAGAGACGTGGCAACGTAGCTTTACATAGACCTGATATTCGTAGTATTCACGAGAACTGGAAACTGGCATACTAGAGGTGGACACAACTATAATTGCGTCTTGAATCGAACATAGGGAATACATATGCATATTAATCATGCACACATAACATATGATGGATGACACGTAGGGACACAGAACATGGCAGAATTTACTTTTCCACATTCCCTCCTTGTCACTACGTTTCCATCAGGAAACATCAATATTCATGATACCATCTATCATTTCATACAGTATCATTTGCTCGTCTCGAATTATCCTGGAACGGGATTTAGAACTGGGCTTGGGATTAGGAATACAAGAGGTAGCACAAATGCCGCAAATCGCAGGGCCACATTGTATACAGAGACAGCAGCTGAATATGATCGCTACTGCAATACCTAGGAAGGACAATATTTTCCATCCCCATGCGGAAATTATATTCCAGAACCAACCGGACCATGTCCAGGTGCCTGGATCTTGGTGTATCAGATGGGCAATTTTATGGAGTCTGGTTATAGCTGAATAAACAGACGGCGCGTTATTTGGAATGAAAATGCAGCAACTAGATCCGATGACTCTACAGGCCCCGCCCCTATCGGCCAGTATGACGTCAAGGACGAGACGATTCTGTAAAACGACAAATCTCATAGCAGATTGCTCTTCGGTTAAGTTACCTAGAGCAGAGGCAGTCTCATTTACTACAGCTTCGAGGGTTCTTGTTAACCTACGGATCAGTTTACTATTCTGGATAGGTCCTATAAAGAAAAAGAAACCTCTATTGAAATCTGTATATTGTTCTAGAGCAGTTTCAGTATAATCGACAATTGGGGACTCCCTTCTATGTCTAATGTGTACTAGATGTGTGTTTCTGTGATAATCAGGTGGGGCTAGGAAAACAGGTGGCAGTAGGAAGGCAATGTAACAGGTTCCCTCCCAATCGAGGGGCAGACGAACATATGCAGTTTGACCACAAATAAAATAAGAATGACGTGAAGCTTTGAAAATGGATTTCCCACTGTCACTATACTTGACAATAATAGTACAATCACTATGTCCTACATGTACAGAACCATAATTTCGGACACATAATTCGCCTTTGACTGGTAATACTGAAATAGCAGGTAAGTCTGGGGTAGTATCAGACTGAACATTCAGGACCATGAAATTCGAAGAATAATTACCTAAATTATACACTTCATTTTCTAGGTCTAACCCTGTTCTGTGGGGGAGACCTTGCCTGTCTGGAAAACATGTACTGTTAAGAAAAGACATATCTGTTGAGGATGACGTTAACGTGGACCATGCTCCACACGAACCATTATGTGAAAATGGATAAGGAAAAAGTGGCAGAACTCCCTTCGGTGTCTGGAAAGGGGGGAGTCGACCACACACCCAACAATTAGTGGCATTGCTGGTCTGGTGTGAGTAATGTAACATGCGGATAAAGGAATTATTTCGCATAGCGAGGCGGTAAGAGAGTTCATGGGGAGGTAGGTCACTAAACATGTGCTCTACAGTAGCATTAGAAGACATATTTACATGAGGAACTGGAAGATACAGGTAAAATGCATAACTGGTGCAGGAAATCATAATGCTGAGAAATAATATGAAACTTAGAAAAACGATACATCGGATTGAGTTTTGACTGACTCTCTCACTATGGGGGTCTATTTTATACATGTCAGAAACAGTCTAACCGTTTCACCTAGGGGAGGACTTAGACAATCAAACTGACTGACTTATTTTACTAGACCGGAGTTTTAACTTATACTCCTGTTGCGGAGTTTTCTCTAACAGGGGGGGTGTAGTAACATTGTCTTTTGCGGGACAGTCCTTAAAAATGGTGCTTTGGCAATCCTTCAAATCCTGGGAAATGTTCTTTAAGACGGGTTTCAGTCCATAAAACCTTTTTATATGAGAAAGGTGCACCCAGCCTTTGCGACCTTCCAACTTCACGGCTGTACGGGTGGTGAGGAGGACCTGTCGGGGCTCTTTCCAGCGAGGCTCCAGCGGACTTGATCTGTCAAAATTCCTCACCAACACCATGGATCCTGGAACGATTTCATGCGGTGCCACCTCGGTATTGTCTGGAAATGTGGCGGCAACCTGTGAACGACATGAGTTGAGGGCAGACATCAAGGAAGCTAGGTAATCTGTCAGCATATTACTTGAAACATCGGTAATACTTCGGGGTCTAGGAGTACCCCACATGTTAGGGGGGCGGCCGAAAACGACCTCATACGGGGACAGACCTGATCTGGAATGTGCGACCATGCGCATATAAAATAAAGCAACTGGTAGAGCTACCAGCCAGTCCACACCTTTTTCTTTGCATACTTTGGCGATACGGATTTTCAGAGTCTGATTATGTCTCTCTACGAGACCGGCTGCTTCAGGATGGCGTACACAATGAAACTTCCACTGGTACCCTAACAACAGGGAAACATGCTTCATCAACTCAGATGAGAATGGCTGGCCGTTGTCAGAATATACGACTCTAGGGAGTCCATAACGGGGGAAGAACTCACGAACCAACTGCTTGGCAGTGGTCGCGGCTGTGTAATCTGGGACTGGATATGCTTCTGTCCACCTGGACAAAGCGCATACAACTACAAGGACATACTTGAAACCTCGACATCGCTCCATCTGAATATAATCCATCTGGAGGACTTCAAAAGGGTGGTCAGGGGGCTGGAATCCACCTTGTTCCACCGGGACACTTTTACCTGGATTAAACTGACAACATATCATACAGGTACGGACTTTCTGCTTGGCTGCAGCTCGTAAATGCTTGTTGAACCAAATGTTCTGGATACTGTCTAACATAGCTTTTTCTCCTAAATGTGCTGGACTATGTGCGGTATTAATAATGACTTGAACCATAGAGTCGGGGAGAAACCATGTGGCTCTACCCTTCGTTAACCATCCTTGATCTGTCTGGACCCCTCCTTGTTCGGACCATTTCATGATTTCATCGGGAGTAGCGTGTAACTGGATGTCTATGACATCTTGAGTAGGGTCCTTAACTGTCATACATGTAGTCGGATCTGGAGTATGTGTCTGATTAACTGGAATGTCTGGAGTCTGTGCTGTAAGCTTGGCTGTGCGATCTGCTAGATCATTACCTTGGGAAATAATGTCAGTAACTTTCGTATGTGCTTTGCATTTCATGATAGCGATAGATGTCGGTAAGTGTATGGCATCTAACAGAGCTTGAATAAGGAGACCATGCTGAATCTTGGTTCCATGAGAAGTCATGAAACCTCTCTCCTGCCAGAGCACTCCGAAGTCGTGTACGACTCCAAATGCGTAGCGTGAATCTGTGTAAACATTAACTTTCAAGTTCTTGGCGTGTATGCAGGCTTGTGTCAGAGCAACTAGCTCTGCTGCTTGAGCGGACAGGGTGTCAATACGGTGTGTTTCAATAACTTCGGTGTCAGTAGTCACTGCATACGTGGCGACTAGTTCTCCTGTACTTGTTCTCATACATGAACCATCCACATAAAGTGTCAGGTCGGGTTCTAGTAATGGAATATCTGTCAGATCTTGTCTTGGCTTTGTCGTAATGTTAACTACTTCCACGCAATCATGTGTGGCAGAATTCGGAGTAACTGATGGTAACAGTGTAGCAGGGTTCAGGATGTTGCAGCGTCTGATTTCTATGTGTGGCTGGAACAGTGTCAATTCATAACCTGTTAAACGTGCAATTGTCAAGTGCTGAGTTTGTGTTCGGTTCAAAAGAACTTCCACGGAATGTGGAACTTATACTGTCAAGGTATGTCCTAATACTATGGAATCACTTTGTCTGATAGCTAGTGCTGTGGCTGCAACTGACTTGAGGCACGCAGGCAGAGCCTGGGCTACAGAATCTAATGTGCTCGAAAAATAAGCACATGGCTTGTATTGTCCTGCTTGATCTTGTGTGAGAACAGATAATGCTGTACCTTCGCGTTCAGTAACGAAAAGTGTAAAAGGCTTACTGTAGTTCGGTGTCGCTAGAACTGGAGCTTGGCATAAAGCTTTCTTTAACTCATTGAAACTAAGTGTATGTTCAGATGTCCAAGGGAGAACAGTCGATACGGCTGCCTCCTGTGTCGTTAACTGTATCAGTGGTTTGGCTAGAAATGCATACTGAGGAATCCATTGTCTGCAATAAGAAGTAAGGCCAATAAAAGCACGTACCTCCTTCTGGGTCTTGGGCTGAGGAAGACTCGCTATTAACTGGATACGGTCTGGTGTCAACTGCCTACCCCTCTTGGACAGTAAGTGTCCTAAGTATACCACTTGCTGGACACAGAATTGAAGCTTAGAAGGGGACACCTTGTGCCCCATCTCGGCTAGGAAATACAAGACTGTAAGGGATGCTTGCTCGCAAGCACGTTCAGAACGGGCTGTGATCAGTAGATCATCGACATACTGGAGCAGGGCAGTGTCAGTTGGCATGTGAATGTTGTCTAGTTGTCTTTTAAGTGCTTGACTGTAAATGCTAGGGCTTTCTGTGAAACCTTGAGGAGCTCGTGTGAATTTATAGCTCCTTCCATTTAAACAAAATCCGAAAAGGAACTGGCTGTCTGGATGAATGGGAACACTGAAAAACGCGTTCTTGAGGTCGATTACAGTAAAGAACGTGGCTTCGGAATCAATGGCTGTTAATAGGGAAGAGATGTCTGGGACAACTGGGTACTGAGGAATAATACACTTATTAAGCTCTCGTAGGTCAATCACTAATCGATATACTGGGGGTGCATTTGGATCAGTACGTTTTATGACTGGAATGATCGGAGAATTACATACATTGGAGTCAGTTTCTACAACCACTCCTTGAGCCATGAGCTCGTCAATAATTTTGGATAAGGCTGCTACAGCCTCAGGTGGCAATCTGTACTGTCTGATTCGTGGTAACACTACACCTGGCTTGAGAGTCACACGATAGGGTGTGATTTGCATATAACCAACATCAGTTGGACCTTGCGCCCATAAGTGCTGTGGAACATTAGACAGTCTTGAATCAAAATCTCGTAATACATAGTGACCCTTAAAGTCACGTAGGAACAATCGTATTCCCTCTGGGGAACAGCATATAACTGCACCTAACTCTTTCAGTGTCTTAATGCCTAATAGGTTTTCTGGACATGACTTAGTAAGTAACAGATCCGTAGTGCGGGACAATGGACCTACTTCTAGAGAAACTGGCTTTGAGATCTCATTTACGATAGGCTTTCCTGAAAATCCAAGGGAAACATTTCTTGAGCCTGAGAGCGGAGCCCCTGGAACTTCGGCGTGACTAATTGTGGTCCTACTTGCCCCTGTATCGATCAAAAACTTTCTGTCTTTCCCTAATACTTGACTATGAACATAGGGACCTTCTTGATCTACAGGTATCTCGATGAGAGGCAAGCCTACCTCCCTCTCTAGGCTGTTTCATGAATACTGTTGGTACTCTGGATACTCAGACTGTGCATACTGGTACATCTGCTGTGTGACATGCTGTGTTGCAGCGATAGGCTGCGGTGCTGTAACTGTCTGTGGTGCATTCTGTGACTGAGGAGTCTGTGAAACTTGTTCTTGTCTAGGCGGACGTGGTCTTTCTTTAGTCTTACCAGTAGCTATGTTGTGTTTCAGAACTGCACACTCATTTATAAAATGACCTGGCTGTTTACAATGATTGCAATTCCCTTTAACGGGAGCTGCAGGATGACTGGCTTGATTCGGACCCCTCTTCTGACTGTCTTGAGGAACAGATTGTGCAACTAGTACTTTCATTTTCGTGTCTTTCATACGTTTTCTTTCATGTTCTTGCTCTTCTCTGATCCTATTCTGGTGGTATTGGAGCATCTGCAACATCTGGGACGGGGTATTAGCTTGCCAGGTACTTTCGACTTTCAGAACTCGATTTTTAATTGGTGAACTTGAATTCTCGACTAATTTAGTAACAAAAAGGTGAGGGTATGACTCACTACTTGTCTTGAGGCCACTGTTGATGCTAAAACATTTCTCGAATCTAGAATAAAAATCACTAATATCTTCGTCTTGTTTCTGTTTACAGGCTGAGATTGCATCCCAGTCTTCCTTTTTAGTTGTTAATAATCTGGGTAAAACTTGAATCAATAATTCAGGTAATTCTTTACATTTATCTCCGAGACCGGTACCTGGTACTCGTATCTTATCTTCAGCTTCTAGGACTGCCCAATCGATCTTTTTCTCTCCCACCTCCCAGTCTTTTTCCTTGAGCTTTTCATACACCCCTGCGGGCAACAGAACCTTTAACATTTTAATTATATCTGGATACGTGTATTCTCCCATACGGAGCATGTCTTTTAATTCTCTATGGAACCCTGCTGGATCTTTATCATGACAGGGAATTAATTTCTTCATCTCCAGAAGTTCCATCTTTGTGATCGGAGTGTATACAAACACTCGCTGCATTTCGCCACCCGTTCCTCTAACTGGGTGGACTTCTCGTAACGGATTCTGTCTGTCTATGTAAAATGGTTTACTTTCTGGGGGTGAGACATGAACAAAATGCGGGTTCAGAAACGTTCTATATTTGTGGCGCTGTTCTAGAATGACACTAATTAAATCGGTACCTAGACCTCTCCATCTATACTGGAGTAACTCGTTCAGGATATCATGTAACGGACCTGGATCAGAATGTTGACCCTCATACAGAGTAATGAGGTGCTGAATCATATACATACCCACCAGTCGTTGCTCGGCTGGGGGCATTTTCAGAAACATTTGTGCCACTATTTCGTCTGGAAAAGTGGTAGAATCAGTAATCCATCGGACTGCTGATCGGGCTAGTTCTTGTTCATGCATGGTACTTAACTCACTGTAACCGATTCGTGATTTCAGAATGTGATCGGTAGCTTGAAATACTTGTTCTAGAGAACCTTGGTCTGGTACTGGATGATGGAATGTAGACTTGGGTTCTAGACGTAAATGGCGATCTGGAAATCTAGGTTGTCCTACATACGCTATTCTGGCGGAATTCTCGTCGTCTAACTCTTCAGTATCAGAGTTACTTTCTTTCTCGTTTACTTGTGCTGCTTTACGTTGTTCGTGTAACTTTATTATTTCTTTACGGATTTTCTTGTACATACTCTCCATAGCACTGATAGTCTTGTGCTTACCCTCGGCTATACTATTACTCCACTTCATCAGGGCTTTCATTTCGGCCTGATTTTTGGACGGGTAATCTTGTTCTCTTATTAGACAATTAATCAGAAACTTTAATATCATGAGCTGGGTCTCAGCTTTCCTTTGGGACATGACATCACTAATACTTTCTGGATCTTCCCCTGTACGGATGAAACGATATATTCTGTCTAGATCTTCCTTCATATCTGGTAGGGTGACTAGATACTCGGCCACATTTCTTACGCGTAATGAATATAAAACCATATCATCTTCGCCTGGGACTGGGTCATAGCAGCATTCGGCAAGGGATTTTCTTATTTCTGCAACAGACAGTCTGGGCGTACGTTGTGACGCTTGCATATGTAATTCGGCTGCCGTTAAACGCTTATGTGGCGGCGGGGTTCGAGGAGGACCTCCTCCTGCGGCCCCTAGACTAGAATCATCAACTGATGCTTTTCGTCCTGGCAGGGTGGGAAATTGGAATGCGGGCTGGACTTGTATGGCGGGCTGGACCGGGGGGACCGTAGCAGGTGCTGCAAAGGGTGCCCCGGTGTCTGGAGGAACGGGAAGTGCCTGATTTACAGGGACTGGTGGAGCGGGAACAGGATTTGCATATTCTGGGACTGTGTCGTCCAAATAGGACGAGATGAAAATATCAGCTGCGGTTGGTTTGTGACGTAACTTGATCGGAACTAGTGGTGGCGGAAAATTACTGGATGCCTCCGGGGTCGCTTTTGGCAAGCCCTCGGCAAGAAGAGGATACATACCCTTAATGAGGGCATTCCTCTGTCTGTCTGACTGTTCGGCTTTGACTTGTTCACCTATCTCGATTAGTTCTTTTTCTTGTGCTCGTTCCGAGGATTCTCTACTTAATTCTGACTTTCTGATTTCTTTTTCGGTTCTTTTATGAGCTTCTTTACGCCATAGCTCGATGGCATCTTTCTGTGATTGTCTGGCTTTCTTTTTTCCATAATGCCTCTTCTACTCGCATGATGCACTCGGCATCCCATGTACCCGATACGGGCCATCTATACTTTTCTTCTAACTGTTTTGTATACTCTACCCATAAATCTAGATATAATATGGCACTTATGCCATGCTTCTGATACATAAAATGACCTGGACTGTCCCTAGGCGGGACTGGAACTGCTTCCTCTAACAAACCCTTTCTAGTTTTTAACTGACGTAATTTTGAAAACAAGGGCATGACTGGACTGTAATCTAGACACAATACAATACACAATGAACACGATACTTATTCCCCATTCATACCACGACATTAAAATACATGAAAAACATTTAGAAATAACAGTTCGAACAGAATCCTACCTGGAATACGGAACACAGAATATATGACTTTATATGAATTTTCTCGAGAACAGAACTGACTGGAACAGAAACTAGATGCACTGCTGAAACAGTACGAAACTTACCGGTCTCATAAAGAGACACGTCAGGACCCGTATCCACCGAAGTGGACACTTCGTTTGTGTGTCTGGGTACCACCAACCCACGGACCAGAGTCAATTAGATTGACCCTGTCTAGATACTACCCCAGTAATGGTACTCACCGGGCAGCAAGAACGGAAGGCCTCGGACTGGACTGGACTGCTTCGACGACGGACAACGAACTTCGGACTTAAGTTACGGGTGGACCTCCGGATACCTCGGACCTTGGACTCTTGGCTTGGGCTCTGGTCGGGACTCGCCGCATTCCTCCACCGCCTCGTCTGGATGCTGGACCGCCTCCTCCGTCTCCTCCGTGGGCCTGAGGGATACTTGAAGCAGAAATATCTGCACGTGCACGGTATGGTTCCGTCACGGCTGCAGAGGGTCAGGGGGCCGGCGTGGCTTCACCGGCGCGTGGGGAAAGGGCAAGTCCCTATTCGGGCGCCATTATGTGGTAAATAAATAAATAATACCCTATTTTTGAATGTATAAATGAATAACAGATAGCTCAATAAATAAGAGTCAAGATTCGAGGTAGTAGGAGTTTCGCAGGTTTATTACAGCATAAAGGACAGGAACAGGACAACCTGCATAGGAATAGGATGGCAGGGCCCAGCAGCTGCCGGGGCTGGATCTGGGATGAGCGCGCTAGCATTTAATAACAATACACAAGCATATATAGTAAAACAGTTGCATTATAGTACATATGATAGGCGGAGCAGTGGGTGGAGCAATAGGCGTGACGCGTAGCAGTCGCGAAAGATAAGGGTGAAAGTGGGTGTAACAGGGCGTATACATAGACATGTGATGCAAACGTAACAGAATATGTCATGAATGGGGCGGAAACATGGAGGGGGCTACCTAAGGAGCCGGGACCTCTAACCTGATGGTGCGCGCAAGCTGGCAATGACGTATCACTAGGAGAAACTGGGGGCTATGAACTCTGTGCTAGGAGCAGAGACTGAAGTCTGGAGAGTCAGGGCGACATGTACCTAAGCAGTATCTAGTATCTGATGTTTAGAGAACATGTTGATATAAACTAGAAGTCAAGAGGGGAAAGGCTAACTTGATTCTAGACTGGACCATGCATTATTCTACATGTAGTGCGTGATGAAGAATATTAAATGACCATTAAATGCTGTATTTCTCTTACATGGAGCCGGAAAGGCTAGACAATGACGGAAACTATTGATGCAGTTCAGTAGCTTAGGAATGCAGAGAAGGAGGACTGAACTGATAACTGGAATCATAACATTATCTTGGCAGACTCAGAGGCAGAGCCAGGCTGAACCGGGCACTGCGAGGCAGGAAGTAAGTGAAGGGTCGAGGATACAGGTGGGGGCTGTATCGCTCCTCAGCGAGGTTTCAGGAGACAGGAGCTGAATCTGGTGTCCAGGCCCTTTTGAGGCCTAGAAACGGGGACTTTACAATGAAATAACGTGCACACTGAGAGACGTGGCAACGTAGCTTTACATAGACCTGATATTCGTAGTATTCACGAGAACTGGAAACTGGCATACTAGAGGTGGACACAACTATAATTGCGTCTTGAATCGAACATAGGGAATACATATGCATATTAATCATGCACACATAACATATGATGGATGACACGTAGGGACACAGAACATGGCAGAATTTACTTTTCCACATTTCGAGGGAGACACAGTCTTTTTTATTTTTTATTTTATCTTTTTATTGAACCAGAAAACAGGCTTCAGATACAAGCGAATCCCAGTATACATATACAAGTTATGTTGAGTACACACTCATCATTAGTCATTGCAATGTAGTGCACAGGTACATTTAACGCAGTTCTGGACACAGACCGATTGGGTATGTCACTCACCCTTCACAGGAAAGCCCACAGGGAGACACAGTCTTGGCTCTGTACTGCTGTTAAAGTGTCTTAGATAAGTAGATAATTTACAGTATTTCTTTTTGTATTGCAGCAGCACATATGGGAGGAGGGTAGTTCTGAAGAATGTTCTGTTGTTTTCCATTTCCAGCACCCTACCTTTCCCTCTCCATCATTAACTTTAGACTTCAGAGTTGAGTTGTGCACTTGTGAGTAGTATGGGATATCAACTTATCTACATGGATATACAGGTCTGGCTTGACATAGCTGTCAGCCGACTTTATGTGATCAACGAAAAAAGACCTTTCAATGTACTACTGAGTGATAGGCGATAGGAGATTGCCGATTGCCGATAGCCGATTGCAGCGCGCAGGAAGACACCAAAGACACTAACTGTGAACCACGGCTTCTCCGCTGAACACCGCTGCCTCTCTCTTTACGGGGGCTAACATCCAGCCGTGGACTGCGTGCAGCGTGCAGCCGGGCAGCCAAGTCAATCCGGGCTGAGTGTGTTGAGTCTCGGCCCCCCACAGTGCTCTGGTCGGCCCATTTCATCTTGTCGGCGGCTGCCAAGTGATTTCCTGTTTTGGACGAGAGAGCGTTGCGGTCAGTGATGTGGCGTGCTGTCGCGGAGTTGCTCCCGCTGATCCCTCCGGAGGCCACGAGAGCGAGTGAGTCAACGCGGTATTACCGGGGGTGTTGCTAATCCCTCAGGGGCCGTGACCACGACCGCGGGGGGTGATTCACGCCCGCGTTTCTGCCCGTATCCTTGGAGAGGTGCTTAGAGGTTCTATAGTCAATTGCGGGAATCTCGCTGTTTGGTGCCGCCGCTCTGTGAATGAGCGTGTGGCAGGAGTGACAAGCAGGTTACCCCTGCTCCTACTGATACCTTCCAAGGGTCCAATTCAGCCGCCTCACCTGCCCGCCCGCCCAGCCCATACTGGGGGCCCCCCCTTTACTTGCAAGTTCTTACTGGAGGCTGGAGGCAAGGAGCTGTAAGAAGCTGCACCATTGACTCCGCGCCCTTCTGATACAGCATACTTTACCCCACAGCGCAGCGCAGGGGGCTTTATTGGTGCTTTATCAGTGGAAAGAGGTGTAAAGGTGAGCACAGCAGGCGAGTGTGTCCGCTCATATTACAAATATTACAAATATATCAATTATGAATCAACTACTATTGCACCCGGGGACAGAGCAAGAGCAGAACTGATTGGGAACACAAATAGGAGAGAAGCTGTTGGGAGTTGTGCTGAGCGGTGCTGTAAGTGACGCTCAGTGACACTTCTGGGTCGCTGGGAGAAAAAAGCCCCTAGAATTTGTACCGGCATGAGACCCAGCATCAGACCCAGCCGCTTTGTGTCTTGCTCTGACTTTCTCCAGTGGCATAATTTTCTGGATGTCTTTGATTGTCTGCTGGCCGACAGCTACAGTTACAGCAGCAGCATCAGGTGTTTGGTGCTGCAGGGGGACATTTTACGAGCACTCAAGTGGAGGTGGTGGTGGTGGGTGAAAGGCGAACGTTTCTATCTTGTGCGTGAGATGAGTTTTAGAAAATTACTCTCGTCTCCTAGCTTACAAGGAAATTGAGGGGACCATTTAGTGGAACCAGAAATCTACAGCACCTTTGCCGCTTCTGCTGGTGAAGGACTTTGGATATCTTAATCACTCTCGCTGAACGGTGCTTGATACTTTGGAGGACTTGCTGATCTTGCCTGATATTGCTGTGTGTTGCAATGGGCCGGGGCTGCGAGACCCAGGGTATACTGCGCCTTAGCAACTCAGCGCACCTGGTGTCTCTTCCCGCCCCCTGCTCTCTCAGGCTATATACGGCTCGCGGCCCCCGCTACGCGGGAGCCGCTCGCAGCCGTTTCTGCTGGTGTAGGACTTTGGATACCTTAATCACTCCCGCTGAACGGTGCTTGATACTTTGGAGGACTTGCTGATCTTGCCTGATACTGCTGTGTGTTGCAAGGGGCCGGGACTGCGAGACCCGGGGTATACTGCGCCTTAGCAACTCAGCGCACCTGATGTCTCTTCCCGCCCTCTGCTCTCTCAGGCTATATACGGCTCGCGGCCCCCGCTACGCGGGAGCCGCTCGCAGCCGTTTCTGCTGGTGAAGGACTTTGGATACCTTAATCACTCTCGCTGAACGGTGCTTGATATTTTGGAGGACTTGATGATCTTGCCTGATACTGCTCTGTGTTGCTAGGGGCCGGGACTGCGAGACCCTGGGTACACTGCGCCTAGCAACTCAGCGCACCTGGTGTCTCTTCCCGCCCCCTGCTACTCCTATATGATTACGCCCACCACTGCGAACGCGGGACGCGCCCGGGCGGGCGCCGGGCTAAGCCCGGGCAAAGGGCGGGCCCTCTGAGGCTGGAGACGGCTGGGCTGGGGTACCCCCCTTTGGTATCAATTATTGCATGTAAACTATTGGGTGATAATAATACTGTACTGTGGTTCATGTGCACTAAGGTGGTTTTTTGAGCTAGTTGTGCTTTGTAATCCCACCTATATTAGGGAATACCCAATAGGTGTAAAGTCGCTATTTTTCTCTCAACTGTTCTTTGACGTCATTGGTCTCGGCACCTCTTTCTAGTGACTTAACTTTTGAAATGACGGCCAAAAAGTTAAGATCTGGTTGGTTATTGGTGGGAAAGTCTTGTTCTAAGACTAAATCAAATCCCCTACGAAATAAGGAGGCCTCTGTCATGCAGTTAAAGGGAAAATGTCAATTGTATAGTTTATGGGAACGAGGTAAGGATAAGGTCCAGACTGGTGATCTAATGTCAGCAGATACCAAGGAAAAAAGTAAAGAAGAAGGTAGAAGCTCAATGAGAGGGAATATTAATCAAGATATTCCTATTACTTTGGTAAATTTAATAGAGGTTGATGTTCCTTCCTCTGTTGAGGAGGATGGGCCCCTCGACCCTTTTAAGGCACTGTTGCCTCTAAAACAAGTACCCATGGAAACATGCTTACATGGTATGGGGCCATTTCCTGGTCTTTCCCCTAAAATAGTTGAGGTGCTTGTGCACAATTCCTCCCCCCCTCAAAACGAAGTTTTGAAAAATTCCCCTGGACCGTCCAATCCTGTAGTTGATTGTGGTAATGACTTTACTCTCCCGGATATAGATATTGAGCTTTGTAAGAGATATATTACCTATGATTCAAGTAAGGTATTAGATCTAGAAACTACTCCAGTAGCCCCGGTTTCGAAAGGGCTTCAACTATATAGTAGTACCCCGTCTAATAAATCTCAATTTTCTATGTCTGTCTAATATCTCTACTAGTCCTGATCCTAATGTCTCTGATACTCATGCTAACCATTCTATTAGGCATGATAAACCCTTGTCTGAATCCTTGATCTCCTTAGAACATCTGCTTTCCTCTATTTTACATTTACTGGAAAAATTTGTTGGTGGCTCAGACAGTGTGCTAGAAACTTTAACACAAATACTTAATGTATTATTGACAACTAAACTAGGGTTTAAATCTAGCGCTCATCATGATTTATTTCCAGTAGACGTACAAATATTGAAAGACAAGTTGGTAGAGAATAAGCTTGAGAGTATTCCTCAAGACTCAGGATTAGTTCAAGTAGGACAAAATGAGAATTCCCTTGTCACGGATAGGAAGAAACCAGTACTTACTTTGGAGAATCCCCAGGCAAACACATTTAAAACAACTGTAACCAATTGTGTTGTTGAGCTTAATCAAGAAATTGAAATTTTGACGGGCTCTGAAAAAATTATAGACAAGGAGCTATTCCCTATATTTAAACCTCTGATAAAAGAAGAGAAAGAGGGTACTCTGGATACTTCATATGAGGGAAAAAAGGGGAAAAAAAGGAAAAGCAAAAAGTTTAGAGAAAAAAAGAGGAAACCCAATCGTAGATTTGCAAAAAAAAGACAGAGGAAAATTAATTTTGATGAATATCTAGATACCTCCATAGGGGAAAATCTCCTTACAGGGGAAAATCTACTCCAAGACTCTTTGCCCAATGTATCCATAGATATCATCGGGCAAATCAAGTAAGATCCAGAACTTATGATCTCTGTATCAGGGGAGCCATCTAATAGTATTCGTCGAGTCGAACAAATAAAATCTGTTAGTCCATCTTTAATAGCTCTTAATCCTCTAGCTAAACCATTTCCCGCTATGATTGAATGTGAGAAGGCTACTAAGCGACAGAATGCTGTTCTTGAAAGGGAAAATACAGATACTTTGCAGCTAAATACAGTTTTAGAAAAGGAAAGTATAGACACCCTTTATCTTGATTTTGTTCCATTGTTTAATTTTGATGTCATATTAAATAGATCTTCGCTCCTCAAATGTTTTTGGGAGATTGAAAGTTTGAAACTTATTCAAACCAATGACATAGATGTAGTCTCCATTGTGAAACTAGAGGTTGGGAATCTAGCGAGGGTTAAATTTTACTCTAGACTTGTTGTAAACCATATTTTACATTGGTTTGAAGGTCTACAAAGTAGGGGGATTGATGTCACACCTTATCTAGTGGCTTCTCGAAATAGAGATCTCGTACATAAGTCTCTACTCCTGGAGGCACCTAGGAGTAGTATAGAAATGCCTGCTGTAACGGACGAAGTAAAAATCTGTATTTCAGAAAATGTAAGGTATGTAACATGCATAAAACCCCCTCCCTGTCAATTGAGTGCAACAGAAGAGAGCTATAAATGTAATTGGTTACCTGGTGTCTTGTCTAGTAAAACCATGAATAAACCCAAATCATTTTCTCATCTTTAGCACTGACTTAAAAATAATATCTTGGAATGCGGCCGGTATAAAAAATAGTCCAGAAAAACTACATTACCTGGACACACTAGAAGCCAACATGATTTGTCTCCAAGAGACTTGGTGTGACGTGAAATTTTTAGCGTGTAAGGACTACTTCTCGCTGGATGGTAGAGCCACTCCCTCTAGGAGAGGCCATGCAAAGGGCGCAGTGGCTTGTTTGCTGTCCAATAAGATACAATGGAACTTTACTCACTATTTAGATCACAGTAACCTCTTCCAAGCAATAACTTTATATAATTTTGTTAATGACAACCCATGTAAATTGACTATAGTGATAAATGTTTATATTCCTCCAGAAACATGTTATAATGCTTGCCTAAAGAAGGTTTTCTCCTATATAAAGAACGTACTTGATTCTGAACCCTCTTACCACATAATTTTACTTGGGGATTTTAATTGTAAAATTTCTAATTGTAGTTTGGAGCTCTTTGGAAATACACTTAAGGAATAATCTTTACAGATACCCCAAGCCCTCTTTCCGGGCAATATAAAAACTAATAAGAGAGGGAAATTACTCTTGGAGGATCTGTTAGAAGTAGATGGTATCATAGTTAACGGAAGAATGTCCTCTGATACCCCGGCAAACTTCACTCACAAGTCCAATAATAGCGAATCCATTCTTGATTATGTGGTAGTGGGAAGTTCTTCTTTTTCCCTCTTGAAAGACCTTGTGGTCTCTGATACTGTATTTAGTGATCATAAGGTTCTCACCATTACAGTAAATTAGAACCAACCATTAACGGATCGGTGGTCTTTAAACAGTGAACTAGTACGTTTTGGAGATAAATCTGGAAGATGTTATTGGAATTTTAGGGCCATCAAGGGGTTGGCGAGCATCTTAGAGGATACTGTGGAGAATTTGATCTATTGGAAGGACTCTGAACTTATGCGCTTTGCTGAGTTTATGACCAGAGTAACTTCTATTGCAAAAAAATCAGATACCATAAGCAATATTCAAGTAATTCCCAGTTGTCTTCGGCATCTTAATATCGAAATAAATAAACTAGTAAGGGAACAATATTTGATCTATTCCCCTGAAAGAGATCACAGAATAGTTCTATTAAGAAGAAAGAGGAGCAGGGTGAAGGCCAAATTGAAACGCGAGAGTGAAGACTCTTTATGGGTTAAATTACGGGAAGCAGTATTTAAGGGGCTAGCTAGGACATTTTGGTCACTTATTGGGGAAGGCTGTGGACTAAGATCTAGACCACTACCAATCCCAATTGAAGAGCAAACTTGGGTTGGGTATATTGAGAACTTATATGCCAGCAATGGACTGGTGCCTGAATTTGGTATAATGTATGTGGATAGCTCCCAATATGGACCGCCAACCGAAAAGGATATTAAACTGGCTATTAAGTGCCTGCGTTCCTCCGGAGCAATGGGTCCGGATGAGCTTCCCATCTCTGTTATAAAACAAAATAGTGAGATGTGGAGCAAAATTCTCTTCCCGGTTTTTAACTTATGTTTTTCCCGTAAATTGGTTCTCCCCTCCTGGAGGGGGAGCATATTGGTCCCCCTACACAAGAAGGGAAAACGGGATGCTCCAAACAATTACCGTCAAATTGCCCTTTTGGAAGCCATAGGTAAGGTTTTTGCAAAATGTTTGCTTAAATTGATTAATGATTGGGTAGTTAAGGAGGAAATTCTACCCCTTGAGCAAACGGGTTTTAGGCAAAGGCATGGCACCATGGACAATTTGACGGCATTACAGATCATAAGCGAAAAATATATCAAGGTCAGAGGAGGGAGAGTCTATGGAGCTTTTATAGACTTCTCCACAGCTTTTGACAAAGTAGATCGTTCTTTGCTGTGGAGGAAGTTATCGGCCCTTGGTATGCCGTCTACTCTTTTGGAGCTAGTCCAGGCTCTCTACTCTGACACTTGGTGTAGAATTTTGCTAGGTGGGGAAAGAGGTCTGTCCCAAGTAATTTCTTCTGCTAACAGGTTAAAACAAGGTTGTTTGTTAGCCCCTTATTATTTTCCCTCTATATATCCGATCTCCCTCATGTCTTGCCTATAAGTGAAGGAATTGCACCTACCCTGGGGGGCACATCAATTGTTTGTCTGTTGTATGCAGACGATATTTTAATCCTGGATTTAACACCAAAAGGATTAAATAATCGTCTTCAGGCACTTTACGAATATGCAGAGGCACATTATTTGAAGATAAATGTGTCAAAAAGTAAAGTAATGTGTATGACAGGAAGGAAAAAGATAAAATATGTGAGCTTTCCTTGGTCCGTAGGTGGGCAAAGATTAGAAGTGGTAAAATCTTATGTCTTCCTCGGAAAAACTATTGTTAGTAATCTAAGTGAAAAGGCTCACATAGCAAATAACACCCGGAAAGCAATTGTCCAAGGCAAAAGTTTATTCTCCCTTTATAACTCTACAGGAAAAAGACACTTCGCTATTTTGTTAGAGGTTTATCGCGCTAAAATCCCAGCATCGTTGTTATATGGTGTTGAACTACTTGATATAAGGAATTGGGGTTTCTTAAATGCCACGGAAGGTAACATTCTGCGGTATTTAACCACAGTTAATACATCATGCTCTATAGCCGCCTTCAGGTTGGAATTCGGACTGCGTAGTAGCTGGGTCCAGGGCTTAGCAGGGATAGTGCGCTGGGTCTTTAACCTTGCAAGGGGAGAACCTGGTACATTAAGACACCTTATTCAAAAAGAACTGTTGGGAACTTTTAAAGAGCATTCCTTAATTGTAAACATTTTTAGAACTGCAGTTGATTTGTTACAACTTGATGAATCAGTTCTATTTACTCTATCTGCACATCAACTGAAATCCACCTTGAAGCTGGCATCTTGGAAGGTAAGCTTCAAGATGGATAAGGAAGCTCGTATTATGAAGAAAGGTGTATCTAAAATCATTGATACCTGCCTAATAAAGAAAGCGCAACCATATGTGACTTGGAATCTTTCCCATGGTGTACGCAGATTTCTATTTTTATTAAGGCAGGATCTACTTCCCTTGAATAAATTATTGTCCAGATGGTACGGCTCCTCAGCTATCTGTAATTTTTGTAATGGTTCTACTCAGGATATTACCCATGTGCTCTTTGTATGTCCAGCTTTAATCTCATATAGGCGTAAATGGTTGAGACCAATTTGTCTTAAATTAAGTATTCTTTCAGCCTCTGTATTGTTAGACTCTATTTACAATCCTCCTAATGAAATGTTCTGTTATAAAAATTTTAACTTTTTTAAATGCTTTCTAGAAATATATTAAAGGGTTTTGTATGTTTATTTTCACTCAAAATTGTATCTGTGATTGTAATGAAAATGTATTTGCTTCTGTCAGCTTTTTATGTGGATCTCATTCGAGTTCCAAATTCATAAATAAATAAACTTGAAACTTGAGTGATGTGTTAGGCTCCACTCATGTCTTGTTTCCCATGAGTACAGGATTTGATTGGGATGAGGTTGTATGCTTCCTCTGACCAGAGTGCTTGCATTGCACATTTTGACTTGTGGCAAAGCTTATACGCAGTACAGTAGGACTGAGCTGGTTATGGTGGCAAACCAATGATTTTGACTATCGGCCTAATCTCTTCAATAAGAAATGTTACAATAAAGACATGCTGCATTTTTTACTGTGAAAAGCATATGTTAAGTCAATCCACTTAACAGTAGATTGTTATTCATCTGAATTAAAGTCTACTGGCAAGGATTTTGTTACATGGAATCTTCCTGATTTCTGAAGTAGGCAAGAGGTTTGGTGTTAATTAACCCTGTGACAAACCATCAATTTTGAAGAGTTTCTCTGTGAGAATTTTAGGCCCTCTGAGGAGAGAGTATTGTGCTTACTCAACTGTAATTTTGTTTAGCTTTGTAGTTTTATGAGTGAATGCCTGATGGTTGCCTCGTGGGAAAGGTGGATTAGTGCACTGGGAAAAGTTATGTCTGATACAGTATGTCTGATCTGCTTATTATGCAAAGTTATGACAAAGTCAGTAGGCCTGGCGAAAAAAGCATTTGCTAAACCCAGTCGGACTTTAACATCAAGTTATCATCACATTATGTTACAAGTTATAGGCACATTTCCTTACTTGTAATCTCACAGATTGCTGTAGTAGGCAAAGGGTTTGGTGTTAACTACCAACTCTGACAAGCCTTCTGGGTTTCAACTGTGCTGATTCTTGTTAGGCACTCTTGAGACGGAATGTATATTGTTTTGCAAACTCAAATCTACATACTTATAATGTTATAACTGTAGGCACAATTTTAAGAAATTGGATTATTATTTGGGGTGGGTCACTGCCCACCTCAAAGAATAAACGCAAACTTGTCAGCATGAACCCTCAAATCCACTAAATTCATCTGAACTTACCCCCATTGGTAGCTGTGGCACAGACAATGTGTAAAGTATTTAGGCAGTTCCAACAGGAATAAAGTCACAATGCAAAAAAAAAAACTTCCAAACCGAATTAGAAAAATATAGTGAAATGTAATAAACAAATTGACACCAAAATGACAAGAATCCAATAATGGATTCAGATGTACACATTTTGAACGTTTTAAATAGAAAAAAGCACAACGCACCAACGATAGTCAGTGGTCATGGTAGACTAGGACCTGGGCACTATTTGAGGCTGACCATGATAGAGTGCAGTTTGGATACACCAGGTTTGTCCTGGTGAAAGATTTTACCTTCTAACTAAGTCATTTAAGTCTCACTTCACCACAGGAGTACAATTCTAACGCCCCCAGGACCTCAGGGGAGGCACTTAGAGACTCACAGGGTGTTAAACAGAGGTCAACAGCACGGTCCAGGCTTGTCCAGTTGCCACGCGTCAGCTGGGCAGTTGCAGGAACAACCTCTTGTAGCTTGTTGTAGCCCTCTAGCTTGAACAGGAGGTCAATCTTATGACCCCTTCACTCCACTTTATTGTCCCGGTACAAGAGGGAGCAGGTCCATTTATTTATGTAGCAGTATTTATAAAGCGCTAACCATCGCCCCCCAGGCGGATATCACAGCTCTATAGCTGCCACATGTTGATTGCTAAATCACTGTTGGGAGAGACCAAGGGGTAAGAACAGTTGTTCAGGGAATAGGTATTAATCTGTGTAGTAGAGGTGCGGTGATAAAAATTCTAATGGGTTGCAGCAAGATGGCTAAAGAGTCTGCCTCCAGCTCTAACTTTTTTGATTCCTAACGATTTGGCTAAGGTAAGTTAATGGATCTCATACTTCTTGAGGGTGTTTAGAACTCCATTTTGTCACAAAGAATGACAGAGCCAGAGTTATGCAGAGCCCTGTGCGCATGGCAAAGAAGTTTGAATGTTGCCCTTTTTTTGATGGGTAGCCAGTGAAGTGTTTTTAGGCAGGCCGAGGCAGAGCTGTACCTGTCTTTATTGCATATGAGCTTTGCAGCCATGATTTGAATCACCTGCACATGGGTAAAAAGGTAAATGGTTTAAAAAATTAGGGAGTCCCTGTTATTATTGTAGCAGACTAGAATCGCTGGAATGAACTGGGGGGGGGGATTATTTGGAAAAGAATGGATCTGTGCTATTAACAAACTAGTAGGGATTTTAACAACATAACCTTTCAACCTAGATAAAGGCAGATCACTAAAGTACACATAAGTAAATGGCACTACTACCAGAATTATAAAAATAATGTACAAAATTTATTTGTAGCCTCCCAAATGGGTTACAATCTAAAACATAATACAGACTTGATTAAAATACCACCAAAAGTGGTAACACAATATAAAAAACAGTCAAAGTATAAAAAAGTCGACGCGGCGTTTCGGTGCTACTAAATCTTGACACCTTCATCAGGACATTTGGAACATTTGACTCCGTATCTATAAACAAATGACAGTATTTTAGCATCATTATGTACTTTATATATTTACAACATGTCCTACTCAGCAAGGCTATTGTCTAAAACTTTGCATTTATCCCCTATACTATCCTCGCCCCAGTTTCTTACATACTTAGTTATCTGTATTTCACCAGGTCATTACTGCTGGTTATCCCCTTCTATTGGTTTACTTCTGACAGATATAGCTGAATGTACCTGTATCTTGTGTTGATATAGCTTGTCAATTGCTTTTCAACTCGGTATAGAAACTTTTCAAATAGTTATCCTAGATGTTTTCACGGTTCTATAGGGGATGCAGAAATGAAAAATAACTTGTTAATATTGGGGTTCCTCTCAATATTACGCATGAAAACCCTTTATTTACCTTGATGATAGACACCAATATTTTGTATCTGCACGGAGGGGCCACCGTAGTTAATAGAAATGGCTTCGTTTTTGGTTAGTTTATTCTTTTGTGGGAATCATCGTGACCTATGTATAGAGAGATCACGTGTGATGAGACACAGATTTTGGTCTATCTCTAATCGACAAGCAAAACCATTATGTTTATTTCACTCGGTATCGCTAGGGTGAATACTCACCAATTTTATCTTAATTAGGTCTCTAGTTACGGCTGAGTTAAACGAGCTTCATCCACCATCCAAATAATTCGCATGAACAAGAAATTCGATATCTATGAATATAAGTTGAATAAAGCTGTAATCATGAATTATGAACACTATTTCTATGTCTCCAAGGTTTGTGCATAGATATACAGTATATGCATATTCTTCATATACTTATGTCTATAATTCATATACCTTGTGTATTAAATTAATTCACAAGGTATGTGGACCTCGGTTTTGTGATAATTGAATCTGGGACAAGCGGATACTCTTGGTGTTTGAGAGTATGTTAAAACCATAGCAGACCATTCTCAAGGCACCCTTTTAACTATACCCTGTACCTAATAGGCATTTTTAAAACGATTGGGGATTCTAATAACCGTTTGTAGGTCGTACATAATAGAGTGCATGAAACAGACAATACGAAGAACTATGTAACAAACAGAAGTATATGAATTATAGACATAAGTATATGAAGAATATGAATTAAAGACATATCCTTCTGAGACTCAGTCGATTAACAGACATAAATAATGCCATAATGCGAAACTAAAACTGAGTAATGAATAATAAGGGTAGCAGAAGACCAAAGAGATACATGCCTGAATAGACCCATAGAGCCCTAATTTCATATACAGTATATCTATGCACAAACCTTGGAGACATAGAAATAGTGTTCATAATTCATGATTACAGCTTTATTCAACTTATATTCATAGATATCGAATTTCCTGTTCATGCGAATTATTTGGATGGTGGATGAAGCTCGTTTAACTCAGCCGTAACTAGAGACCTAATTAAGATAAAATTGGTGAGTATTCACCCTAGCGATACCGAGTGAAATAAACATAATGGTTTTGCTTGTCGATTAGAGATAGACCAAAATCTGTGTCTCATCACACGTGATCTCTCTATACATAGGTCACGATGATTCCCACAAAAGAATAAACTAACCAAAAACGAAGCCATTTCTATTAACTACGGTGGCCCCTCCGTGCAGATACAAAATATTGGTGTCTATCATCAAGGTAAATAAAGGGTTTTCATGCGTAATATTGAGAGGAACCCCAATATTAACAAGTAATAAAAAAGTTATTTTTCATTTCTGCATCCCCTATAGAACCGTGAAAACATCTAGGATAACTATTTGAAAAGTTTCTATACCGAGTTGAAAAGCAATTGACAAGCTATATCAACACAAGATACAGGTACATTCAGCTATATCTGTCAGAAGTAAACCAATAGAAGGGGATAACCAGCAGTAATGACCTGGTGAAATACAGATAACTAAGTATGTAAGAAACTGGGGCGAGGATAGTATAGGGGATAAATGCAAAGTTTTAGACAATAGCCTTGCTGAGTAGGACATGTTGTAAATATATAAAGTACACAATGATGCTAAAATACTGTCATTTGTTTATAGATACGGAGTCAAATGTTCCAAATGTCCTGATGAAGGTGTCAAGATTTAGTAGCACCGAAACGCCTCGTCGACTTTTTTATACTTTGACTGTTTTTTATATTGTGTTACCACTTTTGGTGGTATTTTATTCAAGTCTGTATTATGTTTTAGATTGTAACCCATTTGGGAGGCTACACATACATTTTGTACATTATTTTTATAATTCTGGTAGTAGTGCCATTTACTTATGTGTACTTTAGTGATCTGCCTTTATCTAGGTTGAAAGGTTATGTTGTTAAAATCCCTACTAGTTTATTAATAGCACAGATCCATTCTTTTCCAAATAATCCCCCCCCAGTTCATTCCAGCGATCCTAGTCTGCTACAATAATAACAGGGACTCCCTAATTTTTGAAACTGTTTATACCCCCTCCCTGATACAGACAATAGGGGAACCTCCTTTTCTTTGAGAGATAAAAAGGTAAATGGCCATCTCCATATATATAGAGTGTTGCTGTAGTTCAGCCTATTGACAACAAGAGCTTGCACTATGGTTCTGCGCCAGTTTACTGGGATCTAATAGAAGAGTTTCTTAAGAAGTTTGAGCAGCCATAGCATTTGCAACATGTGACAACGACTTGCTCCTGCATGGTCAAGGACTCATCAATAAGAGCACCCAGATCTTTTGCAGATTTTGTTGGCTTAGATGCGGGTCCCAGTGATACAAGTCACCATGTTGAGTCCCAAATCAGTCAGGCCCCTCCAAATAATAAAAATTAAGATGTTTCTGCGTTTAGTTTTATACAGTCAATTTTCATCTAAGCTGGCTACCTCCATGAGGCAACTAGAAAGATTTTGTAGAGCAACTTCAAATTTCGCTCCTATAGAGATGACTAATTGAGTGTTATCAGCATATGCACATATCTGGAAATCCCTCTTGTGGACCAGCTTGGCAAGGGAAGCAACATGCGCATTAAAAAAGAGTAGGGCTCAAAGAAGAGCCTTTGCGGTGCCCCACTCTCGGAGCTGTGGGGATAAGATCTGACTGTATTCAGCTGGACAGACTGAGTCCTTTTATTCAAGAATGGCCCAAACCGGGGAGTGGCCATGCGGCAAAGTAAGATGGCCGCAGTTTAGGGAATCTCCGCAACTAACCCTTCCTTCCCGCACACATCCGGGGGGCCTGGAGTTTCGGCCGCAACCAGTTCTGGCCTACAGATCAGTGGGAGCTGGGGCCTCAAGTGACTGGGTGGTGCAGTGACTGCCGAACTGCACCTGTCCCGGGGTCGGACCGGAGGCCTGCCAACTGCCGCAACAAGACTTGGAAGCAACTTCCTGAGTCTATAAATCACTGTGCGGGATAGACTCCACCGTCGGAACCGGAGCAACAATATACCCCCAGATTTGCGACGACGTGACCGGACCGCGAGTTCCGACACCAGAAGGCGTAAGTCGGAGGGTCGACTGTCCAAGGAAGACGTGAGCCCTGAAGAGAATAGGTAAGCCCAACAATAGACCTGCCTGCTAAGACGTACTGAGGTGTCGGCGAAAGCGATCCAGGAGCTGTGGGAGCCTGGAAGACGGACAGGGCCCGGGGCGGAACAGAGACCTGTGAGCAACTCACTGCGGCTTCTTTGGCACCTGGACCTGAGACTCATGTAGCGTTGTAAGCGGTGACTGGGAACGGTGCAACCATAAAGGGTCCCCCCAGAAGGCGTAGGATAAATTAACCATGATTGGGGCGCAGTCAGACTTGGGGGCTTAGATGGGAAACTGTACAACAGTATGAGGCGACCAATCCCAGGGTAATCACTTAAATGTCTATTGGGAGGGGGTGGGGAGGGTGTAGGGACGTTTTTCCCCCAATTTTCTTCTCTTAGTTTAACGTTTGGGTGACAGGCACTCTGCATCATGAACGTCATGGGCAGTTCTGAGCCTGGAGGGCGGGGGGAGTTGGGAGGGGTTCATGTATTTTTTTTTTGTTTTTATTGAATCAACAAGGTACCATAGAGCCGCTGCAAGAAAAGACTGGTAACAAGAAACTGTCTATGAATATGCAATGGGATAAAGGTTTTAAACTGATGAGCTGAAACGTAAATGGTCTGGGGGACAAAGTGAAGCGATCAGTAGTGATGCAACATATCAGGTGACATGCCCCCCGATGTAGTGCTGCTTCAAGAAACACATCTGGTGGGAAACACTTGTACAGCCCTTAACAGGTGAGGATACAAGCTTGTAGCACATTCGGGCTGCACCTCGGGATCGAGAGGCACAGGTATACTGTTGAGGAACTCCTTTCCCATGACGGTGAAGTCCACTTGGGTGGATACACGTGGGAGATACATAGGCATCACAGGACAATGGGAAGGGAACATGTTGATCCTTATGTCGGTGAATATGCCACCGGGACTTCAGGGACTCGCATTCAAAGACTCGGGCTCCATTCTACTGATGGTGCCAGATTGTCTCCTGGTAGTAGGAGGGGACATAAACACTGTGGTCTCTGCATGGAAGTATTAGTGGGGTGTCCGTATTTTTGTGCAACTAAGCAAATGTGACTATGTCATCAAATGGGCGGATGGAGGTGCAGGCATGCACCACGAGATGTTTCATCTAGATCATCCTAGACAGTCTTTAAGTCCTCCCCTTTTGACAGGTTTGGCAAACGCGACCAACTGTCTTGCTTAGCATGCTTTCGGTCATTGACCCCGATGTGGGTTTACTACAAGTTCATTTCCCCGGGGCCAGGTAGTCAACTTAGGGGCGAGGGGCTGGCCTCCGACAGGCCTTGCCAGGTCAGGGGTAGCCAATCTTTAGCTAGATCCTGTGATGGTGATAGTGTGTGACACTCAGTCTGGTGATTCTGGGCCAGTTTTCCCTCGCCATGTGCTGCGGGGGGCAGCGAGCGCTGGGTGCCTTTTGAGGATCAGGCATGGGTTTTCCGGACTGAGGTGCGTGTCTCTGTATTTCACGTTCAGACGGGTTCCAGCGGATGCTCCTTGTCCACCAGATAGGGAACCTTGTCGACACACTATCTTTCCAGACTACACCTTCTTGGTGTATATATTCAGGGTCTCAGGCGGCTAACTGGGTCCAGGCATCTGTGTGTAGGTTGACACTTTTTACGAATTCTGCGATGGACATCACGGCATGCTATGCACCTGATAGATTGACCACAACTTTACTCACGGTGGGGTTTCTGCCACCAGTGAGGGTCAGCTAAATTTCAGTGGTCTTACATGTCTCTATCTCTGTAGGCAAGACGCTCGTCTAGGGAGGCGCTGGAGCCAATGCGCAGGAAGTCCTGCGCTGCGTATATTTTAAAGGACAAGAGGAGACAGGATGTCGTTAGACCTGGGAGACCTTACGCAATGCGCAAGGGGCTTTTGTAGGATATCTTAGCACTCCTGCCCGATCTAAACTTTACTGGTTCAGGCTTGTTAGGGGAGAGGCCCTAGAAACTACGAGCTAGGAATAGTAGGAGGAATGCCGGCCTTGGTCGGGGGCCCTGGCTGCGACGGTCGCCACACCCAGGGCTGTGGCGGAGTTACAGGGCGATCCAGAGGCGGAAAGGTACCCGGGAGTACCCTCTTCAGGAGCACAAAGGATGCTGAGGCCTAATATCCCCAGGAAGTCTGTGCGGTGGACCCTGGGGGTGCAACGGCACCCCGCTATCCTACGGGCGGTTGGAAACCTGTACAACCTGGGGTCGCTTGAACGCTCGTAGGCTGTACAACCGGGGGTCGCTTGAACGCTCGTAGGGGGGGGGGGGCGTGAGCAAGAGGGTGGACCAATGGTTCACCGGAATTGGGAGGGGCTATCTCCTCACCACAACCGCTAAGCAACGATTGGCTATGGCCACATTGCAAATTGGCCCATCAGGTGGTAGGTCGCGAGGGGCGGCTTGCCTTTGGATCGTCTGTAAGAGAAGTGGAGTGGAGAAGTGTGGCTCAGGGGTTAGAGGCAGCAGACCTGGAAGCTGAGATCGGTCCTGGACCAGGGTTCAATTCCCCGCCTCGGCGGGGTCTTGGGCTAAAAATTCCACGGACTCGATAATTCTCGCCCCGGTGCCTCCTCGACTCACGGGTTCACACTCTGCGACTCTGGGCAATAGCTTGCTTAATCTCCACAACAGCCCCTCGCGGCGGGATGCCTGACTTTCATCTTGTGGATACCCTGCTATCTCACAGGGGAATACCAGGAAGGGTTCCCTAAGCAAGCGCCGGGAAACCCACTGCGGGTAGCTGTGCGCTATATAAGCTCAACTACATTTACATTTACATTTACATGTAAGATAACCCACCTTGTTGGCATGTGTATATGCTAATAAACCTGCAGCTACTTTTCTCCAATAAAAAGTTGTCTTGTCTGCTTATTTCTGCGACATGCATGTTGCTGGGAGCGGGCTTGTGAGTGGGCCGATATTGGCACTAAGTTGGGGGGCGCTTAGCATGTCCAGCTCTATTCTTCTCCTTCTATGACAGCGTTATCCCTGTAAAAATATGCCTTGTGCTGGAACTTTGATGGAAAGTAGCTACGCAGAGGCAGCAAAAATGCAGCGCGACGTATTTGATCCCAAACCCGTACTGAGACGAGGAGAAACTATTCAGGAAATGGTAAACAAGCATTTGCAAGGCTGGTTCAACATCGCACGTTAAACTACAAACGTCACGGTGGTGACGTCATTTTGTAGTTCAAAGCACGGAAACACAGTTAGATACACAAAAACAGTGTAACACACAGCTACCTACATAAAATATAAATGTGTGACCTGCATGATATAAGCTGTTCTTTGCAGCAGGCATATTAACCATCAGTGGTGTTTTACGAAGAGTCCAACACTTGAACAGACTTCACACATCTCTAGCAACCCAGGACTTGTGGAGTACACAAAGATTACATCAGCAGTTGCGTTTCACGTCTAAGATATTTTAAAATGTAGCCCGTCTGATTAATTAGGTAAGCCAAAACAGATTTATAATCACATTTGTCCTTGTTACCAATTTCTTCGAGGCAGACTTTTTAGCAAGTGTATACGTTGACTGTCCGCTCCTTGCGAACATCACACCTTGAGACTCCACCCCCTTTCTGCTGCCACCCATTTTATCCCCAACGCATTGGATCCCAGGATTTTGTTCTCATTTGTAGAACTGTTTGGGGTGCACGGACCCGACTGCAAGGAGATACAGCTGGAAAATGCAGATATCGCAGAGCTATGTACAAATAAAAGGTCACTAGTAGCAGAGAAGTACAAGTCCTTTCAGCGAGCCCTAAACAACGCAAAAAACAAGCTGCAATGACGTCCTTTGAAGTATTTTATGACACGTCTCGGGGGAAGACACATTTTAATGTGCCTGAACCTTGGTGACAATATTCAAAATAAATCAGAAATGCATACTGAAACCTGAAAATGCATACTGAAACCTGAATTAATCAACAGTTCTTAGACTAAGGGCTGTGGTCAAGATGTAATCTGTCAAACGACAATAACATGACATGGGCTAAACGCAACGACAATAACATGACATGGGCTAAACGCACAGTGGAAAATCGAATGCGGCTCGGCGGATATCAAAGCTGCACTGGCAGATAAAAGAAAACACAAACGCACCAATTCCGTCCGCCCCACATTGGCACGTGAACCGTTAATCCTCCACTCCCGAATGATTAAATGCAGTGCTAAGGAAGTCAGCAAGGCTCGCTCGCAGGATAAGAAACAAGCATTTGCAAGGCTGGCTCAACATCGCATGTTGAACTACAAACGTCACGGTGGTGACGTCCAAGGACAGAGTCATGGAAACAACAAGCATTACCCCTTCCTCCAGCGCTTCCGCCGCCTCCGTTGCTGCTGGTCGTGGTTCCTCCGCGGGCGCCGATGCTCGGCCCCAACTTCCCGCTGCCCTGCTTCTCTTCACACCAAGTTGACAAAAACGAAACTTAAGAAGCTGACGCGCGCAAGTTGACGAAAACGAAACTTAAGCGTGCATTGCAAGGGAATTGTGGCCTGTTCAATGGAGCGCACGTTCTCGTCCGCGTGGCCCGCTCAATTCCGACTCTCGCAGAATCGCGCGGCCAGCTCCTGTCTCCTCTCCTGGAAAAAAGACTCGCTGACAATAGGGTCTCTGGCGAGACCGCGCTTCGCGCGGTTAACGCCACGAGACCTAATAAAAATGACCACCAGTGCGTTCTTTGTGTGAACATGCTGGGTGGGCATCATGGAATGTTTTTTCTGACACACTTGCAAAGACTGCTGCTATAACTGCACTGTAGTAGTTCCCAAAACCTGAGTAGTGGAATGACGCAAACAAGGAGTTGGTAAATAGGCTGTGCTTCAGGGGAAGGGCCAGATGGGCAAGATAAATCAGGGAGCAAGAAACAAGAAATGAGAGTGACAATAGAGCCAACCAGTGGGTAAGCAATGGGCGGCTTTAAGTTATAAGTTTGCCCACAATAGTTCTGTCGCAACCAAACAGCTTGCACCGCCTGGTAAGGGAGATGTTACCAGCAATGATAACAGAGTGGGCAATTCACTGGAATGGCAGACAACACCAGAGCCGCCACAAGAAGAGGTGCAGTGCCTATGTTTTAATTCTGAAACCAAGACATGTGAATCTAATCATTACTTTACCCATTTTACCAAAAATGCCGGTAATAATCACTGCATGAAAAATCTGTGCAGGGCATTCAATGCAGTGGCATTTCCTAGAAAGGGCAGTGTCTGGGAATTGTCATCAGAACCTACATCAGTACCTACAACCCCATGACCGTTATCGTTTAGTGGGCAACTTGGAAACTGTAGAACCAGGAGATGTATTTCTTAATCCTGCCTTCCTTCACAGGTGACCAAATTGTGTAAGCATTCACTTCTTCAAAATATTCTTCTGTTTTTTGCAGAAATTGTGGTTCTTAGAATCAGACATGGGGCTTGTTTTACAGTTCTGTGGACGGGATACTCCACCGCAAACGTTACAGATATTCCATCCACCGTATTACAAGTGCCATAGGATTTAATGCACTTGCAATACGGCAAACAGGATATCCTTCACGTTTCCGAAGGAGTATCTTATCCACAAACTCCAAATCTGGCTCTAAATGTTAATAATAACCGTATGATTACAATACTGAATAAAACACAATGCGCATTGAATATTTCCCTGGAAGAGACCACAAATAGACTTTTGGTTCACTACCTACATCGTGGAATAGTGTGAGAGCTATGGACCATGAAACAAACCGTTCCCCATTACAGTCTATGGCTCTCCTGCGTAACCAAATTAATTGAACTTGACTAAACCGTGGTATCCCTTTGCTCTTATACTCTCATCTACCATTATGTGATAACTTCAAATTTGCTCTATACAGTAATTGAGCACTTGGGACATGTTCTCGGTACAGGTCTTTTTTAATTCATACATTATTAAGATTTCATACTTTCAAATCTAAATCGGGGATAGATGACACATAATCACCAAGGGCACCATTGTCCCTGAGTAATAAAACACAATTTAGCCTCAAGTGTGACTGTGCTCTTCTGTCATAATGGCTACAGTAGAAAACTTTCTAATAATATCAAACTTCCAACACATCTAGAAGTGGTTGAAAATAGATTCAGAAGATTCATGTAGCCACAAAAGTGTATTTTCCTTTATAACAATCTGTAACATTGGTTAAACATGTTTTAAAGTTGCCTCAGAATATTTAGGCTCCAGGGTCTAGTTCGCCATTAACTAAATTTGGAAAATGGAAAGACTTTAGGATTGGCTACCGCTGATTTAGGGCTGCTGATTTTCAATGCTATGTTCCTTAAAAGCATCTTTAAAGGTAAACGTGTTGCAGTACACCTTCTGTGCTGCTGGTCTCTCAGTTAACATATCAGCCAAATGTTATTCTCTTACATGGTCTGAGCAGCATTTGTTCATGGTATCAGATTTTGGACTGCCTAACTGGCCGCTTGAGGCTTCCCAGTTCATTGGTTTTGTCTTAAAAAAAGCAAATCGAAGTGGAGCTTCCATGTCTCCAGAATTTTTAGGAGTGTGTCCTCTTTGTCGATAAAGAAGTGATGACAAACAAACTTTGGTCCCAATTACAATGGGACCACCATTGTACCTGGATTGGGACTGACCGGCAAGTAGTCGGCAGTCCCACCTTCTAAATTATGATGCGACCGCCGTGTAGGCGGTCGTAATCATGGCTTTTCCCATTGTGGCTTGTGCTGTGGCTCGAAAAGGGCCGCAGCATAAGCCGCAATGGAAAAAGGGATGTTTTTAAACATCCATGCACCGTGTGCCAGGCAACGTGTGGTGCCTGGCACATGAGGTATGGATGTTTTGGGGGTTACCACAGGTCCCCCCCAGGCCTCATAGCGTAGGCCTACAGGGGTAGGGGGCCCCGCTAGGGACTCCCAAAGTACCTTTCCGACAGCCTCTCCATGGCGGTCGGACCTCCATGGAAAGGCTATTGGAAAGGGACATCATAATCCCTACTGCAGAACCTGTGCAGGCACCACCCCGATTGTAGGGAATACGATTCTACCGATGGCCCACCGGGCTCCTTGAGCCTGTCGGAAAAGTAGGTCCATCCCTCCGACCTATTCTGTCCAATCGACCACGTCATAATGCGGCGGTTGGACCGCTCTGCTGCATGTCGGTCAGACCACCACCAACAGTAGGCGGTTCGTCCACCATCCTAATGAAGCCATAAGTCTCTAATGATGACAGAACAAGTGGTATCAATGGAGCTGATAGAATGGTTAACTATTAAGTCAAAACAATGGCACACAATTTTCACTAAGCTAGATAATGTATAATGACATGATGTGTAATGCATGCAGGTGCCACAATTACATTTGGGAAATATTACCCTGACAAGCTCAGGAATCTCAAATGATAGAATATTTCACAAGGTCAGGGGTTCCAGCCCACTTAGTTTAAGCCAGAAGAAGGTTGTGCTGCAGGATAACTCAATCAAAACGTATTGGCATTTGAACTGAACTGGGAGTCAATGAGAAGACACCTGATTGAAATGGCACAGAAATGTGCTGTTCAGACATAAGTCTTGTGAATGGCTTCAAAATGATGTGTCACCTAGGTCTTGCAGGTTTTCTGGACTGCACTGTATTTTTAGGGCTCGCCTATTATATCCCGCAGGGATTAATAGGCGAGTTTATAGCAGTTGAAAAAACTCTTGAAACCAAGGGCTTTGGCAGGCGGATTACTGACAGTGCATGTTCCCGTGCACGCGCTCTTGCCATTCGCTCCACCCCTAGCCGCCTCGCATCATCGCATCAGACCCGCCGAGAGCTTCAGACTTCAAAGGAATGCTCTGCCCCCCTCTGCCACTTCACGCGCTCTGCAGAATCAGCCCTCCTACCAGCGCTGCCTGTCCTTCAAAAGCAATTGACGGCAACTTGTTTTGTGAGACATTGACTGTTAAAGCCCTTCGATTTCTTATGACCTCTGCAATTTCATATTTCACCAGATGTTGATTGGGGTGTAGTGCGACATGGTTTCTTTTTAATGAACAGCACCACATTTTACATGTTTACACCTCGTCTAAGCTTGTTTTATCAAAAGGAGTACATATTATGTCTGTCTGAAACGCTCAAAGGGCTGGCATGCTGTCAGTGGATGGTACATTGTTTGCATTTTAGTATACTGTATACTTAGTGCAAAATTTGCAAAAGGCTAGTATAATTATGGCATTTTACTCCACATAAAGCAGAACTTGTTGTGCCACTGACGTTGTGCCAGCCCTTTCAGCTTTTCACACGTAATATCACGGTATCTCCTCCATTTGCTAAAGGGCCATTTGGATACTGTGATTTATTTTAAATATATGTTTGTGAAAGTGCTTAGCTGACAGGATTGAGGTTTCTACTTTTAAATACATTTTTATTGAGTTTGTTTTTCCTTTTAACCCCTCCTTGAGCAGTACATTATTACGATTGTTTAACATGTCCTCCACCCCCTCCCCGCAAGTTGAGTACATGCTAGAACAGAAACAAAAATAAAAAAAAGTAAAACACATTACATAGTACATGGCATTACTGCGTCCAAATTATATTAAGAAAAAAAACACAAAAAAACCCACAATGTACGCTTTCTCAATATAAACGATTGCAAACAGATTAGTTTGTATAATTATCCCACCGAGATCTGTATCCATTGTGTCAGTGGGTCCCAAATTCTTAGCCCCATTTTCTTTCTCTTTCTGCCTTTCTTTCGGTATATGGCCTTTTCTAAATTATATACGGCCATTGTTCAAAGGTAGGGGGGGTATGGTCTAGCCATGCTGTAGCCAAACATAATCTGAATACCGCTGCTGCAATAAAAATAAGTCCTTGGATTTCCCTTGGGCGGATGTCTCCGCCGTGCTCTTCGCAGAAGAGGTCGCGCCAAACGCTGCTCCCTGCTGCTCCCTGCATCGCTGCACCGCCAGACTGATAAGTGTTGAACTTGCCTTGCTCGCACCAACCGGATTAATTATTTATGATCGCACATAGATCGTAGCGCTAGACTGCTTCGCCTTGTATTTTCATTATTAGATCACTGCTTGCGCTGGACTGCCTCGCCTTGTTTCACATTATTATATCACTGCTGATAAAATTACTCGTAGCGCTTGTCTGCCAAGGTGCGCTTTAACTATAAGAAATATCTGTGCTGCCTGTACATTCGTGCCTGATTGTGCCAGCACCATTACCGTCAGCTTAGCGCTATTCACGAGTGTTCAGCCCCAATCCTGATACAAGAATCCTTGCGGCCATTTTAATTGTTGTTGTTGTGCCTCCCTGACCTGAGCTCCACCCCGCTCCCGCCTCCCAGCTGACCCCCCCTCGCCCCTCCCCCCCCACTGTTCACATATGACAGATGCATCTACGTGCAGCGTTCACGCGCAGAGGTCGCGCCCCAGTCGTGCTGAAGGTGCGCCAAAGGTAAGCCCGTCTACACCCGTCCGCGCCTGGACCGCGCCCAGCGCCAGACCCCCTGGCCCCCGCCGCTCCCAACCCTCTAGAGTCACATATGATGCCGCTACTCTCCTCGCCCTCAACCCCGGACGCACCCCACTATGCTGCGAAGCTACTCCAGGACGTACCCACGGCCCATTCGCCTGCCTCTCCTGCAAGTTCACCTGCTTCAGGACCCTCACCAAACCCACTTCCTCCACACACAGCTCCGAACCCAACCGCCTGAAATGCATCCTACTGAACACCCGCTCGGTCCAGACATGCAACAGAACTCTGGGACCTAATCGACACTGCGTCACCTGACATCGCCTTCCTTACTGAAACATGGATGAACGCATCTTCTGCCCCCGACATCGCCATAGCCATACCGGACTCTTACAAGATTATTCGAAAAGACCGCACCAATCAAACTGGAGGAAGCATCGCCATCGTCCACAGAAACACCATCAAAATCACAACCAGCTCCGACGACAATCTTGCAACCGCCGAACATCTCCACTTTCAGATCCACACCGACCCCAGAACCACCCTTAGAGGCACCCTCATTTACAGGCCTCCAGGCACCCGCTCTCAATTCAGCGACGACATCACAGACTTCGTCAGCCCGCACGCCCTCGCCTCCGAGAACTACATTCTTCTAGGAGACCTCAACTACCACCTTGAAAACATACTCGACAGCAACACCACCACCCTTCTGGACAACCTGGCCAATCTCGGACTCAAACAACTTGTTGACACCCCCACTCACACAGCCGGACACACACTCGACCCTATCTTCACCTCCAGCAAGCACATCTCCTTCGATCGCACTACAGCTATCCACTGGACGGACCACAGCTGTGTTCACTTCAGCTACAAAACCACCCTGACCCACAACCGTCCACAACCCATTCCCCGGAGAAACTGGAACAAAATCACCACCGACCAACTCCTCACATCACTCAACCAAAACCCTCCCACCCTAGCAATGGACCCAGACCAAGTGGCCACCAACCTCAGGCAATGGATTACCCACAGTGCGGACGAATTAGCACCCCTGAAAAAGCACCAGTTGAAATCATCCAGCAAAAAGGCTCCCTGGTTCAATGATGACCTTAAAAAATCCAAGAAGCTATGCCGCACCCTGGAGAAGAATTGGAGAAATAACCCAACCTCAGACAACATGGCCTCCCTCAAGACAGCCACCCGCAAACACCACCAACGGATTCGATCCGCCAAGAAATCAGCATTCAAGGACCGTCTCGACAACAACTCTCATAACAGCAAGGAACTCTTCAATATCGTCAAAGAATTCACCAACCCTACCGCAGCATCCAACGACATCACTCCCTCCCAAGACCTCTGCGATGCGCTATCCTCCTTCTTCTACAACAAAATTGCCGACATCCACAACAGCTTCAAGAATACTCCCAGTGATCAACCCGCCCCACCCCCTTCGGATCCCACTCCTCCAACTAACAACCTCAGCGCCTGGAACCCAATCACCACTGAAGACACCATTCGCCTCATGAAGTCAATACACTCTGGCTCGCCTTCTGACCCCTGTCCCCACCACATCTTCAACAAAGCTGACTCCATCATCGCACCCCAACTCCGCGATGTCATCAACTGCTCTTTCAACTCTGCCACCTTTCCAGAAATCTGGAAACACGCTGAACTCAGCGCCCTTCTGAAAAAACCCACAGCAGACCCCTCAGAACTGAAAAACTACTGACCCATATCCCTCCTCCCTTTCCCGGCCAAAGTCATCGAGAAAGCCGTCAACAGCCAACTCGCCGCCTTCCTTGAATCCAACAACTCCCTTGATCCATCTCAATCCGGATTTCGAGCCAAACACAGCACCGAAACCGCCCTCATTGCGGCGACCGACGACATCCGAGCACTCCTGGACAACGGAGAAACAGCGGCCCTCATTCTACTCGACCTTTCCGCCGCCTTCGACACTGTCTGTCACAGCACCCTCATACAACGCCTCAACAACATCGGCATACAGGGAAAAGCCTTGGACTGGATCATCTCGTTCCTAGCTGGGAGAACTCCGAGAGTCCGACTCCCCCATTCTACTCAGAGGCCACCGAAGTCATCTGCGGCGTACCTCAAGGATCCTCACTCAGTCCCACCCTCTTCAACGTCTACATGAGTCCTCTCGCCTCTATCGCGCGTCAACACAACCTCAACATCATCTCCTACGCCGACGACACCCAGCTAATCCTTTCCCTCACCAAAGACCCCAACACCGCCAAAACCAATCTTCACGAAGGTATGAAAGAAGTAGCCGAATGGATGAAACAGAGCCGCCTAAAACTCAATTCAGACAAAACGGAGGTGCTCATCCTAGGATCCTCCCCCTCAGCTTGGGACGACTCTTGGTGGCCTTCCGCTTTGGGCTCAGCACCCACACCCACAGACCATGCACGTAATCTTGGCTTCATTCTAGACTCCTCTCTCTCAATGTCCAGACAAGTCAACGCCGTCTCGTCCTCCTGCTTCAACGTCCTTCGCATTCTCAAAAAGATCTTCCGCTGGATCCCCCTCGAGACAAGAAAGACTGTCACCCATGCACTGGTCACGAGTCGACTGGATTATGGCAACACACTTTACGCCGGAATTACAACAAAATTACAAAAAAAACTCCAGCGCATCCAAAACGCGTCAGCGAGACTCATATTAGACATCCCGCGCCAAGAGCACATCACCGGACACCTAAAAAACCTCCACTGGCTTCCCGTCAACAAAAGAATTACTTTCCGCCTTCTTACCCACGCACACAAGGCCCTCTATAATCTAGGACCCGAATGCCTCAACACCCGACTGTCCTTCTACAATCCCACCCGCCAACTAAGATCATCCAATCAAGCCCTTGCCGCAGTCCCGCGCATCCGAAAATCCACCATGGGTGGCAGATCCTTCTCCTTGCTGGCTGCCAAGACCTGGAACTCACTCCCCACCCACCTCCGCCTTACTCAGAACCACATCTCCTTCAGAAAAGAACTGAAAACCTGGCTATTCGACAAATAATGAACCCCTCCCTCTAGCGCCTTGAGACCCTCTGGGTGAGTAGTGCGCTATATAAATGCCAGAACTTGAACTTGAACATCTAGGCCAAGCATTATTTCTGCCGTTGTTATTTCGATTTGCATGTTAAAGATTTTAGATAAAAAGGTGGAGACTTCCCTACGTATAGTACCTAGTGTGACACATGTTGCGAATATATGTGCAATGTCTGCCTCGTACTGCTTACAGCGAGGACATTCTGTACCTTTCCCAGGCCCCCATTTGGCAATCCTGTTCGGGGTATAATATAGCTGGAAAAAGGTTTTATAATATTGGGCTTGAAGGTTGGCCGACATTAGCCATAGTTGGGATGCCATGAGTGCTTTCTCACAGGTATCTTTTCCCACATCTAATTTTTCGTGCCATTTTGTTATATATTTTTGCATGTCATCGGGTATTGTGGATATAAGGTTGTTATATATACCTCCAATCTTTATTGTGCTGTTAAGAGTTATTGTGTCAATTAAGTCGATTTTTCCAAATTTTGCCGTGCCTCCCCCTTTCTTCAATAAGAAATCTCTAATTTGTAAAATGTTTAAGAAATCTGATTGATTTAATCCGAATTCTGTTTTCAGTTCATCAAATGATTTGAATCCTGTATTGGATTAGAGATTACCACACTGGGTAATCCCTGCCCTTTGCCACCTGATCATGCATGCGTCATTAAAAATTTCTGGGAGATTGGCATTTCCCACTAACGTTGTGTAGTAAGAAAATCTCCAAATACCCATAAGCTTTCGGACGTTGTTCCAGGCTGAGTATACACCCCTTAAGGTTTTAAATCGCACTTTTTTGTAGTAGCAAATATAGGTTAATCGCCAGAGATGTGCTTGTGTTTCACTACCTAATATTAAGCCCTGCGGTGTCGGGATCGGGTCTTCGCGCTCCGGAGTGTTATGCATAGTCAGTAGTGATTTGCTATACTGTAGTATAGTGGCCCACCAATATGTTTTAAAATTCGGTAGTGAGAGCCCTCCTCTTTCTTTGGGGAGTGTAGTATATTTGAGTGCCCTACGTGGATTTTTATAATTCCCTATGAACTGTGAGAATAGGTTATCTATATCTGAAAATATTTGTGAGGTGAAATCTAGACAAATGGTCCGAAAGAAATATAAGAATTTTGGGAGATATAGCATTTTGATAGCATTGCATCTCCCCACTAAGGTCAAATGAAGATTGTCAATTCTCCTGAGGTTTTTACTTGTTTGGTTTATGAGGGGTTCAAGGTTAATTTTAACTAGGTTGTCTAGGTCTGCTGTTATGTTTACACCCAGGTATATGGCGTTGGTAACTACCCGGTCGTCTTGATATGTAATCTTTTTATTGACTACTATCTAGGTTTTTCCCTGATTGAGCTTGTATCCTGAGACTTCCCCGAATTGTTTGGCGTCTTCTTCCATTGCTTTCACAGCTACATTGGGCTCTCCAGTGACTATTGCTATGTCATCAGCATAGGCTAAAATTGTGGTGCTGCCATTGATGCTTTTAATTGGGGGTATAGCCGTGTTGGATTCTAGTCTAAGAATAAAAGGATTAATGAATATAGCGAACAGTAGCGGAGAGCAAGGACACCCCTGTCTTGTCCCTCTGGTTACTCTGATACTCTCGGTCATCTCTCCGTTAATTGAGACAACCGCTTCCGGGTTTGTGTATAACATGCGGGTAGCTTTAATTAAACGATCCCCGATACCGCACCTCGACATTGCTATCCACAGATACTGCCAGGAGACCCTGTCAAAGGCTTTCTCGGCGTCTTATAATCGTAGAGCCATTGGGTCTCCTGTCACTTCTGTAATGTCGAAGAGTGTGATGACTCTCTGGACATGATCGGCGGTTGATCGGCCCGGAATGAAGCCGTGTTGGCGTGGAAAAGTAATTTTGTGTATATGTTGAGCCAATCTGGTTGCCAATATTTTTGAATATATTTTTGAATCGCAGTTAATTAATGTGATCGGGCGATATGATCCCAATTGTGAAGGGTCTTTGTTTTTTTTCGGGAAAACTACAATTTTAGCCATAGCCCAAGAGCCTGGTGGTTGCCCCCCCATGAATATATGCGTCATTAAAGTTGTTAAAATTCCCTTTAGTGGTTTGTAAAATTTAGCATAGAATTCGACGGGAATACCGTCCAGCCCGGTTGCTTTCCCAGGGGGTAGGCTATTGATTGATAATAGGATTTCGACCCATTCTGGAATACGAGCCAGGTTTCTAAATGTATTTATATTGTAGAACTACACATGCCCAACCATTGGAATTTTTATATAAGAAACGATTTTTGGAAATAAACACACACTGCTGATTGCATTTACAGTTTATTTTCAATACATACTTCGGACTGTGCTTAGCTGGAATGATAGTGTGATAGGAATTTATTTATAATTAAGAATAAAACGTACTCAGGCAATGGAATACTTACTGGAGAAACACACCGTTTTTTACTAGGATTGTTTTTGTTTATTGAATTAGGACTTGCTGGGCAATTTAACAGTGTCTTAGCCCTTACAGCTTAAACAAATTGGCTAAACCAATAACTCTAGCTAAACACTTTTTAGGCCCCAAATGCGAGACTTATTGGCTTTGCGTGCAGCACCTTTCCGTTGTGTGTCTGTGTAGGTGGGGGCACAGTTTTTAGTCTCTACATTTCTGGCTAAAGCGGACTAAGCAGTTTCTTTCAATCTCTCTTATAAGTGAGTCAGTAATTAGCACATTAAAAGGCAGAATGCTTCATCTTGGAGGCAAGGTTATTCAGTGTAAGACACACAACCTTGGCCCCGTGCTCACCCCCCACCTCCTCTTCCCCAGTCACACTTCAGACGTGATACATTTAGCTCGCATGCAGCTGGTCAGTCGCCAGAGCTGCACACCAGCCGCCCAGTGTGCACCCTCCTGTGTTCATTGTCCTGTATGCACTGGCTTGTGTGCAACAGTATGTGTGTAACGTCATGAGTGCATCGTCCTGTGTACCTTCCTGTGTGCATGGTCCTGCGTGCACTACCCTGAATGCACCACCTCTGAACAGTGTTGCATGTGTACTGCCCTGTGTGCACGTCCCGTGTGCACTGCCCTGGATGCACCACCTCTGTGCACTGTCCTATGTGTCCTGTCCTGTGTGCACTTTCCCCACTGATAACAAAGCCTCGCTATTGTGTTCAATCGCAGGGGTGCTACTGTGGCTGGGCGATGCTCGAGGGCTTCCGTCTGTGATACTCCCTGCCCCCACAACTGGCAACACTCCACATTCACTTACAATATGTCCAACATACAACTGCACGCACAACCGCACACACAACCGCACACACAACCGCACACACAACCGCACACACAACTGCACACATACAACCACACACACACAACCACACACACAACCACACACACAACCACAACCACACACACAACCACACACACACACAACCACACACACACACACACAACCACACACACAACCACAACCACACACCCAAACACACACACATACCACACACACAACCACAACCACACACCCAAACACACACACAACCACACACACAACCACACACAACCACCCCACCACACCCACAACCACACCCACACCCACAACCACACACACAACCACACCCACAACCACACACACAACCACACACAAACCACACACACACAACCACAACCACACACACAACCACACACCCACACACACACAACCACACACACAACCACACCCACACAACCACACCCACACCCACACCACCACACCCACACATACAACCAGACACATAACCACACAACCACACCGTCAGTGCACAATTTCACCAGACACAGACACCATCAGTCGTCATTGCACGCTTCCACCAGGCGCACAGCACCAGACGTCAATGCACGCTTTCACCAGGCACACACACACCACCAGCCGTCAGTGCACGCTTTCACCAGGCACACCCCACCAGCCGTCAGTGCACGCTTTCACCAGGCACACACCACCAGCCGTCAGTGCACTCTTCCACCAGGCACACACACCACCAGCTGTCAGTGTACGCTTCCACCAGGCACACACACCACCAGCCGGCAGTGCACACTTCCACCAGTCACACACACCACCAGCCATAAGTGCACAATTTCTACAGGCGCACACACCACCAGCCATCAGTGCACACATCAATTGTTAACAAATCCACAATTAACTATTGAAGCAATCGCAGTATGACGCATTTTAGTTTTAAACATATTCATCTAAAGTGCAGCATGCCACCATTGCTACAAAAATAAATACACTTTTTGTGGCCTACAATTTATAGACTTTTGTTGCAATTGGTGTTGCAATATTTAGCAGTGCCAATAGCTCAAACTTAATTAATGCGAGACCTATTGCATTGCAAATGCTTGTTCCTCTAGTGAGCTCGACAAATATACATGTCCACTGAAAGTGCTCCATGCACTGTTGCTATTCTAGAGATGTGCTGCCCAGGTGTATCGGTTTTCTGCATAATGGTGAGTACTTCCTCAAGATGTTCTCATGAGAAGCAGGGTCAAGACTGATTTGCATATGACTGGATCCAAACTGGGGTGTGTAATGGTGAGGAAAAGAACAATGGAATCAACCCAGATCTGTGACTGGGGGCGAATGTGAGTGTTTGACTCGTTTCAGCACTCCGCCCATCATCTAGTTGTGTTGCTATGTTTGCAGGACATTATCTCCATCAAGATGCAAAAGAATTAGTTCTTGGACGGCATTTGTAAAGTCAGCTTCTGGAAAGAATGGCTGTGCTTTCGTATGCAGGAGCTAGGTAGTATTTAGTTTCAGGTGTTGATGCTGAGATTGGTGTCAAGGTGGAAGCAGGCACTTTTCCCTTTAATTAGTCAAGTATGGAACAATCCAGATGAATTTTTGTAAGCAATTTCTGTCCTTGCTCCTACTGTCAACATATACAAATTCTTGAAGGGGTTCAATTTAAGGAACACATTGGATATACATGTATGTCCTTTATTTGGCCAGAGGATACTTTCACGTTCAGGCAAGTATTGTCCATGAACTGGTAAATCCTGATAGCCTTGCTAGGTGTAAGGACTCAAATGGGCTTTACAACACTGGTGAGAGGATTAGACCCTTCTTAACTGGTTGGACTCTGTCTTCAAATAGCAAGTGAATCCCTGCAGGATGATTCATCAAAACCCATTCGCCAGCACGAGTGTCAACCGTGGCTCGGTAAATGATGGGGACATCTTGTGTAGAGAGGTCAAGCAGCTGGAGCAGCTGTGACACAGTTGTCAAAGATGTGAATGGTGTCATCTACCACGCTGGTCTGTGGTCTGAATGTGGACTGGTAGTTATACAGAAGGGCATTGAATGTGGTCTCTCATGAAACTGTCTGTCAACAGCCTTCTCAAATATCTTTAACAAGAATGTGATTGAGCAGTTGTTAGTGAGAACATCTTGGTTCAAGTTGGGTGTGTTCAACAGTGGGAGGTTCAAGCCAGTCTTAAGGTGTCCAGGCAGATGCTTTGGGTTATAAGTGCTCTGACAATGTTTAGTAGCGGTAACCGGCCAAACCCAGAGATATCCTTCACAAACAATGACTGGATGACATTGCCTGCAAATTATATTGTAATTGTATTTACATAGCACTTACTACCCCTAACGAGGCGTCAAAGCGCTCTTCGGCAAGTCGCACGCTACTCTGGAACCCAAAAGGATTAGTGGTGGATTAGTATAGGAAAATAGGAGTTAAGTATTAGTATAGGGAGGTACCAGTTAATTTGAGCGGAGGGCATGTAAGTCTGTTAGTTGGATTGAATAAAGTAATGGAGGGATAAAAGAGGGAAGAACACCATAAGTGTTGATTGTGAGATCAGAGTAGTAAGTTGAGATCTGGGATGAGTAAAGAGGAGATGGAGGAGGGAAGAGCCTGTAGAAATGGAGTGGGGAGAAAAAGAATCCGAGTTGAAAAATGAGGTTTTGGATGAGTCAAAGGAGAGATAGTAGGGTTGTTTGGTAGATCATAGCAGTAAACTGATATTTGGGTAAGACAGAAGCTTAGAGGAGGGAGGAGTCTAGGAACAGTTATTTTGGAGATAATAGTAGTAGAAAGGGGTTGGGATGCGAAAGAGTGAAGATGGAGGACCAATTGATAGAGGTGTAGGGTGATGGTAGGACAGGGTAAAGCTTTCAAAAGTATTTATTTTCTTGTACAATACGACTAAAATAATAAATATATAGATACATGATTGCATTCTAAGGGAATATATGTGTAAGGAATATAACATATTAAGATTTGTGTGTTTTGTTTTTTAGAGTAGTGAGAGGAGATATTGATGTAGTGGTTTTCTGTGAAAGATTTTTATGTGCAGTGCTGTTGGTGAGTGGTATTTAAATAGTATAGGGGTGGTGATGTGTTTTGGAGAAGAGTATGTGGTGTGCAAAAGTGGATGGACAAGAGACATGAGTGTTTGTGTTAGATTTGATCACTGAACTTTATTTATTTAGAGTTTTATGTAGCGCTAGCTAGACCCAAAGGTATCAGAGTGTGTTATAGTTAGTGTGCAAAAGATAATTCTACGTGATGTGTGTGGTAGAGTAGTGTAAGAATTGTGTGGTTGTGAGTAATTGGTAAAAAGAGGTGGGGGTGTTGGTGGTTGGTGTGATGAAAGGCTAAGTATAGGTTTTGTCATGATAAAAAGGGATCTGTTAGGAGCTGAGGATAGAGCTGGTGTTTTGTTTGAACAGGGAGTGTGTGTCTGTATGCATTAACATTATGTATAATGTGGCTTTGTGTTGTGCTGGTGATGTGTGGATGTGTTAATGGTATAGGTCAGAGTTGTGTTTTGTGTGAGAATGCAGATGCCATGGCGTTGTTGTAGGGGTAGAATTGTGTGTAGGTGTGGGTTGTGGGGTTTTGTATTGGTTTAATACACATTGAAATCTGTATAAGGTTTGTTTATGGTGCTTGAGTAGAATGCCTTTGCTGATAATGTGTTTAGATGTTTTTGGATGTGGAGGGCTTATGGTGGTAGCTCGTAAGTGAAAATTGGGTAGCATCCCTGGCTCTAGGCCTGACCCGAACAGGCCCAAACAGTCAACTGCCCTTGTCTTCTCAGTCCAGCCCAAACAGCCAACTGCTCTTGTATTCTTGTCCCTTAGCTGCGACACCTGACTTTCAGGAGAAATATAACCATTTCATGAGCAGAGAGGGTGGTGGTGGTGGCGCCAATCCAGTTGGATGTAATAATGGCAAGTTATTGTTGAATTGCACCATTGATATGCTGTCAGATTTGGTTCTTAAGGTATTATTTGATTACAACACACCTCTCCTGTGAGTGGCTGAGTGGGGAATAGCTGTGATAATTATACACTGGTTGATTACCTTGAAGAGGGCCCTATTTTGGTGGAGGGCTTCACTGATGATTGACTTGTAGTAGGCAAAATGCTTGCTACTGCTGGGGCTCCCTTCACAGATGAGAGGTCCCCGCAAGGTATTTGGGATCTTTAAATATGGTGGGTGGTCATCTGCAAGAGTGGAGGACATGCCTCTAGTGACATGGAAGGATAGCAGGTGAATATCAGGTGGTAAAAAGGCCATTTGAGCTTCAAGCGCTCATTCCAAGGATAACGAAATGAGGGTGGGAGCACACTGCCTCACATCCCAGCACTCAGTTTGCCCCAATGCATCATGGTTAATGCAGTGTATGATAACACATACTTCGGTGGCAGGCTTTAGTTTTTCAGCCTTGTTGGTGCAGCCAGTGCTGTGTATGTCTAGACACATGTTTCAGGATAATTGTCCTTCTTCACTAGAGAGCAGCACATTCTTTTAGGGATGCTGGAAATGCTGCCCAAAGGTTTCTCAGGTCTCTGTACCACTCACTGGGCACAGGCGCTCGTGAGCTCAATAGCTCATGGGAGCCTTTTTTAAACAAAAAAAGGGTGGGAGCACCCTGCCTCACATCCCAGCACTCAGTTTGCCCCAGGTCATCATGGTAAATGCAGATATGCCCAGAACAGATCCTGTCACTTACCAATATATATGTACCTCGCATACAAACTCATGCACAGTAGCATGGCCACAGTAGACTCTTTGCTTGACGGAAGCCAGTCTGTCCTGTGTTGGTTTTTCTAATTCTTTTATTCTTCTCCATCGACTTCCCTATAGAATTTTAATGATTTGGTCATAAAAATAACAATAGCATGCTTTTATATAGTGCATGCTTCTGCAGTTTTTTCGTTTCAAAGCACTGTAAATTACAGGTATTACTTAGTGTCCATAACTTAGTCTTACTAATTTTCTGAGCTTTGGAAGGATTGAAGACATGACTCACAGAGCTAGAACCTGTGAGCTGCTGGTTAGACGCAAGCTAAAGCTGTGAGCGTTCAATTCTCTGAGCTAACACAAAGGTGTTCTATATCTGAACAAGGGAGCAGCTGTTCCACCCCTTCCACCCCCTGCTTATTGTTTGGGTGTCTAACATACATATTGGTTGCAAAGCAAGAAAATGAGCTCCTTTCACCATCAGTGCTCTGGTTCCAGCCACAACTATTTTAAACTCCATAATTACTCTGCTATTCTGCACTCCTTCCATCTCCACTAGCTGGGATTTCCTGCAGCCGCAGGCGGTGACAGGCTCTGACAACCATTTAGGCAGGCGCTGGGTATGTACAAATAATCAAGGAATGATCACGAGGGTAATGTCATCTGATGTCTGTTTCTTTCTTTAGTGAACACTGTGGGTTCGAGTCCCATTATCTGGAACTGGTCAGCTCAGTGAAGGAGGAATTCCCAGATGTCACCATTGAGTCGCGCTCCGGTGACACAGGTGAGTGTGCCAGCTCACTATTCCTGTGCAGACTTCAGTTCTTGGCCCATGTGTGACAGTGTTGATGGTTTACAAGCACCACTCATCAAGATCATATGGAGTCACTGAGTCGCAGAAGAGCCTGTTGCTCTCAGTGGTGAACCGTACTGCTGCATAGAATGTAGAGCATCTCCATTCCAGGCATGCTACCATCTAGACACAGAACTAGACACCCTCCACCTTTCAGGCATGCACTATACAAACTACCACTATGCTGTCTCCTTCAGGTGTGTTGCAAATACAGAAAATCCAGGAATCTAGTTAGTCTGTCTAGCTCAAGTATTAAATATTCATATACAGGGTACCCAGGGGGCAGTCATTACGGACAATACCTATAGAGAAAATATACGACTTAAACCAGTGTGTCTCCTGGTATGACATCATACTCATATCCGGAGACCAGGCATGCTAGCATGGCACATATTAGGAGCCCAGGGTAGGGTAGCTTTGCACATAATATGTATGGGAGCATGTACCACTAGACATGCTCCCATACATGTACAAGGAATCAGTTGCCCAAAAAACCCTGCCCTTCAGTTGCTTATGCACACAGATGACATAAACCCAGAGCTCTGCCTGCCCATCCTGCTGGTGATTCCAGCAGCATGCTTCTCCCTGCACATGCTATGATGCAGAGGCATACGGTCCCTAGCCGCTTAGCTGGCACATCAAGGCATCAGTCCTACAAATATGTGAGTTTAATCCACCTGTATCTTCCAGGCATAAACCATACAAAGAAAGGGGTCAAGCCCAAGCACTTTGTGCCTCCAGAAATGAGCTAGACTGATACCTAGAAATCAGGGCCTAACCAGCCCACATCTTACAGTCATGTACTCTCCAGGGTCATGGAATCAAGGTCCTTCCCAGGAATGAACTGTACAGATAAAGGGAATCCAGGGCACAGCCATCGTGCTTCCCAGGCATGTACCTTACAGAGATTGGGAATCCAATACGTCACTATGCTATGCCTCCATGTAGTATAGAGAGCACACAGACATTTGCAAAAGAGACAAGCCACCCCTCCTTCCAAATCATACAGATACTGGAAATCCAGTGGCCCGACCAACCCGTCCCTTCCATAGCAGGTTGCGCCTCCAGATATGAACTATACTGATACAGGGCATGACCAGCCTGAACTCCCAGGCATCTATTTCCCTGACTTAAGGGATCCAGGCCAACCAGACTGCCCCTTCCTGACATGAGCTATACACAGACAAGGAATCTAGGGTCCAACCAATATGTTCCTCCTAGGCATGGTCTTTTAGAGACTGAGAATCCAATCCAGGCAATGTCTCTTTTAATGCAACACACAGATACGTGGAGCCCAAACAGCTATACGTCCCCAGGCATGAACAATATAGAAACTGGGAATCCAGGCCCCAAACAGTCTATCCCTCCCAGGCATGAGCCTAACACCAAGAGGAAATCCAGGACCCAAAAAGCCTCTTCTCCCAGGCATGGACCAACCAGGTGCAGGTAGTTCAAGGCGTAAGCAGGCAGTGGCGCCCTGACATGAACTAGGGACCTGGCTTGGCTGTCGCGCTGGGTGTTAACTACATCAGTAATTCAGAGACAGGTAGACTTGTTTCTCCTAGGTGTGCTTCTTCACTGAACACATTAATTATTTCGATATTATAAGCATAAATATAACCCTACCGACTTTGGTGATGCATCTTGGCACACAGTTACAATCAGTAATCCCCTAACTGGAACATGTTTACTTTGTTTTATTTTAGGAGCCTTTGAAATTGAGATAAATGGTCAACTGGTTTTCTCCAAACTGGAGCTTGGCGGATTCCCCCATGAGAAGGATGTGAGTATAATAGATTTCTGAGAGGGCTACAGTGCTGCAAGACCAGTCCATATCACAAGGCATTCTGGGCCATGTGGTTCATCGTGTGAGATACAAAAACATTTGACAACAGGTTCCAGAAATCCTCATCATTTACAGTGCCATTCCATGGCTGGGTGTCCTAGAAGAGATACACTATTCAAATAAAAATCCCCGAGCCATACAGTCATAAGTGAAATGCTCTGTCACACCGTGAAAATTGTTTTTATAATCAAGTCCAAGAGTCAAGTTGTTTTGCATTGCTGAGCCATTCCCCTTAGCCATCGTCTGCATGAGTTGTAGCTCTCGTCTATTGTACCAGTCCCCCAAGTCTTAGTACCTCAATCCAACCAACCACTGACAGAGGTGAAATGCACTATGTCCCTTTTCCAAGCTCCTTAGATATCAACCAAGACCAAAGAAATGCGCCATCCTAGTGCTGGGACCTGAAGCCATCTCCTACTATTGACAAAATGCTTTGTATCCTTGGGCAGGCTCCTCATTAAAGCAGTCCTAGTAGTGCCAGTATCCTTCTGTCAGTTTTCCAAGCCATCTATCTATGGAGATGGGGCTCTGTATTTACGTGGTAGCCCACTGATACACAAAGAAACAAGACACTCTATACGATTGTCCTGTTCACTAATCTACTCCGAAGCAAGAATCTGGCCCACTGAGACACTCAAAGACGAGGAGCTTGTACCAATGCATCTCACCTGTGCAGGTCTGGAGGTGGAGGGATTTGTATCGCTATGGTAATCTTTCTAGACCATCCACTCCTGGGATTCGCAAAGTCTATGTCTATGCAAATTTACTTTCTCAAATTGGTCAATTTTTCCCTGGAATTTCATTTAATTGTGCAATTTGTTTTTCACAGCTGATGGAAGCCTTAAGACGAGCATGCAATGGGGAAAAAGTGGAGAAAATCACCAACAGCCGTGCGCCCTGTGTCATATTGTGATCTTTTGTGCTCCCTTCTATCATCATGTGACCTCCCCTTGTGTTAATAAGATTTGTGCCTTCCCTCCTTACTTGCTTTCAGTTGGTCTCTTACATCATGTAACCCATTGACCTCTTGTTTACCTCCTTTGTAACCTCTCTGTGCCACCCTTTGCCTCTTCCTGACCCACCCCATGCCAGCCTGTGGCCATTTGTTACCTCCAAGTATCACTGTGTGACTTCCAAGTAACCTCTTCAAGTCACCGTGACTGGCTTTTTTTAATCTGCCAATGAGCTTGTGTTTACCTCGATATACCAGTAAAAGAAAGAATTGCTAGCCCTCCCACTTTAATTAGTCTCTCTAAACTCTGAGACTACAAACAAAAGCAAGTCAATTTGTTTGTATGGGTAATTTTATTTAACCCTTTTATTCATTATTTTGATAGTATTTGTCTTTTTCATAGGCAAGAAGAACACTTTATATACACCTGTACACAATACAAAATACATTTATACATATTTACAACTACTATACAAATAACACATATGTAATCAATCAAACAGTTATCCACAAACTTCTTTTGCAAAAAATATATATATAGAGCAATTCTATCTCTCCAAATAATTAATCTTTGTGAGATCGTCAAGCCACTATTAGACCCATAAGGTGAAAAAAAGGCAACAGAAATCGAATTTAATTCACAGTCAATTCCAACAAAATGCGTGAACCCTTCAAGGGCAGATATTTTGTAGTGTCTGTCTGCCGTTTGCCTTGCCGACGCGTTTCGAATCTGTAATTAATCACAGATTCTCCTCAGGGCTCTTTCATTGTATTCAATCTATGCAAAATAAAACGAAGTTTGTTTTAGTGCTTGAGACTTAAATGTTAATAACCCCCTAGATTAGCTGGACTTAACTAAACTGGTTACCTTCATGAAGATGCGGTGGGCTCTCGTGGTCCAATTGCTCACGAGGGGCTATGCGCCACAGAAAATCAGTGGAACAAAAGGTATGTTCTGGAAGAAAATTAATTCATATGCTTACTCAGCCATCCGAGGCAAGAAAGTGTGACTGGCAACAGACCTAAAAGTACCAAATCATACCTCTGTCAAGTATGGCAGTGGATGCTGTGCTAGATCCTCACTTTGTTCGATATACTTCCTACAATATCCATAATGCTAAGCTTCTGGCTCACTTTGATGTAGGAGCCCCACACAGCCACTTGGCTGCCAAAGTGTTCGCATTTCCTGGTCCGGCAACCGATGAGAGAGGTGAGTGTCAGAGAGGCTCTGAACGGGTTTTCATTTCAACGCTTTGGAATTATGCCGTGTCTGTAACTAAGGAATTCTTTTCCTGTTTTACAGCGCGAGTGACCAGGCGCGGTTGTAAACAACGGGGAGAAACTCGAGTCCCCGCCATTGATTGAAACTGTTTTCGACAAAGAGAAGAAAATAACGGCATGGCGACCCACGCCCTGCGCTCTTCACGAAAACTATAGGTATGTGACCCCACACCCCTGCCACACTTCACGAGAATACGGTGTCATAATTAATGCCAACACTGAGCGCGACCCTTGTACTTTTCATGTCTCCTAGGAAGTATATCGAACAAAGTGAGGATCTAGCACAGCATCCACTGCCATACTTGACAGAGGTATGATTTGGTACTTTTAGGTCTGTTGCCAGTCACACTTTCTTGCCTCGGATGGCTGAGTAAGCATATGAATTAATTTTCTTCCAGAACATACCTTTTGTTCCACTGATTTTCTGTGGCGCATAGCCCCTCGTGAGCAATTGGACCACGAGAGCCCACCGCATCTTCATGAAGGTAACCAGTTTAGTTAAGTCCAGCTAATCTAGGGGGTTATTAACATTTAAGTCTCAAGCACTAAAACAAACTTCGTTTTATTTTGCATAGATTGAATACAATGAAAGAGCCCTGAGGAGAATCTGTGATTAATTACAGATTCGAAACGCGTCGGCAAGGCAAACGGCAGACAGACACTACAAAATATCTGCCCTTGAAGGGTTCACGCATTTTGTTGGAATTGACTGTGAATTAAATTCGATTTCTGTTGCCTTTTTTTCACCTTATGGGTCTAATAGTGGCTTGACGATCTCACAAAGATTAATTATTTGGAGAGATAGAATTGCTCTATATATATATTTTTTGCAAAAGAAGTTTGTGGATAACTGTTTGATTGATTACATATGTGTTATTTGTATAGTAGTTGTAAATATGTATAAATGTATTTTGTATTGTGTACAGGTGTATATAAAGTGTTCTTCTTGCCTATGAAAAAGACAAATACTATCAAAATAATGAATAAAAGGGTTAAATAAAATTACCCATACAAACAAATTGACTTGCTTTTGTTTGTAGTCTCAGAGTTTAGAGAGACTAATTAAAGTGGGAGGGCTAGCAATTCTTTCTTTTACTGGTATATTTTGGTCCAGCTGCCCCCCGTCCCAGGGCCAGACTCCGTTTTTTCACTACCTCGATATACCAGCATATGACTATTTGATCTGTCTGACCTCTTGGTCATGCCACATTTCTGTCTTTGCCAGTGCCCATATGTCACCCTGTCACTTCCCCATGTCACTCCATGATCTCACTATAATTTATTGACCAATGCCAACATCTGATCGCTTAGTAATACTTTCTGTCATCTGTGTGTGTCCTCCATGCCCCTTTCCTCTTCATTGCCGGTTGTCATGACCTGGTGACACGTTTCTTTTCCCCAACACACAGTGAACTTATAATGATATTGTAGTGGCACCATTAGTGTCAGCATTGCTGCTGTTTACCTCCCCCATGCTGCCTTGGTTTTTTTTTAAATTTCTTTTATGTAGCCTTCCCCGACGCCACCCACCGTCATTTCTCTCTCTTCCGAATTTGTTTCCATTTATAGAAGGCAGAAATGGTACAGCAGCCGCATTTACTAAAACCTTTCATAAAGATGCATTTTAGTATTAAAAACATATTTAAGGCGGGCTGCAATCTTCATATTCGGAATTACAAAATGCAAACTTGATTGTAACATCTCTTGTGTCTATATCAGGCAGTTTAGACCTCTGCGTGTTGCTGGTGCACGTTCTACCCACTGATTTTCTGCCTTAACCCCAAAACAAGTTTGCTGAAGTCTAGACAGTGAAATAATCGATTAATGTCAGCACGCCCTGCTCTGACACCTCAGTATGAGACCAGGCCAGTTGACATGTTTATTTTATGTTAATTCTGAAATCAGTAGCACAAGTCTGTAGCATGCACTTCAGCAGTACTGCCAGAACTATTTCAAAAATAAAATTTGGCTGTGGTCACTTCTCTTTCCCTTATGGCTGGGTCTTTTTTCATTCTGTCACTCCTCTCTTGCGCTCTATAGGTACTCATTTTAGGTGGCATGAAAGCACTTCTTTGTGTTTGCTCCAAATACTACTTTGCACTGCTTGTACAGGAGTGGCCACACTGCTTTTAGTGATTTGTTGAACAGACAAAGGGCTTTCATTCTGGATTGCACATACAGTAAGTGTAACGGTTGTGCCAATGATCTCCCTCTAAGAAAGGAAAGGTGTGAGGCCATCTCTACGGCCCATGGCCTATGAGAAGAAACCCGTCATAGTTGAATGTGCTTCTGCAGTGCCTAATAACTCACCTATGGGATCTGTAGACCTTGATTGCAAATTGCCAGTCTCTGCCCAATCACAATCCATAAAGGAAATATGGGCCTGGGTCTGGCAACTCCTCTTCTTCTGCTTGTCCGCAACTGATGGAGAAGGAACTGTGACATTGAAATCCTCTGGGAAATCTCCCTGGCTTTGCTCGGAGGCATAGTGCCTGTTCATCCAGTTCTTATGCCCCCTAAGTTCAACCTCATTTCCATCAGACGGGAAGCGCTGGACTAAAAGGTTTCCCCCCCTTTATGGACTACCAGGCCACAGAGTGTCAGCCAGTCAGATAACAGCACCTTCCAAACCCCATGCAAATGGAAATACATGTTTTTTTAAAAGTCTGCTCCAGAAATGAAACAGAAACAACACCAGTCTCCTGGGATTAAAAGTGTGGGCTAGCCTTTTCACAGTTGCCTGTCTAGGGGAGTGTCATCCATCTGGTGTGGACCTTTGTCTCAGTTCCGCCAGCTGTAAGCCGTGCTTCAATATTCTACTGTACCACTACTGATTTCAGTCCTTCCATTCAAACAGGATGGGTCTGCATTCCATAAGTGATGCTAGCAGCCTTCCCGTCCTGACTGTTCAGGATGATCCAACTGCTGTTTGATCTGGCTTCGCACCCATTTGAAGCAGCTCTGTTCCATGTTGCCAAAAACGATTTCTGGTGCCCACAGCACTTTGAATTTCCACATCACACTCAACACAAAGTTATCGGGTAAGGACGGTGCTAGTTAAAATGAAGACTGCCCTGACTTAGGGAAAATGAATTACCATTATTTTTTGTTGTACCTCGTGCAAAATTTTCCTTAAAAAAGGGTGGGGTTGCTCACCCACCACCAGCAGCATGCTTCATCACCTCACCATGACCTGCTCATCGTTTGCTTGTCGAGCTCCTGTGGGAGCTCGTTGCGAGGTTTTTTTTAATGAATAATGAGGTCACACAACCGATGAGTGTCTCTTTTTCTGAGTTGACTTGTAAAGTTAGAGTGTGTTTATAATCTTTACGAAATTGGGACTAAGGTAAAAATACGTAAAGACAATTGGGTTACTGGTTGAGGTTATGTGTGGCAGTACCAGCAAGTTGCATTTTGAGGTGCTAGAGTCAGACTGACTTTAAGGCTGGGCTGGAGTACATTTATCAATGTATTGTCATCTTCAAGGCAGTAGTAACTTTAGAAGTGTTAGTTATGAAAAGCAATAGTCCTGTTCTTATGGCTGGCTGGGTGTATTAGCATACCCCTCCCTAACCTTCTTACCCCTCAGACACCTCCCATTTAGTCGCAGCTATTCCCCATTTCCCCACCAACCCTCTACTCCCTCTTGCATTCACTCCTAAGTAGCAAACTTACATGTGCAGAGATTACCGTATGGAAAATATATGAGCGGCAGAGGTAGAGATTTTCACCTGTGGATTCGCGAATTCTATTTTGTAGTACTACTTTCTGTACTACAAAATGCAGTTTGTAAATATGTTTTGTGAAAAATGTTAACATAGAAATTGTGTGTAACAGTGATGTAAAGTCATACAAAGCACCTTTGTTAATTGGGTAACCCTAGGATAGACTTGGAAGAATGTCACATGTCTGCTTGTATTAAGATAGCAGCATGAAGCAAAATGACCTTGGAGGTGCATAACTACCCAATGGAATGTGGGAGTATTCAGAGAAGTTTAGATTTATTCATTTCAGTACCCGTCCATTAGTGACTAATTTGTGAGCCAATCCTGTGGTGGCTGGTGAGCTTTTAAATATATAGGTTGTAATACTTACATTGGATCCTAGTGAGCAAGCCTAAAGTCTCTAAGGTGAGTTTAGGGATTGTCACACCCCCATTTTTGTTTTTTAAGAAGATCCTTAACAGTGCAATTATAGCATTTTTAATAATAAATTTGTTAATACCTCAAGGTTTAACAAACATATCTGAGGAAGAACCATTGAAATATTGCAAACGCTCCGTACTTTGCCGCAGCAGAAACTGTATACTCTGCTAAATCCCAAAATGATCTGAGTTGATCCGTATCAGTGGTTCAGGTGCATCATCGGTTGCCCTTACTAAACTTTTCTCTGGCTCAACTCCATCTTTACTTATATAATGGCCCAAACATTCTACAGAGACCACTTTTCATGTCCATTGTTCTTTGGTTATCTTCAAAATAATTTTCTCTAATACGGTAAGCACCTTGTATAAAGTGTCATTATGCTTCTTTTTCGAATTTCCAAATGCTAGAATGCCATCATGGAAATAGATCACATTTTTACACATCCTTAAAGTGTTTTAATGATTGTTTAAAAAATTGTGTAAGCTGAGAATAAACCAAATGCTATTCTTTTATATCTATATGCACCTTCTGGTGTGATGAAGGTAGTAAGTGGCTTGGAGTTTCACTGAGAGCCACTAGGTAGGCAGAAGATAAAGTATGGTTAAGACTATAACATCTTTATGAGAGATAACTTTCCCTAATGTTATGTAGAGTTGTCAGTCCACCCATACACACACTTGAACCTCTGAGGTCCACACATAAACTGATTTTACCGTTAGGCTTGTGTCTAAAGGTGATAATTATTCACAAAAATATTTTCTTCGATAATTTCCTCCTTACATAGACAATTTAATTATTTTCCCAAGCTTCTCTTACAGAAAAAGGTACCTTATGTGCTTAAGAGTCACCCCATCTTTGAAAATAATCATGTGGGAGAAAGCACTTTATAAACCTAGAGTGGTTAAAAACACTTAGGAAACATTCTTCTGCAATGTTCCACAATCCCTTCCATATGCATATCAGCAACATATTTGCTGTAACCTAATTCCTGGTCAGGATGTTTGGAATTGAAGGACATCATTAGTTGCCTTTGATACAGCCACCCCAACGAGAATAAACCCTCTCTGGCCACATGCACTTAGGCATGAATGGCCATTCCCTTGCAGCTATTTAGGTTGAAAAATAACACCCCACATCAAAAAGTTTATTGCCATGTTCCACCAAATGTATGTCAGGAGCTTTGAAGTATATACCTGGAGGCTTTTCCAACAAGGCATTACCAATAAGATATATATCTGGCCCCAGAAACCCCGATTATTGTTATGTCATGGCCATCATCTTTTATTGTACAAACAGGAGATTCTTATTTTCCTTTATTTTCCCAGCCTCACAAAATTCTTACATGAACTCACCTCGCACCTGCTGATGACTGTGCGATCCTTCTTTGATTTGTCCATTAGAGCACTTACTGCTGATACGATCACCCTTGCTACCTTAATACCCTTTGTTATTGCTCTTGTGTATGTAGGCATAGTGAACCTTGGCCTTACACACTCTACTAGATTGACCTATTGCTGAGCACAATTAATCCAAAGCAAAATGACCAGGAATTCCACCCTTACAACATATATTGTCTCGTCTCCCTATCCTTCCACCGTCACCATTGCTGAACTGTTGCTCTACCCATCTCTCAACGGGTCTACTCTGATTCTGTGACTTAAATACTTGAATGTTGAGATTTTTTTTATATGTTAAATCTATCTATAGCCAACTCCTCAAAATGCTGTGTAATGGCTATTGTCTTGTCCTCTACTAGTAATAGTTACTTCTATTGCAACTTAGAATTGCTTTTTCTATGTACAAATTGATCACAAATTATCTGGTTCTGGAATACCTCATAGTTACATTTGGTTCAGGCGCGGCCCGTGCATGTAAGAGTGAGGGTGCAGGGGGCAGAATGGGGGGAAGTCGATGGTGATGGAAACTTAAATTCGGTGATGCGGCGAGCGCAATGTAAGTGGTTTTCTTATTCTTTTATTCCCTCATTGTCGACTGTCGACTCCATCCTCCTCTCTGCCCCCTGCCCCATCTCTTTTACCTGCACGGGCCGCACCTGATTTGGTTGCTAAAACTCAGAGTTCATTAATAAATAAATCCACTGAATTGTTAGGTGATTGCTCCCGCCCCATAACATATCTTTGGCAAAAATTTAATTCATTTTTTCCCCAAAACTTTAGACCCAGTTGCCCCAATGTAGTCTTAAATGGATCTAATTCATCCTCCTCTTCATCTAACAATAGTGGTGGTAAATGTTTTACCATCTTCTGACTCTTAGCACCTTGGCAATGTTTGAGCATTGCTAATTTGCATTTGTATGTGTCTCAACACCTATTGCTTCTACATAAGCCTCAAAACCTTCAATCCACTGAGACCGATCTAAAGGTGGTTTTACTGGGTGCTGCTGAATTGATGATGGGGCATCTATAGTAATTAAAGACGGTCTGACACTGAATACTCTTGAATGTAGTTTATTGCAGCAGAGATAGAAACCCCAACCCGCATTCATGCCAGGCACAGCTAGCAACTGAACTGTAACATTCAAAATATGGAACCCACAAGTGTCATATAGAATGTACATATGTCATAAAGCCAAGCACAGCTTCAGCTTAGCTGAAGCTGCATAAGTAAATTACAGCAGCTTCCATTTATTGCCCTTTTTGGTAGATTAATATATTACGTCTTGCTTTCACAAGGGTACACCGTACAGTATTACAATTATAATATGTATGCACAGGGAATTTTCCAGTGAAGGAGTGTAGAGCACTTTATAGTACACAACAACAAATTATTTTACTTGAAATTATTGCTTTTTCTCCAGAGAAAATGTATTGTTTCAATAATTTGGGTGTGCACACAGCTGTATAATGGTAGGTGCATCACCGCTCACTTGCTTTCAACTATTGGAAAAAATGCCAATGTCACTTATCATTGGTTCAGGATGCTGAAAAATTTGGTGTGTGTATCACCACTTGGGCACAGACGTATTTTAATTTTAACATTGCTTGCTTCAAAATGGTTGTCAAAGATGGCATGTGTATCACCGTTGAGTCATAGCCATAGGATTGTGGGTCCAGCTAATGACTAGGGAAGTTCTTGTAGCCTGGCCATTTCTCTCTGAAAACCCTTTAATTGGGAATAAACTTGTAATAGCTCATGTGGATCTCATTGTTACACACAGTTTGATGTGTGCATCACTGTATTGTTGATGCACGTTGCTTTTTCACCCCTTAAGTTGCACTTATGAAAGTTGTACTTGATAGTTTGCTTAAAACCAATGTGTGCATCACTAACAGATCGTGCACACTAGTATTATACTCAGAAACCGTACCAATATGGATGCAACTGTAAAACAAAAAACATTCGGAATAGCGTACAGAAGTTAAACATGCCTTCAAAACAAAAGTGCCAGCAAGCATTCATAAATTGAGCAAGTCAGCTGCCATATCAATACTCTTGATCCAAGTGAATGGAAGCAGGATTATGTGACAGAAGTGAAACTAATTGATAGCTACTAATGAGCAGGTGCCAGTGTCTTTTGGAATTAAGAATACAGTTTCGCCCAGCTTTGTAGTAGAATGCTCTTTATTGAAGTTATTCAGAATATGCCATAGTAGTATCCAAAAGTTACACAGATAGAGAGCCCAAGAGCTGACCTAACATTCTAACCGTTTCGCCTGCCTCCTTCTTGCTCAGCACTCCACCAACATTCTAGAACCCCCATATGTTATTCACTAACCTCACCTACACACTACACCAGACCATACCACACATCTTCCCCTTCATAAACATTAAACAATTTAACAAACAAAACCAAAGCAAACAACACACATAGAACGCCAAAACAAACAACACATACACAACGGCAAACAACTGCAAGATTTATTCAATAAACCTCCCAGGAACTTTCTTCACACGAGAACTCCTTCTAGGTATAACAAGCAGATTCTTACTCCTCTTGGTTCCACTAGATTCTTTACAGGCTTTTTACTTGTATGGGTTCCCTAAATTTGGACAAGCCTTTCCTCAATAGTAGAGGATCTTTGACCTGAACCCAGTCACCGATCTGCACCTCTACAGCATTTTTGCACTTACTCTTACTCTCCAATTCACTTACCCTGATCCTACTAGCCACGTCACGTGTTGCTTTGGCTTTTCCAGCCAATACTTTTACATCCAAGTCCTAGTTGATCACACCTGAGATCCAATCCGGACATAGACATGAGCTGAGACACCTTCCTTTCATCAATTCAAAAGGCACCTGACCTGTAACTGAATGTGGGGTTGTGCGATAAGTCCAAATAGTGTCCCTAATGGCATCAGCACCATACACGCCCGATCCAAGTGCAGTCTGCACACACGCCACCAATGCTTTGTAAAATCTTTCAACTTTTCCATCGAACTGAGGGCAATACAATGGTGTGCAAACATGTTTAATACCATTTCTGCAAAACAATTACTGCATAAATGTGGAGGTGAATTGCACTCCATTATTGGATAAAACCTCTGCTGGCATTCCATCCTTATAAAATACCTCCTTGAAGAACTTGCAGTGTTGGGTTCGGCTACACCTTTAACCTCAATCCATCTAGACAGATGTTCCATTAATACAATGAAATATCTCATCTGTACTGGAAGAACATGAAAAGGGCCTAGGAAATAAACTGATACTTTCTTCCACACACTCTCCAGACTCACTACAATCTTAGGCTCAGGAACAAAGGCCACCAAATGCTTGTCACTAATATAACACTGATCACAATCCATGATTACTTCTTCAACTTCTCTCTCCATGGATGGCCACCAGTATCTTGTTCTAATGCATCTTTTGGTAGCTGCCATTGCCAAATGACCAGCTTGAGCTGTTTTAGTAATCCTTTTTCTAAAACTGCCTGGAGGAATCAATTTTTCTCCTCTAACCAGAACACCACTTTCAATAGATAATTTCCTCCACCTTCCAGTACGGTTGTAAAGAAGATTTCATCCTTTTTTCTCATGGCCAGCCTTTCAACATATATTACATGGCATCCATGAGATCCACATCCTTATTCACTGTCATACCAGAAAATGGCTACGCAACATTTCCAGAGAGGCACTACTGAAAAAATAAACAAATCTGAACCAAAAGCTTTGATATGCCTGACCACATACAAGTCAGCATCAGGAGGAGTTTGGCTCAATGGTTAAAGCGGCAGACCTTGATTCAGAGTTCTGGCCCGGGACTAGCGTTCAATTCTCGCCTGGGCCTGTCTTGGGCTCAATTTCCTCGGACCTGACAATTCTCGCCTCGGTGCCTATTCTAATCATGGGCCCCACGCTGCAACTCTGGGCAATAGCTTGCTTAACCTCCACACCGGCCCCAAAAGCGCCCAGGAGTGGACACTTCACAGGGAAAGCCAGGAAGGGTTCCACAGCGGTATGAGTAATAGCGCCAGGAAACAGCTTGGTGGCAGTGCGCTCTACAAATACCTTGACATTGACATTTACATTGACATTTACAAACATGATAAAACGCACCATAAACAAACACTGGCGCATTCTAACATTAACCTAGCTGACGTTTGAAAAACCTTTAATCTCGTTCAAGAGGAACCGAAACATCAGAGACAGATTGGTACACAGTAAGAGTGCAACAAACATGCTAAATCAAATGGAAAATTAGCACTGAGCACAGGGCATTTCCCATGTGTAATTGCCCCCTTACAACTCACACGAACACCCTTGATCTTGGATTGAATACACCATGGGAACAAAGAGTACACACCAATTGCAACAGTAATAACGTTATCTATGTGATCATCTGCCCGTGCGACCTGAAGTACATTGGAATGACCACCAGAAAGATCAAATTATGAATCAGTGAACACAGGAGCACCATTAGATGCAAAAGAGTCACAACCAAGCTCACCGCCCATTTTCTGGAATTGCAAAACAAGGATATCGACCTCAGATGGCTAATTTTTTTAAAACGACCGCAACAAATCGGGATCAGTAAACAAACTCCTCACCAAGGAACAACGCTGGGTGTATCGTTTGCAGACACGTACAAAAGGGCTGAACAACGACATGATTGATTGATTGATTGATTGAATTAAGATTTATAGAAGCGCAACTTTGCTTGGAGGCGTCAAGGCGCAAGTGATGGAATAAAGCCAGGTACATATGAAAAAACACAGGAGAAAGAGGCCTAAGAGTAGGCTTCCGTAAAGAGTAGAGTTTTAAGGCCCTTTCGGAAGAGCAGAAGAGATTCCTGACCCCTGAGTACCGAGGGGAGCTCGTTCCAGAGTCTAGGGGCTAGGGAGGAGAAAGCCCTACCACCCCATCTCGCCTTAACGACTCGGGGGACAGTCAACAGGTTTTGACCGGCAGAGCGCAAGGCCCTGCCTGGGACATAGGTCGACACTAGGGTCCTAATAGCTTCAGCTCCCACACCATGAAGAGCCTTGTGAGTGATGATCAGAATTTTAAATTTTATCCTGGCCTGTACCGGGAGCCAATGAAGGTTTCTCCTGATACTGGTGCCTGAAGGGCGTCTGGGGGCATCAACTACAAATCTCGCTACCACGTTCTGGACGACCTGCAGACGATGAAGTAATTTGTTACTCATGCCAAGATATAAGGCATTGCAGTAGTCCAGACGCGAAGATATAAGGGCAACTGCAACCATTTTCCGGGCATCAGAGGACAGGTAGTGGGTAAGTTTTCTTAAAACCCTTAAAACCCCACAGCAAGTTGAGACCGTTCTGTTTACTTGCCTGTCAAAGGCAAGTGAGGTGTCAAATATGACTCCCAGGTTGCGGGCGGCAGTAGAGGGCAGAGGACAAGTTCCCAATGTTTGAGGCCACAAATCATCTGACCAGATCTCCTTGCTTCCACCAAAGACCCGGATCTCCGTCTTTTCACCGTTTAATTTAAGGAAATTTGAGGCCATCCAGCCTGCAACCGCTTCCATACAGTTTCGGAAGTTTAGGGCTGTGGTCTCGACAGACATCCCCTGGAACCAGCTCAACAACTTATCCTAGACTGGGCACACAGACTACAATTGCATACACCAACTGGCTTAGACATGCAGATCACAAAAGGAAGCGTAATCCTCGTCCTTGACCATCAAAGTAGGCCCATTTTTGCTTCGGGACTGCATTATGAAGTATTACTGCAACAGTACGCCTAAAACCTGGCTTTACGGCTCATTTTACAGCTAGTACTCCTGGACCATGTTTTTTCTCTTGCAGGTAATGCCCTAATAATACTGCGGCGAGTATATGCCTTTCTTTACTTTTCTCACATGCAAATTGCCTGAACACATCAATCACGTCTTCGGGGGAGTGACTTAATCGCTACCCACCCTGACGAAAGCCAAGGACCTTGCACAGGCCGAAAGGACAGGGCTGAAACATGTTGGTGATTTAGAGTCATAGGACCATTGCATCCTTTTAGCCCTTTATACATTCTTAACATTCCCTCCCACCCCACTAATAAAGGATACTTTTGGAGTGGATGTGGAATTTTATCTTTAAAGTTACAACCTCATACAACCAATCTTCATAAGTGCTCCCTGGAATACGGTTGAGCCCACCCCAACCTTTAGGAGTTGTGGTGAACCCAAGTCAAGTCAAGTCAAGTCATGGATACTTATATGGCGCACAAATCACTTCCAGGAAGTCTCATGGCGCCTGCGGCAGACTCTGACATCAGAAAACAGTATTAATTTGCAAATAATCAGGTCTTTAATGCTTTGCGAAAACGACCATGGTCAGGGGAGTTACGGAGATGGAGCAGAATTTTGTTCCATGCGGCTGGGGCCAGATACGAGAATGCTCGGCCACCATTTCTGGAGGTACGTACTCTCAGAGGGATTAATAGAAATTCATTCTTGGACCTGAGATTTCTTGATGGCTGATACCATCTGAGTTTTTTGGACCAGTATTGAGGACCCTTTCCATACAATTGTCTATGTACCAGACATAGTGTTTTGAAAAGGATACGCTTTTTTACTGGCAACCAGTGTAGGCTCTTTAAGCAGGCAGCGGAAGATGTTTTTCTCGGGAGGTTAAGAACCAGCCGGGCTGCTGTGTTCTGGAGAACCTGGAGCTTCTTCAGATGGTATTCATTTATAGAGAGCAGAAGAGCATTCCCGTAATCCATTCTGCTTATTATAAGGCCTTGGACCAAGGGTTTGCGGGCCTGAATGGGGATCCACTTAAAGATTTTTCTCAGGCTTCGCATTAGTCCGAAACAGGTTCCAACTATGCTGTTTATATGGCTATTCATGGACAGTTTGTTATCTAACAAGAAGCCCAAATTGCGGGTGTGATCCTTTGGCACTGGGCATGTGCCCAACTTAGTTGGCCACCAGTCATCTGTCCAATGTTCCGCCGCTTTGCCGAAGAGCATAATCTCTGACTTACTGCCGTTTAGTTGAAGGTGATTGATGGTCATCCACTCTTCAAATTGTACCAGGCAGTTTTTGAAACGTTGTTTGGTTTCATTATAGTCAGAATCTAGCCTGACAAGAATCTGCGTGTCATCGGCATACGACACAACATCAAAACCATAATCTCTGATAATATTGGCCAAGGGGGTCATATAGATATTAAAGAGCGTTGGGCTCAATATAGAGCCCTGAGGAACGCCCATTTTGACAGGTCTTTCATGTGCACTATATTCTCCAATTTGGACCATCGTAGTACGGTTAGATAGATAACTAACAAACCAGTTCAGGGCATTTCCTCTGACACCAATCTCCCACAGCCGATGAATTAGAATACGGTGGGAGATGGTGTCAAATGCTGCCGATAAATCCAGCAGCACGAGGATGGCTGATCGGCGCTTATCCAGCGCCAGTCTGACGTTGTCGACCACTTCAATCGTTGCGGTTTCAGTACTATGCTGTGTCCCAAAACCGGATTGCGAAGGATCCAAAAGTCCATGGCTTTCAAGGTGGTTCACAAGCTGCTTGTTCACGAGTGACTCAAGCATTTTCCCAAAGTATGGGAGCAGGGATATGGGCCTATACTTTATCAGGATGTTGGGGTCAGCTGTGGGTTTTTTCAAAATAGGCCTGACTTTAGCGGCTTTCCATATTGCCGGAAAATCAGCATCTGTAAAAGACTTATTAAAACGGTCTGAAAGATGTCCAACCAGCACCGGTGCAAGAATAGAGAAAAGTTTAGGGGGGATGATATCTGTAGGGGTCCCTGACTTAATTTTTTGACCGGCTGACATCACCATCTCATGGTCACATTTAATGAACTCCTCCAAGATGTGGGGGGAATCTAGATAAGGTGTGACCGGAGCAATCAGCTGCGGTTGGTCGTGATGATCGAGAAAGGAGAGATGAATAGTGGTAATTTTATCTTCAAAGAACTGAGACACTGCATTTGTCCATTCCAAAGAATTAGGGATTTCTAACGCAGCACTGGGGGCGGTAAATTCCTTTACTATTTGGAAGAGTTCCTTGGAGGAATTTTGGGCTCTATCTATTCGCTCCGTAAGGAATGCTCTTTTCTTTAGTTTTATTTTCAGCATGTAGCTAGAGTGCAGAAGTTTAAATGTTTTCCTATCTTTCTGGTCTTTACTCCTCCGCCATTTCTTTTCTGCGGTTCTACATTCTAATTTTACAGTTCTTAGTTTCTCTGTGAACCAAGGCGCCGTTCTAATTTTATGTTTAATTCTGCTCATAGGAGCGATTTTATTCAATGCTGTTTCTAGTGCTAGATCAAATTGCATTGCTATAGTACTAGCACTTGAAGAAGGAGTGTGCGGCGGGAACTGAAAATTTTTATGAAAGAGGGGTAGAGTGATCTTTTTCATTGATCTCTGCAACCTTAAACCATTTACTGGTGCTATTTTTGTTTTAACCATTGGAAAGGAGAAATGCACCAGATAGTGGTCAGTTCAGAGTAGTGGAATGGGAGGGGCTACTTCCAGGTCCGAGGAGTTAGTGAAAAGAAGATCTAGTGTGTGGCCAGCTTGATGTGTGGGGCCCATAATCTTCTGATCTAGTCCTATAGTGCTCATGCTGGACATCAGTTTTCCTGTGTCTAAATCAGTTAGTATGTCAGCATGATGGTTGAAGTCCCCTACTACAAAAAATTTATCTGATGCAAGGACGTGAGGAGCAATAGTTTCAAGCAAAATGTCAAATGCTTTTATATAGCACACTTATCACCAAAAGAGGTCTCAAGGCGCTTTGCAGAAGAAAGGCATTGACCTACCAGAGTGGAGACACATCACAGAGAAACTTTATTTGGGAAAGAGCCACACGTTCAAACCCCTTCGAAACTCCAGATGGTTGGAGAGGGACAGGAGATGAATAGGTAACTTATTCCAGAGCTGGGGAGCCACGTATGAAAAGGACCGGCATCCATTCCTGGACATCTGGACTCTAGGCTGGGACAGTAAAAACTTTGAGCTAGGTCGAAGGGCTCTAGACGGAGTGTACCAAACTAATTTGTTTGCTAAATAAGAAGGGCCGATGCCGTGGAGGAGTTTATGAGTTAAACTCAAGATTTTAAAATGGCATCTTTGGCGCACAGGTAACCAGTGCAATTTTTTAAGAATGGGTTTAGAGGCAGACCTAGGAGGCAGACCCAGCACTAGTCTCGCCGCCGTGTTCTGGATAGTTTGTAACTTAGTCAGCAGATTCTCATTTATGGAGGCAAACATCGCATTGCCATAATCAAGCCTGCTGACAATCAGTCCCTGGACCAGGGGCTTTCTGGCTTCAAGTTGAAGCCATTTGAAGATTTTATGCAATTGCCGAAGTATTCCGAAACAAGTTCCGGCAACCTGGTTGACGTGAACCTTCATAGAAAGAGCCCCATCAAGCATGATGCCTAAGTCTCTTACGGCTTCTTTAGGCTCAGGGCAAGGCCCTAGATCATGAGGCCACCAGTCCTGAGACCAGATGGTCTTGGCCTTGCCGAATAGCAAAATTTCAGTCTTACTACAGTTGAGTTGAAGTTTGTTTTCACTCATCCAATTATTGATGTGGGCCATACATTGTTTGAAACTAGAGCAGGTTTCCTGGGTATTGGATCTACAGGTGATGAGTACCTGAGTATCGTCTGCGTAAGACACTGTAGTGAAGCCATAGGATTTTATAATGTGGGCCAGAGGGCAAAGATAAAGGTTAAATAATAAGGTACTAAGGATCGAGCCCTGCGGGACCCTGTGGTAAATAAAATATTACCCTGTCATAATTTCTATACATAAACAATGCATCATGCAGTAAATGAGAGGCAGAGTCCGTGGTATCCGAGTGAAAGGGCTTTATTCCAATAACTCGAGTTAAGGGAGAATCTGTTCCATCACCTCTAAGGTTCAGGAAGGGTCTTCTAAACATTATTGTCTGATTACATATTTATACGTGCAATCTTGTACATAGGGTGAAACGCTCCAGGCAGAGCAAGAGAAAGAGAGATAAGAGCATGTGGGCGTGAATATGGGTGTGCATTAGAGGAGGAGTCATAGTGTAAAACCTAAGGGTCGGGGACAATCGATATTTGCCCGGCGGTATTGCCTCTGTAACCCACGAATTATTAATCAATGAAGAGGCAGGCGCTGGAGACTGGAAAGCAGGAAACAAGGTTTTATTCTCTCCGGAGGAGAACACAACAAAACAGACAGCAGGTATCGTCATGAGGTGCTCTAACTTTCCCTCTGAGGCCTGGCCCCTTATATACAGGTTTCATGGCTTTTATGACAGTTTACATATTCATGGCAATGCTTTGATGTACGGAAAGACATTCCCGGGATCTCCCCTTCGGGCCCGTTCCCACACACATTTTACAGTAGAAGTCCCCACCCCGGTCACAACAGGTGATGGTTATCGCGCAGCTGGATATTCCGCCGATTCATGGAATGTGGGAGGTTCGATTGGATCTCGAGGGGTGGGGGCTTTGATCAACTCGGGGGTCCTTTGATGAGGGAAGCTTCCTACTGTACGGAGAGGGGCGAGGAATAGTATCGGCAGAGCTAGGTGTTGGCCTGGGAGCAAGGAAGACAAACGGGCACAGGAAAAGGGGGGTTTTTGTATCAAAGGGCCGGGGACTATAAAAAGAATGAAGGGAGGGGTCGCGCTGGGAACAGGATGGGGCTTTGAGGCAGAGCTGCCCTGAAGAGGGGTTTATGACTCAAAAGCATGTGCGAGCGAGGGGGGGGGGGTTGGTCAGCGTGCAGGCTTGGTGAGGGCGAAGGGCTATGTCGGGGGCCAGTGGCATGCAAAAGGGATGGTCCTGATCGAGGCACCTAAAATGGCGGGCGCGCACGACAAAAGTGTGGCATCAGGGGAAAAGGCAAGATGGCGCAGATAATGTTCACCAAACCGTACTAATTTTCCACAGTCCTCCCTTTAACATATTCAAGACATCTTGCTGATCTATTTCCTATTCAAGTCTATTATGGTGGGCATAAGAAAAAGCAGTAGGAACCCAGGTGAAGGAGTCGTAAACATTACATTTAAGATCTCTAGTTTTAGGAGGCGGGTCTATTGAAAAACTTTGATAAACTTGCTAGCAGGAAAGTCATAGTAATGTAATACAAAAATGATTCTGTAGCGGGCAGTGAGTACATTGCATACAGGTTATTATATACGGGCTCTATATATCTTTGGTTGGAGCATAATCAATACAATGGTGGCTGGGAGAGAAACGAGACGTAGCAAAAACGATGATTGAGGGTGTCAATGTTCGAAGTTAATGAGTTCTCAGTACTGTTTGTCGTCCTTTGTTGGCGCTGTGGAGCACCGGCGGTGGAGCTAAAGGTCCAGCTCTATTCTAGGTCCCGTGTTGCAGGGCACGACCTTTTCCTCGCGTTTCTGGTCAAAAAGGTCCTTTTCGCCCTGTGTCCTTTGGAGTCGATAGTCAAAAAGTTCAGATGGAAGAAGAGTGTAAAAATAGTCCATAGGGTAGGTCGGAGAAAAAGGGGGATGGAGCAAAGGCCAGACCGAGAACAGACTAGGGGAACGGAAAATTTCAGGTTGGCGGGCTCATGACCGAGTTTAGGGAGCGGGGACCTTTCGGCACACATTTGAACATTAGGCAGGGGCATCAGGTTACCCCTTTCCTCTCACTTTGTCGGAAATAGTGCCTCGTCCTGCAGCTCCTTTCTGTCGCGGTCTCGCCTCGGCCAACGTCGCAGGTGTTCCAAGATCTGTAGTCAGGCCACGTGCTCCCACATCCGGTCCTTCTTTCCTCCGACAGTCGTACCCTTAAATGAGTTCGAAAAGACAGTCTTTAGAGAATTGGCAGAGGAAGGTAATCACATAAGTCTATTTCTCTCCCAGCTCCAGGTAAATGGGAATAGAAACGTCCGTTATATTAGGGTTCACAACTGACGTATAAATGATCGATGGTGGGCCTGCTGGATTTACTACGACTTTCCTTCACAACTATTTATTACAGTCACAACAGTTCATCTGATGGAGACCCACCTTCGTAATACAAGCCTGACAAAGCTATACCATTCTCTAGGGGTTTATATTTACAAAGGGTGTTGCGAGCTATCAACATGGTACTAATAGGTATCTCGCTGAGGGACGAACATAGGCTAAACATCTTTCGTCTTGTGGTAAATAAATAAATAATACCTCTCTTTTTGACTAGACATATATCATAACAGATAGCTCAATAAATAAGAGTCAAGATTCGAGGTAGTAGGAGTTTTGCAGGTTTAATACAGCATAAGGACAGGAACAGGACAACCTGCATAGGAATAGGATGACAGGGCCCAGCAGCTGCTGGGGCTCGATCTGGGATGAGCGCGCTAGGAAGGATAACCTTTTAATAACAGTACATGAGCATATATACATAACGCAAACACATAGCATTACATTGCAATAGGCGTAGCAGTGGGTGGAGCAGAAGGCGTGACGCGCAGCAGTCGCGAAAGATAAGGGCGAAAGTAGGTGTAACTGGGCGTATACATAGACATGTGATGCAAACGTAACAGAATATGTCATGAATGGGGCGGAAACCATGGAGGGGGCTACCTAAGGAGCCGGGACCTCTAACCTGATGGTGCGCGCAAACTGGCAATGACGTATCACTAGGAGAAGCTGGGGGCTATGAACTCTGTGCTAGGAGCAGAGACTGAAGTCTGGAGAGTCAGGGCGACATGTACCTAAACAGTATCTAGTATCTGATGTTTAGAGAACATGTTGATATAAACTAGAAGTCAGGAGAGGAAAGGCTAACTTGATTCTAAGACTGGACCATGCATTATTCTACATGTAGTGCGTGATGAAGAATATTAAATGACCATTAAATGCAGTATTTCTCTAACGTGGAGACGTGAAGGCTAGACAATGACGGAAACTATTGATGCAGTTCAGTAGCTTAGGAATGCAGAGAAGGAGGACTGAACTGATAACTGGAATCATAACATATTCTTGGCAGACTCAGAGACTGAGCCAGGCTGGGCCGGGCACTGCGAAGCAAGAAGTAAGTGAAGGGTCGAGGATACAGGTGGGGGCTGTATCGCTCCTCAGCGAGGCTTCAGGAGACAGGAGCTGAATCTGGTGTCCAGGCCCTTTTGAGGCCTAGAAACGGGGACTTTATAATAGAATAACGTGCACACTGAGAAACGTGGCAACGTAGCTTTACATAGGCCTGATATTCGTAGTATTCACGAGGACTGGAAACTGGCATACTAGAGGTGGACACAACTGTAATTGCGTCTTGAATCGAACATGGGGAATGCATATGCATATTTAATCATGCACACATAACTTATGATGGAGGACGCGTAGGGACACAGAACATGGCAAAATTTACTTTTCCACATTCCCTCCTTGTCACTACGTTTCCATCAGGAAACATCAATATTCATGATACCGTCTATCATTTCATACAGTATCATTTGCTCGTCTCGAATTATCCTGGAACGGGATTTAGAACGGGGCTTGGGACTAGGAATACAAGAGGTAGCACAAATGCCGCAAATCGCAGGGCCACATTGTATACAGAGGCAGCAGCTGAATATGATCGCTACTGCAATACCTAGAAAGGACAATATTTTCCATCCCCATGCGGAAATTATATTCCAGAACCAACCGGACCATGTCCAGGTGCCTGGATCTTGGTGTATCAGATGGGCAATTTTATGGAGTCTGGTTATAGCTGAATAAACAGACGGCGCGTTATTTGGAATGAAAATGCAGCAACTAGATCCGATGACTCTACAGGCCCCGCCCCTATCGGCCAGTATGACGTCAAGGACGAGACGATTCTGTAAAACGACAAATCTCATAGCAGATTGCTCTTCAGTTAAGTTACCTAGAGCAGAGGCAGTCTCATTTACTACAGCTTCGAGGGTTCTGGTTAACCTACGGATCAGTTTACTATTCTGGATAGGTCCTATAAAGAAGAAGAAACCTCTGTTGAAATCTGTATACTGTTCTAGAGCAGTTTCAGTATAATCGACAATTGGGGACTCCCTTTTATGTCTAATGTGTACTAGATGTGTATTCCTATGATAATCAGGTGGGGCTAGAAAAACTGGTGGCAGTAGGAAGGCAATGTAACAGGTTCCCTCCCAATCGAGGGGCAGACGAACATATGCGGTTTGACCACAAATAAAATAAGAATGACGTGAAGCTTTGAAAATAGATTTCCCACTGTCACTATACTTGACAATAGTAGTACAATCACTATGTCCTACGTGTATGGAACCATAATTACGGACACATAATTCGCCTTTGACTGGTAATACTGAAATAGCAGGTAAGTCTGGAGTAGTATCAGACTGAACATTCAGGACCATGAAATTCGACGAATAATTACCTAAATTATACACTTCATTTTCTAGATCTAACCCTGTTCTGTGGGGGAGACCTTGCTTGTCTGGAAAACATGTATTGTTAAGAAAAGATATATCTGTTGAGGATGACGTTAACGTGGACCATGCTCCACACGAACCATTATGTGAGAATGGATAAGGAAAAAGTGGCAGAACTCCCTTCGGTGTCTGGAAAGGGGGGAGTCGACCACACACCCAACAATTAGTGGCATTGCTGGACTGGTGTGAGTAATGTAACATGCGGATAAATGAGTTATTTCGCATAGCGAGTGTTAGACGGACCGGGAGGGTCGGCCGAGGATAAGGGGAGAGGTCTCCGGGGAGAGCCGTCTCCAGTGAATCGTACAGACAAGTAACTCCCCCCCCCACAGACGGACACCACACAATGATAAAGTTCAACGATACTTTATAGGAAATTCTTCAAGTACGGTAGAATGGTACAAGGAGGTCTGGACTCAGGGGTCCCCTCTATTCTGGTCTCTGTTTGGGAAAAGGGTAGCGGGACAGTCTTGTTACCAAAAAGATGGAAATAGCTCTCAATCCTCGAGCTCGGTGGTGTAGATGAACGGGCCGCGGCGGAGCCAGCAGGTCCCGAGATGGATGAAGGAAGACGACGGTCCGCGGCAGAGCCAGCAGGTCCCGATGAAGGTGGTGGTTACAAACGGTCCGCGGCCACGCCAGCAGGTCCCGACGACGATGAAGGATAGGGTGGTTCCCAAAGCCGCGGCAGCGCCAGCAGGCAAGACGAGGGTGCACAAGACAGAGCTACGGCAGCGCCAGTAGTCCGTCAAGGATGAGTTCTTCTTTGCGTCTCTCGACTCCAAGATACAACTCCCGTCCTGCTCCGGAGCTGCCCCAGTTATAGGGCTGGTGTGCTTTGATGTCCGGACCCTCGCACCTGGAGGTCGGGAGGTCCGGGATGAGGGAGTCCCGACACCCAGCAGGGGGGTGGCGCCAGCGCCCGGGGAGGCGATGGGCGAGCGGCACTTGGCGGGGGAGAGCCATCGACACCTCTTGCTCCCATTGACTGACCAAGTAGCCCGCTCACCTCCTGGGTGGACGTTGGTGCCGGAATGTCTGAGGCCTGGCCAGGCCCAGGGTTGAGGTCGATCGGGGGCCAGGCGGCCTCGTGGTGGAGTGTCCAAGATGGCGCCCAGGATGGGCGCGCAGGCCGGTAGTGGGTCGGCCTACGCGGTCAACAGGTTCGAGTGTAGGGGTCCATGCGGGGACGGTGGACGTGCAATGGTGGTGTGTGGTACTTGCGTGGCTGGGCTCGGGCCTGGTGGGGCCGGGGGAGAGCGGCCCTTCATGTGGCCTGTCCAACATGCGTCCCCCCCAGCTGAAGGCGGGGAGAGTTACCCATCCTCTTGGGGACTCTTCTCGTCGAGGCGGAAGAACCGGGACAGGCCATCTGCGTTGGCGTGATCTGGCCCAGGCCGGTGTTCAACTGTGAAGTCCATCCCTTGTAGGGAGATGGACCAGCGTAGTAACTTCGGGTTTTCCCCCCGCATCTGCATCAGCCACTGCAGGGGTCGGTGGTCGGTCTGTACCCGAAAGGGTGTGCCAAAAAGGTAGGGCCGGAGCTTCTTGAGGGCCCACACCACCGCGAAGGCCTCCCTCTCTATGGTGCTCCAGCGTTGTTCCCGTGGTAGGAGTCGCCGGCTGATGAAGGCCACCGGTTGATCACGGCCTTCGGTGTTCACTTGAGACAGGACTGCCCCAATGCCATGGTCGGAGGCATCCGTCTGGACGATGAACTCCCGGCTGTAATCGGGGGCCTGGAGCACAGGGGCGGAGCACATGGCGGCTTTCAATTGTTCAAACGCAGCTTGACACTCTGGGGTCCAGTTGACTTTCTGGGGCTGATTTTTTGACGTGAGTTCTGTGAGGGGCCTCACGATAGTACCATAGTCTTTCACGAACCTTCGGTAATAGCCCGTGAGGCCCAGGAAGGCTCGTACCTCGGTCTGGGTGATGGGGGGCTGCCAGGACTGGATGGCGGCAATTTTTAGCTGCAGAGGGGCCACCAGGCCGCTTCCCACCTGGTGCCCGAGGTAGGTTACAGACCCTTGCCCAATTTGACACTTGCTGGCCTTGATCGTGAGGCCAGCTCGCTGAAGGGCTTGCAGCACTGCTCGGAGGTGGTGGAGGTGCTCGGACCAATGGTTGCTGTATACAGCGATGTCGTCTAGGTAGGCGGCGCTGAATCCTTCGAGCCCCGCTAGGACCTGATTGACGAGCCGTTGGAATGTTGCTGGGGCATTCTTCATGCCAAAGGGCATGACGGTGAAATGGTAATGGCCATCGGGAGTGGAAAAGGCAGAACGTTCTTGTGCCCGGGGTGTGAGGCCGATTTGCCAGTAGCCCGCCGTCAGGTCGAAGATACTGAGGTAGCGGGCAGCTCCCATGCGGTCGATTAGTTCATCTGCCCGGGGGATGGGATGTGCGTCTGTCCTGGTGACCGCATTCAAGCCCCGGTAGTCGACGCAGAACCGGAGTTCTGGTGTGGTGCCGGGGGCAGCTGCTTTGGGGACCAGTACTACAGGGCTGGCCCAGGGGCTGTCTGAGGGCTCGATGACCCCGAGCGTGAGCATTTTGGCTACTTCTTCCTGGATGCAGGCCCGTACCCGATCTGGCACGCGGTAGGCCCGGTGGCGGATAGGGGGGCTGTCCCCCGTGTCCACATCGTGCGTACACCAGGAAGTGACACCTGGGGTGAGGGAGAACAGGCTGGCGAATTGTGACAGGAGAACTCGGCACTCCTGGCGTTGCTCTCGGGTGAGGGCCTCTGAGAGTCGGACCCCATCTACGGAGCCGTCTTTCTCCCGAGTTCGTAGAAGGTCAGGGAGGGGCTCGGAGTCCTCTTCAGCCCCATTGTCTGTGGCCATCAGGAGGCTGAGTTCTGTCCGTACGAAGTGCGGTTTCAGTCTGTTAGCGTGGAGGACCCGGAGGGGGTTCCGGGAAGATTCCAAGTCGATGAGATAGGTAGCCGGACCCTTGCGCTCGACCACTTTGAAGGGCCCTGTCCACTTGTCTTGTAGGGCGCAGGGTTCGGTGGGGGACATCACCCATACCTGTTGCCCAGGTTCAAATTCGATGGAGGAGGCATTCCGGTCATACCAACTTTTCATGTCCTCTTGACTGGCCTCTAGGTGGGCTTTTGCTAGTTCTCGGAATCGCCGGGTCTGGTTGCGGAGAGTTAGGAGGTAGCGGAAAACATCTGGTGGGTTCTTTAGAGGGGGCATCTCCCAGCCTTCCTTGACTAGGCTGAGCGGTCCCCGCACGGGGTGTCCATATAGCAGTTCAAATGGGCTGAAGCCCAGGGACTTCTGGGGAACCTCTCGATAGGCGAAGAGGAGGCACGGCAGCAGCACATCCCACTGGCGACGGAGGGGCTCTTCCAACCCCCCGATCATCCCTTTGAGCGTGCGGTTGAACCGCTCAACGAGTCCGTTTCCTTGAGGGTGATAGGGGGTCGTGAACCGGTAGGTAACCCCGCACTGTTGCCAGAGAGACTTCATATATTTCGAAATAAAGTTCGTGCCTCTGTCACTGACGACCTCCCGGGGGAAGCCCACCCGGGAGAAGATCCCCATCAGCGCCCGGCCGACTACCGGGGCTGTCACAGTCCGCAGGGGAACAGCCTCCGGGTAGCGGGTGGCGTGGTCCACTAGCACCAGGATGAATCGATGGCCTTGTTTTGTGCGTGGGTCCAGGGGCCCTACGATATCGATTCCGACCCTCTCGAACGGGGTGGTGACCACGGGAAAAGGTTGCAGGGGGGCTTTCAGTTTGCGGCCGCTCTTTCCACTGGCTTGGCACGTGGGGCAAGATCGGCAATGCTGGTGTACATTGTCCCTCATTTTGGGCCAGAAGAAGTGGGTCACCAGGCGGCTATATGTTTTGTCTTGACCCAGGTGTCCTGCCAGGGGGACATCGTGGGCCAGGTTTAGCAGAAAGTCTCTAAAACGGAGGGGTACCACTAGGACTCGGCTGGCCCCCAGCTCCGCGATTCTTTGCTCACTGTACAGCAGATCATTGTCCCAGTAGACCTAGTGAGTTCCGGAGGTATCCCCGGCGCTTTGGGCTAGCGCTTGCTGGCGGAGTCCCTCGAGGGAGGGACAGGTCTTTTGTTCTTGGCGAAATTGTTCTTGCGTGGGCCCCCCCTCTTGAGGCCACTGGTCGGGGTTAGCGAGGTCTGGAGGTTGAGCTGGTTCGGGGGGGACGTCACGGTCGGTGGTTTCGGCGGGGGCGACCGGAGGCGGTGGCGCCGGCCATTCGGGTTCCTCTGGGCGGGGGTTGGCACGGGCGGTCATGGACCGGGTGGTGACGCACGCCCAGTCCGGGACGCCCAACATCCCCAGGTGCTCTTTTCGTTCGACTGCTGCCCATGGAGAGCTTTCCAGGTCATTACCCAGGAGGCAGTCTACGGGGGCATCATCTCGGACCGTCACCTTCAACATGCCGGAGACCCCTCCCCATTCGAAGGGGACGCAGGCCATCCGACACAGACTTTCTGAGTTATCGGCTGAACGTACCGGGCAGAGAATGTTTGGTAAGTATTGTTCGGGGGTCACCAGGTGACAGCGGACGGCTGTTACACTGGCCCCAGTGTCACGAAGGGCTTCAGCCCGGCGTCCATTGATGCCCACCCATTGGCTGTACTTCTGGGTATTAGCGGGTAGGGGGACCCGCGGGACCATGTCTCCCCCCCCTAGGCAGGCGAGAGCCATGGCGGCTGGCTCCCATTCTTGGTGTTCCTGTTCATATTCTTCTTGTTCCTCTGAGATCTGTTCCTCCCCCAGAGCAGCAGCGGCTACTTGGCGGGGTCTTGGGCTCTGGTACTGGGGGCAGTTTGGGTCGTTTGCATAGTGTCCGACTCGTTGGCATCGATGGCAGGTACCATTGGCTCGATATCCCGGTCGCGCTGGGGTGCTGCCCCGGTTGGCCGGGGGGGTGGTGCTGGTAGTGGGGGTGACCGGAGCGTTGCTTCTTCCGCGTCCTTGGCCTCCTCCTCCTCGGGGACGGTGCTGACCATTGTTGTTCCGGTTCTGTTCGTAGGACCCATTTCGACCCACTCTGGTGATCTCCCACCGGTCAGCTTCGGCTGCGAGCTGCCGGGGATCCGTTAATTTGCTGTCGAGAAGGTGCTGGCGAAGTTCAATGAAGCAATTGTTCGACAGATGCTCCCATACCATAAGATTGAACAGTTGTTCGTAGGTTGTGACCTTGCTTCCTTTGATCCAGCCCTCGAAGGCTCGGCTAAAGTAATTGACATAGTCCACCCAAGTTGTCCCCGGGATGCGGGTGCAGTCTCGGAACCTCTGACGGTACATCTCGGGTGTGAGGCCATAGCGGGTGAGGAGTGCAGCTTTCATATGGTCATAGGAGGTCATCTGGTGGTCCGGGAGTTGCAGCAGGGCGTCGCGGCCCTCATTGAGGAATCTCCCCCACAGACCGGCCCCCCAATCGCTTCTATCGATCCGGTGTGCAGTCATAGCGATTTCATAGGCCTTAAACCATTGCTGGATGTCGTCCTCTCGGAAGTATTCTCGAACGACATCCTTGGGGATGTGTACCTTCTTCTCTGTTGCCCCTGGAGTGTGGGGTTGCTCGGACACCCCTGCTTCTTTATTCTGTTTGCGTAGGTCGATTTCAGCTAGTTTCCGCTCATGTTCATATGCCAGTTTCTTTTCCTCGAGCTCCCTTTGTCTCTGTTTCTCCTCTCTTTCTTCTCGGAGACGCAGGTGCTCTAAGTTGATTTTCTGTTCGGCCAACTTCAGTTCAACGTCCATTTTGATCCGGGCCATTTCCAGCTCGTGTAGTCGGGTTCTTTCTCGTTCCTGGATCTCGTCTGGCGAGAGACCCGTTCTTCGCTCTTCAGGGGCCATGGGGGTTTGTGCTGCGATGTTTTGATCGGGGGTTCCGGCAGCCCCGGTTTCTGCCCAAGATTCTAGGGCCTGCTTAAAGTCATCTTTGGTATTTAGTCCGGTGGTAGCGATACCTAATTCGATACAGAACTGTTTAAGTTCACGATGGCTGTACTCATCCAATTTCTCCATCTGGAATTTCTGGAATTTCTCCGTTGATCCGCTGTCTTTAGTTGACATCGTGATTCGCCGTGGGGTGAGCTACTCTCTGTACGGTTTATGCGGTGATTCGGATCGCGCCGCTGGCCACCAATGTTAGACGGACCGGGAGGGTCGGCCGAGGATAAGGGGAGAGGTCTCCGGGGAGAGCCGTCTCCAGTGAATCGTACAGACAAGTAACTCCCCCCCCCACAGACGGACACCACACAATGATAAAGTTCAACGATACTTTATAGGAAATTCTTCAAGTACGGTAGAATGGTACAAGGAGGTCTGGACTCAGGGGTCCCCTCTATTCTGGTCTCTGTTTGGGAAAAGGGTAGCGGGACAGTCTTGTTACCAAAAAGATGGAAATAGCTCTCAATCCTCGAGCTCGGTGGTGTAGATGAACGGGCCGCGGCGGAGCCAGCAGGTCCCGAGATGGATGAAGGAAGACGACGGTCCGCGGCAGAGCCAGCAGGTCCCGATGAAGGTGGTGGTTACAAACGGTCCGCGGCCACGCCAGCAGGTCCCGACGACGATGAAGGATAGGGTGGTTCCCAAAGCCGCGGCAGCGCCAGCAGGCAAGACGAGGGTGCACAAGACAGAGCTACGGCAGCGCCAGTAGTCCGTCAAGGATGAGTTCTTCTTTGCGTCTCTCGACTCCAAGATACAACTCCCGTCCTGCTCCGGAGCTGCCCCAGTTATAGGGCTGGTGTGCTTTGATGTCCGGACCCTCGCACCTGGAGGTCGGGAGGTCCGGGATGAGGGAGTCCCGACACCCAGCAGGGGGGTGGCGCCAGCGCCCGGGGAGGCGATGGGCGAGCGGCACTTGGCGGGGGAGAGCCATCGACACCTCTTGCTCCCATTGACTGACCAAGTAGCCCGCTCACCTCCTGGGTGGACGTTGGTGCCGGAATGTCTGAGGCCTGGCCAGGCCCAGGGTTGAGGTCGATCGGGGGCCAGGCGGCCTCGTGGTGGAGTGTCCAAGATGGCGCCCAGGATGGGCGCGCAGGCCGGTAGTGGGTCGGCCTACGCGGTCAACAGGTTCGAGTGTAGGGGTCCCTGCGGGGACGGTGGACGTGCAATGGTGGTGTGTGGTACTTGCGTGGCTGGGCTCGGGCCTGGTGGGGCCGGGGGAGAGCGGCCCTTCATGTGGCCTGTCCAACAGCGAGGCGGTAAGAGAGTTCATGAGGAGGCAGGTCACTAAACGTGTGCTCTACTGTAGCATTAGCAGACTTATTTACATGTGAAACTGGGAAACATAGGTAAAATGCATAACTGGTGCAGGAAATCATAAGGCTGGAAAACAATATGAAACATAGAAAAACGATACATCGGATTGAGTTTTGACTAACTCTCTCATTATGGGGGTCTATTTTATACATGTCAGAAACAGTCTAACCGTTTCACCTAGGGGAGGACTTAGACAATCAAACTGACTGACTTATTTTACTAGACCGGAGTTTTAGCTTGTACTCCTGTTGCGGAGTTTTCTCTAACAGGGGAGGGGTTGTAGCAATGTCTTTTGCGGGACAGTCCTTGAGAACAATATTTTGGCAATCCTTCAAATCCTGGGAAATGTTCTTTAAGACGGGTTTCAGTCCATTAAAAAGTCTGACATGAGAAAGGTGCACCCAGCCTTTGCGTCCTTCCAACTTCACGGCTGTACGGGTGGTGAGGAGGACCTGTCGGGGCTCTTTCCAACGAGGCTCCAGCGGACTTGATCTGTCAAAGTTGCGGACCATCACCATGGATCCTGGAACGATTTCATGCGGTGCCACCTCGGTATTGTCTGGAAATGCGGCAGCAACCTGTGAACGACATGAGTTGAGGGCAGACATCAAGGAAGCTAGGTAATCTGTCAGCATATTACTTGAAACATTGGTAATACTTCGGGGTCTAGGAGTACCCCACATGTTAGGGGGGCGGCCGAAAACGACCTCATACGGGGACAGACCTGATCTGGAATGTGCGACCATGCGCATATAAAATAAAGCGACTGGTAGAGCTACTAGCCAGTCCACACCTTTTTCTTTACACACTTTTGCAATACGGATTTTCAGGGTCTGGTTATGTCTCTCTACGAGACCGGCTGCTTCAGGATGGCGTACACAATGAAACTTCCACTGGTACCCTAACAAAAGGGAAACATGCTTCATGAGTTCAGATGAGAATGGCTGACCGTTGTCAGAATATACGACTCTAGGGAGTCCATAACGGGGGAAGAACTCACGAACCAACTGCTTGGCAGTGGTCGCGGCTGTGTAATCTGGGACTGGATATGCTTCTGTCCACCTGGACAAAGCGCATACAACTACAAGGACATACTTGAAACCTCGACATCGCTCCATCTGAATATAATCCATCTGGAGGACTTCAAAAGGGTGGTCAGGGGGCTGGAATCCACCTTGTTCCACCGGGACACTTTTACCTGGATTAAACTGACAACATATCATACAGGTACGGACTTTCTGCTTGGCTGCAGCTCGTAAATGCTTGTTGAACCAAATGTTCTGGATACTGTCTAACATAGCTTTTTCTCCTAAATGTGCTGGACTATGTGCGGTATTGATAATGACTTGAACCATAGAGTCGGGGAGAAACCATGTGGCTCTACCCTTCGTTAACCATCCTTGATCTGTCTGGACCCCTCCTTGTTCGGACCATTTCTTGATTTCTTCAGGAGTAGCATGTAACTGGATATCTATGACATCTTGTGTAGGGTCCTTAACTGTCATACATGTAATCGGATCTGGAGTGTGTGTCATGTTAACTGGAATGTCTAGAGTCTGTGCTGTAAGCTTGGCTGTGCGATCTGCTAGATCATTACCTTGGGAAATAATGTCAGTAACTTTCGTATGTGCTTTGCACTTCATGATAGCGATAGATGTCGGCAAGTGTATGGCATCTAACAGAGCTTGAATAAGGAGACCATGCTGAATCTTGGTTCCATGAGAAGTCATGAAACCTCTCTCCTGCCAGAGCACTCCGAAGTCGTGTACAACTCCAAATGCGTAACGTGAATCTGTGTAAACATTAACTTTCAAGTTCTTGGCGTGTATGCAGGCTTGTGTCAGAGCAACTAGCTCTGCTGCTTGAGCGGACAGGGTATCAATACGGTGTGTTTCAATAACTTCGGTGTCAGTAGTCACTGCATACGCAGCGACTAGTTCTCCTGTACTTGTTCTCATACATGAACCATCCACATAAAGTGTCAGGTCGGGGTCTGGTAACGGAATATCTGTCAGATCTTGTCTTGGCTTTGTCGTAATGTTAACTACTTCCACACAGTCATGTGTGGCAGAATTTGAATTAACTGATGGTAACAGTGTAGCAGGATTTAAAATGTTGCAGCGTCTGATTTCTATGTGTGGCTGGAACAGTGTCAATTCATAACCTGTTAAACGTGCAATTGTCAAGTGCTGAGTTTGTGTTCGGTTTAAAAGAACTTCCACAGAGTGTGGAACTTGTACTGTCAAGGTATGTCCTAAGACTATGGAATCACTTTGTCTGATAGCTAGGGCTGTGGCTGCAACTGACTTGAGGCACGCAGGCAGAGCCTGGGCTACAGGATCTAATGTGCTCGAAAAATAAGCACAGGGCTTGTATTGTCCTGCTTGATCTTGTGTGAGAACAGATAATGCTGTACCTTCGCGTTCAGTAACGAAAAGTGTAAAAGGCTTACTGTAGTTCGGTGTCGCTAGAACTGGAGCTTGGCATAGGGCTTTCTTTAACTCATTGAAACTAAGTGTATGTTCAGATGTCCAAGGGAGGACAGTCGATACGGCTGCCTCCTGTGTCGTTAACCGTATCAGTGGTTTGGCTAGAAATGCATACTGGGGAATCCATTGTCTACAGTAAGAAGTGAGGCCGATAAAAGCACGTACCTCCTTCTGGGTCTTGGGCTGAGGAAGACTCGCTATTAACTGGATACGGTCTGGTGTCAACTGCCTACCCCTCTTGGACAGTAAGTGTCCTAAGTAGACCACTTGCTGGACACAGAATTGAAGCTTAGAAGGGGACACCTTGTGCCCCATCTCGGCTAGGAAATACAAGACTGTAAGGGATGCTTGCTCGCAAGCACGTTCAGAACGGGCTGTGATCAGTAGATCATCGACATACTGGAGCAGGGCAGTGTCAGTTGGCATGTTAATATTGTCTAGTTGTCTCTTGAGTGCTTGACTGTAAATACTAGGACTTTCTGTGAAACCTTGAGGAGCTCGTGTAAACATATAGCTCCTTCCATTTAAACAAAATCCGAAAAGAAACTGGCTGTCTGGATGAATAGGAACACTGAAAAATGCGTTCTTGAGGTCTATGACAGTGAAGAACGTGGCTTCGGAATCAATGGCCATTAATAGGGAAGAGATGTCTGGGACAACTGGGTACTGCGGAATAATACATTTATTAAGCTCTCGTAGGTCAATCACTAATCGATATACTGGGGGTGCATTTGGATCAGTACATTTCATGACTGGAATGATCGGAGAATTACATACATTGGAGTCAGTTTCTACAACCACTCCTTGAGCCATGAGCTCGTCAATAATTTTGGATAAGGCTGCTACAGCCTCAGGTGGCAATCTGTACTGTCTGATTCGTGGTAACACTACACCTGGCTTGAGAGTCACACGATAGGGTGTGATTTGCATGTAACCTACATCAGTTGGACCTTGCGCCCATAAGTGCTGCGGAACATTAGACAGTCTTGAATCAAAATCTCGTAATACATAGTGACCCTTGAAGTCACGTAGGAACAATCGTATTCCCTCTGGGGAACAGCATATAACTGCACCCAACTCTTTCAGTGTCTTAATGCCTAATAGGTTTTCTGGACATGACTTAGTAAGTAACAGATCAGTAGTGCGGGACAATGGACCTACTTCTAGAGAAACTGGTTTTGAAATCTCATTTACGATAGGTTTTCCTGAAAATCCAAGGGAAACATTTCTTGAGCCTGAGAGCGGAGCCCCTGGAACTTCGGCGTGACTAATTGTGGTCCTACTTGCCCCTGTATCAATCAAAAACTTTCTGTCTTTCCCTAATACTTGACTATGAACATAGGGACCTTCTTGATCTACAGGTATCTCGATGAGAGGCAAGCCTACCTCCCTCTCTAGGCTGTTTCATGAATACTGCTGGTACTCTGGATACTCAGACTGTGCATACTGGTACATCTGCGATGTAACATGCTGTGTTGCAGCAATAGGCTGCGGTGCGGTAACTGTCTGTGGTGCATTCTGTGGCTGAGGAATCTGTGAAACTTGTCCTTGTCTAGGCGGACGTGGTCTTTCTTTAGTCTTACCAGTAGCTATGTTGTGTTTCAGAACTGCACACTCATTTATAAAATGACCTGGCTGTTTACAATAATTGCAATTCCCTTTAACGGGAGCTGCAGGATGACTGGCTTGATTCGGACCCCTCTTCTGACTGTCTTGAGGAACAGATTGTGCAACTAGTACTTTCATTTTCGTGTCTTTCATACGTTTTCTTTCGTGTTCTTGCTCTTCTCTGATTCTATTCTGATGATATTGAAGCATCTGCAACATCTGGGACGGGGTATTAGCTTGCCAGGTACTTTCGACTTTCAAAACTCGATTTTTAATTTGTGGACTTGAATTCTCGACTAATTTAGTAACAAAAAGGTGAGGGTATGACTCACTACTTGTCTTGAGGCCACTGTTGATGCTAAAACATTTTTCAAATCTAGAATAAAAATCACTAATATCCTCATCTTGCTTCTGTTTACAGGCTGAGATTGCATCCCAGTCTTCTTTTCTAGTTGTCAATAATCTGGGTAAAACTTGTATCAATAATTCTGGTAATTCTTTACATTTATCTCCAAGACCGGTACCTGGTACTCGTGCCTTGTCTTCAGCTTCTAGAACTGCCCAATCGATCTTTTTCTCTCCCACCTCCCATTCTTTTTCCTTGAGCTTTTCATACACCCCTGCGGGCAGCAGAACCTTTAACATTTTAATTATATCTGGGTATGTGTATTCTCCCATACGGAGCATGTCCTTTAATTCTCTATGGAACCCTGCTGGATCTTTGTCATGACAGGGAATTAATTTCTTCATCTCGAGGAGTTCCATCTTTGTAATCGGAGTGTATACAAACACTCGCTGCATTTCGCCACCCGTTCCTTTAACTGGGTGGACTTCTCGTAACGGATTCTGTCTTTCCATGTAAAATGGTTTACTTTCTGGGGGTGAGACATGAACAAAATGTGGGTTCAGAAACGTTCTATATTTGTGACGCTGTTCTAGAATGACACTAATTAAATCGGTACCTAGACCTTTCCATCTATACTGGAGTAACTCGTTCAGGACATCATGTAACGGACCTGGATCAGAGTGTTGACCCTCATACAGAGTAATGAGGTGCTGAATCATATACATACCCGCCAGTCGTTGTTCGGCTGGGGGCATTTTCAGAAACATTTGTGCCACTATTTCGTCTGGAAAAGTGGTAGAATCAGTAATCCATCGGACTGCTGATCGGGCTAGTTCTTGTTCATGCATGGTACTTAACTCACTGTAACCGATTCGTGATTTCAGAATGTGATCGGTAGCTTGAAACACTTGTTCTAGAGAACCTTGTTCTGGTGCTGGATGATGGAAAGTAGACTTGTGTTCTAGGCGTAAATGGCGATCTAGAAATCTAGATTTTCCTACATACGCTATTCTGGCGGGATTCTCGTCCTCTACCTCTTCAGTATCAGAGTTACTTTCTTTCTCGCTTACTTGTGCTGCTTTACGTTGTTCGTGTATCTTTATTATTTCTCTACGGATTTTCTTGTACATACTCTCCATAGCACCGACGGTCTTGTGTTTACCCTCGGCTATATTATCACTCCACCTTGTCAGGGTTTTCATTTCGGCCGGATCTTTAGACGGGTAATCTTGTTCTCTTATTAGACAATTGATCAGAAACTTTAATATCATGAGCTGGATCTCGGCTTTCCTTTGAGACATGGCCTCGCTAATACTTTCTGGATCATCTCCTGTACGGATGAAACGATATATTCTGTCTAGATCTTCTTTCATATTCGGTAAGGTGACTAGATACTCGGCCACCTTTCTTACGCGGAATGAATATAAAACCATATTATCCTCGCCTGGGACTGGATCATAGCCGCATTCGGCAAGGGATTTTCTTATTTCTGCTACAGTCTGATGTCTGGGCGTACGCTGTGACGCTTGTGCATGTAATTCGGCTAACGTTAAACGCTTGTGTGGCGGCGGGGTTTGAGGAGTACCTCCCCCTGCGGCCCCTAAACTGGAGTCGTCTACTGAGGCTCTTCGTCCTGGCAGAGTGGGAAATGGAAATGTAGGCTGGACTTGTATGGCGGGCTGGACCGGGGGTACCGTAACAGGTACTCCGGTGTCTGGAGAAGCGGGAAGTGCCTGATTTACAGGGACTGGTGGAGCGCGAACAGGATTTGCATATTCTGGGACTGTGTCGTCCAAATAGGACGAAATAAAAATATCAGCTGCGGTCTGTTTGTGACGTAGCTTGATCGGAACTAATGGTGGCGGGAAATTACTGGATGCCTCTGGGGTCGCTTTTGGCAAGCCCTCGGCAAAGAGAGGATACATACCCCTATTAAGGGCATGCCTCTGTCTGTCTGACTGTTCGGCTTTGACTTGTTCACCAATCTCGATTAGTTCTTTTTCTTGTGCTCGTTCTAAGGATTCTCTACTTAATTCTGACTTTCTGATTTCTTTTTCAGTTCTTTTATGAGCTTCTTTACGCCATAACTCGATGGCATCTTTCTGTGATTGTCTGGCTTTCTTTTTCCATAATGCTTCTTCTACTCGCATGATGCACTCGGCATCCCATGTACCCGATACGGGCCATCTATACTTTTCTTCTAACTGTTTGGTATACTCTACCCATAAATCTAGATACAATATGGCGCTTATGCCATGCTTCTGATACATAAAATGACCTGGACTGTCCCTCGGCGGAACAGGAACTGCTTCTTCTAACAAACCCTTTCTAGTTTTTAGCTGACGTAATCTCGAAAAGAGAGACATTGTAAACTTGAATCGGAACACAATACAATACACGAGAAACAATAACAATTTGGAGAACAATTCAGGCATACCACGACATTGGAAATACATTGAACAACATCATAACATTACAGTTCGGACAGAATATTACCTGGAATACTGAGAACAGAAACACAAGAATTTCTCGAGAACGGAACAGACTAGAGTTACTGGATGCACTGCTGAAACAGTACGGAACATACCGGTCCCATAAAGGGACGCATCAAGACCCGTATCCACCTAGGTGAACACTTCGTTTGTGAGTCTGTGTACCACCAACCCACGGACCAGAGTCAATTTAGATTGACCCTGTCTAGATACTACCCCAGTAATGGTACTCACCGGGCAGCAAGAACGGAAAGCCTCGGACTGGACTGGACTGCTACGACGACGGACGACGAACTTCGGACTTCAGTTACGGGTGGGCCTCCGGATACCTCGGACCTTGGACTCTTGGCTTGGGCTCTGGTCGGGACTCGCCGCGTTCCTCCACCGTCTCGTTTGGATGCTGGACCGCCTCCTCCGTCTCCTCCGCGGGCCTGAGGGATACTTGAAGCAGAAATATCTGCCGGTGCGCAGAAGAGTTCCGTCACGACTGCAGAGGGTCAGGGGGTCGGCGTGGCTTCACCGACGCGTGGGGAAAGGGCAAGTCCCTGTTCGGGCGCCATTATGTGGTAAATAAATAAATAATACCTCTCTTTTTGACTAGACATATATCATAACAGATAGCTCAATAAATAAGAGTCAAGATTCGAGGTAGTAGGAGTTTTGCAGGTTTAATACAGCATAAGGACAGGAACAGGACAACCTGCATAGGAATAGGATGACAGGGCCCAGCAGCTGCTGGGGCTCGATCTGGGATGAGCGCGCTAGGAAGGATAACCTTTTAATAACAGTACATGAGCATATATACATAACGCAAACACATAGCATTACATTGCAATAGGCGTAGCAGTGGGTGGAGCAGAAGGCGTGACGCGCAGCAGTCGCGAAAGATAAGGGCGAAAGTAGGTGTAACTGGGCGTATACATAGACATGTGATGCAAACGTAACAGAATATGTCATGAATGGGGCGGAAACCATGGAGGGGGCTACCTAAGGAGCCGGGACCTCTAACCTAGTGGTGCGCACAAACTGGCAATGACGTATCACTAGGAGAAGCTGGGGGCTATGAACTCTGTGCTAGGAGCAGAGACTGAAGTCTGGAGAGTCAGGGCGACATGTACCTAAACAGTATCTAGTATCTGATGTTTAGAGAACATGTTGATATAAACTAGAAGTCAGGAGAGGAAAGGCTAACTTGATTCTAAGACTGGACCATGCATTATTCTACATGTAGTGCGTGATGAAGAATATTAAATGACCATTAAATGCAGTATTTCTCTAACGTGGAGACGTGAAGGCTAGACAATGACGGAAACTATTGATGCAGTTCAGTAGCTTAGGAATGCAGAGAAGGAGGACTGAACTGATAACTGGAATCATAACATATTCTTGGCAGACTCAGAGACTGAGCCAGGCTGGGCCGGGCACTGCGAAGCAAGAAGTAAGTGAAGGGTCGAGGATACAGGTGGGGGCTGTATCGCTCCTCAGCGAGGCTTCAGGAGACAGGAGCTGAATCTGGTGTCCAGGCCCTTTTGAGGCCTAGAAACGGGGACTTTATAATAGAATAACGTGCACACTGAGAAACGTGGCAACGTAGCTTTACATAGGCCTGATATTCGTAGTATTCACGAGGACTGGAAACTGGCATACTAGAGGTGGACACAACTGTAATTGCGTCTTGAATCGAACATGGGGAATGCATATGCATATTTAATCATGCACACATAACTTATGATGGAGGACGCGTAGGGACACAGAACATGGCAAAATTTACTTTTCCACAGTCTTATCAATGCATCCTGCCTTTCAACTAAACATTTTCGCTTTTCAACAAGGTTCATTGCAATGGTCTTCTTCGCTTAGGTCTAGTCTTTAACTTTGTAAAACATCATTCTGGTTCCTATGCAGCCTCTCACGGCCTGATTACTAAATTAGAAAAGACGGGGGTCTCATGGGTAGAACAACTAGGGGCATAGAAAACTGCAGTGAGGGACTATCATCTTGCTTTGTGTTATGAGGGCATTATTTAGCAGAAGGCCACAGTTCGGTTGGTAAGTGTTCAGTGATATTTTTCGAATTCCCAACTCTGTAGTTCGCTCATCAACAAATTATTCCTAGGAACAATGGCTGGCCTGCGTTAGTCGTAAATTGACCCATCTCTTACAACCGGGGGTGAGGGACAGTAAAAATCTCATCTAGGGCAGCTGATACAAAACTGGGTGCGTCCTGGGAAGATGGGAAGGTTTTGATTACCTTTACGGTTTGGGGATTGCAACAATTCAGAACGGGGAAGGTCGCGTTATCTGGGGCACTCTATTCCATCAGGGGAGCCGCTGACATGTAGTTCCCTTATTACGGGTCAGATTAGGGAACCTCAGTCGTCTTACCTGTCCTTTCCCTTATGGTCAATTCTTGGTTTCGTCAATTTAGCAGAAAGGAGAGGTAGTGACACGGTCTCATGGTGATTTTATTACAGACAAGTTTTGTGCAAATACTGGCGGTATTTGGAGCCAATTGGGTGGTGTGCTAGGGGTGGCGGTTTGCCAATTTAGGTGCTAGTCGTTCGGAAGAGTGAGAGTGTGGAGGAGAGAGAGAGAGAGAGAGAGAGAGAGAGAGAGATGTGTAACAATCGGCTAGATAGTACACGTGCAACATAGGGAGCGGCCGTGTATTTAAGATAGATTATTCAGCGTATTACTCGATACAAGACATCGCAGGTCTGTGTTAGTATTTTGTAAGCATGCGGTTCAGGACGGGCGAGCATTAGGTCGGGTACGGGGGGACATGCGTTGAGAAAAAGGAAAAGGGGGCAACATCGTGTCGCCCTTCTTGCATTCTTGGTCCTTTGACCAGTTGAGTCAGCGCTTCAGTCACACACAAACGTTCTCTCATAGTTTCATTCACACGCGACATGTGTCCATTCACGCATCATGGATTAAGGGTGATCATTTTTCATCGAGTCATACTATTTGTTGGTTTGTCTGTTACATTAGTAGTTCGTGGGTGTGCTTAGGTGCCACCTTGCGGCGCTAGTCTGCTTCGTGTATCAGACATGGCAAGGCTTCAGATCTTCGCCACACCTCGGCTGTGATCTCTGATGTAACCTGCAGAGGGAGGGAAAAGAGGGGAAGGGAGGGGGACAACATTCGCGCATATCAAATACATGGATTCAAGGGTCCTTTACTTACCTCATACCCGTCTTATCTACTCGGGATAGAATCCCTGAGATTGTGGTTTCTGGAGCCAGGGGGGGGTGGGGGCAGTGTGTCCTTATGGGCTGTGAGTAGGAAAACGTTAGAGAATCAGAAGTACTTAGCGCGAAGTTTCTAGTTGGCAGGTGTATTTAACTATCGGGGTCCTTAAATCTCTTTCAACGCTGTGACGTTCTGAGGTTCTTCAGTTCTTTGGTCCGCTCTGTTCCCTAATACCTTTGAGCGTCGTACCTTGTAACATTTACATCGTTTTATTTTACCCTACTTTTACATTCCATCATTTATACCGTTTCGTTTTACCCATCCTCAGAAGTCGAGGTCTTTCTCCACGCGAGAGTTCATGAGTCAGTCGCGTACCTTGAAGGCAGAGTATCGTGTCGTAGATCCGATCCTTCCTCCGGGGCTGGGCAACCATCTTCTAATAACCTTAAAGAGAGAGCAGAGTAGGGTGCACAGAAAAGAACTCTCCCGCCGATCCCACATTTTTAAATAAAGCATGCAGTACCCGTTCATAATTTCGAAAACCTTTATTTTGCAAAATCATTTCAGCACGTGGATTTATGAGGGTGCAATCGTATTTGGCCAGACACGGCAATGGCTAAAGTGCGTACAGTGGGGGTGTTGTTTTGCAGCAATAAAAACATTCTATCAGGTGGTTGGGGGATCGGGGGCATTTTATTTCATAATAGTCAGACTAGTGGCAATCAGATTTCCTATATGCATACCGTGTGCGTGCGTCATAAGCGAGGTTATACATCAGCTATAAAAATATAATACATCGTACATTTGTAATCAATATTTTTAACGGGGTCCTTTTACATGTTCGTCGAGTGAACTCTCCTCCTTTCTCGTCAAGTGTACAAAGGATCATATACATGTCTCAGAACATCAAGTTTTTTATTTAGCAAAAAGAAACACCATGAGGTGTTCGTTCGTTCTTATTGATACCGGCGCCATTTTGGGCGGGGCCGGGTCAGTCCGGAAGTAGCATCAGGAAAAAGTTTCCTACAACAGGCGGTTGGACCAGAGTCCCTTTCGGCAGTTCTAGAATTCATGCTAACAGAAGGAGTGGCAATGTCATGTTTATTTCGCTGGCGATCAAGGCAGTTGTCCCTTACCGGAAGCCTGCAGGAGCCGAGGGCTCCGCCGGGGACCTTTGTAGACTCTTCAAGGCTGCGGAGATGTTGTCGGAGGTGGGGGGGGCTCGTGCCCCGGTGGGCAAGCGCCCGAGTTACATTGCTGGTCAAAGTTACTCTAGCGGCCGAGGCCCGCCTTCCAGCGGACCCAGACGCCATTTTGAGGCCCTGCAGCGGTCCCCTCTCGTCGAGTCTGCAAGAGTGGAAGAGACCTTTCTGAGGACAAATAGGGGATGGAACTCTGTGTTGTGGAAGCGGGACGTTCGGCTGGGGTGCGGCTGTGATGCCCCCACCTGGGGGGGCGAGGGAGACTCGTTCGCGCCGTCTCCTTCTCCCGGTGCACTCCATGCTGCTCTTTTTCATCGGCCTGCACGAAGGTCTCTCCACATCCGGTGCTCCCCAAGTCTCGTGCTCAGTGCTGTGGGAGTATGGCCACCTGCGGCGCACATTCGGTGCTGCACAAGTATCGGTGCAGCCATTGCATATTCAGTGCTCCGAAAATATGGGCACCATTGCACGTTCGGTGCTGCGCAAGTACTGGGGCACCACCATGGTATGTTCGGTGCTACGCAGGTATTGGCACCGCCGCCTGGCTGGGGGAGTTCGGCGTTGGGCCGGGGGCTGGGAGACCTCCTATCTATGGAGGTGGGAGAGGCTCGTCCGCGTCGCCTCTCCCTCCCAGCCCAACTTGGACTAAATTCCATGGAGGTACGAACAGGACATCCCGCCGTCCAGAGTTGCCGCGGCCATGGTTCATAACAGAAGTGGCGCCCGGCGTGTTGCTGCTGCCACAACGGAGGAGAAAAGGAAGAGGTGTCTCGTCCTTCTCTGGGCCGGGCTTCCTTAGGTTATCAGCTGCAGCCGGATCCAGCTGGCCCCGGTCCCTGGCCATGGGTGGTCGGACCGGGAGGACATGTGGCGGGACTGCCTGCAACTATCCAGGGCCGTTGCGGCTGGGCCGGGGAGGCAGGTGGCGGGACTACCTGCAGCTACCCAGGGCCGCTGTGGCCGGACTCCGCTGGCCCCTGCCTCTCCTCCGGCTCCCCCATACGTTAAGATTTCCTGACCAAGTGTTGGCAGCAGGGCCCGCCTTATATGGGTTGCCGCCGGTTGGACGTAGCCGTAACCCTGCCCTACTTTGGAAGGTTCCAGAATGGGGGGGGGGGGCGAATGTTCTGTTGACTTTCATTTTCTACAGTTTACCGTTCTTGTTTCTAGCGTTATTGTTTCTTGCTTGTTATGTTAAAAATAAAAGTTCGTGTTCATCAGTGGCTTACTGATTTCGTTTCCCATTCCTTTCTTTCCAGGTCGTTTCAGGCTAAAATTTCTGTTAACAGAGTTTATGTAACACGGAAGCACGTGCAGAGGGATGACGCAGATTCATACATTACGTACACACAAACTCAGACGGGGAGACAGTAAAAGTATGACATACAAGATCCAAAGACAAGCATAAAAACAGTTATTGGCCATAATTATCTTTTTCCGTCTGTTAATTTAGAGCTAGGCTGGGTTCCCGTCTTTACATTGTCCGACCTAGGAAAACTCGAACATGTCGCTGAAATTGTTCTGGCGAAATCTGTGCCATCGGGCATAATCGAACGTGGTGGTTCTATCTGGTCTGTCCATGTGAGTCTGATTCTTCTTTGTCTCGCGCCTTTTCCCTTTCTGTCGGCCTGTTACTCCTATCGGCCCTCTGCCCCTACTCACGCTCAGTAGAGTCGGGCATTGGGCTTTCCAGTGTCCGACATATCTACAAAAAGCACATTGGTCTGGCCCTAAGTCTGGCCGTCCTGTGCGTAGTGTCGGGGGATAACCTTCGGGTCGTGGTGTCCAGGGGTTGTCTTGTTGATATGTTCCTCTACCTGCTCTGTCCTCGTCTTTTTTCTGTCGTTGCATTGCCTCTTTTCGCCACATACCGAGACTGTCGATCATAATAGGCGTTGTCTTATTATTACGAAGGGCTATTTCTAACGTTTCTATTTTATCAAGGTCGAAGGATCCTACCAGTGGCCACTGTTTGTCTTGACTTTCCTTGGTATACCTGTGCCACAATTTATTATAGGCTATGGTGACTAATCCATAGTTTATGAACATGTCCTTATTAGGGGTACCTTCCAGCGGAGCTAGATGATCCACCTCTAATAAACGGTCCGGGCTGAACCAATTATCAATCAGTGAGGAGAAGACAGACATGACGGCTCGCAACGAGGGACAAAAAGTCAGCACTGCCTATCTTATCACTGTGTGCAAAGACTCGACAGAATATTTCTATTCTACGTTGTTTGCAGGCAGTGAATACCTCATGAACCAATAACAAAGAATAACCAATAACAAAGAACAACCAATAATAAAGAACAATCAATAATAAAGAACAATCAATAATAAAGAACAATCAATAATAAATAACTAGAATATAATCAATGGGGAGAGTAAGCAGGGGCGCAAAAGTCTGCGTCCTCTACCCTTTCACTATCCGTAAAGAGGAATCTGTTATTTCCTGTTTGCAGACAGAGAATCTCCAGAAGACAATCCGTGAACAGTAGTTCGGGTCAAAGAACCCAGTTAATCAGTGTGGGAGAGGGAATCTCCTGAAAACCGTTAATAAATAATAGAATCAGTGGGGGAGAAAAATAGGCACGACGGCTGCGTTACCTATCCTTCACTGTTTGCAAAAGGGAAAGAGCCTACTGTTTCTCCGCGTGCAGACAGTGAATCTCCAAATAAGTTAACAAAGAGTAATACTAGTATTTTCCGAACGATCAATCAATTATTTTGCAGTTTGTCGTGCTTACACGACCTTACCCGGACCGTATGGACAGTTTCTTGTCTTCCGAATCCAGCGCCCGTTCGTCCTCTTCTTCTCGTATTTCTCAAGGCACTCCTAATGGTTCCCAGTCAGGACCGTAGATCACTCGAGAGAGGTCTGTTCGGAACTAGTGAAGTTCGGATGATCGGCTGCCAGACGAGGGTCTATTGGGCAAGAGCTCTCCCGATCGTTGCAGTCGTTCACTCTGTCGTCGGGACCTCTCCCACTGGATCCACGAGTCGCTGATGGGCCCCACGCTTGGGACGCCAATTGTAAAACCTAAGGGTCGGGGACAATCGATATTTGCCCGGCGGTATTGCCTCTGTAACCCACGAATTATTAATCAATGAAGAGGCAGGCGCTGGAGACTGGAAAGCAGGAAACAAGGTTTTATTCTCTCCGGAGGAGAACACAACAAAACAGACAGCAGGTATCGTCATGAGGTGCTCTAACTTTCCCTCTGAGGCCTGGCCCCTTATATACAGGTTTCATGGCTTTTATGACAGTTTACATATTCATGGCAATGCTTTGATGTACGGAAAGACATTCCCGGGATCTCCCCTTCGGGCCCGTTCCCACACACATTTTACAGTAGAAGTCCCCACCCCGGTCACAACAGGTGATGGTTATCGCGCAGCTGGATATTCCGCCGATTCATGGAATGTGGGAGGTTCGATTGGATCTCGAGGGGTGGGGGCTTTGATCAACTCGGGGGTCCTTTGATGAGGGAAGCTTCCTACTGTACGGAGAGGGGCGAGGAATAGTATCGGCAGAGCTAGGTATTGGTCTGGGAGCAAGGAAGACAAACGGCACAGGAAAAGGGGGGTTTTTGTATCAAAGGGCCGGGGACTATAAAAAGAATGAAGGGAGGGGTCGCGCTTGGAACAGGATGGGGCTTTGAGGCAGAGCTGCGCTGAAGAGGGGTTTATGACTCAAAAGCATGTGCGAGCGAGGGGGGGGGTTGGTCAGCGTGCAGGCTTGGTGAGGGCGAAGGGCTATGTCGGGGGCCAGTGGCATGCAAAAGGGATGGTCCTGATCGAGGCACCTAAAATGGCGGGCGCGCACGACAAAAGTGTGGCATCAGGGGAAAAGGCAAGATGGCGCAGATAATGTTCACCAAACCGTACTAATTTTCCACAATAGGTGGGTGGATACATGGAGGGGGTTGCATGGCAGGCTGGAACTTTGCCCTACTTGTGCGTGCAACTTGATCATGACGTGCAACTGACGTGTGACTGGGGGGAGCTGACATTCAGTCTAGTAGAGAGGCCTTCAGTGTCAGGGCGACCAGCACGACTAGTATTATCTGATATCTTGAGTCCGGGGATGTTTTATCTGAAGCAAAGGTCGCTCATCACTAAGAGCCAGAGAGGGCATATATTTCTTCGTGCATTGCATGGGGGCCGTGGGCTTTCTACGGATGCAAGCTCTGTAATTTACTTAAACGGGGACAGAAAGGCTAGGCCCTATCTCTGAAGACAGGTTCTGTTTACCTTCTTCACTGGGCAGGAATGTGATTCTGTAGAACAAGCAAATAACTATTTTGCAAAACACTGTCTTGGCACCCCTTGCTGGGCTTCTCTCTCGGCTGGGCCAGAAATATGCGAGGTCAGGGATACGTAACTGTAGCTTTCAGAGTGTCTGAAGTCATGAAAAACCCTTAATTTAGAAACGGGCTCAGGCTGAACCACAAAATGGGTTTGTCGTGATTTATTTAAAAGTGCACAATGCAAATACATGGGCCTTAAATGCTAACTTAATGTTTCTTACATGGGAGACTTGAAGACTGGTATCCTAATGCAGGACGTAAATGCAGAGGCCTTGTGATTCAGGCCACTTAAGGGAAAATGCATGGATGACATGCACATACATTAAACATAGGGTACACGCAGGGGACATATTGGTCATGTAAAATTTCATTTTCCTCATTCCCTCCTTGTCCCCTACGTTACCCTTCAGGACACATCTATATTCATGAGACCGTATAGTTGATCATACAGCATCATTTGTTCATCTTTGATCCTTTGTACACGTGGATGTGGAACACAGGCAGTCGCACACAGGCCGCAAATGGCCGGGCCACACTGCAGACAGAGACAGCAGCCGAATATCATAAGCAGTATCATTCCTAGGAACGACAACACTTTCCATCCCCAAGCCGATATTACACCCCAGAGCCAACTGGACCAAGTCCATGTGCCTGGGTCTTGATGTATATCATGAGCAATCTTGTGGAGTCTTGTTATTGCTGTGTACACAGAAGGCGCGTTATTAGGGATGAAAATGCAGCAACTGGAGCCGATCACTCTACAAGCCCCGCCCCTATCCACCAGGATGACGTCAAGAACAAGGCGGTTCTGAAGAACAACAAGTCTCATGGCAGACTGCTCCTGGGTCAAATTCGCCAGAGCAGATGCAGTCACATTCACTACTGCTTCCAGAGTCCTTGTTAACCTGCGTATCAGTTTACTGTTTTGGACGGGACCTATGAAGAAAAAGAATCCTTTGTTGAAATCTGTATATTGCTCCCAAGCTGTTTCAGTCTGATCGATCTCTGAGGCATCGGTCTCTCTCTTTTGTCTAACATGCTCTAGTCGTGAATCTCGATGATAATGGGATGGGGCTAGAAAGACTGGTGGCAGCAGGAACGCTATATAACATGTCCCACCCCAGTCTGGGGGCAGATGTACATAGGCTGTCTGACCGCAAATGAAATAGGTATGGCATGATGTTTTGAAAGAAGACTGTCCTTTATCGTTAAACTCTACTACAGCTTTACACTCGCTGTGTCCCATATGTACTGAACCTTTCTTTCTAACACATAAATCACCTTTTACTGGTAGGACTGATATAAACGGTGGACCTATATTTTGCATGGGCTGAGCGTTCAGTATTACAAAACTAACAGATGCATTTCCTTGCTCGTACTCTTCATTTTCTAGATCTGTTCCCTTCCTTTGGGGAAATCCGTCTTGGTCTGGAAAACATGCTTCATTCATTACTTTATTCAAGTTTCCATATATCCATTCATCTTGGTATACTATGGACTTTTTGTCTAGTGAGGTCATTAAGGCAAACCATGCTCCGCACGAACCATTGTGGGAGAACGGTAAAGGGAAGAAGGGCAGAACTCCCTTCGTCTTTTGATAAGGTGGCAGTTGGCCACATACCCAGCAATCAGTCGAATTGCTGGTCTGATGAGAACGGTGTAACATTCGAATGAAAGTATTGTTACGCAGGGCAAGTCGATATGACAGTTCATGAGGTGGCAGATCACTGAATGTATGCTCTACAGTGTTATTACGGGAAGAGTGCATATGTGAGGCAAAAGGAGGAAAGAAAACATGTAGTATTAAACTAACACAGATTATAACGATGCACAGAAAAAATAGAATAATCAAAGAAACTATACATCTACTATGTAATAGCTTGCAATATTTTTCTTTCATTATGCACTTCTTATCATGGCCATATGTGATCTTATACATGTCAGAAATCTAGGCTAACCGATTCACCACCGAGTGGACTTAAACAATTAAACCTCGTCTGACTTACTAGATCGTAACTTAGACCTATACTCTTTCTGTGGAGTCTTTTCTAGCAAAGGCGGCGCAAGCGGCGCAAAGTCTTTAATGTCTTTAATGTCTTTATTCTTTTCAAAAGTTCCAGATTGTCCAAAGTATCTCTTACAGTGATGGGCGTGAATCCATCCTTTTCTTCCTTTGATCTTTATAGCAGTCCTCGTGGTCAGTAACACCAACTTCGGTGTCTTCCAACGTGGCTCAAGGGGGCTTGATCGATCAAAATTCCGGACAAACACGAAATCACCAGGGACAATGGCGTGTTCCTTGACCTGGGTGTTGTCAGGGAAGGCGGCAGCAACCTGTGAATGACAAGAGAGTAGTGCAGACATCAAGGAAGCCAGGTAATCTGTCAGCATGTTACTGTCAACATCAGTTATTTTCTTAGGCATAGGCGTACCCCACATATTTGGCGGTCTACCGAAAACTACTTCATATGGAGATAGGCCTGTTCTGGAATGAGAAACATACGCATGTAAAAGAGGGCAACCGGCAAGGCTACCATCCAATCCACGCCTTTTTCTGCACAGATCTTTGCTAGTTTTGTCTTGATTGTCTGATTATGTCTTTCTACAAGGCCTGCTGCTTCATGGCGTCGTACACAATGGAACTTCCAATTATATCCTAGCAGAAGGGACACATGTCTCATTAATTCAGAGGAAAATGGCTGACCATTGTCTGAGTAGATGAAAGAATTCGCGCACCAATTGCCTGGCAGTTGTCACAGCAGTATAATCTGGAACTGGATATGCTTCTGTCCATCTAGTTAGTGCACACACAACTACCAAGACATACTTGTAACCTCTACATCTGTCCATTTGGATGTAATCCATCTGGAGGACCTCAAAAGGGTGGTCAGGAGGATGAAATCCGCCTTGTTCCACCGGGATGCCTTTACCTGGATTGAACTGGCAACAGATCATACATGTTCGTACTTTCTGTTTCGCTGCTGCACGCAGGTGCTTGTTAAACCAGATATTCTGTAAACTGTCTATCATTGCCTTTTCTCCCAAGTGTGCTGGACTATGTGTTGTGTTTATGATTACTTGTACCATGGAATCTGGAAGAAACCATGTGCCTTTTCCCTTAGTCATCCAACCGTGGTCAGTCTGGACCCCTCCTTGTTCAGTCCATTTCTTTATTTCATCTGTAGTGGCATGTGTCTGTATGTCAAGTACATCTTGAGAAGGATCCCTGACTGTCATACTTTTTGTCAGTAATGGTACTTCTGTCCTTGTCGTGTCTGTTGGTGTCTGGGCTGTAAGTTTAGCAGTTCGGTCTGCCAGGTCATTACCCTGGGAAATGGTGTCTGTAACTTTGGTGTGAGCTTTGCATTTCAGGATAGCTATGGCTGTAGGTAAATGTATTGCTTCCAACAGGGCTTGAATAAGTGGGCCGTGCTGAATTTTGGCCCCATGAGAGGTCAAGAAACCTCTCTCCCTCCATAGTACTCCGAAATCATGAACTACGCCAAAAGCATATTGTGAATCGGTATAAATGTTCACTCTTAAGTGCTTAGCTCTTATGCAGGCTTGTGTCAGAGCGATGAGCTCTGCTACTTGTGCTGACAGTGTGTCTATTCTTTGTGTCTCTATGACTTCAGTAGCAGTGGTCACGGCATATGCTGCTACTAACTCTCCTGCACTTGTTCTCATGCATGATCCGTCTACATAGAGTGTTAGGTCAGGGTCTGGAAGTGCAATATCTGTCAGGTCTTGTCTTGGTTTCGTCACTCTATTCATTACTTCCACACAGTCATGTGGTGGTGCATTTACTGTACTTGAGGGCAAAAGTGTAGCAGGGTTTAGAATATTACATCGTCTGATCTCTATGTGTGGTTGAAATAATGTCAGTTCATATCCTGTCAGTCTTGCTATAGTCAAATGTTGTGTCTGTGTCCTGTTTAAGAGAACTTCCACTGCATGCGGTACCTGTACTGTCAGGGGGTGTCCCAGCACTATCGAGTCACTTTGTCTTATGGCTAGGGCTGTTGCTGCAACCGATGTCAGGCACGCAGGCAGAGCCTGGGCCACTGGGTCTAGTGTACTAGAAAAATAAGCACAAGGCTTGTGTTTTCCTGCTTGATCTTGTGTGAGGACAGATAACGCTGTTCCATCCCGTTCAGTTATGAAAAGCATGAAAGGTTTGCTGTAACATGGAGTCGCTAAAACTGGTGCTTGACATAATGCTCTTTTTAATTCCTCAAATGCCAAGGTATGTTCTTGTGTCCAAGGGAGGACAGTCGAAGTGGCTGCCTCCTGTGTTGTCAATTGTATGAGTGGTTTGGCTAGATAGGCATACTGGGGAATCCATTGCCTACAGTATGAAGTGAGGCCAATGAAGGTCCGTACTTCCTTTTGTGTCTTAGGCTGTGAAAGGTTAGAAATGAGTGGCGTTAGCTGTCTACCATCCTTGGACAGCAAGTGTACACCACTTGCTGTTCACAGATTTGTAACTTTGAAGGGGACACCCTGTGCCCCTTGTCAGCCAGAAAGTGTAAAACTGTCAGTGATGCATTCTCGCAGTCTGGTTCTGATCGTGCTGTAATTTGGAGGTCGTCTACGTATTGGAGTAGAGCTGTGTTTGGAGGCATATAAATACTGTCCAGCTGTCTTTTTAATGCTTGACTATATATGCCAGGACTCATTGCAAGAGCGAAACTCCTGCCAATTATTCTGTTTACACTACGAGGGAAAAACTATTCATTTGCAAGCATGCCTTATCTGAAGCCAATGAAGCTTTCAGTGCTGGCTGTAAGGAAGAGCAACTTGACCCCCTCCTTATATAAACATTTCTCTGCGGCTCATCAAGTTTTTTTTTTTTCTACACTGCCTTCCCCTTCATCGTGATGTCACCCACAGGGCTGTTCCTCCACCCTTTCAAAACTCCGAGAGCTAAGAACAGTTGCCAAGTTACTGGAGAGAGAACTTGGTCAAATTGCAAGCATCCTTTATCTGCATGCGAAGGAAGCCTGAGTCAGTTGGAGGACTGCCAACAACTTGTCCGCGGAAAAGAATTGGAGTATGGCCAATAATAACAAGACAGGCACTGCTCGGTGCTCCAAGAGGGAAAAGCCCTCCCTTTACAAAATATCTTTCCCCGGGAGTCAGGCGCCCTCAAGGTCGAAAAACACATTCTCTGTAATTCAAAACACATCTGTACCCAGGCCATAGAGCTAACCAACATTCTCTAACTTAACTGAAGCAAATTCAAAACGTGATAAAAAGCATCCTAAAATCAGTAATGAATAAGGACATATTTTATTTCGTAACCTAGACACATGCTAGCATTTCAAAATAATTATATCATAAAATATTGTTACTAGCTGCAAAGGAAAAAAAGAAACAGAACAACATGACATGGAAACACATCACATTTTACTTTTTGAAAATAACATGTGAAACACCATAAGTTTGCATTGCAGAACCAAGATTTTCATAATTAAGTGTGCAAGCTCTTCTACTCTACCTATTAAAAGGGCCAGATTCATCATTTTTCAAAAAGCCATGTTTTCTAATTGAGTGGATTAACTGTCACACGCTATTCTAAAGGGCAGCTTGCATTGGGAACAATAACAATGTATATTTTGTAGAACAAATTTTTATTTAAAAAAAACACACGGTTGCATTAAACTAATTAAAAGCACATTCTATGATGGGTCTGTTTTATATTTCCTTCTCAACCGTGAAAACATTAAAGCACCCTCCGTGCAAACCCTTATCTCAATCCGACTGGTTTATTTACAACTTACCGACCTCTGAGTCAAACACATTAAATCAAGTGTTCCAAGGCAAACCCTTACAAATACACGGACGCATTTGAAATAGAATGTTAAATGAACACTTCTTTACTCTCCATGCAAGACGTTACCATTCAGTCAGCAAACTGACAAAGCACATAGGCAGACCCAGCAACCAATGAAAAAGTTAAATCAAACCATCAATCAACTAAATACTCACTGACTTTTAGTGTCAGCTCACATAACCATGCATGTTAAACAGCATGTTAAAACAAATACTGCCTTCTCAATACAAGATATTAACTCTTTGGCAGCTGAAGCACAATCTTTCCCCAATGACTGCAGTACATGGGAAAGTCATGAACTCATCCCTCCACGTTATCACATAACACGTACGCACATCTCCAAAACGTTTTCTCCAAGCACTTGAAAGAGATCCAGCTCTCTCCTGCCTACCGTAATGATAACATGCTCTGCACAAACCATAACCACATGGCGCTATTCACAAGCCATATTCACAAGAAACTCAACAAGTTATAATAATGACATGCTCTTCATAAACCATATTTACAAGGAGCTATTTACAAGGAACTACACAGTAAACTTATATGGCCGATGGGGACGGGCTCTTCTAGATAGGAGGAAATAAAAGCCTATGATACTGTCGGCTTCTTTCTACATACTCTAAAGGGTACAGGTGGTGGCGTTCGCGACCTACTGGGTGTTTCTGAGGTGGTCACTCTAGCTAGTTCTTCTGAAAGGACGGGGTAAATACCAGTAACAACGGCATTTCTTTCTCTATCAACCTGTTCTAATTTGACCCGTTCCCCCTCCTCTCGCAGTTCTTTTTCTTTGGCTTTTTCCCCTGCTTGTTTATTTCTCTCTGCTTTATTAAATTCTTCCTCTGTTCTCCTAAGTGACTCTTTGCGCCATAATTCAATGGCATCTTTCTGAGAGGGTCTTGATTTCTTTTTCCATAGCGCTTCCTCTACTCTCATAAGGCGTCTAGCCCGTGCTTATTATACATAAAATGACCAGGTGTGTCTCTAGGCGGGATGTTAACTGACTCTTCTAATATACCTTTCCTGGTCCCTATTTGACGTAATTTCGAAAACAGTGGCATGTTGAAACCAACACAATGGAAACACAATACACATAGAATAGACTGAAACAATCAACAATCATTCATACTACAACATTAAAACACTAAAACAGATACAGTCTAACCTAATACATGGAATAAAACATGTACTTGAAAACAGTTAACTATATGCACTGGAATACAGTACAACCATACCGGTCCCAAAAATGAGACACGTCTTTACCGTGCCCACGTTTACCGTGGACCCGTCTTTACCGTGCCCACGTTTTACCGTGGACCCGTCTTTACCGTGCCCACGTTTTACCGTGGACCCGTCTTTACCATGAACATGTGAATGGACACGTCTTTACCGTGCTCATAAAAATGAGACACGTCTTTACCGTGCTCACGTATAACGTGAGCCCGTCTTTACCGTGTTCATATAAAATGAACCCGTCTTGAACTTTATGCATTCCCCATAGTGGTACTCACCGGGAAGCAGAACTTGAAGGCCTCGGAAACTTGATACTTGATACCACGTCTACTTCTACTTCCACGCATGCGCCACGGAACAGGTGGGCCTTCGGGACCTCGGACCTTGCTCTCTCACGGGTTGGGCTCTGGTTGGGATGATCCGCGATCCTCACCGCCTCGTGTGGACGCCTGGTCGCAGTCCGTCTCCTCCGTGGGCCTGAGGGAGTAAGCATTAAGTCCCGCTGCGTGTACACTTTGAAGTCCGTCACGGCTGTAGAAGGGGGCAAAGGCTGGACCTACGTCACCGGCGCGTGGGGAAAGGGATTAGTCCCTGTTCGGGCGCCAGATTAATGTGGTAAATAAAATATTACCCTGTCATAATTTCTATACATAAACAATGCATCATGCAGTAAATGAGAGGCAGGAATGTGATTCTGTAGAACAAGCAAATAACTATTTTGCAAAACACTGTCTTGGCACCCCTTGCTGGGCTTCTCTCTCGGCTGGGCCAGAAATATGCGAGGTCAGGGATACGTAACTGTAGCTTTCAAAGTGTCTGAAGTCATGAAAAACCCTTAATTTAGAAACGGGCTCAGGCTGAACCACAAAATGGGTTTGTCGTGATTTATTTAAAAGTGCACAATGCAAATACATGGGCCTTAAATGCTAACTTAATGTTTCTTACATGGGCGGCACGGAAACCTGACTGTGACGAGTCAAGAAGTGCTTGTGTTTCAATATAAGAAGACACACGTTTGTTGACCAAATATTCAAGGACCTTACCAAAGTAAGGCAGTAGAGATATTGGTCTGTAATTAGACAAGATGGATGGATCACTATTGGGCTTTTTAAGAATCGGCCTGACTTGCGCCAGTTTCCAACTACTGGGAAAGGAGGCACTCTCAAAGGAAGCGTTAAAAATACTGGTCAGACCATCAGCCAGCAACGGAAATAGTTCGTTGCACTTACGAGGGAGCAGGGGATCAGTAGGAGATCCTGATTTAATTTTTTTAAGTGCCAATAGCACTTCTGCTGGAGAAGTGGGCTCGAATTCCGTCATAGATGGGGAGTCAGTGGCTTCAAAGGAGGGCTCAGAACTGGGAAAAGCCACCCCACTTAAAGCCACTTTTTGAGGAGAGGAAGGGAACGAGGAGTATATTAGCTGAATCTTACTATGGAAATAGGAAGACAGTGAATTCACCCACTCCAAAGAGGGGTCAAATACTGATTGCTCCACCTGTGGGGTGGTAAAACTACCTAAGTATTTTGTACAATTCTTTGCTAGATTGGGAGGCCTTGTTTGTTCTTTGCGTGATATAAAGAGATTTGGCTGCCTTTAAATGTTTTATATAGTCAAAATGAATTAATTTATACTTCTTGCGGTTTTCCGGTGTTCTGAACATCCGCCATAATCTCTCTGCCGATCTACAGGCCATTTTCTCTCGTTTCAGAGTCTCGGTAAACCAAGGTGAGGCGATTCTTTTCAAATTAACTTTCCTTTTTGGAATAATTGCGTCAAAAGTGTTTCTAATAGACGTTTCTAATTGAATGGCCATTGTTTCAGTATCATTAGGACTGTTGTCCGAAGGCTTGAAATGCATCTGAAACGCCTCAGGAGTCAATTTATGCCAAGGTTGAATAAGTGTGGATTCTTTATGGGTAGCGGCCCATGACGTGGAAGGTATAGGGAAATTAAAATTTATTAAGAAGTGATCAGTCCAAATCATCTGCAACGGGGGGGTCACAGTTTAAATCAGTCATATTGGAGAACACTAGATCCAATAAATGCCCCGCTTGGTGAGTATCGCCTTGTACCCACTGGGTTAGTCCCAAGGTTTCCAGGGTTGAGATTAAAGATTTGAAAAATCTCCTTTCGTGCCAGGAGGGCGATATATTAGGGCTCCTTTCCAGATATTGTTTAATTTGTCTTCGATCTGGAATATAATGATTTCTAGATGGCTAGTTATAAAGCCTTCCAAATAGAGCATGTTCAGGTTATTTTTAACGGCGATCAGTAGTCCCCCTCCTTTAGTTTCTTTCCTGTCAAGGTGAATTAATTTATATTCTGAGGGAAAGGCAATATGTAGGTCGGGGGTGGTATGCTCGTGTAGCCAGGTCTCAGTGATAAAACATATATCAGGGGCTTCTGAGTCAAATAAGGCCCAAATTTCAACAACATGTTTGGGAATTGAACAGGCATTGAAATATATATGGCCTTAAGTATATTAGAAGATTTATCAGTGCCATGGAGACGTGAATCGGAAAAGGAAGGAGTCTCTGTCCGGTCAGTGGAATATCTGACCCTGGCAATTTGTGGACAGCTAGCTAGATTGGCTATTAGGGTATCAGTAGGTTTGAGTTGTATATTATTCAAATCTCTTAGTTGCCTACTTGAGTATCTAAATAGGTACATAGTTACCAAAATCAGAATCAGAATAATAAAGGCAATACCTGATTAAAAAGGACGAGTTCTGGGCGCCTGGCGACGGTCAGGCGCGGACGGGCGCAGACGGGCTTGCCTTTGGCGCGCCGCCGGCACGCCGCTGTGCGCGTCCGCTCCCTGCTCGCCTCTAAATGGGGTTTGAGCAGTGGGAGGCTAGTGCGCTAAACTACACTTCCGGTGATCCCACCGGAAGTGGACTGAAGTGCCTGAGATCGACCCTCCGTTCAAGTGGCACAAGCAATGACGGACCAGGGTCAGGTGGCAGTAGGCAGTAAGTTACGGCGAATTAAAATACAAACACAACGTAATAAGTTTTTAAAATACAGTTACTGGCACAAGGTTGTTTTAAAAACACAGCTTTCACAATAATTCCATAATTAAGCCCCCAGAAGGATCGTAGATGTAAATGCGAGGAAAAAACAGTGTCTACCTCAGTCAGAGGCACCGCTGCGCACGTCCGCTCCCTGCTTGGCTCTAAATGGGGTTTGAGCAGTGGGAGGCTAGTGCGCTAAACTACACTTCCGGTGATCCCACCGGAAGTGGACTGAAGTCGCTGAGATCAACCCTCCGTTCAAGTGGCACAAGCCATGACGGACCGGGGTGAGGTGGCAGTAGGCAGTAAGTTACTGCGAATTAAAATACAAACACAACGTAATAAGTTTTAAAAATACAGTTACTGGCACAAGGTTGTTTTAAAAACACAGCTTTCACAATAATTCCATAATTAGGCCCCCAGAAGGATCGTAGATGTAAATGCGAGGAAAAAACAGTGTCTACCTCAGTCAGAGGCACCGCTGCCGATGATGAAGCATGTGACTATTAGAGTGAGTGAGGGTTGTAAAAAGAAAAGGGCTTCTTTTCCTTCCCACCCACAATAGTGGGTGTGCAGCCACCTGGCGTACAGACGATTCCCCATCTTTCACGATTTGATTCCCCACAAAACTAGTACCAAGACTAGAAAAGGAGTCCATGGCTATAGTGAGACCTGCAGAAGTGTGAGGTGATGCCAAGATATAATTGCTCCAATTTAAAAGGAATTCTCTCTCTTGACTAGCAGTGACAAAGCAGATCACATTTTTTTTTAACTGGCTGGTGCCATTTTTATTAAGTAGAGTCTCAGAAGAGTCCATGTCCGATAATAAACCTGGTAAACTTTCAAGCTTCAAATTGAGATTTTGACTCCCTGTGACTTGTGGCCCTACCTGATTGTCTCTAGAGGAGCTGAACACCCACTCACCTCAGCGGAGAAAGAAGGAGAAAAAAGGGAAGGAAAGAAGAAACAGTAGAGCTTGCTTTCGCAGGGTGGTGTTGGTGAACCCCACACACCACTAGTGTTGGTTTCCGGACTGGTATGCTGCCTACTTTGATTGTAATTTGGTGGGGTGTGTTTGGAATAAGCAGGGTAAGTAGTAGAGAGTTGGGTACCAGGCAGGCATGATATATTACCACACCTTTTAAGAATGTTGCAATAATTTGGGGGAGCTAGAGGGCTCACGGCAAGATGGCCGCACTTGAGTGAGGCTCTGCCCGGCTAAACCTTCATCCTTTAATTATCCGCTTTAAACCCTTATCATCTGAGGCCCCGAGAGGGTGTACCTGAGAGGGGAAAGTGCCCCGATCGTATTTACGGGTCTGCGAGGCTATTATCAGCGCACATTCGCAACGAATCTGGCTGAACTCTTTGAGGCGCGAAATGGCTGCGCCCGAGGAGCCGTGACACTGGCGGACTCCTGACCCTGCACCAAGTCGGCGGCGGCACGATCGGTGCTTGTGACTTAGTTGGTGCCCTGCTGCTTGTTGCTGTGGGCTGCTGCTCCGAGGTGCGGTGGCGGACTGTGGACGGCTCCTGGTCCTTGAAGCGATGGGGCAGTGTGCGGCCTACTACCGGGAGAACGTTGCGGAGAGGAGGACCCTGACGGATGGTGGCGCCCGTGGCCCTGGTGCTGGTAGCGGTGAGTGAGGGCGTGGCGTGTGCTAGGCCTGCGTCCGTGGAGGCAGGGGCGGTATTGGTGCTCTCTGCTGCCCGGGCCCTGCTACTGGGTGCTCACGGGTTGCTGCGAAGGCGGGTCTGAGCCAGGCCCGGGCTTGAGTTGTTTGGACCCTGCGGCCTATATGTACTGCCTGCATTGCTGCCCTTTCCATTGGCGCTGCCCTTCTGAAGCCATCCACCACTGTGAGCCTGTCCCCAGATAGCAGCTGGGACAAAATAAGACTGGATACCACGGCGGGGGAGCTCATTGGCTTGGAGACCGCAGTTGGTGGCGCTTGGACCCTGCAGCCTCTACGCATTGCAAGCGCTGCTACTTTTCAATGCACAACTAACTTTTGACTGCTGCCAGTTGCGTTGCGCCCCCATCCCCCAGTCTGTGGCTTGGAATATACCGAGGAACATATAACGGAGTGGGGTGCCTTTATTAGACTGTGGTGTCATCGCCAGCTTTGCCGGCTTCTATATATGAGCAATCTTTCTTGGGCCTGGGGGAGTGACAGTGTGGGTTGGCGCTTTGGGGCCTGCTACTACTAGAGAGCGCCTTACCAGCTTACAGTCTGTGAGTTGCACTGCTCAATTCCGGCACATCCATCCCTGCTCGCAACTGGCGTGAGGGGTGGCAGATTGACTTTGTAAATTAGTTGGCCTGCCTATATTAAGTGGAGTCAGTGTATGATCCTTGCTGCTGGGTGAGGTGTAGGGACCTGGATATCGTGCCCATAGTGGACTCGGCTTGGAGGTCCCTCCTGCCCTTCTATAGGGGGTGCAGTCCCTTCCTGTGTGGGAAAGAGCTCTCGTTGGTGCCATCATGGGCCAGACTGAAAAATCGCAGTCGCGTCTCACATTTGAGACGCCTAAGACACCGAAGCCCCCTCAAAGAGCAGCCTCTGATTCAGAGGCTGATGTCCCAGGGGCTGAGCAACCCACCCTGGCAGCAGTTAACCATCGCCTAGACCACATGTCCTCCCAGTTTGAAAAACAAAATGCCCGCATGGGAGAGGTTGAACAATGGGTGTCGGCTGCTGAAGATGAACTGAGCGACGTCGCGGGGAAGATTTTGAATATGGAGAAGGTCCTCTCCCTCATCCAAGCTAAGAATGAGGAGTTGGAGGCCCACTCCTGGCGTAACAATATACGCATTATTGGGCTGCCGGAGTGGGGAAAATGGAGTCCTTCATTGAGCAGCTGATCACTAAGATCTTTGGGACTACTCACTTGTCACCTATGTTTATTGTTGAACGCGCGCATCGCTCTCTTGCCCCTAAGCCGATCCCGGGTGCGCCGCCGCGCCCAATAATTGCTAGGGTGCTTAATTATAGAGACCGCGACTCTATCCTGCGCATGGCCAGGGAGAAGGGAACTATTGAACATCAAGGGAATACCCTAACCTTTTTCCGGGATTTTACTCTGGCTGTGCAGGCGGCTCGCAGGGAGTTTGGGGCCGTAAATAAGTTTCTGCAAACTGAAGGGGTCCCGTATGCAATGCTGTACCTGGCCCGCCTGTGGATAGGGTCCGACAATGCCTTCAAAATTTTCACCACTCCTGAGGCCGCCATGGAACACGCTAAACAATTGAAGAAAAGACAGCGCGAATCTCAAGCAACCTCTGAAACCGTGGACTGAGGAGGACGGTCTCACTACCAACTAGTTACAGCTTGAAGTGTTATGTATGAGTCGGGTGGGCATGGGTTTAATTAGATATATGTCTTTATTACACGAGGTTGCAAAGAGGTAACATTTCGTAATACAGGCAACGTACTCCTAACATGTCGTCTGTGGTCGCCCTCTGGGGCCTTAGGAACTATTGTTTAGAACTGGAATTCAGGCACTAATGTTGTTTGCTTGGTCACCTCCTATCTGATAGGAGGACAGAAGTTCTCAACGCCCCCCAATGGGTGTACCCCAAGTCTGCACTTTGCTCTTTGTTTTTGGTTGAGGTGGGGATATTCAGGGATGGGATGGCTTTGGCGAGTTGGGGTTGCTGAAGTGGGAGGGGGGATGGGGAACTGGGTGGTTGGGGGGTTTGTTGTGGGGATGGGGAAACTGAGATGGGAATTTACTATGCATTTTATTCTTTGGTTATATGCGTGCAATGGTTTGCTTATATTTGTTTGGCCTGGAATGTATGATTTCGCAGTGTGGCAGCTTTATACATTATTGAACACCGCTGAGTATGAATAATACTGTTCATGTTCTCACCTGGAACGTGCGAGGGCCTATTTGGATCGTATGGGAGTGCAAGTGGCTCTGCTACAGGAGTCCCACCTTACTGTGGAATCGGCCAGAAAGTTGGGAACACGCTGGGCAAGCGTTAAGGTTGCGTCCTCCTACTCCTCCTATTCCAGGGGAGAATTGGTGCTAGTTAAAAAGGGAGTCCCGTTCACAGTGATTCGGGAGGAGACGGATGAGCAGGGACGAGTGGCGCTCCTACATGGCTGCTTGGGTGGCATGAGTGTATTGTTGTACGGCCCAAATACGGATGACCCATCTTTTTATACAGATGTGTAGCGTACAATCTCTGCCTTTCCTCCTGCGGCGATCATTTGGGGTGGCGATTTTAATGTATGTCTGGATTTACTGTTAGATAGAACAGCTAGTGGAGAGCCGCGCCCTAAGAAGGCATCTGAGGCGCTGCAGGGAATTTGTGATGCAGGGAACCTCTATGATGTGTGGAGGTGCCGCCATCCTGACAGTAGGGAGAGCACATTTATATCCACTGTACATGGGTCCTGGTCCTGATTAGACTTCTGGCTGCTCTCTGAGACTGCTTGCTCGTGGGTGACGGGGTGAAGCACGAAGCGCGAACACTGTCGGATCACTTCGGTAACCCTGGACCTGCAGGTTCCCACGTGCGAACGTCCGCCTTACTCGTGGCGACTGCAGCCCACAGAATTGGCTGACCCGGTTTTTAAACAGACTGTCACTGAGGCGATAGCCAACTTTTTCCGGGAAAATGAGGGCACTGTCGACAGCACGAGGGTGCTCTGGGAAGCCTTTAAGGTTACTATTAGAGGGGTGTGCATTGGAGCCCCAGGCGGGAGTGCTGCGAGATATCCGGCGCCGTATTAAAAAGCTGACCTCCAATATCTCCGCACTCGAACTGGAGTATGAAGTCAACCCCTCTCCGGCAAAACTGGCAGACATACGGACACTCGTCACGGAGCATGACGAAACAGTGGATCAGGATTTGCTCCACTGTGCCCGTTGCAAGATAGCCCGCTATTACGGGGAGGAGGGCGCCTGAGTAGATCTTTGGCACAGAAATTAGCTGCACCTAGGACCCAGGAACACATTGCGGAAATGCTAGACCAAGATGGTGTACCCCATTACTCTACTCCTGAAATTAGTGATACAATTGTACAATTTTATACCCAGTTATACGCCGCCAAAAGTGATCTGTCTCCTGAGGAGATTGGCACATACCTAGATGATGTAGCATTGGGCTGGCTCTCTAACACGCACCGGGAATATCTGGTGTTACCGTTCAATGAAGAGGACGTTAAGATGGCTATAATGTCACTACCAACCTGCAAGGCAGCCGGAATGGACAGCCTGCCTAGTGAATTCTATAAGGCGTATGCGTCGGAACTGGCCCCACGGTTATTGGAAGTCTTTGCGGAAGCATACGACACGGGGAAACTGCCACCATCTCTTCGGGAGGCCTTATTAGTGACACTGTTGACACCTGACAAGTCTCCGAATAAATGTGAATCGTACAGGCCACTCTCAATAATAAATATCGATGCAAAAATCCTTGCAAAAATGATTGCAACTCGGATGCAGCCGTTGGTTCCCCTATTGGTCCTACCCGACCAGTCCGGATTTGTCACGGCACGTTCCACTACGCATAATCTCCTAACTATTTTCTCCACTTTACATTATGTTGACCCTCATTTCTAGGTTGTTGCTGTGCTGCTCGATGCAGCGAAAGCTTTTGACTCTTCACAATGGCCTTACATGTTCACGGTTCTGCTCCGGATGGGTTTTCCTCCCTTTTTAAAAAAATGGGTCAGGGTGCTATATGAAGAACCAGTTGCCAGGGTGCGCGTGAATGGGTGGGTGTCCTCACCGATCCCGATCAGGGGTGGCACACGACAGGGATGCCCACTGTCACCTATGCTATTTTCACTTGCCCTCTAACCTCTCGCCTGTAAGCTTCGGCAATTGCATGGGGTGGCTGCATTGCGATTCTGACAGAGACCGCTGGTAGTATCGTTATACGCAGACGAATTTTTGCTATACGTACGCGACCCTGAGGTGTACCTGCCTGAATTGCTTAGGGAGTATATCAAGTTTGAGTGCTTTTCTGGCCTGGGGATCAATTGGTCGAAGTCAGTGGTTTTCCCCCTTATGGCACACAGGAAGGAGATTGCATTGGAATTCCCATTGACCTGGGTGTCGGACCCTGTGAAATATCTGTTGGCCTGGATCCATAGGGACCCAGAAGTAGTGGTCTCAGAGAACTATGGGCGGGCGTTCACGTGCATCACTGAGAGAGCCGAAGATGGGCCCATCTGCCCCTTTCGTTGGCGGATAGAATTGCAGTCGTAAAAATGGCCTTTCTCCCCAAATTACTATATTTCTTCATTAATATCCCTTTTAAATTGAATGTGGCACTCTTCTAAACTCTCCAGTCCGCGATAATGACATTTATCTGGGGCAGGAAGAGGTCCAGGTGTAGGTGGGATCTTCTGGTGCAGCCGTTTGAGCGGGGGGCTTTCAGGCTCCGGATTTTAGACTGTATTACCTCTGTGCTCAGGCTCAGTTTGCTCATTATTGGCACTTCCGCAGCGTTTTCAGCCCCATGTGGCCATAGAGGCGGATGCGGTGCTCCCAATGGCAGTGCAGGCGGCGACTCTGTCGGGTGGCAGAGGTGGCCCCCGGACTGAGATCAACCCAGTACAATGTACGGCTTGGGCTTGGGGGCAGCTGGCAGAAAGAGCTCAACTAACGTATCTATATGCCCCGTTGCTGCCCCTGGCGTCCCATCCGGATATATCAGCTGCGCATGAAAAGCGAGCCCTTAGTGAATTGGCCAAGGTGGGAATCACATGAATCGGGGATCTTTGCGAGAAGGGGCGCTTCAAATCCCTGCAGGAGGTACAAAAGGGTGCAAACAGGGGTTTTATGTTTGGCTTCACGTACGTACGAGTGCGACAGGCCATCAGGCCTGCGTACCCGGACTACCCGGCTGAACCTACCACTCTACGGGCTTTGCAGGTGATGTTGGCGGGTGCAGAACGTCAGGGACTAATCACAAAATTCTATAACGCATCGCTGCACGAGCAAGAACAGCAGGAGCACCCCATCTTTGTGAAGTGGCAGGTAGTGCTAGGAGATGCTCTCACCCCTGATGTGTGGATTGCATGCTGTACTCTCACTGGCCGTCTGACAGCTAATTGCAACTTGAGAATAATACACTTTAAGTTTCTGCACCAACTATATTATACCCCGATGCAGCTTTTTAAATATGGTTTGCAAGAGAATGCTAACTGCGTGAGGTGTGGAGTGGCGGATGCGGATTTCATGCACGTGGCATGGAAATGTGGACGTGTGATTGCCTTCTGGGAGGAAGTGACAAAGATGCTAACGGATGTCATTCAGGAACCAGTACACTGCACCCCCGAGCTCTGCTTGCTAGGGTATGTAAAATGTTTCAAGCACTGTAATAGGCGAATAATTGCACTGTCTACCCTGTTTGCGAAGAGAGTTGTGGCACAATGTTGGGGGGCGAAAGCTGCTCCGACCAAAAAAAAGTGGCTCCATGATCTGCTGTATTGTAAAGCTCAGTTACAAACCTATGAGGAGGAACTTCCCGAGACCTCACGTCCAAAGGACTTCTGGGCCCCACTAACGGCATATCTGCTCATTTGTCCAGACTCAGTATGATTCTATATGTATAGGTCTGTGCTAGCTCCCTGTCTGGGCTCACTAACTACCCTCTGCAACGTTCCATGGTGGGAGTACTCTTATATCCAACTGTCTTCGTTGGTGGATTAATTATGATTTTTCTGCATGTCTATTCCAGGTCTTTGAGGTATCTGTTTTTTAATTGTATGATATTATTAAGCCAAATGTATGTTTACATCATTTTGGAACTATATCTGTTTAAGTCTTGGGACGGGTGGGAGGAAGTGGGGTGGGGGGGTTTGTTTTGTATGGCTCATAATGTAATATTAGTCATGCCTACTGATGTTTCTCTTCTTGATGAAAATCAATAAACATATTCCCCCCCCAAAAATGTTGCAATAATGTTAACGTGCTCCAAGACAGAGGGAAAAGTGTAGAGACCAGACGTCATACTAGATACAAGTGCTGATCCCAGAGGATAGCAGAAAGCAGGGAGACTTGAACAGTGGCAGATGCAAGTATAAGGGCAGGAACTGGACTGACATTAAACTGAGAAGAAAGCACACAACAAAAGTGTTGGAACGTAAAGCCAAGAGTGGATAAACTATTTGGGAGCAGAAAGCCAATACAGCTTTGAGACGTGAGGCACAGGGCCATGTTTTCGCAGTGTTAAACATGCTCAGTTTATGATAACTCAGAAGTAACTCTCATACTAGGAAGTTCACGTTCATGCAGTGCTTATCAGTCTACTTTGTTTGTACGTGCCATTGTTCTGTCTTCCATAACCTCTAACCCCAACCATGTCTGTAATTAATCATTCTTCAATTCTCTTCGGGAGATTCTCTCGCTTATCCTAGGCAAGGCACCACATAAATGCTTCACTGATCACTTCTGAGCTGAAATCCTGACGACCTTAATGCTAAATATGTGTTCATTACCTAAGCCGGCCCCTGACAGTGCTCTTCAAATCAGCTTTGCCTGCAGTAAGCTTGAGTGTGTGCCTAGAGGGTCCTGCAAGCAAGTGTGGCACACAGACTTCCCTCCTGGGGAAGTTGCTTTGAAGAGCCCCTTTAGGGGTCCAGACAATGTATTTACTTTAATGCAGTTAGCAAAACGTAAAAAAAAAATGTTGGCTCCTCACAGTGCTTGTAAAAGCAACTGTGCTTTTTGCCTTTGGCATTTTTTGGCCCACTTTCCTATGCAGGCAAGAAATAAATCGGCAAATTTTGCTTGTTTCAAAATTCACCCCGACATTTTGCCCACCCCTGTTCATCATATTAGCCCAGTACTATCCCATCACCATCAATCGGGCTTGCAAAAGAAGCAGAACGCTTTGCAAGACAATCTAGCATTGCATCATCATGATCTGAATGTCCCATCCCCTAGTCCACAGACAATTGAAATACCGTCAACCTCTTAGGTGTAATTTCTGACAGCACATTAACCCCTCCCATGCTCATGACGAGCTCACACGCGGGGCTCATTCCCCTGCTGTGCTGAGAGTTCCATTAAACGGGTATGGTCGTGACGAGCTGAGCTCGTTATGAGCACACGAGAACCGTGGCTCATGACGAGCTGAGCTTGTCATGAGCACTGGGGCGCTGTGCGCGCCCCCCCAGCACAGCAGGGGAAAGTGCCCCGCAGCCAAGGGTTCAACAACACCGTGCCTGCTTCTCCTCTGAGACCCACCCCTTTTCGTAGCTTCCGTCAATGGACATCCTTTTATCCTGCTTTGGGGGTTTGTTTTTGAAAAACAAAAATCAAAGTACGCAGCCACCTAAAATTCGGCAGTCCAAGACCAAACATGCCATGCCTTCAGTGGAACTGCTGTTATAGTGGTTCCTCTGAAGGCACAGAGATCACTGCTGGACCGGCTGTGATCTCCAAATATGGCAGACAGGCAAACGACCTGCCAAACTCTAAGTTGGCCCCTTAGTATATGGGTTAGCCTTGGTCCAGCAATTTTTACTATTTCCAAAACACCATTTGAGAAGCCTAGCATTACGTGGCTTATTTACGGAATACTTTCTCTACCTAAAAATGTTTAATACTTTGGAGGTTTTCAATGAGAACAGCAATGTGGGTGATACAATAAGTTGGAGAATGCAAATGTATATTTCCCCTGGGAAATTCTGTATTGCCTCCATAGCTTATTAGAACATCGATACATTTTTCTAAGTATCGTTGAATACACCTATTTTTTGGGTTCTTCATTAATATGCAGATTATGATGCATAATGAATGTAATACTATAAAAACACAAATGCTTACAGATTGTCTCACCAAAACCAATCATAACAGAACAATCCATGATATTGAAAATGGTTCACAACAGAATTGAAAATTCATGTTTTATTTGTAAAGGAAAGGGTACAACCATTTACCAAGAATGAATCGGTTGAGTCATGTGGGTATTAATTATTTCCACCACCGTAAGACACACCTACATTGTTTTAGTAGGAAATTACTAACACGCTCTCCTATATAAACTTTGACTAGATAGCAAGTATAGTTTCATAGCTATTATAGCAATCTATAATAGAAATCAGCAAGAGATTATAATACATCGCAGGTAACACTGTAAAATTAGTGACACAGCTAATACAAGCGACCTATATTTATGACAACATTTGATACTATTCCACCTGCTTCTAACATGTCATAAATAATCTCAAACGTAAAATCAGTCAGTAAAGGATTACTGAGTCAATTTAGATATACTTTAGGAACATCTTAAAGGATTTCTGGATATTTTACACCTACTCTATGTTCTGGATTGGCTCCAATAATTCTGGGTAAAGGAATTCTGATCATGATACTATTAATGTAGAAACCTAGACAAAAGTGATGTTTAAGTGTGAATCAAACAGCAACTCTGGATACTGACTCAAGTAAATGATGCACACATCAAATTGAGTGCCAGTACTAAAAATGCAACTAACATGCATTTCAGCATTTCTGCTGGGGGTTGTTGTTTTAAGACAATTAAGAGACAGTCAGCACTACTAGCCAGGACACAATGTCACCCTCATTGAGTCCCTGAAGAGTTGCACCAAGAGGAATCATCTGGTCTAACGTACTGGATAAATTGCTTCCTACATGTTGCCCAAATGAATTGACCCAATCCTTAGATGATTAAAGATCAGAACTATTTAGCGTTTCGCTCCACTCCACATTTTAGTAAGTAGAATTGACATTATATTGTCAAGGATTAATTGACTTACAAGACGGAGGTTAAAAGTTATCAAACATGGCAAATTAGCACAAGATGGGCTGATGTGTGTAGTATAACTTTAATTAATTGTTTGATACGTATAGCAAAGGCACTGATATATGTTTAAATAGCTACTGTTTGTGCATTAAGGGCCATATGTATGAAGATACCCATTTGCGAATCTCAAATAGCGATTTTTAAGAAATTGCTATTTGACATTCGCAAATGGGTATGTATGTAGAAAATCGCATTTTTTTTGCAATTTCTTAAAATTCCTTAATTGCGATTAGCAAATTGCGAATCGCAATTAAGGAATACTTTCCCATGCATTTCTATGGGCCAGGAGGCCCATAGGAATGAATCGGAAGTTATTCTCAATTTGCGATTCGCAATTTGAGAATCGCAAATTGAGAATAATTTCAAGGGTGCAGGGGTGTCCAAAGGACACCCTGTTGCACCCCTGAAATTAGCATAAGTGTACATGCGGTGCACATACATGCCCTAAGGGCATGTATGTGCTTCACAGTGCACTTTGAAAAATGCAAAAAAAGTGCTTTTTTCAAGGAATTTGCAAATTACCACCAACTTGAAGTTGGTGGTAATTTGCGATTCCTTAAGGCCAATTTGCATTTTTTTAATGCTTCTTACATTGCATTTAAGGAATCGCAAAATTTGCGATTCCTTAAATGCAATCGCAAAATAAGGAATCACAAATTTTGCAATTCCTTATTTTGCACGCAGATTTGCTTAATACATACCATTTGGCCAAATTGCATTCGCAAACGCCGAAATTCTGTGAATTTCGGCGTTTGCGAATGCAATTTAGCTTGATACATATGGCCCAGAATGAATTAAGGTGAACTATAATAGAGTAGGGCCTAGAGGACAGGCCTATTCCACTCAGGAGCCTTTCAATTCTAAAAATGGTATGGGCTTAATTGCTGCAGATTTTATATTGCTATTATTAATAAGCCAGAGAAGGGCTTTTACAGCTTGCTTTCATTATGACCGTGAAGCTATTCTGCAACAGAGGACCTGAGAAGATACAACAGCTGCAGCTTGTATGTGCTTTCTGGAATCTGAATGCAAATATTATTTACTGTTCAATATAACAGAAATAAGAGGCGAATATGAGCAGACTCTTATGTGCATCACCGGCTACCATGTAAGAAAATGATGTAGGAGCAACCAGTATTTGGGGCAGTGTAAGGCAGATGGATTGATCCCTAGGGGAATGCTGAGAGATAAATCTCCAACTTCAAGCTTTATGACATAAAGGTATGCTGTACATGACTCAGGATACATATTCCAAAACAAACAAATAAGTTACTTACCTTCGGTAATGAGGTCGTTCGACGCTGGAGACGTCCTTTGCTCCTCCTTTTCTCATGGAGGATGAGGCCCCTGGCTCTTTGCCTTCCCCAGTGTCGATTGAGCGTTCTTCGGAGCATGTTGATGGGGAGCACTTGCAGGCCCTTGGGCAATCTTGGGCTGCAGGGTATTTGGCTTTTGGTTGATGGGTTAGCCAGCAACCGTCCCCTAACTATGATTTGCTGTCACCCACTAGAATGGCGAAGGAAGCTGGTACAGCGTTTGCAACGGCTCTTCGCAAAGCTGCTGATACTTTGCAGTTCCAACCTCCTTCTATTTCTTTGCCCTCCGATCCATTGTTTGATTTGCTCCCCCAGGACAACGCGGAGGGTGAGCCATTGCTGCCTTTTGGAGCATGATTGTAAGACATTCTTCTAGGGACCTGGGTGAGGTGGACTGTGCTATTGCACATCATCACTTCCCTGCTCCTGATGACCCAGTCTGTTTGTCCCTGCACCCTAGGGTTCATGGGCTGGTTGTCCAGACAGCCTCCGCTTCGCTGCCTTTGTCCTCTGCTCCGATCCTTCCACCCACTAGGGAGTGTCGATGGTTGGAGACATGTGGTCGGCAAATGTTTGCGTCCACAAGCTCGCCCCTTCGGTCCTTAAACATGTTCTGTGTGTTTACACGCGCTACATTTGCCCTCTGGGACTTGGTGGAGCACTTCCTCCCCTCTCTGCCGGAAGGCCCCTGGGCTGGCCTGGCTCGGATACTCCAGGGTGGTCGTGAGCTGGCTCAGTTTTCAATTCAGTCCGCCATGAACACCACTGATTCCGTGCGTCGGGCGATGGCCAGGTCAGTTGCTATGCATCGCCATGCTTGGCTGTGTGATGGCGCTTTTCCTGAAATTGTTCAGGAGCGTCTTCGGAACTTGCCCTTTGATGGTCTCCATCTTTTTGACAGTCATGCTGACTCATCGGTTCAGCATCTCATGTCGGGTTTGCAGCGAATGACACTGTTTCTATTCCTTGTTGCAGACTTATTGTCTTAATTTGCTGTGGTTGCATTATTGTTATTGCTTTTCTCTGGTGTTGGTCGCTGGGTTCAAGCTGTGTTTTCCCAGTCGGACTTTACAGCTTCAAAGCTGTTTCTGCCTTTATTTTCGACTCCTCTGTCTGCAAGCTAGTCTCAACAGGTGCCCTTTTTTATAGGGACGTGACATACCTTATGTGAGGTATTCATTGGATCTGAAAGAGACACGTTAGTATTAGATTCCTTACCTTAGATTATCCCCAGGCGTCAGACTGGATCCGGAAATTTTTGCGTAGCAGTACCCTTGCGCGTCGGTAGGCGTTGTCTGCGGCTCCGCGTCCGTCGACGGCGTCGTGGGCGCCGTGATGACGTCGTCAGAGTACTTAGACGCCGCCTCCGCGTGCTGACGTCAGTTCTTCTTTTTTCCGCGCCAGCAAGCGCAGATCTGGAGAAAGCAGTAACCCTAGTCATTTTTTGACTAACTTTTTGATCATTTTTGATTGTTCTCGAAGTCTTTCGACTCCAACGGTGCCGTAGGGATGCCCGGCTTTAAGCACTGCGATGATTGCGACCGACTGATGTCGGTCACGGATCCTCACCGCGTGTGTTTATCTTGTCTCGGCGTCGACCACGACGACGAGGCCTGCTCCGACTGCTGGGCCCTCTCTTCGAAAGCCAGGCGGGAGCGGTCCCGCAGGCGGCTCGAACTCCGGCAGTCGGTCCCGTGCCGCGAGAGGTCCCGATCCCATGGGAGGTCGAGGGACAGGTCGCGGGCTCGGAGCCACCACAGTTCCGAGAGTAGGCCGCACTCCTCCGGGTCGAAGTCGTCGTCAGGTAAGCGGCACAAGAAGTCCAAACGGCGTCATCGCTCTTCGGACTCCCCCCGAAGCTCGCGCGATGCGGCCGGGGGTTTGGGTGACACCACCCACGCGGCTCCGACGGAGTCGCAGGCGCCGCGTCCAGCCCCATACCCTACGGTCCCTGGGCTAAACGCGACGCCGGAGGAGATCGAGCGCTTCCTCATGGCCATGAGGAAACTCTCTCCTCCCACAGGCTCCGCGGCGCCTTCGGGCCCAGCGGACCCGTCTGGGGCCCCTAGCGGGTCGGGAGGATCTGCCCCGACGCCGTCGGGTGCCTCGGGCCCGGCGCCGCCAACGCCTTCGGGCCCGGCGCCGCAGGTTCCCGTTATCCTGACGCCGCCGGCGCCTTCGGGCCCGGCGCCGAGGGGTTCAGTTGTTCCGGCACCGCCAGCGCCTTCGGGCCCGGCGCCGCAGGACGCCGCTGGACCTCCTTCGGGATCTGGTTTGTCGCCGGTGGACCTTACGACCTCCCCGGCGTCGGACCCTCAGGTGTCGCCTCCGGCGCCGTCCTCGGGCGGCGCCGTCCCCGGTTCCGCCTTCGTTCCTGTTCAGGCGCCGGAACAGCCCCGATGGGCGCCGCTCCAGACGTCGTTTGGAGAGTTTCACTTCTATGAACAGGCCCCATAGTTGAGAACCCTGAGTTTCAGGAGATGGGTGATGAAGAGGACTGGGAGGGGTCTGAGGACCCTCTGACCAGGGAGTGTCAGTCTCATGAGGACTGGACAGGTGACCTTGGGGATGCCAGTGGTCTGGACACTTCGCCGGACACTGGCTTTGTCTCCCCTCCTACCGTGGCTTCGGAGGAGGGGGCAACATATAGTGTGGTGCTGATGAGGGCTGCCAAGGCCTTGAGCCTTGAGCTCCCCGTCGCGGCTGTGAGGACTAACCTCCTCACTGAGGTCCTTAAACCGCAGTCAAGCTCGGCCGAGCCTCTGCTGCCCTTTAATGAGGCCTTGACCGACGTTCTTCTGGGCACTTGGTCCAAGCCCGCTACGGGTTCGCCCGTAGATAGGAACGTGGCCAGACGCCACCGCCCAGCCCCGGGCGACCCATGTTTCCTGTCTTCCCACCCTACCCCCGAGAGTCTGGTCATCCAGGCCTCCAATTCCCAGACCGCATTCCCGTCGGCCCCGCCGGCCAGGGAATCCAGGAGGTATGACCAGTATGGGAAGAAGATCTTCTCATCCCTTAGTCTGGGCCTGCGGTCTTCCAACACCGCCTGCCTCTTGGGACGTTACACCTACTCTGTGTGGGATAAGGTCGCGGAGGTGCTGCCAGAGTGTCCGTTGGAGGTGCGGGCCAAACTCGGCCAAGCCCTTGTGGAGGGCCGGGATGCAGCCAAGTATTCCATCAGGTGTGGGCTGGATACCACCGACTCGCTAGGTAGAGCGATGGCAACGACGGTGGCGGTCAGACGCCACGCCTGGCTGAGGTCCGCCAACTTCTCGGCAGATGTCCAGAACACACTCATGGACATGCCGTTCGATGGTCGTCGCCTCTTTGGCGACAAGGCAGACCATGCGCTTGAGCGCTTTAAGGACTCCAGGGCTACGGCCAAGTCCTTGGGCCTCTCGGGCCAGTGCCAGCAATTGGCTGCCTTTCACTCCTTTCGTGGCCACGGAAGGGGTGCGCCCACACACACCGCCAGCCACGCTCCGCAGGGCAATACCCAATGTGGTGGTGGCCGTGGGAACCGCCGTCCGGGCGGTCGGGGGCAACGGCGAGGTCAGTCCACACCTTCCCCCGCAGCATCCGCCTCAAAACCCTCCTAGTCCGTGCTTTCAGGCCCATGTGACGCCAGTGGGGGGCAGGGTTCGCCATCACCACCTTCACTGGTGCACTGTCACATCGGACAGGTGGGTGCTGCAAATCGTCCGAAGGGGCTACTCCCTCCTCTTCGAGGCGACTCCTCCGGCCATGCCACCGCAGAACCACCATGTAACGGGGGATCGTTTGCGACTTCTGCAGGAGGAAGTTTCAGCCCTCTTGGCCAAGGGGGCCATCGAGCGCGTTCCTGGGCCAGAAGTAGGGTGTGGTTGCTACTCCCACTACTTTCTGGTACCCAAGAAGGGCAAAGGGGGCCTACGCCCTATCTTGGACCTATGGAACGTCAACGGCTTCCTCCGGAAGGAGAAGTTCAAGATGCTGACACTGGCTCAGGTCCTAGCTGCCCTGGACCCAGGAGACTGGATGGTAGCGTTGGACTTGCAGGACGCTTACTTTCATATCCCCGTCCTGCCTGCCCACCGGCGCTACCTGCGGTTCATGGTTGGCCACAAGCACTTTCGGTTTACCGTGCTCCCCTTCGGCCTTACCAGCGCCCCACGGGTGTTCACCAAGGTGATGGCGGTGGTCGCAGCTCATCTGCGCAGGTTAGGGGTTTCAGTCTTCCCCTACCTCGACGACTGGTTGTTGAAGGCGGGCTCGCCCCAGACAGTCGTCAGCCACCTCCAGACTACGGCAGACCTCCTGCACCAGCTGGGTTTCTCCCTCAATGTGCCGAAGTCACACCTGTGCCCCTCTCAGAAGCTCCTCTTCATCGGAGCGGTTCTGGACTCGGCGCGGTTTCGGGTTTATCCGCCCGAACAGCGGGTCCGGGATATTCAGGCTCTGATTCCCATCTTTCAGCCGTTATCCCGGGTTTCGGTCAGGTTGACGCTGCGGCTTCTGGGGTTGATGGCCTCCTGCATCCTACTGGTGTATCACGCCAGGTGGCGGATGCGGGCTCTGCAGTGGGACCTGAAGTTTCAGTGGGCCCAGCATCAGGGCAACCTATCCGACCACGTCCTGATCTCGGAGGACACTGCGAGACAGCTGCAGTGGTGGCTTACGGACCGCGATTGGGTCAGCGGCAGATCCCTCTCCCTTCCCCAACCGGAGCACGTAGTTGTGACGGACGCGTCCCTCCAGGGCTGGGGAGGCCACGTGGGAGAGGCGGAGATCAGAGGCCTCTGGTCTCCGGCGGAGACCCGGCTCCACATCAACCTATTGGAGCTCCGGGCGATTCGTCTGGCACTGAAGGCATTCCTCCCCTATGTCCGGGGGAGTGTAGTGCAGGTGTTCACGGACAACACCACCGCCATGTGGTACTGCAACAAACAAGGCGGGGTGGGGTCGTGGATCCTTTGTCAAGAGGCTCTTCGCCTTTGGCAATGGCTGGAACGCCAGGGCGTGACCCTGGTGGCTCAACACCTGGCAGGTTTCTGAACGCCAGGGCGGACGAGCTCAGCCGTCGGTGCATTATGGATCACGAATGGCGTCTGAACTCGGACGTGGCGCAAGGCCTCTTTCAGCGATGGGGAGAGCCTTGGTTAGATCTATTCGCCACCGAAGAGAACGTGCAATGTCATCAGTTCTGCACGTTGGAATTTCCAAGGCGGCACTCGCTCGGAGACGCTTTTCGTCGCGAGTGGAGTTGCGGTCTGTTGTACGCCTTTCCGCCTATACCACTTCTGCCCAGAGTGCTGAAGAAGATCAAGCGCGACCGGGCCCAAGTCATCCTTGTGGCTCCGGACTGGGCGCGAAGGTACTGGTATCCAGAGCTACTCAGTATGTCAGTCGGTCCCCCGGTTCGTCTGCCTCTTCAGGAGGACCTTCTGTCGCAGCAGCAGGGGACAGTCCTCCACCCGAACCTGTCCAGTCTCCACCTCCATGCTTGGAGATTGAGCGGCGACAGTTGAGGCCATTTGACTTGCCTCCTGAAGTTTGTAACATTATTCTGGCAGCCAAGCATCCCTCCACAAAGTCGGTATACGCCTGCAGGTGGAACAGATTTGTGGCATGGTGCACAGCAAAGGCTGTGGATCCCCTCAATGCCCCTCTTTCTGAGGTCCTTCTCTTCCTTCTTTCTCTTGCCCAGCAGGGCTCTGCTCTGGGCACTATCAAGGGCTACCTTTCTGCCCTTTCAGCCTTTCTCAGGCTGCCTGATCAACCTTCTTTGTTCAAGTCCCCTATTGTTAATAGATTTCTTAAGGGCATCACACACACGTTTCCTCCTGTTCCGTTTGTGATGCCTCAGTGGGACTTGAACCTGGTTCTTACATTTCTGAAGAGCGCTCCCTTTGAGCCACTTCACAATTGTCCTCTACGCCTTCTAACTCTGAAGACTTTTTTCCTGGTTGCCATCACCTCTGCCAGGAGAGTGAGTGAGCTCCAGGCCCTTTCTTGTACTCCACCTTTCCTTTCTGTCCATCCGGACTAAGTGGTGCTGCGTACTAAGCCTTCTTTCCTGCCCAAGGTTGTCACGGCCTTCCACATCGGGCAGTCTATCACCTTGCCAACCTTCTTCCCGCCACCGCATCCCTCTAAAGAGGAAGAGCGGCTCCACCGTCTGGACCCAAAACGTGCGCTCTCATTCTACTTGGATCGCACACGCCAGTTCCGGGTGGATGACCAACTCTTTGTTGGTTACGTGGGCGCGAAGAAGGGGAAAGCGGTGCACAAGAGGACCATCTCTCAGTGGATCATCCTGTGTATCCAGGCATGCTACTCCTTGGCTAGGAAGGAGCCTCCCGCTGGATTGCGGGCTCATTCTACCCGAGCCACGGCGACTACCACTGCCCTGGGCAGGGGAGTGCCCTTACAAGACATCTGTCAGGCGGCTACGTGGGCATCGCTGCACACGTTTGCAAGACACTACTGCCTGGACAGCCAAGTCCGGAGGGATGGCTTCTTTGGCCGTTCCGTCCTCCGGGACTTTCTGGTGTGATTATTGGTTCGCAGACCCACCACCGGGGTTGGTATTGCTGGGGTATCTATTCTAAGGTAAGGAATCTAATACTAACGTGTCTCTTTCAGATGCACAAGTTACTACTTGTGTAACGATATATCTGTAAGAGACATTAGTTAGTATTAGATTCCTTACCGACCCACCCATCCTCCCCGTTCTGCGAACCAATATCTAGGGTTAGGGTTGTCCCCTTCAGGGCCCTAGTTTCAATGGCACCAGTGTTGGTTTTTAACATGGCTCTGCGTTTCTGGCGCGGAAAAGCTGTGTCTAAGAAATGACGTCAGCACGCGGAGGCGGCGTCTAAGTACTCCGACGACGTCATCACGGCGCCCACAACGCCGACGACGGACGCGGAGCCGCAGACGACGCCTACCGACGCGCAAGGGTACTGGTACGCAAACATTTCCGGATCCAGTCTGACGCCTGGGGATATTCTAAGGTAAGGAATCTAATACTAACTAATGTCTCTTACAGATATATATTGTTACACAAGTAGTAACTTGTGCTTATTGTATAGCCATTCTAACTTACCACTGCTCCAGGGAGAGTTCCTTCTGGGTGGTGTACATCCTTCCTGAGGATGCGGCGAGGTCCTCTCAAGATTGTTAACTATCTCCTCTTTAGGCAGCTTTAGTCGCTCCACTTGCTGTTGTGGAATTTCTTCTCTGTACATGCCCACTAGGGTGCCGTAGCTCTCTTTGGAGCTTCCATGTTTGCATTTTGCCTTTGGTCAGTAGTTCTCTCCTGCCCCTATGCCGACCTCTCCAGACTATTGTTGGCTTTACGTCCTGTCTGGCTTGTCACGGCGTGCTTACACATGCTCCCTTTTTTCTTGCTGTTTGATTATCTTTTCAAGTGTTCCGCAGTTTTTTCCACCACTTTGCCTATGTCGGCTGTCTTTGCCGTAAGTCTCTTGTGAGCATGTTGGTCTGTTCCGCTTCAGGAACGTTTTTTTCTCTGTTTTCAGTTCTGGCATGGTGTGTTAAAACACACCGGATGATTTCACGGGCACGCGGTGCTTGCTGATCCAACTTGTGCCACAGCATTGCCTGCGTTTGATTTTTGTGGCTTTGCCTATTCCTTCCCTCTGGTGGTGGATGTGCATCTGTCCTTGTCCTTCCCTCATGGCTCAGACCCTGTCTGTTTTTTCCCTGGTAGGCAGTTGGTTCTACACCGGACGCGTGGGTAGTGCACATTGTTTGTGCCACATTTTTCGTGCACACCTCCCAAACATGGGCTCAGGTCGCTCTGCTCATAGCCTCTGCCAGATGTTATCATTAGCAGTCTCTCTATCAGGGATGCTCTTTGTACCTTTCTACACATGTTTCTGGCTGTGTGTGTATTCAGGTATCTATATATACATATGTACATGTATATTTATAAGTCTGTTCTATGTTTGACGGATGTTATGTCCTGCTGTGGTTCACGCTGGTGCCGTTAGACCGGTCTTGGGCATGCTCTTCGAGTATCCCTTGCCTTTCTTTAAAAGAAACAAAACGTAAATAAATGAATCAAAAAATAACCTTTTATATATATTTATATGTATTATATATATATTTATCTGTATGTGTGTGTGTGTATATATATGTGTGTGTGTGTAGTGAGATGTACACACTGCAAGGGAGCACACTTGCTCTGTCTCTTTCTTCTAATGACAGAGAGGCTTGTGTGTGTCTCCAGCTTCTGCTGGTTTTCTTTCACTGTTGTACTTCTGTGTATGGTTGTCAGTATGACTACCTGGTGGTACATTCTGTATATATCTGCCGAAGCATGTGTGCTGTTGATGCTTCTTTTAATGTGCTTCTGCATGTGTGTGGTGTGGATTCCACAGTACACCCAGTCTGTATACGCGTATTCCTCTTATCCACATCCCTATATCTAGCTATGGTTTCGCTTGGCATAAGTGACATTTGTCTCTATACATGTCCGTCTTGGTATCCACTGTTGTGTATGCTTATTTTGTACGGACTGACTTGGCGTACTGTTTTGTTCTTTCTCTGGGACATTAGTGTTTGCAGATCAATGGATCCTGTGCATAGTTCTGCTTCATCTCTTATCGCAGAAGCTCATGGATTTCTTTCATTGTGCACTGGCCATTCGACTCTATAATTTTCCTTCCTCCCTTCCTGGGAAGTGAAGGTCTCGAACTGTCCTCTGTCGGACTGTGGTGCCATTGCTTTTGTTTGTTGATGCTCCGTTTCTGGATCTTAATGATCTAGTGTCAGCTATTATTGCACTTGCTGTCTCCACCTGTTTTAGTCCATATTCTTGGCAGACTGGTTCTCTTACAGAACCTGGTGGTGTTGAGTCGCAGACCCACCTCCAATGGGGTATAACTTTGGTATCTATTCTAAGTTAAGGAATCTAAAGCTAGATGTCTCTATCAGATGAAGAAGTTACTTACCTTCAGTAACAATGTATCTGGTAGAGACACAATCTAGCTGCAGATTTCTAAACTCCCACCCTTACTTCCCGCTCTGCAAGGGCTTTTTCAGGTTGGGTTCTACTCTCTGGTTCTTTCTACCAGTATCTGTCTTCATGCGTGTTAGTCTACTTCGCATTCTTCACCTGGTCAGGTTGTCTTCTTCTTCTTCTTCTGTTTTACCTACGGATTCTCCTCCCATTCTCGCAAATGGGTGGTGGGCTCATGTGTCCATAACGCTCTCCTACCCTGGTTCTTTCCAGTGTGGTAGTTGCTCATGTCTTCCCCTCCCTGATGTTTTGTCCGTTAGTTTGGGGTCTATTTGACTCTGTTGCAGTCAATTGATCATATGTGGGGTCGTGTTTGGACATTCTCTGTTGTTGCAGAAATGTTATCACTTGCCTTACCTTCATGCTGTCCATTTCTCGTTGTTGTGTACTTTGGCATTCATGTGGTTGCAGATTGCTTGTTGTTTGCTGTATCATTCATTTGCTGTTTTGCCTCATTGGAGGGTCTCGTTCTTCGCTTCTGTGAGACTGTTTCTGTGAGCCGAGTACTCTGCTCTCACCCTTCCGACTCATCCATTCTGTAGCTTTCTTCTCTACAATGTACTGTGATGTTTCTCATCATTTTTTTCCTTTTATTAGCATTGTTGTCTCAACAGATGTTTAACCATTTTTAGCACACTGTTCCCACATTCAGTTTTAGTATTGGCTCCGTGTTTTGGCGTGGAAAAGTTTCACAGTATAAAACTGACGTCAGCGCGCCAGGAGGGACTTATATGGTTCCTTTTTTTTAAAATATTTTTTTATTGAGTTTTTTTCGCCTTATTTTATGTTGACATGGGCAGGGCACAATAATGCATAACTATGAATACACAAGCATGTTCAAACATAAACAAACCAATTATCCAAATATATGCTGTATATACAGTTCATGTAGTGACTTAATGACATAATCGCTTAAACGTCTAAACCATACTTCCATCGTGTAAATGGTTCCCAGATTTGCGTACCCATCTTCTTCCCCTTTTTACCCCTCCTAGCATATATAGCGGTTTCCAGCTTTTGTGCTGACATTACTTTTCCTAGCCATTGATGATATGATGGTGAGTTCGGTTCCAGCCAGGCAGAAGCCAGTAATAACCTCAGTATCGCCATTGAAACAAAAATAAAGCTTTTGCAGCTTGTTTGTTCTGAGTTGATCCCCAACAACATAGTGGCCGGTGTTAATTCTATTGTTATTAACATTGCCCTTTGAAAAAATTCCACAATGTCCTGTTTCAATTTGTCTAGATGTGGACAAGTTGCAAAAATATGTATCAAATCTGCATTAAAGCTTCCACATCTGAAGCAGGTAGTACCTGATGTACCGCCCCACTGAGCGATCTTCGCTGGTGTATAATATAAATGGTATAGCGTTTTATAGTGTTGGGCCTGGAGGGATGATGAACATAACATTGTCTTCCCCATTTCTAACGACTCGATAAAAATATCCCCATTCAATTCCAGATCTAATGACCATCTATCTGTCCACTTCTCTAAGTCATCTTTTTTTAACATAGTCATTTCTAAATAATATCTTCTAATAGTACAATCAGAGCCATTCTCTACAAGATCTAACAGTGTACTTCTTCCAAAACCCAGTGTACCCCCCTGCTTTTTCGAAAGGTAACTTCTTACTTGAAGATATTTATAGAAGTGTTTTGTATCTAATGAAAAACTAGTTTGTAAATCCACAAATTGTAGAATCCCTTGTGAACCCATCATATCACCAACTTTTCTTATCCCGTGTCTATACCATTCGTTAAAGACAGCTCCTGAAAAGATCTCGCTAGGTAAGGAGGGGTTATCCTTCAATCTTGTATAAAAATTAAACTTCCCAATTCCCACCTTTTTTGAAAACCCTTTCCAAATATTATGCGCCGCTATTACTGTCTTAAAGCGTGTTCTTTTGAAGTAGCTACCTTCTGTAAATCTTAGAAACACATTCTCGGCATTGATACCTAAATCCAGACCATATATTGCTAAAGACCCTGACTTGTCCCAACCCTCCACTTCAGCCCCTCCAATCAAACCTCCCATATATTGCAGTGCTGCAACCCAATAATATAGCTTTAGATCTGGTAGTGACCAACCACCTCTCTCCCGTGTGAGTGACATATATCTCAACGCCTTCCGCGTCTTGCCTTTTGCCCAGATAAAACGGTTAATCATTTGCTCACAGATTTTAAACCACTTATTCTCAATGGCTAGTGGAATTGTTCTAAATATGTACAAAAATTTAGGCAATATCAACATTTTAATGATATTAACACGTCCTATTAAAGATAAATGTAAGTTCTCATACCGGTCAAGATCTTTTTTGACCTTCTCTACTATTGGAGCTATATTTTTTTCCACTAGATTATTGAGGTCAGAAGTAATAATGATACCTAAATAAAGTCCCTGTTGGACCACCCGATTATCTCTACAAATTGTCTTAGAATTTTTAATAATCTGCGTCTTTGTGGTATTCAGGGCGTAGCCCGATATATATCCAAATTTACGAGCTTCCAGCTCTATCCTCTCAATTGCCTCCGTGGGGTTTGGGGTTATCACCGCCACGTCATCGGCGTAAGCTAAAATCTTACAGGGGCCGAGTAATGTATCCTGTGAGGGAATATCTGGAGATAGCTCTATCCTACGAATTAGTGGATCCATATACATAGCGAATAGAATAGGGGAGCATGGGCAGCCCTGTCGTGTGCCTCTTTTAATATGAAATTGATCCGTAGTACCCCCATTAACTCTCAACGCTGCTACCGGATTCATGTATAATGTCTGTATGGCCTTCACGAAGCCCTCCTTTATACCTACTCTTGTTAAGGTATGCCAAAGATAGTCCCAGGAGACCCGATCAAACGCTTTCTCTGCGTCTAACAGCATTACAGCCATCGGGTCTCCTGTGACCTCAGCGACATCAAACAGGGTTATAACCTTTCTGGTGTGGTGAGTTGTCCCTCTGCCAGGGATAAATCCGTGCTGGTTATCACTAACTAAATTACCAATTATCCCTGCAAATCTTGTTGCCAATACTTTCGAATATATTTTCGTGTCGTTATTCATCAAGGTTATAGGTCTGTAAGACCCTGGGTCAGTCGCCTTTTTTCCCTTTTTTAATATTAAAACAATATCTGCACCTCCCCAAGATTTAGGAATAGACTCGCCAGTTTGTGCTAATTGGAAGGTATTGATTAAATCTTGACCTAGACTCTCCCAAAATATTTTATAAAACTCCAGAGGGAGTTGATCCGGGCCAGCAGCCTTTCCAGATGGGAGATTGGCCATGGCTTCTTGTATTTCTATTTTATCCATCAGTCTCTCCAGACTTTCTGCATCTACAATATCCACCCCTTTAAACGGGATATGCCGAAGATAGTCACTTATCTCTTCTGGATTACAGAGGTGTTGCTGATCGTATAGTTTCTGATAAAATTTCCTGAATACTTCTCTTATTTGAGTCGAGTCTGTGTGTGTCCTTCCATGCTCATCCCTAATCTCTCTGATGATGCCAGAGGCTACTGTCTGCCTAGTCCGCATAGCTAAAACGTGACCAACTTTTTCACTATATTCATAGCACCTTTCCCTCTTTATAGTGTAGTACAAAGCTGCCCTGTTCGCTAGCTCTTCCTCAGCTTCACTTTTTGCCTTCATCAGGTCTATTCTTAATTTTTCAGACGGATTGCCCCTTATTACACAGTTATGGAATTGCTCCTCTGCCTCGAGTACAGCCCTCTCCAAATTATCCTCTCTAATACGCCCAGTTTTTCGTTTATGCGCACTAAAACTGCATGTCTCTCCACGGACACCAGCCTTGAATGCATCCCACACCACCCCTACAGGGGCGCTTCCTCTATTATTTTCAAAAAATTCACTAATCCATTTAGTCATATGCTGTATATAGTTGTTATCTAAAAGAAGTGTTCTTTGAAAGGTCCAGGTCTTACTTAATCTAATTCCTCCTCCTGTCTTAACTGTTAAAAGTAAGGGGTTATGGTCACTAAAGATTCGTGATAACCTTTCGATTACTACTCTAGACAATAGATCATTAGAAACTAGAAAATAGTCTAGTCGAACACAGATGCGATGTGGTGCAGAGTAATACGTGTATCCTGCTTGATCTGGTCTGGTACTGCCCCATACATCTCGCAGAGCATTATTCTCTAAAAGTTTAGTCAGTGCCTTATACACTCTTTTCTTTCTACCTTTATAGGACCATGGCTCCAACCCGTCTGCCCCGTTAATATTTAAATCACCTCCTATAACTACCTGTGTAGGCCATCCTGCTAATTCTGCATCTAAAAACTGTAAAATTTCTGGATCGTCCTGGGTTGAACTGTATACTGACACTAGGGTTGTCCATACTCCATCTATTAATACCTAGACAATTGCCCATCTACCCCATTTATCCTCTAATTTTCTACCAATTACCACATTTTTGTTTCTTGATAGAATCGCGACTCCTCTATTTTTTGCCCCAAGCCTGGATCTTGCTATTAAATGAAATCCTAACTGATTGAGACAAAACTCCTGTGTACTCATTACATGAGTTTCCTGTAAAAGGATATAATCCACATTCATCTGGCGAAGTCGGGTGGCTATCTTTTGTCTTTTTTGAACGTCGTTTAGACCACACACATTCCATGTTACGATTCTAAATGTCATAAAGAAATTTTAAGAATATCCAAAAAAAAAGGAAAAAGAAAAAAAAAAGGAACTCCCAGTAATAAATGCATTAATAGCTACATTTTCTCTTACTTTAGTTTTCAATACTTTTTTAGCATTCTTAACATTTTTATACCTCATATTTTTCACTTCAAAACCAAAGGAATAACACAAGAAGTTTATGCCTATGTCTAATCTTCCTTTTTCAACTACAAATCTTATGTGCCCTGCCCCTTTCCCCTCCCTCCCCCTCCCCAGACTGCCCTCCCACAGAACCCCCCCCCTTCCCTTACTGGCAAATAGGTCAATCCTGACCTATGCGTGACAGCCGCACCCCCCCAGGGGAGTTTTCCCCAGCCACTCCCCCTTAGTACATATTTTTTAAAGATTTATTCATGATATTGAAGAAGAGGCTCGATTATTGCTTTGTTATAGAAGCTACTTGTTTTAAACTTTCAATACGATCGTCCTGTATATTACGTTCTCTATGTGTTCTCTCTTCTCGAAGAAAAGCCAGATACTCTTGCGCAACTATTTCCGAAAAAAAAACTCTGAACTGGCCTTTAAAGCCTATCTTAAGGCGAGAAGGGAACAACAAATAAACTTCACATCCTATATTCTGGAATGGTATTATGAGTTGCCGCATACGCCATCTTCTTTCCACTGTTGTATGGCAGAAGTCTGGACGAGCAAAAAAGGTTATGTCCTTATAGGTTCGTTGCTTCATGGGTTTAGCTTTCATAATTACTTCCTCTCTCAAAAGGTAGTTTCCCACGTACACAAGGATTGCCCTTGCTCTTAAACCCGCACTGCCCTTTTTCTGTGTAAGAGGAAATCGATGCGCACGTTGCACCTCTTTATCCCAATCCCATGTGTCCATCTCTGGAAACGCGCCTTTCAACAAATCCACAACAAAGGCTCTTATATCTCCTCCTTCCTTGCCTTCCTCCACTCCAAGCAGTCTTATGTTGTTTCTCCTCTGTCGATTTTCAAAATCTTCCAGTTTCCAGAGTATGTCGGACTCTGTTTTCTCCTGCACCTGCCTAAATTCTTGCAGCTTTACCATTTCATCTTCCATTTTGCCGGTCCTCTGTTCAACCTCCGTCAGTCTACCTGTAGCTTCAGCACACATTTCGTGTACTTTGTGGAGAGATCTCTGTATTTTCTTATTAGCCCTTTTAGCTCTTTGACTCTCCAGCCGAGCTCTTTGACTCTCCAGCCGGGCTTCCCCTTGTATCTGTTGCATTGTAGAGAGTAATAGGTCAAATTTATCTTTTTGCGGGTCTTCATGCTTTTGGTGTTGATCCTTGATCTGCTCCTGCTCCTGTAGGCTACCGCCTCTAGCCCCATCTTGTGAGCTATACAATGTATCTACACCTATCTTATCCCGAACCAACTTTTTAGGTATTCCCTTTTGTGACATGTTTCCTAACTTGCTATTTCGTACGCGGGACCTCCCCCTAGTCTTATAAGTTTTAGATTTAATTTTAGGTTTCGGATTTCTTTCTTCCACAGCACTGATCTGGTCCGTCTCTGATCGTAGGGAGCAAGTCTCTGATTCTTGAGATTCACTCAATGAAGAATGCTCTGACTCTGCAGACGAAGTAATCGATGATTCCATCTCATCGCCCTCCTCTTCGTCCTCCTCCAACTCATTATCGTCGCTATCGTCACTGCAGAGTAAGCTTTTAGGAGAAAATTGCCTTATAGTATTTGCGTTTTTTTCCTGTCTTGCCTGTTTTGCCCGACAAGAATTTGGTGCTATGACAGGTCTACTCGATTTAGGAGATTTCATTTCGCCCTTCCCCCTGCCCTTCCCCCTACCCTTTTCCTTAGGAATTGCTCCCCTGTTTGACTCTACTGCTATTTTGGCGCCTTTTACACCTTTTGCCGCAATTGCCGCAGTTGCTATAGTTGCTGTAGTTGCTGTAGTTGTTGTAGCTGTAGCTGTAATTGGAGCTTTTTCAGTACTCCTAATGCTCAACACCTTTTCTTTTTTACTCGTGTTGGTCTCAATAAATACACCTTCATGCCCATGTGCAACTTGCTCCGTTACAACCGTTACAACCCCCCTTGCACTTTTATGTAAGCCTTCCGGTAGAGCTCCTACTAGAACAGAGGGGATTTCTGAGATTTCTTGTTGGATATTCTGGTGGTCAGGTTGCCTTTCCATTTGCTGAGCGCGCTGCTGCGCAACCACATCCATATCCCCATCCGCTATTTCAGGCAATGTATCTATTAGATATAGCTTTTCGCTCATGCAGTCTGTTACTTCCTGTGTATCTTGAGAGTCTCTGTTACCCAGCTTACTAGTTTCAACATAGTGCACTTCTGGATCCGGTCCAGCACAAGTGTTATGTACCTCCTCTCCCCCAGCTTTTTCCACTAGCACCAATAGTTCACCCCCTCCTCCCTTCCCATGACAAGTCTCCTCCTCCTCCATACCATTGGCTCCGCCTCCAATGCGATCCCCGCCTACTAAAGAGGCTAAGCTCACGCACTCTGTAATCTCGGCTGAGGCTGGAGGTGAGCATCTTATGCGCGCTGTTACCACTGCTCCCGGTACCGCTCCTGGCTCCTCAGCAGCCTTGGTGCTCCCAGCTCCTGTGGGCCCCGCCGCCGCCGAATGTCCCAGATACCCCGCTGCTTCTGACACCGTCACCGCAGCTGCAGATGCATCTCTCCTTATATGGTTCCACTGACGTCATATCCGTGGACGACGTCAGGGTGGAGCCATGCGACGCAGTCCCATGGCGCTCAGAGGTACTGCTGGAAAATCTCAGGATCCAGAATGGCGCCTGGAAGATATTCTAAGTTAAAGAATCTGCGGCTGGATGTCTCTATTAGATATGGATGAAGACTGGAAAGGATTTCTGTATGAATCTGCCGTAGTTGTCTAATTCTTGATAAAATACCCTAGAAGCTCCTCACTTCTGAAGACAATTTCAATTGCGGCTTTGACGTCTGAGTGTGCATGTGCTGGCAAGCTTTCTGAAGTGGGCTAGAAATATGTTCTTAGAATCTGTCATTTGTGTTGACTATCTGAGAAAGAACCGTGTCAACCAATGGTTTAAAGCCCTTTCTCAGAGTAGCCAACTTTGTGGTATAATTATGAAGGATCCAGTAATGGGCTGGGTTTTGAATAGCTTGTCACCATCATTCCCTGCTGAGTGCAGCAGTACGTTGTTCTTCTATCTTGGATCCCACATAAAGCTTTTATCAGGCATCAAGTGAGGTTGCATACAATTATGACTTGGTCACCAGCACAGCATCATTCAATCTTCTTTTTTTGTCGTAGGACACAGGAGTGCGTAGCTCTTTTCAATGTGGGTTTCATTTGCAGAGGGTGGTGATTGTTGAGCCTCATTTGTAGACTGTGCTGCTTACATTGGCAAAGGGCTTTTTACTAGGCATGAGTGAGTCTAATGAGTCTGGGGCGGTGTAAACCAAGCAATGATGCTGCATGGGAAAGTGCAGATCCTAAGTCTCATCACCGGTGATTTGTTTCACGCACGGACAACAAATCAACACATGCGCCCACACAGGTCAGACCATAGAGCTGGACTACCCAACAGACAGGCAGGCTGGAAACCATTACTGATAACCGGTATCTCATGGACTGTACTATGACAAAAGGTTAGTGGTACTACCAAAACTACTAGGTGGCAGCACTCACCAGGGCAGTGTCCATTTCTGGCAAGAAAATGGAGACGAGAAAAAAACAAGACTTACGAAACAGATATTTAAAATATATTTATTAAAAACTGGAAGGTGCATTTGAGAGATTAGGAAATCTTTTTTTAGTGTTGGCTGCCACCCACCTTCTATACACACAACAATCTCAATTACAGTACAAAACATAGTATACATCTTATTTACAAGTCAGTTTTCAAAATTGGAACATACTAGAAGTAAAACAGGGTGAAGCAGGGATCATAGCTCCTTTGCATGGGTGAGGTCTAGAGGAAGAACTGGGGCTGGCATGGGTACCGATTGTGAGTGAGTAGGGATGGTGGGTTAAGAGGTACAGTGAATAAGTGCTCAGCAAGGCTCGTTAATAGAGTGCCAACATTTGGGGAGTAGATGATTGGACCACACGTTAAGTTTACAGTGGAGAGAAGGCCGTAACCTAGAACTGCTATCCATAAGTGAACCTCAGATTTGAAAATGAGAACCAAAAGTTGACACAAGGGTGTTAGCAAAGGAGTGCTCGGCAGAACACCGAGATGGTGAGGGTGGGAACGGTGTACACTATTAGCAGCATTTGGGGGCTGGCACCTTTGCTGGAGGACACTCATTACGGTACAGAGACACAGAGGGCGATGACTCAAGGCCATTGGACGGATATTAAGAGAGGAAACAAGATCGGAAATCATAGTACTACACATTGCAGAGAGGAGAGAAACCAGACTTTGTGTCCCAGGAGAAAGAGAACGGGGGCAGTTCATTAATGAGAACCCTGACAGCACATACTGCTTCCATTTACAGGCACTTCCTGTTCGAACCTCAAACAAGAGAAGTGCCAGCAAAGATTCCCACAATGCACCAGAAGGCCTCTTGCACTAGTAGGCTTCTCAAAATGACACTGAGCAGAGGCTCTACATGCTATGTGGCTTGGAGACTTATAAAATAAGGCACAAGAAAGGTATGTTTAGAAAGTCAACATTTACAAAATAGTCTTTAACAGACACCGGCTATGATGAACATGACAGTCACTCATACTGTTCCAGTACAGCAGATATAATCATCGTAAGTCTGGTAGGACCGGATCCAGGCCAGAGGTACAGGATAATCATAAGCTACATAAATAGGTTACATCTAAATTGCTTGTAAATCTATCTTTCATCGATATCCGGAAACTCTGGCAGGGATCCAATGCTATGGGACCTACAATGGACGCCTGTGCGATAGGGTGTCCTAATCCCACCAAAGCCGCACAGTCCCAACAAAGAAACCCGAACAACCACAGTCTTCGTTTTTTCGAAACACTGAGCTAGTGTTGCCAGAGACAGTAATTTAAAGCAGGATTTTGCTGCTCTATCGACCACAGGCTGAACATAAAGAGATGTTGGCTGTGCCCAGATGTAGGCCTGTACATTGGGACAAGCAAGCTGTATTCAAAGCAAATGAACTGCACCCAGAGACAGATAGGATGTGCTCAGATGGAAATAGATATGCAGTTGTATATATATATATAGAGAGAGTGGAACTGTAAGCAGAGAGAGACAGGCTGTACAAGACAGGTGGGTGTACAGAGACTGGTGTAATGCAGTCAGAGAGAGACAGTATGCGGCCAGATACCGGGTGGCTGAAATGAAACAGAGGTGTGCTGTGCCCAGAAACAGGCATATGGTACTCTGATACAGGCAAGCATGTGGGTTCTACCTTGGGTCAAGTACACTGTACCCTGAGATAGGAAGGCTGTAACCAGTCACAGGTGGTGCCTCTTGGGAAGTTTACTGGGGATGGGTTGTCTACAAAGTACTGCAGAAGTTTAGAATAAAATCCAGCTGGACGGATCAGTGTGTCTGTTGTTCCCTCACCTCCATGCCACACCAGTCCACTCTTTACAAGGTTACAGCCAGAGCTAGTATGCTTTATGTTATTCTAACAAGCAGGTGATAATTATGTCTTTCTGCCTTTGCCGTGGAAGCTTAGAATACAAACGTTTTATGTACCAATTTAGCGGCTTTCACTGTGATCGGATCTTCTGCTGGTAGTCATGGCAAGTGGGGTAAAATTTGGGTGAATTGCATAAATTCACCAGGCTGGTTACAGCTGTGGAAGCAGCAGACTAAATTTTTGGGAGATTCAAACTTTGATGCAACAGGTGCTTTTAATCGGAAAGGGGTGTCTGGTATTACTGGACCACTGTTAGGGATGTCCTTTTGTTTGAGTGCTATCCAGTGCTGATATGAGCTGTGGTTGTGAATACAAGAAATACATGATAATAGTGGTTGATAAGTAAGGCTGGGACAAGACGAGAGGCGGTGTGAAGCCCACTTTTCGAGTAAAATGACACTAGGCGCTATTGTAGTGAAAATGTAGGGAGTGGGTTCAGTAGAGGATGGGGTCTGTGGCTCTTGCACCGTGGAGTCTGCATTATGTCTTGTATACTGTCATGTTCAGATTGCTTTGAGGATATCCTAGACATTAAAGCTGTTATTGGTATGAATCCACCCACTGCCTGTGGATATACTGTTGGCAGTGTGGTGTTGTCTCTTATTTGGGTTGGGTTCTTAGAGATCTTTCTTGACGTACCTCTCTCCAACTCCCACCATTTTTATTGGCAACCACAATAACCAGCATATGATCGTAACGCATGATCGAGTAGTCAGGATTGTTGTGTGCTGTTTTGCTCTTTATGTTGGGTTTTGGTTTGCTTTTTTTATTGTGTTTTTCTTAGTTTGCACTCCACATTGTGTTTTATGTAAAGTGCTGTTACATCACGTAAAATCTTTAATGGGGATGGACATTGAGCTAACACCACCTTTGAGATTGCCAGGACACTTTACCAATCCCAGCATCCAGTGCTTGGGCTTGCTGGTGGCATGGTTGAAGTTAGGATTTAACTATTCAGAACAGAGGCCCTATGGACTATCCATTCAACAGGTTCTATGAATTGGGTCACATATTGTATCTTGCATTGCAGGACACATCCAAGATTTGGTCTCAGTCTGTCGGATTTATTTATTGATCTTCATAAGGTTTAAGGTTCTCATGCATTTGGGTACACCTTCTGTTTAGACTTGTAGTGTTATGTTTGTCCTCTTGGTGTTGTCAATTAACGATTAGACGTGGAAGGGTACTAGATATCTAGTTTATAAGTACAGGCTCTTGAAGACATCAGACGGTGGTGCCCCCTACGCATCTCCTGGCTAGGTCATCTTATTGTAGTTAAGATAAACATTCTACCTCGGCTCCCCTATTTATTTCAATCGTTACCCACTCCCATCCCGACAGATGATATCAAGGCATTGCAAGAAGACTTGCGCACCTTTATCTGGAAGGGGAAACTACTCTGCACATCTAACGCTCTTCTCACGCTTCCCAGACACAGGGCCATCTTCGCATGCCCCAGTCTTCAAGATTATTATTGGGCTTCCCATCTTCGCTTATATCGGAATGGGTGGTGAGGGAAAGCGAGAAATATTGGGTACACATGGTTGGATCCATGGCATGTAGACCACCTTGGGACCGGGCTTGGCTTCCAAAACATTTACGCCCAAGAAGTATATATATCGCCACCCCCACATACCCAGTTCTTGAAGTGCAGGACAGACTCTCACTTTAGAGAAGCCTCACCACTTTCCCCTTCTCCGAATACCCCATCGCCTGCAACCCAGATTTTACGCCCACACTCTATCGAGGATCCTTCACAGATTGGGTCATAGGGGAAAGCAGAATACCACAAGACCTCTTCCAAAGTGAATCCATAAAGTCCTTTACACAAGGCATGTTCCGTCTTCCAGACACCGCCAGACATCAATACTTCCAACTAGGTCACTGGGCCTGGCTTCCTTCCAAGTCCTCAGTCGCTACACGTCCCCTCACCCCTTTCAAATCCCCTGTCTGCAATTTTGAGGGCACACATCGGCTAGTATCCAAGACCTATGCTGTGTTACAGCAATCCTCCAGCGTCCAATCCAGCCATTTATACCAAAGAACATGGGAAGCAGATTGCCCCATGACATTATAAGCAAACAGTGGGAAATCTTGTTGCGTGACATCCCAAAGATTTATAGGAGCATCGCCAGCAAAAAACGGCCTACAAAATCCTATTACTATACCCCAACCCGCCTTCACCCATCTACCCAAATGTATGGCCAAATTGTTGGCTGTGGGGTTGTCAAGGGAGACTTTTAGCATATATGGTGGACCTGTCTGCTCATTGCTCTCTTTTGGAAGGTAATCTTGAGTCACATCAAACACACCCTGACTTCTCTGATCCCAACCGACGATAGCATTGTTATCCTAGGACTACGTTCCCCGGCACTTAAAGCAATGACCTATTCAGACTGGTACCTAATTCAACATATGATGGGTGCAGCCAAACAACTAATTGCACTAGCCTAGAAATCCCCCCAAACCACCCCTATAGCCTCTTGGTACACAAAGCTTTGGCATACCTTAGCATAAAAACAGCTCACCCACAAACTTGCAAAAATTCCTGCGCTCTGGCAGCCTCTCATTGACTACATGTCCAGACTTGAGAACTTCCACTTCCAACTGCCTCGTCTTCGCACCTTCCACTTATTTGATTAGGCAGACTGGTGGACGAGGATCATACTTAGGCCCCCCTAACGATTTGGTTGATAGAGGAACCCCTGCTCCTGAGATAGTATTCTTACCTTAGTGTCTTCCCGCTATCACCCCTTCCACGGTGCCATTTTGCGACTAGCCCAAACCTACCCCCCACACAGATCTTTGACCCTCCCATAGATGTTATCATTGAATTGTTCTCCCTTCCCCTTCTTTCCTTCCCACCTACTGCCCCTCTACCTCCTGCTTAGAAATACAAACGTGTTCTTCCCACCTCCTTCCCTGCCCTTTCCTTCCCAGGAAGTTCACTTGCTTTCTCCAGAAGCTTGAGAAGCCCTCAGAAACAACAGCACTGTGATTGGTCTCATAGCCGCGTAAATACTCTTGCATAATAGATTTTTGACTACCCTTCTTGGGTTTCTGTAATATTTACTCAAAAATCCAATCAAATTGATTTTGAGATAAAAAAAAAAGTAGAGGATGAGTTTGATTTTCAGTAGATTATTGTTTAAGAGTATGCAAGGTTTTGATGTTTGTGGTGTTGTCATTTAACCTTGACTTGCAGGCAAAAGCGTTCAAAGTTATTTTAGGGAGGAGCAGAAATGTGCTTCCCTTGGAATTCTTGTATAGCGGGTGCTGGTTTGCAGCTACATTTGGCTCAAGTGAATTCACCAACCAAGAACGTCATTGAATCTAGATCAATTAAAGTTCTTTTTGCAGGCTTCTTTTAGTGAGTTTAAATGTAGAAGAGTTAGGGGTTTCAGGATCTCTATGGGCTTTTTTACCAAGAGGTTGAACTCCTTATCAACTATCTTGAAAATTAGACGGCATCGATTATTAAGCGGCCTGAATTTGGCAGCTGCCTCTCCAGTATTTTTACATGCAGTATTTTTAAGTTTATCTATGACAAAAGACCAGAAGGTATTGGTTCTGTTTCTTGCACCACACTCTTGCGCCTAAAGTATTTATATATGGTGCGCAAGGGTCACTTCATTGTGGTGTTAGTTTGCGCAGGCCACTTTCTGAGACGGTAGTTATTTGGACAGTAAGACCCTACTTATAACTTTTGTGCAAATAATGGGTGCAAACTGAACAACCACTAGTTACCATTAGCATAAAGTGCAGTCATTTGTAGGTATTGAAAAGAGGGATGTGTTAATTATGTGCGTTTTTTAGAAATTTAAATTAGCATCGCTGTTGTGATCAGGGCTTAAGACTCCACTGAGACTGTGAGATGTGGCTTCTCCACCCAATCATTCTGAGAGTTCACAGAAATAATTCTCAGTGCTAAAGGAAATTTACAACCACCTTAAAACTACTCCAATAGCTCACATTGTCCTTGGCAAATACAAAGTTACATACATTACCTTCAAAAACACAGTCTTTTTAAAGACCCTTTCCCTCTAAATTGCCTCAGCCAGTATTTTCCTCTTACAAATTTGAAAACTGTCTTGAGCCTTGCTCAATTAAACAATGCAGCTATCCACCGCCAGGCCACCTCTTCTTATTTTGCCTGACCGCCGCTTCTTTTGCCCCATTGAGATGCTCCACTTAGTGTGCTGAAACACTAAATCTCTCATCATTCCTGCTTCGACGTCCCTTGTGCACACCTTCTCCCACCTCTCCCCCTATTTGGGTGTCTCTTGACAACCCTGTCTAGCTCGGGTCGCATGGTCTTCAGAAGGCACTTTGTGTCATAATTCGATGGTGGATCCCAATGAAAGCTGAGGCCAGAAGCCAAGGCACTTTTATTTAAGTCTCTATGGTTTCAGCTCAATGCAGTTCTGTACAACCCGGAAAATCACTTCCCAGAAAGGAAACAAAGGCCTTGCATCGTGTTAATAGCCCCACAGCCAGTGGAAATTTAACAGCACCAGTGCTTGGCACCATCAGAGGCTTAACAGCTGTCCTCCTGTTTCAAAGGCTCTCATCGGACTACAATACCTTCTTTCTCCTTGTAGAGACAGCTGCACCCAGTTGAGACAGATGACTACATTTTTACTCCCTAGAAGTCTTGTCTGAGCCTTTTTTTCTGGCTGAGCTGGATATATATTTTGGATCACTTGTCGCATAATTCACAAATCCATTTGCTTTTTGCCACATTCTGAGATCTCCTAAAAAATTGGAGTATGGGAGTGCAATGACCAAGTCTATATTGTTGCCTTTGACTTGCTGCAAAATGCCCACAGAGGTCCGACTGAACCCATGTATCACAAACCTCCATTACACAGGCAAAGTTTATCATGACTGGCCAGTGCTGGTGAGTCTACTAGCAACCAAGTTAAAACAGAAAGGAAAAAAGGGGAGCCACTCAACAACAAACACAGAAGTCATTCCACCTCGCCACGCCACAAAGTGAGCTCAGAGGCATTTGCAGGAAATGTCCTGTTCCAACAGGGGCCCTTATGGCACCCCAATCTTGATGGAGAAAGTACAGTAGTACCTAGTGTTATGCTACACATTCAAGCTGCCGTTGTATTCTGAATACTTTGTTAACCCCTCACATTAGCTTTGAGAGAATCCCACCAGATGCCACTTTGTCCTTAACTGGAGACATCATTTGGTCGACTGAGGGACTCAGCCAGTCCAAGGTACTCTGGGTTCTCTGCTGTGGGTGTTGTGAACCCATTGGTGCTGGCACCTTCCTCTCGACTGCCTTTGGTAACAGGTTCCTGATCCCAATAGTATAGGTTGTCAAAAGCCTGTGCTTGGGGGCTCGGCATGGGTCGGCTACGTGGAATCAGGTACTCAGGATTGTCCATGGCACTGCTGAATCCCAAAGGAGCGACATCCCTGGGCTCCCTAACAAGGCCATTTTTACTAAGCAGTCCCTTCTGCTTCTCCAGGGTTGACACAGAGGGTTTTTGATATCGACCCGGCAACGGTGTCTCTGCTTCACGCTGGTTCACATATTCTGTAAATATAAAGAAAAGAAGATATTGAAAGCAATTTAGTTGATGGTTGATAACCCTAAAGGGTTCTCCAAAGTGGCCAATAATGTGTTTCATTCTTTTTAAAATTCAAGTATTGAACACACTTTTGCCTTACCTACACCTCATTGAATTCACTTGTTGCACCTGGTAGACCCCATCCTGCACTAATATTCCATACTTTTTAAAAAATATTTCTTTTTATTAAACAGTTTCGACATACATCACATCAATTGATTACGAGCAAGCAACTTCACCGTTCCTTATTTCTATCATTAACATCAAAATACAGGTCACAATTAACATATTGGTTAAATCAAGGGGTTTCGAGAGTTTCAGTATTGATCTGCCAACAAGGAGCAGGACAGATATCACCTCTTAATTGATTCCAGGCTTCCCACACCTTACACCACTTCCAAGGGCACCCTCTGGCCATGTAGACTAACATTTCCCTATACTTACAACAATCTTGGTCTTCCTCCCACCTTCTCATTTGGGGCGGCTGGCTTGCGCCCCACTGCTGTGCTATGTTCCTTTTCGCTATCATGTATGCTAGCGTTGCCCATTGTGTAGTGTACGTGTTGTGATCTGTAGGCTCCCAAACATTTAGTATACATCTTCGAGCCTCTGGCTGTATGTCTACCACAGGACTTCCTGCAGTGTGTGGTGTATGTCCTTCCAGTATGATTGTATATGTGAGCAATTCCACAGAATGTGGATGAACGTCCCTATTTCCCCACACCCTCTTCTGCACTCTCCATTCTCTGTTATTGATCAGTATTCTATAGATGAGAAAGATGGTCTTTTCCCGGAGATGTCCGTCTAGTAATCTATCCTCCAGGGGGGAGGATTCCGGAAGAGTTGTGTTACCTGGCACCTGAGTAAGCAACGAATGCCGTACTTGAAGGTATCAATAGTACTCGGTGTCTGCCAAGCTGTACTGCTGTTTGAGAGAAGTCACCCCAGACATCTTTGATCTGCGAAATCCCAATGAGGCCCCACTTGTCAATAGTCTCCCCATTCTCTCGGAACTCCACAGTGGAGTAGCCAGAGTGAACTTATTGTCCCATTTCAGGTGCTTATTGGCTGCGTGCCATACATGGACGGAGTGTGCCGGCGTGCCAGTTAGAGGGAATCTACAGGGTCTGGCGTACAATGCTCTGCTGAAATCTCCTCCTGGAAGCAGCCATCTGTCCATGGAATGCCCAATAATATTTCTTTAGGTCGGGAAGACTAATGCCCCCATCGTACCAGTTGAGAGTTAACTTGGAAAACGCAATTCGGGGCCTGCCGTCTCAGAGGAGTTCCCTTTGGAGACTCTCTATTTCTTTAAACTAGGACGCTGGGACTGGGACCATCGTGTTCTGGAGAGCATACAAAAAATGAGGCAGGGCCATTATTTCGAAAAAGACTGCCCTTCCTAACAGGGAAAGGAGGAGGGATTTCCAATGTGCGATATCTCTTTTCAGCCTCTGTATGGGCGGTTCTAAATTACGGGCAAATCGGAGCTTTGAATTAAGCGTCACAGATGACGAGGTATCGGAAGCCATCATGCGCTATCTGGACCGGGCAGTTTCACGGTATGTTGGGCGGATCCCCTTGAAGGACGTAGACTACAGACTTGGACGATTTTACGGTGAATCCTGAATATTTTGCGAATATTGCAAGTATGTCGAGTAGACCAATCAGTGAGGCACTTGGAGAGGTTATGTAAAGGAGAATGTCGTCCGTGTACAATGATATCTTGTCTTCCCAATCCGAGGACCACCGCATTCTGCGGATTACTCAATCTTGCCTGATCAAGGCCGCCAGGCGCTGAGAGAAGCGGAGACAGGGGGCAGCCCTGGCGTGTGCCCCAGGCTCAGCAGGAAATCTGGGGATTTACTATTGTTCACTACCACTCAGGCCATAGGGCCGGAGTACAAAAGACAGATCCAGCTCATGAGCTCAGGGCCAAACCCTAATTTACTCAATACTACGAATAAGTAAGGCCACTCGACCATGTCGACTGCCATGGTGGAATCCAATGATATCCAATGATATCAGTATACCCAGCTCCAATATGGTGGGTACTCTGCCTAGTAGCCCATGCAGTCGGCGCAGATTGAGGGCAGTGTTACGATGAGGCATAAAGCCCGACTGATCAGGGTGAACCAGGGTATTCCCTACTTTTTAAAGACTAGTTGTGTTATATTATGTGTGTTTTGTTAAGCGCACTATCACCCGTAAGGGTATCCTGGTGCCCAGTAGGTGTGTGTGCCTAGACATGCCCATGGTAGGTTGGTTAACTAAAAAGATAAGTCTTGTTGAATTCAAGAAGAGAGGAGGAGACTCTGATATGGTGGGAGGCAATCCCAAACTTCAGGACTGATGTAAGAGAATGCCCGTCCTCCTGATCTGATTTTATGTATTCGTGGGATGTATATTTGTAGGAGTCCTGGAGGGCAGAGGTGTCTGGGTGGTTGGTGGAAGAAGATGAGACAGTTCAGGTAGGCGAGGCCTACGTTGTGTAGTGCCTTGAATGTGTGTAATGAGTTTGAAATGAGCACGTTTCTCTTGCGGAAGCCAGTGGAGCTCTCCGAGGTGTGGAGCGATGTGAGATCTGGATGGTTTGTAGTCTTCTAGTGAGCTGCTTGGTGATCCTGGTGTAGAGGGTGTTCCCGTAGTCCACCTTGCTGGTGACTAGGACATGGGTGACAGTTTTTCTAGTGCTGCTTGGGAGCCATTTGTAGATTTTCTTCAGCATCTGTTAATGGTCCTAGGTTCCTGGTGTGGGTGCTGGGTGTGTAGCCAAGTACGGTCAGCCAAAACTTGAAGTCCCATGAAGAAGTATTCTTGCAGAAGAGCACTATTTCTGTCTTGTCGGTGTTGAGCTTGAGACAGTTAGCAACTTCGTTAAGGCAGGTGATGAACTTGTTTCTTCTGATTGGGGTCTGTTCTGAGAGGCAGAGCATGAGTTGTGTGATATTGACTCCGGAGACAATTTTGATGTGTGCATGGGTGACGTCAGCCAGAGGGACCATGTATGCGTTGAAGAGGGTGGGTCTGAGCAATAAACCTTGAGGCACTCCACAGATGAGTTTTGCAGACTTCTGACGAGTAAGGTGCCAGGCTGATAGCTTGTGTTATATCCATTAAGAAGATTCAGCAGAAAGCAGGTCCTTGAATGGCAATCTCATGCAGGAGCCTGATGAGGATCGGGTGTGAGACCATGTCAAATGCTACCGAGAGGTCTCTAAGAATTAGGGCTTCCATGTCTCCCCTGTCAAGGATCATGCAGATGTCATCTGTGGTGCGAGGAGTGCGGTTTCTGAACTGTGGTTGGGCCTGAAGCCGTACTGCATGGCGTGGAGGAGCTGGTGGTTATTGAGGCATTGCTTCACCATGAGTCAAGTACAAATGCAATGCATGTATTCAGGAATAAGGTTAGAATCAGGCCCTATGATAGGGAAGAAAGCTCTGTTTCTGTTTTTTTTCTCCTATTTCCATTTAAAAGAATACAAATGTAAATATAATGATGACCATGCAGAATGAGGCCCTGATTTTGAGTTTGACAGGCAGGATGCTTGTCACAAATGAGTATCCTGCCTACCACATTGGCCCTCTATTTTGAGTTGGGCGGACTGTCATTTTTCCCATTGTAGTGCCCCTGCTGGTTCTGCCAGTGGAAAACCTACACCAGTTGGGCTGTGGATGTAGTTGCAAGTGACAATCCGCATTTAGTCTGATGTATTTTGTTTTTCACTTCAGTACCGGGAGGTCTGAACAAAAAATATTAACAAGCATTGGCATAGCCAATAGGTCTTGCTTTTGGGACCTTATACGTATTTAGTTATGCAGCACAATATCCTTGGTGCACCAACATGAACTGTTGCATGGTTAAACACTTATAAGGTCCCAAAGGCGAGACCTATTGGCCATGCCAATGCTTGTTCTGTGGGTGACTGAGTCACTCAGACCTATTGCTTTCATTTCAACAAAAGAGCGATGCTATTCCAAACAAAACGTCCAGGTTTCTTACAAAGTGCTCTTAAACTTGTAAAAAGGAAAGGATGTAAGCTTTAGGTTATGCTTCTCGGGGGCCGAAATTGTTCCCAATCAAGGACTTCCAATGAGAATCTTGGTTTGTGTACTGTGCTCGGGGTGCTCAGTTGAGACTGCATTCTTTCAGTGTAATCACGTCGCCAAGAATCGCGGCTCCTTTATTTACTGCGACCATAAAAGTAACCAAGGGACTGTTGACATACTAGGAGTGTGTACACATTAGACTGTTACTGAAAGGGCAGGGCCATACCTGGGGCTGTTTCCGCTTGTTGCCGTGGAAAAGACAGGTCGTGGGAGACTTTGGAGCGTGGCAGTAATTTGGGGCAGATGGAGAAGCGCAGGTTCTTTATGTGCCTCAAACGGGGGATTGTGTTTTGCTGCTAGATGTCCACTGGCAGCAGAAGGGTGTGATCTGCGGGGAAATGGTCTGGTGGAGTTAGGGTTTTAATGCCTGCACAGGATAGAGCTGGGCTCCCATAGATACCAGGATCAGATCACCTTGAGGACTCTCATAGATGGGGGGGGCAGATTTAGACAAAGGCCTAGCCCACAAGTGGGGATTTAAAGGGTTGCAATACCACATTTTATACAAATTTAGCAACAGCAGCTTTTGATGTTGAAGAAGCTCTTGATGAGAAAGCCAAGAAGATCCTATTAGGTGCAGAAAAAAGCTTTCAAGAGGGTCTCCTGGTCAGCCTGATGGACAACTCTAAATAGCATGGCTGTGATATTTTCCTCATTAGAACTCATCTACTTTACACAGGCAGCTCAGCTCATCTTTGCTGTAGTGGATCTTTACAGAAGAAATCTCCACACTGTGTAGTACATGTAGCAACGCCCATTATTAATTTCCCCCTATCTGCAGCCATTCTTGAAATATCTACAGGAGTCTAAGGCATTTTCTTCTGTAATTTTAAACTCTGTAGAGATCTGGGCTGCCACAAATGCTGGCAGCATAGTGGTGTTCACTTCCATTCCAGTTTAAGCTATCATTGAAGCAGAATATTTTTGTAAACTTTCCAATTATGTATAGAACATGAGCAAGACATAAATCTCGCAGAACAACATAATTCCCATGCTAAGTGGTACATAGCTTCAATAATTTTACTGGGATTCAATCCTCCCCAACGTTAAAGAAATGGTATCCCTCAACTATAATAAGCTTTTCAATTTCAATTTTCAATTCATAGACTTATTCTGAACTATTCATTTATATTTAACTGCTACCTTATTAGGTGTGTGTATAGGCAATGGAATTAATCTATATAGTGATATAAACACATGTGGCAGGGTGTTACCTAATCTTAAATATTATTATTATTATTCGGCAGCATGTTCTTGTAGACTCACAGGTTTAAGGCATTATTGATACATGGTGGCTCCAGACATTATATGCTAATGTAATAGCTAGATCTGAATTTTATGATTCTTCGTACTTCAAGTGTACGCCTTTATCCATCTATTTCTCTGTCTGGAAGTGCTTTGACAATCACTTTTTGATTCCTAAAAGCTCCAGGCAAACTTCATTTTGGGACAATCCACAGTTTCCTTACTTTTCTCACGATCCTTTACTGCTATAATGGTCCAAGAGTGGATTGTTCAATGTGGGTCAATTATTTGAAGGGAGATAGACATCTACTTTTGAAGTTTTAAAATAGAAATATTCACTTACTTAGACTGCAATATATAAATGTACTCTAATGGCTAATATTCCAGCAGCTGAATGTAGCAGCTACTTAATTTATAGAATTATTCCATAGTAAACATTAAAGACAAATTGGTCGTGTTTACCAAAAGCTGATGAAGGAATCAAACGGATATTGTCTAAATTGTAGCACATCCACCTATTATAGCCACATGGGGCCATATGTGTCAAGCCAAATTGCATTTGCAAATGCCGTAATTCGCAGAATTTCGGCGTTTGCGAATGCAATTTTGCCAAAGGGTATGTATTAAGGCAAAATAAGGAATCACAAAATTTGCGATTCCTTATTTTGCGATTGCATTTAAGGAATCGCAAATGTTGCGATTCCTTAAATGCAATGTAAGAAGCACCAAAAACGTGCAATTTCAAGTTGGTGGTAATTTGCGATTTCTTTGAAAAATGCACTTTTTTGCATTTTTCAAAGTGCCATGTGGCGCACATACATGCCCTTAGGGTATGTATGTGCGCCATATGCACACACATGTAAATTGTCCTTATGACACCCTTGCAACCTTGAAATTATTCTCAATTTGCGATTCTCAAATTGCGAATCGCAAATTGAGAATAACTTCCCATTCATTCCTATAGGCCTCCTGGCCCATAGAAATGAATGGGAAAGTATTCCCTAATTGTGATTCACAATTTGCATATCACAATTAAGGAATATTAAGAAATCGCAAAAAAATTGCGATTTTTTTACATACATCCCTATTTGCAATTCTCAAATAGCGATTTCTAAAAAATCACTATTTGAAAATCGCAAATCAGAATGTTGATACATATGGCCCATGGTCTTTAATATTTATGACCAAAGCAAACCATCACAAGGTGATCCAAGATGTACATTTTTCTCCTCGGAGACTTTTCTCCTGGGTCTGTAGCCTATGTGGTGCTCTTAATGCTTACACAATTCATATGTTTGCCACCTGTAGTCAAATTCATTTATATTGGGTTCAAGTTTATTGGGAAATTAACCAGTTGCTTAGAATTACTTTAGTTCCAAAACCGAAGTTAATCATATCAGGAATTTCTGAGCACAAGCCATCAAAATCCACTTGGAAAGTGTTTGTTATGACAACTGCAACAAGAATTTGTATTGTTCGATTATGGTTAAACAGCGAACCCCAGCAATGACCATGTGGTGGTCACAATTGCTAGATATATGTTACGGAAATCTCATTTATGATTACCAAGCATGGACTTTATTTATGCCCTATTTAAGATAACCTTGTTCTGTTTAGAATGATTAATCTATTTATTTGGTTTCAGGGATGTTTTCGTATTTATGCATCACCTAAATAAGATTGGTAGAGTTCGTAACCCATTTAATGGTTTTCTGTAAGATTTAACCTGATAGTTAATGTGCTAAACAAATAGACTGACATAGTGATTACTTATCTTATTTTGAATGTTTTATCTTCCGGTATCATTGACATGTCTGCCAAAAATAAATACATAAAAAAGGAAGTAGGAAGGGTTAAAAATGGCGCAGGTTTGGTCACATAAAAGGTTCATGGGGAATACACAGAGACCGCACAACGTTCGCGAAGCTGAGCGAATGTCAAACTAATCTTCCAAATCAGTATAGGTTACCTGTTTCCTTGCGCAGTTTTCTCCAAAGCTAAGACCCCCGCATTCCGTGGGAGGCGCCTAATGAAGGAAGTGTCATTCTCAAGTGCCACACTGCACACAGCGCTGCGAAAGTGAAAGTAATCGCGGCGCCGCAAAAGTGAAAGTAATCCCGGCTTACTAAATGTCTCGCTGACAGCGCATGCATGCTGGTTCAGCAAGACCTAAAAATGGCCGCACACCCTGTGACAAAACTCACAAGGCTTTTTAAAAACATTTTTTTTAATCAAACTAGTAATGAGAGCTTCTCTTGACAAAACAAAAAGTTTACTGAGCAGTCGCCAACAACTTGGCAGAGACTCAGCAAACTTTCAGTGTCTTCAAAGGAGACACTGTAGCAGCGGCTCTAATGAAGGCCCAGAGTTGATCGCAGGGGTGGCACAGACCTCAAATTATGGTGTTCAGTAGTCTGCCAGACGGGCGCAGGTAATGATCACTGTCTGTAGTGTAAATCAGGCCGCAAGCCTGCAATGTATTATCCCCTTTAGTCTCACGCTTTCCCCTCCATTATGCTCTACCTGGTTTCTCTCTTTTCCGGCTTGTCCCTCTGTTATTTATGCTTTGTATGCTGGATTTGGCCAAGCATTACAAGACTGTTAGTTCAACTGATCATTGGGCACTTGACCAAAAACTGCAGGACTGCAGAGCAATCATACCTGGAGATTGGTTACGAGATGGCAGGAAAGGAGTTCCATCAGTCTCCAGCCCATCAGTCTCGTCGCTGAAGGGGCTGGTAGGGTCCTTGCTGTACCTCGGCAGGGTGCTGTTCTCTCGTGGTAGAGGGGGCCCCAGTAGTGCAGTTGGACTCGTCACATAATCTCCATCCGCAAACACATCTGAACCTCCACCGTCAGAGGTCTGCGACAGAGCTAGGCCCAGATACGGGCGCTCAGGAGACTCCGCAGTCAGCCCTTGGTCTTCAGGGGGACCTTCAGTAGCACTCTGGATAAAGAGACAGAAAAGTCTATCAGACTTCAGGAGAAGCATGAACATGCTCAAGGTAATTAAGCAACAAATGGATAGTATGTTATGGTATTAAGAAGGACCTGAATGGAGAGGAAACAAATGCAATGCTTGTAAAATATGTGCTGGATAGCAGAACTATTACTATCAATACAGACATCTTACATACAGACGACCTACCACTTAGGTTACAGATCTTAGATCTGTATCGTGACAATGCATATCCCTCAGGTTATGAAGATGACCAAAGACCTGGGTTCAAGCGGAACTAACGTTATGGTTTAACAGACATTACAGGTTCGAGCATCAGAGAGCAAGACTGTCACTCAAGTTTCACATATTTCCTCAGTTGAAGACAGTTGAGATATCCATCGGGGAGAGCTGTCAGTTTACACAGATCTTCCAGGGTCAGACCTCACATGTCAAAGCTATCTCTAAGTTCTCTCACATCTTACTATGCCAGGTTTCACGCATAATTCCTTATTTTCAAGGATATCATCCTGTGGGAGTAATACTCGCTGCTTCTTACCTGGGACTTCCTGCTGCAGTAGCTTCAGAACTCACCTAACGCTTAAACACATTTTTGCAATAGGTTGGGTGGATGCTGCTCCTTACCTCTACTTTCATAATATCCTGCTGCATCACTTCTGGATGTGATTGTTTGGGGGATGCTCCTTATCTATGAGGATCCTCTGTTGTGGAAGTCCCTGGCTAAGCCTGAATGTTGCTGTAGTTTGGGGCTGTGCCTTACCTCGGAAGGGCTTCTGGAGCGTCAGTTGTGGGTTGTTTTACGCCCCTTCTATAGTTTGAAGGACGCTGCTTAATTTGTAGATTCTGCTGCACTGCTAGGGCAACCCTCCTTTTCTTTGAGTTTCTCTGAGGGAGTTTGAGGGCTACACTGTACCATGGGGCACCTTCCATGACTGTAGTTATGGGGTCACGCCTTACTTGTGCATAACATTCTGCTACAGTAGTTAGGGGGGCACTCCTTATCAGTGAATACCATTCTGCTGCTTAAGCTAGCAAGCCCCTCCTTACCAGTGAATACAATTGTGCTGATGTAATTAGGGGGTCACTCCTTATCAGTGAATACAATTCTGCTACTGTAGTTAGAGAGCCACTTGTTGTCAGGGAATAGGATTCTGCTGCTGTAGGAAGGGGGCCACTCCTTACCAGTGATTAAAATTCTGCTGCTGTAGTTAGGGACCCACTCCTTACCAGTGAATATAACTCTGCTGATCTACTTGGGGACCCACTCCTTACCAGTGAATAACATTCTTCTGATGTAGTTAGGGACCCACTCCTGAACAGTGAATACAATTCTGCTTCTGTAGGTAGGGGGCCACTCCTTACCAGTAAATAACATTCTGCTGATGTAGTTAGGGACCCACGCCTTACCAGTGAATAACATTCTTCTGATGTAGTTAGGGACCCACTCCTTACCAGTGAATATAATTCTGCTGATGTACTTAGGGACCCACGCCTTACCAGTGAATAACATTCTTCTGTTGTAGTTAGGGACCCGCTCCTTACCAGTGAATAACGTTCTGCTACTGTAGTTAGAGAGCCACTTGTTGCCAGTGAATAACATTCTGCTGATGTAGTTAGGGACCCACTCCTTACCAGTGAATTGCATTCTGCTGATATAGTTAGGGACCCACTCCTTACCAGTGAATAACATTCTGCTGATGTAGTTAGGGACCCACTCCTTACCAGCAAATAACATTCTGCTGATGTAGTTAGGGACCCACTCCTGAACAGTGAATACAATTCTGCTTCTGTAGGTAGGGGGCCACTCCTTACCAGTGAATAACATTCTGCTGATGCAGTTAGGGACCCACGCCTTACCAGTGAATAACATTCTGCTGATGTAGTTAGGGACCCACTCCTTACCAGTGAATAACATTCTGCTGATGTAGTTAGGGACCCACTCCTTACCAGTGAATAACATTCTGCTACTGTAGTTAGGGACCCACTCTTTACCAGTGAATACAATCCTGCTGATGTAGTTAGGGACCCACTCCTTGCCAGTGAATAACATTCTGCTGATGTAGTTAGGGACCCACTCCTTACCAGTGAATAGCATTCTGCTGATGTAGTTAGGGACCCACTCCTTACCAGTGAATAACATTCTGCTGATGTAGTTAGGGACCCACTCCTTACCAGTGAATAACATTCTGCTGATGTAGTTAGGGACCCACTGCTTACCAGTGAATAACATTCTGCTGATGTAGTTAGGGACCCACTCCTTACCAGTGAATAACATTCTGCTGATGTAGTTAGGGACCCACTCCTTACCAGTGAATAACATTCTGCTGATGTAGTTAGGGACCCACTCCTTACCAGTGAATAACATTCTGCTGATGTAGCTAGGGACCCACTCCTTTCCAGTGAATACAACTCTGCTACTGTAGTTAGAGAGCCACTTGTTTCCAGTGAATAACATTCTGCTGCTGTAATTCTGGCCAGTAATCGCCTGTGGGAACACTGTGCTGAATTATCCTAGGGGCTGCATCCAGGCTTCATGGAAAATCGGCTGCGTTAGTTCTGAAATTCCTGGTATTTTGAGTCCATTTTGTTGTAGCAGTTTGGGACCACCTTTACTACTGAGAAACTGCACTTTGAAGAATAATCTGCTGCAATAGTTTTATGCCCGCATACAGGCCATTCTGCTGAAGTAGTTTGGACTTTTCACCTCCAAGAACATTGGGATGCAATTGGAATCAGAAAGCCGGTTTTGGGACAGCTCTTCGCCTTGGAGAACCGTCTTCCATGGTAGCCAAAGGGTAGCACATTCTCTTGTAGACACTGACCTAGTATGAGGGAATCCCTTGATGGTTATTGGGCCATGACAGGATTGGGGGCTGCTCCTAAACTATGAGGACATTGTGTGTTGCTTTTATTGTGGGTGTGCTACTTACCTGTGAAGACGCGTCATTCTGCTGCAGTGGTTTATTGGTACTATTAGATCTAAGGACATCCTACTGCAACAGCTTAAACCCTTCCATTACCATGAAAGTTTCTGAATTACAGTAGTTTGCGCCACCCCTTACCTTTGTAGAGGAGTTCTGCTACAATACATCGTGAGGTCTTTGATTCGCCATAGAACAGTAAGCTGCAGTAGCATAAAGCTGCTCTTTACCTTACAAGATACTGGACTATAGCAGTTTGTGGAATGCTCCTTTTCTATGCAAAGGAGGTCTGAATGGAATTATTTGGGGTGTTCATTACATATAAGTACATTGTGCTGCAGTAGTATACAACTCGTCTTCAACTTGGAACATATTGAGTTGGGGGAGTGTGAAGAAATAGGTCGTTGCCCATTACCTTTCAGATTCACCATCAACGGTGTAAGGTTGTGGTCTGCTACTTACCTTTGAGAACATTATGCTGCTGTTTTTTGGGGAAACTCTTTACCTTTGTGCAGGACATTTACAAGGGGTAGTTTAGGGGCATTCCTTACATCTAAGCATATTAAGAGTAAAAGAGTGCCCATTACCTTGAAAGCTATTGAGTTGTGATCAGTAATCATCACTAGCTTACCTTTCCATAATACAACCAGTTATGGTAGTTTAGTACTGCTGCTTCACTTTAAGGATCTAGTTTTGCTGTGTTTCAGGACCAATCCTTACCTTTGCAGAGGGCATTCTACTGCGGTAGTTGGTAGGCGTTTCAGGGTTAAAGAATCCCTCGTGCGACACCAGGTACTCGTCTGTGTCCACAATGTCTTGTATCAGCTCGTCCTCCAGGAGTGTACGGTAGAACCTGCTGTCCGGACAAGTCAACCCCATCTTCTTGTCATCCTAGACAAAGCAGAGTTTAACAGCCTTGTGAGCTCATACTAACTTCTAACCGCAGCACAAAATAGGTTTGAACCAGTGAAACAAGATTCTGAGTTGACAAGTGTGGACATAATCCTCAGAGAATGCGTCAAAGAGTGATACACAGCCTGGAGCACACCTGCGGCTGGGATTACTGATAAAACAGCTTTTCTGAGATGCCAACCTTTGGAGAAGAGAGGAGTCCCTCTGACTGGGAAGTCCCTCAATTACGCTCTTGCTAATGCTGGTTCAAGCCAATTTTCGTCTGGTCGTGTTTTGGTCTAATTCATTTAAATTATAAACATTCATTGTACATTTATTTTTTATTCTGTGAAAGAGTAGCAACTAAGCCTTATGGAGTGATGCCACTGATTGCAAATTGCTTCTCATGTACTCGAGGGTAAATGGCCCATCAAGACTGGCGTAAACAGCGCTGGTGCAAACAGCGGCTCAGGCCAGACTAGAAGTGACTCAAGTCTTCAGTATCATTTTCGTTTAAGGAGGAGAGCACTATACTCCTTCCACTAACATGCTTCGCCCCTCGCCCCCTTTACTGTTTGGATAAGGAGAGGAGCTTGCAAGAAAAGATAGAAATCTGGAGATTCTGTGTATGTTAAGTTGTTAATATTTTTTTAGTCCAAGTACACTCAAGGGGCATATTTATATCAGGGATGCGTCACGTTTGCACCACGCAATGTGGTACATGCGTGATGCAAACATCGGAGTCAGATTTTTTTAAGCCACGCAAAGCCACCTTGCGTGGCTTAAAAAATCTTGAGTACCGCAGCGCAAATCCCTGCGTTGCATTTCTCTGCCCTGAGAAGGCGAATTCCCACACAACTCCTGTGGGTTATGATGCACCCCCAGCTTTATAAGAACTTGTAAACCTGGGGATGCGTCAGAATCTTACGCCTTCCCTGGGGAAGTGTAACTAGGAGAAATATCTCTATTTCTTCTCGTTTCTTCCACCTTGAGCAGCACACATAGAAGCATACATAGTAAGAGGAATATGCCTCCCAGGATTTTTTGAGTGTAGGAAGGTACCCCTTCCTTCACAAATACAATCCTGCATGCAACACAGCCACCAGTGCCTGCATTGGTGCTAGGCAGCCCAGTGTGTGCCAGCGCAAGGGAAAGGACACAAATGAGCCATATATACAGCGCATTCCTGCCCTTTCCCTGCCACGCAGTGCAGCGCAGCACAGCAAGGTAACTTGCTGCTCGGCACTGCATGGCTTCCTCATAAATGAGGCACGGAGTTTCTTTGTGCAGTCTGAGAATATAACAGACAAAAATGTCAAAGACTCTAAATAGAGAAGTGAAAACAGATAAATATACAAACACTGTGGGGATAATTTAGCCCTTGACGGTCTTTACTCTATCCATCGGGACGGCTGAGGACATTACGTCCACCATCTAGATGGATAGAAGACTTCTATATCTTGGCCCACCAGCACCTTTGAAGGCACTGAAAGATTGGTGTGGAGCTACTGTCTTATAGATGGTCGTGCACCAAACCTTTTTGTTTTTTTAGAAACAAACTCACAAAGTGGGAGTTTGTATTAGAAAAACAAAAAAACTAATGGCACACATATCCTAAGAGTTTTCTTCCAGGGTGTTATGAGAGGGCCCTTATTGTTAGGTTGAGCCTGGGCAGTGCATGCGCTGCAAGGCATGCTGTATTCAGGTACAGCATAGAAGCTCCGCCCATTTCTCGCCCATCTTTTCAATTGGCTCCTGTTACTGTCCTACCGAAATCGTTGCTTTTGATTGATAAATAGGGTTAATAGTCCCTCCATGGTACTGCCTTGTCTGCATTTGTAACCTCCCATAAGGACAGGACTTTTTACATGTGTTTTTACACGGTCTGCTTTATCTAGTCTGTGAGCACTATTTTCTTTAATGACCCCAACGACGTGCTTTTATATTTTTAACAGTAATGGCTGCGGGTCTACTTTAACTATAGCGGTTGCGCTTATTTATGTATATAATTTGCAGTGTGGTCCGCTTCAAGTATAGGCGACACACTTATTTATTTAATTTGAAGTGAGATCCGCTTCAAGTATAGCGGGTGCTTTTTAAAATTTATTTAATTTTCCATTGCAGTCCGCTTTAACTTTAGCGGCTGCGCTACAGAACCTTTGTTTATAAATGTTGAACGCTTTCACTTTACTGTTGGCTGCCCGCCTTTCTTTAAACGATGCTCACTGTAACCTGAATACGGCGTGCTGCGTCTTAAGAAAGGGGTGCGGCCACCATTAAAGTGGTCTCGCATTTGTGAGCTTTGAGCTATTGGAATGATAAAAAAACAATGCTGTTTATATGGGTGTTGGTTTTAAAAACACATAAATAAAAGGCAGTCTTTTACAATGCCAAAGCTTGAACTCTCGCAAGACCTATTGCGTTCAAAATGTTTGTTATCTTTTAGTTTCACATAGCGGTGAAGCATAGAAAAAAAGGGCATCCGACCGTCCGCTCTAAATAGAGTAGATTGGAAGAGTCCAATAATGAGCAGAATGTCAACTGCATACATGTAAATACGGGTTCTTGCTGGACAGTAATGATGCAAAGGGCCACATGTAAAGATGAAATAATAAAAGGGAAAGGATAGACTCCTGTGGAACCCTCAAATTATTTTCCGGTCCGTAGAAGAACAAGGGGCGTGTCTAGAGCTTAAGTTCTACCAGACCTAAAGGATTAAATTCATTTAAGAGCTATACTCGAGCAGCAAATTTTGTAAAGCATGTTGTCACTGATGGTGACACAGGGAACCTAATGTGAACCAAACTGAGACCTACTGCCCACAGAGATCATAGCATCTTCTACCATGTCTTTAGCAGAGCAAAAGTGAAGTCCTAAGCAAGGCCTTCTATCTAGAAAAGATATCAATCTCTTCTTGCGATTTCTAGCAGAAAATATGGCTGACGTTGCAGTCCTCCACTTCGTGATCTGGATAAAGTGAATAAATATTCTTCTGATTGCTAATATGACAGGCCTAAAGAGGTCACATTTGCCTTTTTCAGTCAGGGAACAAGTAAAACTTCAGTCAGTAGCAAAGGTAGATCTCATGACCTGATTCAGATCATCGAGCAGCCAGTCAGAGCTTTAAGAAAAGGCAGCACCTTGTAGCACAGCTCTGTTTAATGGTCAAATATCACAGACGGTTTTAAACTGCTGAATACGTTCCAGTGAGTTGAACTGTTCTCTATATGTGTACTAAGAATTCACAGCTGAACAAGAGAAGATATTAAAAACTTAAATTAATCAAAAATAGACCACCCAGAACCCCCAGACCTGGACTGGGATACCAGCTGACTTAGCAAATGCATTCATTGCAAGTGCGAAGCTGCTTCCGGGTACTGGTTCTCCAACAGATGAAGGGCTCTGTATCATTGAGGGATTCATTGCCAACTCTGAATAAAATGTGTTTCACCTGGACTCATAAACCTTGAAGTTCCTGCGATCTCTAGGTATTGTAGGGGACCAGAAATATGTTTCAGGGACTTCAAAAAAACGGTACGTCTTTGGGTAAACAGTGGCGTTGTGGGTTCTACAGGCCAAATAAAACCATACACATTAATTGTTCAATGTGAAGCAAAGGATGCTGAGAAAAGACATTATGAAAATCACGGAAAAGACACTGGACAGTACTAGCAATGAGAATGCAAAGGTGTAACTACAGACCATGTATGATCAGTGTAGTAGGATGTGGTAACAGGGACAGCCTGGATGGGCCTTTCTAAGCAACAAGGTCTACATTTTTAGATAAAGGGCATACAGTCCACAAGTCTTAAGAACATAAGCTCTATATTATCTGTGGTATGAGTCACAACCCCTCCCACAAACCTGTCAGTGCACTCCCACATAGGCCGGGCCCTACTCACACCTGCCAGCACACCTTTGACATGCTCCTCAATCTGCGACATACTGTATCTCCAAGTACCCACTCAAATCTCAGCACCCACTGTCACACACACCACCTAGCAACATCCACCTTCATCAGCACTCACCCTCACCCCACAGAGATGCTGGGTATACTCTTTCTTACCTGGATGACAATGAAGCGTGATGGGTCTCGTGCCATGCGGGAAAATTCAGTCACCAGCTCTCGAAACTTAGGACGACATTCGGAATCTATCATCCAACCTTGAGGAGAATAACAGCACAAGCTACCATGGTTAAAACTGTACAGGTTCTGTCCAGTAGTATAAAGCTCTGTTTCCTCATGTTGAGAGCAAGTATTTTACTTCGGGCGGGATTACAAGATCTGCGATTTATCCCCTTTAAATAGGGTTGGGTAACTTCTGGGACAGCGGTATCAACATGTGTAGGAAGTTGGCTCTTTACATGATATATCAAAATGAGATATATTGTGCAAAGAATCCAGGGGTTCCCTTATGAGTGGAAAGGGGTTTGCTATAGCAATCCCAACGTGCTCTTCTAGGGATTAATGTGGAAGAGGAGCCCTCGGCTTATCTGAGAGGAGTGAAAGACATCCGAAAATACACACAACAATAAATAAATTATACACACGACTCAAGAAGGAGATCCGCAACAATTTATAAAAATAGCAAGTATCTTTATATATGTTTAGGCACCAGAAACAATTAGTTCAGGTAAGTATATTTTAAAATAGAAATTATTTTCAGTTCAAAAAGTTGACAGTGCAATTTCTAGAAGCTGCAATGTTATCTTATGGGAGGAAAGGTCAACGTGGCATTCAAGTACAGTACAGCGACTTACAGGACCAATCTTCAGAAGTTAAGGTGAGTGGTGGGCAAGGTCAAAGGCAGCACCAGTAGAACACCACCAGTGGCACTAGGGCTCCTGGGTTGCAGGGGCTCAAAACAGCATTGCCCAATCAGGTTGGGCACGCCTACCTGACTAGCTAATTTTCCCTCCTGTTGAGGGCTACGGTGAGGGTAGCCAGATTCGCATTTCAAAGGTGCCAACTTCTTTGTAGCTTGCCGGCCTAGGAAGGCTAATCAGCAGGCCATCCTGTGGGCAGGGGTGTAACACCCTCTTCCCAGCCAGGCTTTGTTCCTGACCTCCTTGGAGCAAAAGGCTCTCAACCTAGGAGGTTAGAAACTAGTCTCTGGTGGCAGGCTGGCAGAAACTAGTCAGTCAACACACCAGAAGCAGGTAGGTTTTATGGGGGCACCTCTAAGGTGCCCTCTGTGTGCATGCATTAATAAATACAACAATGGAATCAGCATGGGTTTATTAATACGAGATGTTTGATACCAAATATCCCTATCTTCAGTGAAGCCATCATGTAGCAGGGGAACTCGTTTTCACCAGTGTCCAGCACATGTTCTAAAATAGCATCCCTGTTCACTTGTACTGGCAGTAATAAACTGACCAGCACAGGGGCATATCTGTTCATGCAGGTCTGCCCTCACATGTAGTATTAGGCACCTTGCCTTAGGGCTGTAAGGCCTGCTGTAGGGCGTACTTACAAATGCTATATGCAGTGATAGAGGACATGGCACACAGGGATGTATGACATGTTGTGTTTTCATTTTTGTCTGCACCAAAACACACAACCTGCAGTGGCAATCTTGCATGGGGTTGGTGAGGGGTCCCTTAGGGTGGCACAATTTGTGCTGCAGCCTTGGGAGGCCCTCTTTAGTACCCCGGGCCTAGGCACTAGGGGTTCACTAACTAGGGACTTACAGAGGGTGCTAAAGGTATTGCCAATTGGGGGAAACAATTGTACAGTTTGGGGAAAGAGATCTGGCACTGGGGACTAGGTTAGCAGGGACCTAGTGCACTTCCAGTAGAAATCACATCATGTACCAGGTAAAAAGTGGGGGTGACTATGTCAACAAACATTGGCAAAGGTAATAGGTCTCGCCTTTAACAGGGAGTGATGACTAATTGGCAGAATGAATTTGGTTACAGAGTTGTGTTGGTTAGTAGGGTGGTGGTAGGTTGTAGTTGGTGGTGGTGCGGATGGTGAGGGGTGATGGTGAGGTGGGTGGTACCATGATGGATTTAAGGATAATCAATACATGGGCATGGCCTGGAAAACTCAGGCGACTGAAAACGGGCTGCGGCCAGGAGCTGGAATAGTGATCAGCCCACTGGATCTGGGTCTGTGGCGTACATCAGCCCTTTGTAACCCGCTGAGGCTGCCATTCATTCTGCGGAAAGGGGCACATGCCCGAACCCTGACTGCCTGAGCCGTGCTCCCAGAGACCGTGGTGCGACTAATTCATGGCGGCCTGAGGATGGTGAGGCGCCAACTCCGAGGCTTGGCTACTCTAACGGATGGTGAAAGGGCTGGCGACGCAGCCTGTGCGGTCCACGGGAGACCTCGGACTCTGAGCAATGGTCGGGAGGTCGCGGTCTGAGGGGGCCTGGCAAGGTGAGAGCAGCTCTGCGGCCTTGGGGAGTCTCACTAGTGCAAGACTGGGCCCTGTGGTGCGAGAGGTGGAGCCCCCTGATGGTGGCCCCAGCACGCTGCGAGGGGAATCCCCTGAAAGGGACTGGACAGCTGCGATAGCTGGCTGCGGCACACTGCACTGCAGACCTGTTTGGACCCTGCACTGCTTGGGAATTGCTGTTGGATATACAGCTGGGGGGCGTCCCTCGGCCTGAGCGGGGACTGCTGAGGACCTGCTCATGGTGCCCCGTATTCTCCTGGGAATAAAGCCTGAGGCGGCGGGTGTGGAAAGGCCCCCCCCAGATCACACTAAGAGCATGGTCGCTGGCCCCTAGGTGCTGCTCCACGGCTGGGCTCGCGCCCTACCTCCCAGCGGAGTAAGCAGTCCATAAGTGCGCATTGTTTCGACGGCACAGGCCCGCTCATTTCCCCTGCCACTCTGCAGCACTGGTTAATCCTCAAAAACAGAGCACAACAGGGAATTATTTGTAATAACAGGAAATGGGAGCTTAACAGACAAGCTAAGACGGTCTTGTGGAGGAGGAGGGGCTTTAGGTATGGTTTCTTGGGGGAGAAACAGACACGAGGGCGAGATTAATCAGGGATGGATGGGTGGGGCATTGAGATAATACCGCGCACCAGTGTTAAAGTGAAAGCGGGCGCCCGTGTTATTGAAAGCAGGAGCCCATGTGCTGCCTGCAGTGAGAGAAACTCAATAAAGAAAGAAGTGCTTACAGACTAAATAATAGGTATCGTGTAACAACCTAAGTAAAGGGGCCAGTTGCCATGGGAGTCTCCAAATGAAGACAAGGCGGTACTAAGGAGGGACTAACAAGCCTATTTACGAATCAGAAGCCAGAATGTAGGAAGGACAATGACACAAGCTAATGACAAATATGGGCGGGGCTTCTATTACCAACTCCACTACAAGTCTCACAGGGCAGCACATGCGAGCTGGCTCTAGGCTCGACCTAAAAAGGAGTACCTTCTACAACATGGATTACAGTAGGAATACTGAGGCAGCCCTGAAAAAATTATGACAGACAGGCTACTAGTAAAAACAAGTTCAAATCCTCTGCAGTTCCTAATTTCCGCCTAGTATTTCACCTTACTAACCTAAAGGCTATTCTGGCAGTTATCAGCCCCACCAGAATTAGACAAGACCTAAGTAAGGCCCCTAGTCTTGATTTTTATTGCAGTCTAATAGTAGTATTTTTGATTTTTCCATTATAAATGCAGCATCATTAGAATTAGAATGCAAAGCTAGAACAAATGCTGATCTGCTATTTATGCTGCACAATGGACACCTGAGCTCTTTGCATTAGGGTGAAAATATGTCTGCAGTGATATCGCTTGGAAGACGTGACAAGGAGGTATAGGTTGATGCCAGGAGCTCTTCCACCCACCTAAAAAGGTGCTGCCAGGTGCAATGAGAATATGTGTTTTGCCCTCTAACCCAAGGGGCCCCAGTTCACATCATCCACATTACACATGAGACGGGCATTCTTGTGAGTTTTACACATTTGGCTTTCCCTGCTATCTAAGACCACTTCTTATTAGAGCTCCCTCCAGCTTCTCACACCGGAGGGCTTTCTTACCACTGGTGCACAGGACTTACATTTCACCATGATCATGTAGACGTCGATGGTGCAGATGGGAGGTTGCGGCAATCTTTCCCCCTTCTCCAGTAGGTCTGGGATTTCCCGGGCCGGGATACCATCGTAAGGCTTCGCCCCAAAGGTCATTAATTCCCAAACTGTTACACCTGGGAGAGGGGTGTTGGGGTAAGAGATAAATGTGGTCAGGGTTAGCGGGTCAGACCACAATGTCAGCAAGTAGAGGTGAGAGAAGAGTGAGCCATGGGTAAGAAAGAAGAGAGGGGGCAGAAGGAGTGGTAGTAACAAACCAAATGGTGGATCGGGAGAAATAATAGTAGAGGGTAGGAAAACAACAAGGAAGTAGAAGAGGACAGACAGAGAGGGGAAATAAAGTTAAAAGTGAGTAAAGAGTAAGAAAAAGTAAGCCAAGAAAGAAAGAAGAGAAAACGTTGGGAACATAAAGAACAAAACAAGTGGAAAGAATTTGGAAAGAACAATAATGGCTCCCTCACCGTCGCTTATTGCAGGTCATACACCCACTTACCATAGCTCCAGACATCACTTTGATGAGTGAACCTTCTGCGGAGAATGGACTCCAGGGCCATCCACTTAATCGGAACCTGGAACACCGGAAAAAAGTTTCTGAGAGACAGTGGCTAAGGCTTTGAACCCAGAAGGAAGCAGCTCATTCTGTACTTTTTGAAAGTTTGGACTTAAATGATTATTTGGATAATGAAAATAAAATCTCAGTTTCTCGCAGAATTCCTCTTTACAACAAGATGTTTTTGAGAGAAAACAACAGTTGTATTTGACCGGACACAGAACGCTGCTATCTCAGCAACAGATTCCTGGACCACTGTATGAGCGACGGCCATACAATCATCAAGCGCACATTTTACACAATAGCATAACAAGCTAAGCACTTGCCATACATTTCTTACCACGCCTGCTCATAGGATACTGATTGAAAGCATGTAGTAAGCTTGCAGGCACAGCAAGAAGCAGCACTTGGGGAAATGGTCCATGCAGCATAAATCACTACATCAGTCACTTGATAAAGTAAAATTCTTTGTAATAAATATTCTACGGCTCATCAAACCATCTGTTTTATTTGAATTGTACCATGCTGAGCAGCATGGCACAATATGTGTGCCTGTGCTGCGGATTACAGTTTGTGATGTGTTGAACTGTACACATAGCATCAGCTGAACATCTGTGATGTGATGCGCTTCGCTGTGCAGTTTGTGCTGTGTTGCACTGTGCTGAAAGTTTGAGCTGTGCTGGTCTGTGTAACACACTTGAGTGTGCACACACACACAAGAATACTTTTAGTTTACTGTGGTGACCTTGTACCACAATGTTTTACTAACGAAAGGAAGCAGACGGATTGCCATATGTTTGAAGACCAATTTATGATTTCCACAGCTAACATTTGACAATTTTAAAATCACATAAAAATGCTGGTTAATATTTAGTAAATATATTACCACTAAGATTCCATAAGTAATAAAGTTTGTCACTCATGAAAACAGAACTGATATCAGAGTATTAGCATACATTTTGAGCCTTTTGCAAATAAGACATTAGGGGCTCTATTACAGAGAGTGCCCAGGTGGCGCAATGCACATGTAAGCCCGCTTTGTGTGCCCCGGGACACTTTGGTATTACAGAAGTGGCCACAGTGCGCCTCCTAATAGCAGCCCTCTGGAGGGAAGAACGGGGGTTCCATGGATACCCCAGACATCCCCTTGCAGGCAGGTGCAATCATTCACTGCACCCGCCTGCAAGGGGATCTCTGTCTCCTCACTAAAGTGCAGGACGCATGCTGCCTGCACTGTGAACCATGGAGCGGCTTTGAAGCAGCCACTCCGCATTTTATTAGAATGTGCTGCCCCCAGGGCAGCATCTGTTCGTGGCTGTCCCGGTGGACGCACTTTCCCTGTTTGCGCCAAGGCGCAAACAGGGAAAGTGCACCATATTAATACGGCCCTAGGTGGTTTATTTTTTATTGTTCGCTTCAGATTTAATGGAAGAAGTGTATAGAACATTTATGGACTGAGCATGCACTCTTGATTACACCAAATGTCTCAGACAGCTGTGATCTACTACCAGCAGGGCCCTATCATGCTGGATCAATGTATCTATGATTTACCCCATGGGTATTTAATCAACATACTTCCGGTAGTAAATCACAAACTCTTTGGAAATAGATTAACAGATAGGAATAGGACACTTTATTCGGCACGCATTTAGAACGCATGCCATTACCCCGCGTTGTTTACTCCGCAAAAACTTTGACAATGCAGGGCTTTACAACGCAATCCATTACAACGTATTGTCCATTACAACGCAATTTACTATTCTAACCCCACCGGGCGTTGTAATGGGGAATGCGCTGTAATGGTTTGCGGGGTAAAGCCCTGCGTTGTAAAAGTGTTTGCGGAGTAAAAAAAAAAGGGTAATGAAATGCGTTGTAATGCATGCGGAGTAAAGCATGTTTCCCGACAGAGTACAGATTTGTGCAACATGACTGCCACCATTCAAAAGGACCCATGTTTCAGCACCAGTAAATTTCTCTTTGCCTAAGAACCGGCTCAGGAAGTTTATACTGAAGAGTTCTAGATACAGTCATTCCCTTCTGCTAACTTTTGTAACACAAAAATGGGTAATGACATGCGTTGTAATGCATGCGGAGTAAATGATGTTTCCCGACAGAGAGTACAGATTTGTGCAACATGACTGCCACCATTCAAACGGACCCGGGTTTCAGAACCAGAAAATTTCTCTTTGCCTAGGATAAGAACCGGCTCAGGAAGTTTATACTGAAGAGTTCTAGATTCAGTAATTTCCAGGGACCTTCTGCTAACTTTTGTAACATAATCCCCCTTATCTACAGTGAGAAACAGTAGTAGCAGTTTTCTTTTGCACAACGACCTGAATGGACTGCAGAGTCCCTTGACTGGCATGATTTTAACAGTTACCTTTCTCTTGATAATCATATCATGGGGAATTAATTAACAGTGAACTCTGTGAACTGGCAGTAGATGGACCATCAAACAATTTCAGAAGGAAAAGGTTGTTTTATGAACACACTCAACATTGATATACAAGGTAAACTGACATTTGTCCACGCAGATTCCCATTGTAAAGTGAAACCTTCTTATTATGAACATTAGTAGCTGTGATAGATGATCTATTGCACAGCTACTGGTATAATTAAGTACTTTTTTTTCATCTTGAAGGACAGGTCTCCTCTATATGAGCTGTCCGCTGAGCCTGTAACCAGGCGAGGTCGCCCCCACACACCCCCGCTACTGCCTCCGTCTGCTGTGCCCTGCTGTTTCCCTCGTTTTTGGCTGTGCCTTGCTGACCTCGTTCTGCTGTGCCCAGTGACCTTCTTGTGCTCTTAGCTCTGCTCCCTCGTTTTTTTCTCGTTTTTTTCGTTTTTCCCCTGCTGTGCCCCTTTGCTGCCCCCGTTGTTTGCGCTGTGCCCTTGCCCTTGCTACCTTCTCTTTGCTCCCTTGTTCTGCCTCGCTTTCCCTCCTCGCGCTCTCCACAGGGCGACCCAGCCGCCGCTGAGCCGCCCGCTGCCCTCCTTCCCGCCACTGCCACCTGGCGGCCACGCCCCCCTCCTTCCCATTCGCCGCCCCGCTCCCGCCACCCAGCTGCTCCTCCCTCCCGGCTCCTTCTTATGTCGCCCCCTCGTACGCGCAGCGGGTGCGCCGAAGGCCGAAGGCGCACCAAAGGCAAGCCCGTCTGCGCCCGTCCGCGCCTGGACCGCGCCCAGCGCTAGGACCCCTGGTTCCCGCCGCCGATGCAAGACTACCCGACTGACCTACGACGCCGCCACTCTCAACGCACTCAATGCCGGCCGGAGCCCCGCCTGCTGCCGAGCCACGCCGAACCCTCTACCTGCAAGTTCGCCTGCCTCCGAACCTGCACCGCACCCGCCAAGTCAAGCACCAGCAGCAACCACTTCAAGTGCATCCTGCTCAACACCCGCTCCGTCCACAGACACGCCGTGGAACTCTGGAACCTCCTCGACGCAACATCACCGGACGTCGCCTTCCTCACGGAAACCTGGATGAACGCCTCCTCTGCACCCGACATCGCCATCGCCATCCCGGACGGGTACAAGATCATCAGGAGGGACCGCGTCAACCAGACCGGAGGAGGCATCGCCATCGTCCACAGAAATACCATCCGCATCACGACCGACCCCAACAACACCTTCGCCGCAGCCGAACATCTCCACTTCCAGATTCACACCGACCCAAAGACGACCCTCAGAGGCACCCTCGTCTACAGACCCCCGGGACCACGCACACAATTCAGCGAAGACATCACGGACTTCATCAGCCCGCACGCCCTCCCCTCTGCCGACTACATCCTCCTTGGAGACCTCAACTTTCACCTGGAGAACAACAAGGACCGCAACACCGCCGCCCTGCTGGACAAACTCGCCAACCTCGGACTCAAGCAACTGGTCAACACCCCCACCCACTACGCCGGCCACACGCTTGATCCCGTCTTTTCATCCAGCAAGCACATCACCTTCAGCCACTCCACTCCACTGGACCGACCACAGCTGCGTCCACTTCAGCTTCAGAAGAACCACGACCCACCATCACCCGCTTCAGATTCCCCACAGAAGCTGGAGTAAGATCACCACCGAGCAGCTCACCACCTCTCTCAGCCAGAACCCACCCGCCAGCGCAACGGACCCCAACGAAGCAGCCCGAAACTTCACACAGTGGCTGACCGCCTGCGCTGACGACCTCGCACCACTGAAGAACCCTCCCAGCAGACCCAGAAGCAAGAAGGCATCCTGGTTCACCGACGAACTCAAGGACTCCAAGAAGACCTGCTGCACTCTCGAGAAAGCCTGGCTCCTCGACCGGACCACCGACAACATGACCGCCCTCAAACACGCCACCCGCAAGCACCACCAGCTTATCCGCACCACCAAGAAGAAATCCCTGAAGGAACGACTGGACAACAATACCCACGACAGCAAGGAACTCTTCAGCATCATCAAGGAGTTCTCCAACCCCAGCACCGGCACCAACGACATCACTCCGTCACAAGACCTCTGCGACTCCCTCGCCTCGTTCTTCCACCGCAAGATCGCCTACATCCACAACAGCTTCAGCGCTCCATCCATGCACCCCACCGTCGAACCAACGCCCCCCACCACCACCACCACCACCCCCCTCCGCACCTGGACCACGGTGACCACCGAGGACACAGCCCGCATGATGAACACCATCCACTCCGGATCACCGACCGACCCCTGCCCACACCACATCTTCAACAAGGCAGACTCCACCATCGCACCCCAAATCCGGAACATCAACACCTCCTTCAACACCGCCACCTTCCCGGAGAGCTGGAAGCACGCCGAGCTCAGCGCCCTCCTGAAGAAACCAACAGCGGACCCCACCGACCTCAAAAACTTCCGCCCATTCTCGCTCCTCCCTTTTCCTGCCAAAGTCATCGAGAAGATCGTCAACAGACAGCTGGCTGCCTTCCTCGAGACAAACGGATCCCCCGACCCCTCACAGTCCGGCTTCAGAGCCAACCACAGCACCGAGACCGCCCTCATCGCAGCCACCGTCGACATCCGGGCCCTGCTCGACAAGGGGGAAACAGTGGCCCTCATCCTCCTGGACCTCTCCGCTGCATTCGACACTGTCTGCCACCGCACCCTAGTCCAGCGCCTCAGCAACATCGGTATCCAGGAGAAGGCACTGGAGTGGATCATCTCGTTCCTCGCCGGAAGAACACAGAGAGTCCGCCTCCCCCCGTTTCGATCCGAGGCCACCGAAGTCATCTGCGGCGTTCCGCAAGGATCCTCACTCAGCCCCACCCTCTTCAACGTCTACATGAGACCTCTTGCAGCCATCGCACGCCAGCACAACCTGAACATCATCTCTTACGCCGACGACACCCAGCTGATCCTCTCCCTCACCAGAGACCCCGACACCGCCAGAACCTGCCTACACGAAGGGATGAAAGACGTCGCCGAGTGGATGAAGGACAGCTGCCTAAAACTGAACTCGGACAAGACGGAAGTCCTCATCCTGGGATCTTCGCCCTCCGCCTGGGATGACTCCTGGTGGCCCCCGGCCCTGGGCACCGCACCCAAGCCAACCGACCACGCACGCAACCTGGGCTTCATCCTGGACTCCTCCCTCTCGATGACCAGACAAGTCAACGCCGTCTCCTCATCGTGCTTCAACACCCTGCGTATGCTTCGCAAGATCTTCCGCTGGATCCCGACCGAGACCAGGAAGACAGTCACCCAGGCTCTCGTCACCAGCCGACTGGACTACGGAAACGCCCTCTACGCCGGAACCACAGCCAAGCTACAGAAAAGACTCCAGCGCATCCAGAACGCCTCCGCTCGATTCATCCTGGATGTCCCCCGACGCTGCCACATCTCCAGCCACCTGAGGAACCTGCACTGGCTCCCCGTCAACAAGAGGATCACGTTCAGGCTCCTCACCCACACACACAAGTCTCTCCACGACATGGGCCCCAAGTACCTCAACGACCGCATGACCTTCTACACGCCCACCCGCCAGCTACGGTCCACCAGCCTCGCCCTCGCCGCCGTACCACGCATCCGAAGAGCCACCGCCGGAGGAAGATCCTTCTCTTACCTGGCTGCCAAGACATGGAACTCCCTCCCCATCCACCTTCGGCTGACCCAGGACCATCTCGCCTTCAGGAGACAACTCAAGACCTGGCTGTTCGAGCAGTAGCATACCCCTTCCCCTAAGCGCCTTGAGACCCTCCCGGGTTAGTAGTGCGCTATACAAATGGTATGATTGATTGATTGATTGTCCTTGTAAAGGATTTGTATGGTGCAAGCCTGTATTTTCAGTGCACAGCCGGCATGCATCTTGAGCTGTGGTATGCCATGCCTTTGTAGTATGATAAAGTACTTACATACACACCTATTGGGTATAAACAAGACTCCTCTGCTCCCCTGCACCAGGCCTGCCTCCATATGTCCTCACAGGCATCAGTGTTTAAGTGTTTAATACATGTAATGTACTTCCTGTACTGGTAACCTACCTTGCCCCCATCAGCATGGTATTCTGTTTCATCAATGTCCAGCAGTCGAGCGAGTCCAAAGTCGGTGATTTTGACATGATTTGGATTCCTGACTAGTACATTTCGGGCAGCCAAGTCTCGGTGTACTAGCCTCACGTCCTCAAGATAATTCATCCCCTGCAAAAACATGGATGTGTGCTTACTTATGGGCATTCTCCTTTGCAGCCTGACTTCATCTGATGATTTATTCCTAGCATTGTAGTATCCCATTACCCATACTCTATTGACTGCAAGGTCCACTATTCAACCAGTTCTTGATTTCCGCAATAGCTACTCACCATTTATCCACTATCCTCTGGTCACCCGGAGCTTGACTTCTACAATGTTCTGCCGTTACTCAAGTCTCTAATTTCCCCAATGGTCTCTCAGTACTTCGACTAGCATAGAGAGCACACCCACCATGCAGCTGTTGGCCACCATGATGTTCTTCCATTTCCTAACCCCTCATCTGAACAATGGATTCCCATCACCCAGCAATAACTTCTAGGACAATCTACAACATCTCATCCCTCAACGTCACCAATATATCCTACTGTTAATAACCAATGAGGCAGCACCACTTGGCAGGAAGACTACCGGTGTGATGTTTCAAGTACTGTGTGCTAGAGTGCTGCAGTGCGCCACGACTCTGAGAAGGGTAATAGCATGATAACCGTTCTTGGTGTATTAGTACCATGCATGCGTGCCATTACTCCGCAAAAACTTTTAAAACGCAGGGCTTTACAACGCAATCCATTACAACGCATTGTCCATTACAACGCAATTACTATTCTAACTCAACCGGGGCATTGTAATTGGAAATGCGTTGTAATGGTTTGCGGTGTAAAGCCCTGCGTTGTAAAAGTTTTTCGGAGTAAAAAAAAAATGGGTAATGACATGCGTTGTAATGCATGCGGAGTAAATGATGTTTCCCGACAGAGAGTACAGATTTGTGCAACATGACTGCCACCATTCAAAAGGACCCGGGTTTCAGAACCAGAAAATTTCTCTTTGCCTAGGATAAGAACCGGCTCAGGAAGTTTATACTGAAGAGTTCTAGATTCAGTCATTTCCAGGGACCTTCTGCTAACTTTTGTAACACAATCCCCCTTAGCTACAGTGAGAAACAGTAGTAGCAGTTTTCTTTTGCACAAAGACCTGAATGGACTGCAGAGTCCCTTGACTGGCAGGATTTTAACAGTTTCCTTTCTCTTGATAATCATATCATGGGGAATTAATTAACAGTGACCTCTGTGAACCAAGGAGGCAGCACCACTTGGCAGGAAGACTACCGGTGTAATGTTTCAAGTACTGTGTGCTAGTGTGATGCAGTGCGCCACGACTCTGAGAAGGGTAATAGCATGATAACTGTTCTTGGTGTATTAGTACCATGCATAGGACTGCAAAGTTCCAAATCAAGCAAATTATTTCTGCTCAGGATTTAGAATTAATAGTTTGTTAAAAACTAAGAGCTATGAATGGGAAATAGAAAGCATCAGCTGCAACATGCCTACAAGGCATGCAAGGTAGGTGGCAAGCCTCACTTAAAGAGCAGAGTACTCTCTCCTTAGCTTATGTGAGGAATGTACTTAGGGCCAGGTGTCGGTGGCAGCTTCCTTCACAGCATAGAAACTCCTGCCAGACAGGACAGACTGTCCGCACAGGTCCAAAGTCCTTCCTTATTTTTCTAGCCACCCATAGTTAGTTAACTTTCTCTTTTTATTACTACACTGTATTCCATGTTTTCTGTGAAGTGTTCACGTGCTGATGCAGATAGGACTACACTATATAAAGGTCCTTAATGAATAAGCAGCTGAAGCAACAATAATGGAACAATGGAGAGGAATGTACCTTAGCAATCTGCACACACCAGTTAAGCAGGTCCTGTGAGCCTATGTGGTCCTTGTTATCACGAACGTACTCCAACAGGCAGCCGAACGGCATCAGTTGGGTCACCAGCTGCACAGTGGAAGTAAGGCAGATTCCCAAAAGACGGCAGATGTAGGGGCTGCTCACCCCAGCCATCACATACGCTTCCTACACAGGGAAAAACAAATAAGACAGAGATTACCTTGTATGTTACAATGGTCATAAAATACCATACGACCTGCCCAGAAGAGTTTATAGTCCATTCTACACGGACCCTTAGAGCAGAATCCTGACCCTTGCACAAATTGTATTCCTATTTGCATTGGAAAGAACTCTGTAGATATGGCATGTTGGCATTTCTTCCAACACTGCATATTTTCCCCATAAGATACACATAACCAGAACCCATTCCATTAAAGAGCTTTTAACCCCTTCTGGACTCATTCAGAAACAAGGAATGCAGCACCCAAAACACTGACTCCACACACAGCAGCACAAGAATGAGAGCAGCACATATACCAACTAACCAGAACCTCACCCTGGCATTTTGTTTGTATGTTGAGTGGATGAGCGAGAGAAGTGAGCGCGTAGCACAAGTGCAATAGTAGGTGCCGTGAGTGATTCTGAGCACAGAAGCGAGTGGGATCCAGTTTGGATATCCCTGGTTTAGCATGGCACAAGATGGAAGAGGAGGAGGGCAGCTTCCTCAGACAGTGGAAGCGTATTGACTGCATGCCTCTGGCTGGAGGAAGGACATCCAAGCACTGAAGTAAGGAGGATGAAGACAAGACTACCTTCAGAAACTCCTGAATTACTTTGGTTAACAAGGGACCACTAATTACTTATTCCTGATGCCAGGAGGGAGAGGTGGGACTGTAGTTTCAGTTGCACAATGTGAGGACGTTATTTTTTTTTTTTATTAATTTTATTATCCATATTATATATAAAACAACAGTCCCCACCTCACCCCCACCCCACCCTACACATTACATGCAAACCCATATAATTTCATCATGAATCATCACACCTATAAACTTTACAAAAACACTTTATTAAGGTTATTAATTGGTAAATTTATTGTAAAATATTAAACATTTCATAAAAGTTGAAGAAAGCCAGTAGTGTCTAAAGTGCTTAGTGCATAGTTATCTCACTGTATAGCTAAAACATTAGGTTCAATCTTTTCCTAATTAAGAGAGTCCAACTACCGGCTACTCAACACGTCTCCATCCAATCAGTCAAAGGAGCCCACCTTCTCATCCCTCATTTCCCAACTCGTACACCTCTCCTTGAGTATATCGCTTTTTCCAGGTTATATATCACCAACACCCAGGCTAGCCATTGCTGAAATGTGCTTGGATTCGGATCCAACCAGGCAGAGGTTAAGCATAGTAGGATAACGATCATGGAGTTAATAGAAGGCATCTGCCCCTTCCACTCTCCTCCCCTTCTTGTACCCACAGTATGAATAACACTAGGGTTAAGGATGTCTTTATCCTCAATTTATCATTAAAGAATCTCCAGATCCCCTCTATCACAGACGATAATACCACACAGGTAGCAAACATATGCACAATATCTGCACCATACTGCTGACACCTAGGGCATCCCGACCCTTTACCGTCTCTCCATTTTATAGTTCTAGTGGGTGTATAGTATAGGTTAAAACATGTTTTATAATATTGCTCTTGGACCTTTGAAAAAAATAGAGTTGATCCTGCTAATGAGAAACATTCCAAAAATAGACTCGGGTACTGTCAGTTTCTCCTGCCACCTCCGAGAATGTTTATCCAGAGCATCTTTCATTAATGGATTCAAGAAGCAATAGATAACCCCAATTGGAAATTTTCGTCTGCTAATAAGTAAATACAACAGGTTGGTGGGTCCAGTGGTTGAAAGCCCACTGGACCCACCCCTCTTTCGTGTCAGAAAATTCTGCACTTTGAGAAACGTTAAGAAGTCTCTCTGACCAATATTAAAATCATTTTAAAGTTTTTTTTAAAAAAACAATCAAATAATAGCGGAAAATGCCCCAATCAATATAGCCCAACACTATTCCAGTGAGAGATATATTGATCACAAAATATATCCGGTGAATCCCCATTTTTCCATACAGGCGTATAATGATTAAATCTGTCAATCCCCAACATCCTACATACTGCCGACCAAACCTTAAAAACACATTGGAGAGCCTTAAAACAAACTTTTATGATAACTAAACTCGAGCTGCTGCCAGAGACATCCCCAAGCATCAGTACAGATTAATAATTCATAGAGGGTGGGCATATCGTTCCTTACATCCCCCACCGTCCTTTCTTGAATCAGGGCAAAGCTATTTTGTAGCATTGTGGACCAATAATGAAATGTAAGGTAAGGAAGGGCCTACCCGCCTCTCTACCTTGGCAGCATAAGATATTTAAAAGCTCTTCTGGGTTCTGCATAGGCCCAAATAAATCAAGAAATAAAATCTTCCAATTTCTTAAGCCACTGACTCTCGAATTCTAATGGTATGGCCCAGAAAAAGTAAGGCATTTTGGGGAAAAAAGCATTTTTATTATATTGCACCTGCCTACTAGAGATAGATGTAGATTATTTAATCTATTCAGATCTCTCTTTGCCTTCTCAACCAATGGATAGAGATTTTCCTTCTTTATGCTAATGTGTCCCTTCCTAGAAACTGCACTGGGCGGATTAAGGTGTTATTCTCCAATTAACATAGGAGGGGGGTCGATGTATTTCGTGAACAATAGTGGTGAGCCACCCTTGCCTTGTCCCCCTCAAGATCTTAAATGACTCAGACAAGTCCCCTGCTACAAACACTCTGGCCTTTGGTTTATTATATAAAGCCATGCCAGCCTGTCTATGTCCTGGCCCGATACCCACTCTGCATTGCTACCCCTAAGTATTGCCAGGAGACCCTATCCAGCAGAATCAAAGCCATAGGGTCCCCTGACACCTGAGCTGCATCAAAAAGAGCGATTACCCTTCGAGTAAGGTCTGTTGTGCCTCTCCTGGGAATAATCTCATGTTATCATCTGAAAACTACCTTGCTTATTATCTGGGACAGACAAAAGGCCAAGATTTTAGGGAAACCTTAGAGTCCCCATTATTCAAAGTTAATGTTCGTTAAGATCCAAGTTCTCTTACCGACATATTTTTCTTGGGGAATACAACTATTTTAGCCAAGAGCTCAGTGGGCTGACTCCATTGCATATCTACATAAAAAAGCAAGTAAGGCACTCTTTAAGTACTAGTGTAAATACTTTGCAAAACTCGGTGGGTACACTATCTGTACCTGCAGCTTTCCCAGTGGAGAGGCTACCCAATGCAAGCACAATTTCTTCCCACGAAGGAGGCCCCTCCAATAGCTCTTGTTCTTCACTAAATGTATCTGAGGGCGCTGTATTCATATAGTGGGGCATATTCACTTCCTCTCCCTCAATGTTATCTGAATAAATATTTTGATAATATCTTTGAAATTTCGCCCCGATACCTACTGGGTCAGAAACCGTCCCCAATCTTGGGTCTCTTACTTCCCGCACCTCACTTTGCACAATCTTCAACTTAGTTCTAGTAGACAGATGATTTCCTATATATACACACTACATTCATATACTTTTTCCGTCCACACCGTGAGTTTGTCTGCTGCTTTTCTTGTTGAAATTTGAATAATCGCTTTTTAGCAAAAGCTACCCCCAGTTGAGCATCAGCTACATTATCTACCTGCAGTGCAGCCATGACCAGTTTTCTTTCCTCTACTGCCAATGCTGTATATAACTCACCCATTCTTTGTTTCTCCTTCTTCCCTCGGTTCAAAGTAAACTGCAGGTTCACCCCCGTAAACCTGCTTTCAATGTGTCCCAAACCACACCTTACGGGGCAATCCCTATATTTTCTTTAAAAAAGTTAGGTATCCATTTGTTCGTATGTGCACAGTATTCTTCATTAATTAAAAGAATACTATCAAAGCTCCAATAAACCCTTTTCTAGTGCATCCTCCGCTCTTTATTTACAGCACTAGGGGATTATGATTGGACATGACCCATGTAGCTTTTGATATCACATTCTTGTTCAAAAGCATGAGAGATGAAAAAGAAATCTAAGCAAGCATGCAACTGATGGGGCGGAGAGAAAAATGTGAACCAATATATGGTGGATATCCCAACCTGCCATACATCCCTCAGTCTGTGGTCTCTACAGAGCCCCCTTAAGGTCTGAAATACTTAGGTTTCCTCCCAGTGTTTATATAATGATACTCCTGAGACCAATCCACCGGTAGAATACATTCAAATCCCCCCATAGGATGATAGGCAAGGGCCAGAGTGCCAGTTCATTCGAGAGCCTATCGAATAGCCTTGGTTCGTCTGTAATACACCCATAAGCAGAACATAAAGTAAATCTTTTCTTAAAAGACCGAAATTCCGCTATGACCCACTGCCCATATTCACGCACCTGCCCTCCAACCCCCGCAACTAGTCATCTAAATGTACATCCTTGGCCAAAAACACCAAAAACCAAACATCCAACTTCAACACCAGATACACAACCCCTTCAACCTCCTTCATGTGAACTCGGTTTTCAATCAAAGACAAACAGAAAAGCGAAGGGAATAAACTATATGCATGTTTCTATTCCCTTCATAATCACTATCTCTATTTGCTAGGCCGAAAACCACCAAAAACCTAAACATCCAACCCAAACACCAGATACTCAATCATATGAACTCGGTTTGCAATCAAAGCAAAGCAGAACAGCGAAGGGAATAAAAGATATGTATGTTTCTAATCCTTTCATAATCAATCTCTCTAATTGCTGGTGGCAGTGACTGACCCTTCGCTAAACTCTTTTTAAGTATTCCTGGGCCAGTATCTCAGAAGTAAAACTAAGAGTACGCCTATTGTCTATGACGTTTGGCCATGCAGGGTTTAGAAGAAATACTTTAGCTCTGATTTTCTGAAATGGGCTTAAAAGCTGTTGCTGCCACCACCAACTTTCTACAGTAGCATCCGCTAAATCCGGTCTAACAAAAATGGAAACCCCCTCATAGTCTCTTTTTGCATTAGGACGGGCTAAATCATAAACTTCTTGTCGTAACAGGAAGTTCCCAAAGTAAACTAAAATAGCTTGGGCCGTCTCTAGTTCATTAGACTGATGTTTCTTCACCATTAGGGGAAATCGGTGAGCACATTGGAGTTCTACATCCCAGTTGGTCTTTTATGGGAATGCCCCTTTCAATAGAGTCACCATGTATGTTCTTATGTCCGTCCCCTCCACCCCTTCCGAGATCCCCAAAAATCTTAAATTGTTCCTGCGTTGTCTGTTTTCTTGATCTTCTAACTTCCAAAGTACATCCGTCATTATTGCTTCTTGGGAAGATTTCTGCGTTCTCCATGTATTGATCTCTGTCTCTAGATACTCAGTCCACCCTTCCACCAAAGAGATTCTTTGGCCAATGTCCGAACAGGTTTAGTTTACTTTTCTGATAGCTCCATGCAGTTTTTTTGAAGCAAGCCAGGCATGACAACTTTCACTGGAGGTTGCTACCTGTAGCTGTTTGATAGATTGGCGAATCACTGCCAGTGTTGACTCTACCATTGATGGCCTGGTTGCTGCACTCTCAGAAGCCTTGCTGCTTACATTCGGTTCTTTTTCATTTTTCTCCTCTGAGTATACAAGCTGAGTAGCTGAATATTCCCATCTCAGATTCTTCATGGAGGTTCCCTCAATACTCCCGCCACAGCCGTCTCGGAAGCTCTTCTTTTCTTTCCTTTCTTTTTCATTTTTTTTTACAATTTGAGTTGGGATAGAAACGCAGAGTTATCTGGAGCACTGTTAATAGAGGAATCAGAGGCCAAGTTTTCTATCGAGGACGATGAGGTGCTAAAGAGATAGACAGATCCGAGTAATCGGACAGGGAAAAAAACTTCTCCCCTGCGTCAGAGGACCTAGCTAAATTGTTTATTTCCCCACCGGTCAGCTTCCGACCCCATGCTATGACCATCGAAGCTCCTCAGTTAGTATGAATCACATTTCTCATATCACCTCTGAACTTTTTTTTCCCAGCACAGAGGGTTGTATCCTGTAGTTCTCGCTCCTAAACCAGAACTTCCTCTTGTACTTTGCTAAGCATGCCTGCCCCAATAGCTTCTATTGGTCTTCTGAGGCTTGCCTTGGATCCCTTCTTCCTTCCTCCTCCTCAATCATAGGAAGGGAGACAATTTAAGAGACTTCCTCCCCGCTCATAGAGGATGTTTCCACCTTTCCTTCACCTGCAGTGGAGTCTTTATTAACAGTGCTTGCTCCCCCCATCTCAAATTCAGATTCTCTGTTACCGATTAAGGGAAACAGATTTGCAATCAGGGGCTGCAACGTCCCGGCATCACCATTTAGCAATTTCCTTACCGACCTTAGTGCAGCCCTCTTGATTACTTAACCCCTTGATTAAACTTTTTCAGATGTTTCTTAAGCTAAGGCCTCCTCTCCTTTCTTCAAGGCTCCTTACCGGGTTTGCAATGTGTAGTCGTAAGGGCATCAGCTACACTTATGGGCACTGGCCGTTTAACTACATGGTCCGGTGTTTTCGCCACTTTCAGGAAAAAGAACCTGGCCAGCCGTGTAAAACACAGGGCTGCTTTAGTAACCGTGGTGAGTACAAAGTGGAGGAACATGCTTCGGTTACCGTGTCACCGATAAACTTGGATGGATCCTCAACGTCATCTCCCTAGGGTCCGCCCTCCAGCACTAGCTCCTTCACACATGCTACGTTCGGCCGCCAGATGACCAATGGAGGCAAGGCGGGGGAGCGGCAAACAACGCAGTGTATCACTCGGGCACCATCTTGCTCCTCATGAGGACGTTTCTCAGTCAGGCCTGCCACACTCTGATTACGGCTTCCGAGAGGCAGATGACAGCCAGGTGCAGAAACCTCACACTGTATTGTGTTTGTGTTGGGGGTGTTGCAGTTTGAAGACAGCTAACGGCTGTGTTTGGAGAGGGGCCTGAGAAAGACACCCGGAAAAAGAACCACTCTGAAGCTTGAAACAGTGGATCCACGTCCCCTGTCTGGAATATGTGTATAAAAGTAGGGCCCAATCCACCCCATTTTGTTCCAGTTCCAAGTCCTTCATTACCAAGGTAGGGAGTGCTCTGCAAGCATTCAGAGTATTGCTGTGTGACCACAGCTGGTGTTTGCAAGAAAGCCAGTCTCCAAGCCAAGAGGTGAGGGGACATCACCTGAAGTCTGCACTTTGTGCTGGAGGTGCTCAGGGTCAGCCTGGTTTCTTGTAGCCTGCCTGCCTTCTGAGAGAAGGAAGGAGTCTGCCTGGCCCTTCAGGAAGAGAGAGTCTCCTTGGGACTAAGGAATACCTGGTGAAAGCAGATTGCCTGCGAGAGTAGTCAGGAGCATCCCATGATGCAGATGGTCTCCCAGTTTCTGAAAAAGGTTCCAGGTGTTACCCCTGAAAGCCGTGGTGACTCCATCCACCTGAGCAATGCTGCAACTGTTGTGGTGAATGTATTAGCCAATCGGGGCTCCAACTGCTGCGGTGATTTCATCGGCCCGATCATGGCTGCAACTATTGGGGTGACCGAGTTGGCTCAACCAGGATTGCAATCTGCTGTGGCAACCGTGATAACTGGGGCAATAGATGTTTTGGTGCGGGCTGAGTAGCCCCCTTGGGTCGGTCTCCAATTCCTGCTCACTGCTCACCCCTGTACCGACAGAAGCAGTCCATGCTGAGCCACTTCTGTGCCTCCACTCACTGCAGGCCTATGCCTGCAAGAGGATGGCAAGACCACCAATTCTGCACTTGATTAGAGAATGTGACTTACTAGCTATCCACTAGGTAAGAACTTTCGAAACACATGAACCAAGCATGCATTTGGCTTGTGAGGCCCTATAAATTAGTCCTAGAGCTTGATTCCTGCTACTACCCTAATTGCTATGGGGAACAGTGCATCAAGGGTCTCTCAGGAGGGATTATCACAAGGGAAATCAGTGGGTGTAGATGCCACAAGGGAGAATCGTACCCAGGATAACTGCCCTGTATACTGGACTGAATTGTTTAGTACCTAGTACTACTGGGAGATTTAAAAGTACAGTCTTTTCTAAAAAGGCAAGAACATGGCTGGACACTGAGGTAGATTTTGGAGTTCTGAGCTTGTGTGCCCCACATTTTCTTCCTTAGCCTGTGACTGCTTGCCCTCATCATCATGAGAGTCCAGTGAACCCAGTGACAAAAAACCTCAACCGCCATGGTTGGGTCCAAGTAGCCAAAGTCTAAACTGTGGCCTCCCTGGGCGTGGCTTCAAGGCATTTTTTGATTTGCCTATAAATTGAGCCCCTATCAATGTATCTGCATCAAATATGCCACTCACTTAGTATAGTTAGCTGAGGTCCAGTCTGCCAAACTTGGTCATGAGTGTAGAACAAAATTACATCCACATCTGCAGTTCAGTGCTTGTTACCACTCTTCACAGGCTTATTTACAGTTCTCAGTCTGCTGTGTGTGCATGCACTGGTAACGAGTACAAAAAATATTTCAAACACAAAACGGTGATGCCATCTCAGTTTGGACCCAGCCGTATGCAAATCAGTCTTGGCCCAGCTCCAATAGAAAAAGTTGAGCCCGAATTGCCAGTAAGATACTTACATCTAAAATTTCCTTGTTGGCTTTTGGAGAAGTATTCTCTCGCAACACTTTGATGGCCACTGAGATTTTCACATTTTCTCCTTCAGGAATCCAAATACCCTAAAAAAGGAACAACATGTGAAAACCTTCCTAGCAAGTCTTGTGTCCTACTCTTCACTACAATACTGCTTAGCACCTCTTTTGATTCCCATCTTGTTTGCACTGAAGTCCTGGCTATGTGTCTCAGGTCGTTCTCTTGCTTGGGTTCTCCATTCTTAATTGGGTCACACATCTTCTCCCAATCAACTCTGGCTGGGATACCCTCTACCTTCAACCAGTTCGACTACTATGGTGTTTTCACTCCCTGCCTCATTACCCTCTTGGTGGACGTACACTCCTCCTGTCATCTGCCCTGCTAAGCCGTCTCTTTCCTCCACGTACTTCTACTGCTTGAAGATCTCTTAAATCCATCCCCCCTCCTACTGTGATTCACTCTATTTATCCTGCGTTTCAGCTTACCTGGTAGACAGTGCCAAAAGCTCCGGATCCCAGAATCTTAGTTTTCTTGAGCTCCGTCTCCTTTAAGATCTTCATCTGTGCCTGGTTTGGAACAGCCCCACTTGGGCTTACCGGCTCCACCAGCTTGAGAGAAAGCAAGAAAGCACGAGATGAAAAAACGATGTAAGAGTATTGATCAGAGCTATGCTAAATCCCTATCAAGGGCTGTGACCTTACCTTGCCTGTCTTAATATTAAGTTTAACTGCAGGGCTTGTTGTAACTTGCAGTGGGCAAACTTTTTTTTTAAGTCAGAGAAATTCCAGATTTGTGCATTCTGTGAACATGGCAAAGCACTGCGGCTTAGGTTTGTCGTCACCCATATGAAGATTTTCTGCCTATTGCCTAGGGCTATATGTATCAAGCAAATTTGCATTCGCAAACGCCGAAATTTGCTGAATTTCGGCATTTGCGAATGCAATTTTGCCAAATGGTATGTATTAAGGCAAAATAAGGAATCGCAAATTTTGCGATTCCTTAAATGCAATGTAAGAAGCACCAAAAAAGTGCAATTTGGCCTTAAGGAATCGCAAATTACCACCAACTTTAAGTTGGTGGTAATTTGCGATTTCTTTGAAAAATGCACTTTTTTGCATTTTTGAAAGTGCAATGTAAAGCACATACATGCCCTTAGGGCATGTATGTGCGCCACATGTGCACCCATGCTTATTTCAGGGGTGCAACAGGGTGTCCTTTTTACACCTCTGCACCCTTGAAATTGCATTCTCAATTTGCGATTCGCTAATTGCAAATTGAGAATGTCTTCCCAGTCATTCCTATGGGCCTCGAGGCCCATAAGAATTAATGGGGAGGTATTCCTTAATTGCGAATCGCAATTTGCAGTTCACAGTTAAGGAATATATAGAATTCGTAAAATTTATTGCATATCCTACATACATAGCATTTTGCGATTGTCCTTTAGGGCTACTCGCTCTCCCCCATTTTTTTACCATTTCTCCTGGCACATCTTCCAACATTATAAAGAATTTTTGGGAATCAGCATTATCGCCTAATCTGACGACACCCACCTTATTCTGAAAACCTGTTTTAAAATCCAAGAAGAAATGATAGGTTACCTTTTGGCTATTCTGCCACAGATGAGTTTTAACTTTCTTAGACGCATTGGTCCCACAGCTGAACTGTAGCATTCTCCCAGTCTTTCTATCTGTGGCCTCCCATTCTAGGAGATGCGCCCCCTCCAGCCGAAAAAGTTAAATGTCTTGGCCTTTGGTGCAGTGCCCTCTGCCTGTTTCTCTCAAATGTGAATACTAGTTTGAATGTAAAATAACTTCACCCATTTATCCCTGGGCATTTGAAATTTCCTGCAGCTAATGCTGCCATCAATCCTGGATCTGATTTTTCTGGTTCAGTCTATGTCGGCATAATTTCTTCTTCTATTAATAGGCTGTAAGAGACCCAGAAAGGCCGACTTGTCTACAATCAGCAGATGTTTTAGAGGTTTTCTGAAGCCAGGCAAACTCTGCACTAAGGCAAATTCAATGTAATGTTCTTTGCTTGTGTTACACAGCATTTTAGGAGTCTGTCACTTGGCACTTAATGTCTATATATTCCCCTAATAGCACTCTTAGGTCCAATTCTTTGGCGCTTCTTACTGTCCCTCAAACTGCATGAGCTAGACTGGGAGGTTAAGCACTCAGTAAACGTGGACCAACTCTCTGGAATACCCATACTCTTCATCTTTGTCAACTGGAAAATGACTATTTATTTCAAAAAGCACTCAACACTCCTCTTCAGTTGAGTACCCTGGTACCTGATTACTTGCTTTAGAACCATTATGCCCTCGTGCAAATGTTTCGCACTCTACATGAGCCTCATGAATTAACTTCTGTGCCAAAAAGGAAAATGCTACTTACCCAGTATGCATCTGTTCTTGGCATATAGAGCTGTAGAGCCATATGCTTTGCATAGATCACCATCTAGTGTTGGGTCTGGATGTGTGCACTTTGTTTTTGTTCGAAGAAGTCTTTGCAGTCACGAGGTAGGTGACTCCTCCTTTCGGTGATAGTGCGCATGGGCACCGACTCCATCCACAGATTGTTTTGCAGTAAGGGTGATGATGGAGTTAGTAAAGGGATGTCCATGTATAGTGTATCTAAATAAGATAATACTGCAACAGACAAAGGTACCCGGGGAGGCGGGTGGGCGCAAATGGCTCTACATGCCAAAAACAGATGCATACTGGGTAAGTAGCATTTTTCGTTCGAGGCATATGAGCTGTAGATCATATGCTTTAGCATAGACTATACAGCAGTTATTTCTCAAGCGGTAGCTAACCTGTATCTGTTGCAGTGGTTTGAAATAGTGTTCTTAACACCTTGACCGCGGCGCGAATTTCGCCGCGGTGCTGGAGAATTAATGAGTGGGCGGGGTTCAGACGGCCCCATGACGTCCTCCGCACACGCCCACTGTGACGCCGTCCGACGCATGGAAGGGGTTAAAATTGCCGGGCCCACACTAGCTTGTTGTTTTACTAACACAGCTACACAATAGTGCTTTGTGAATGTGTGCCGTGTAGACTATGTTGCAGCCTTGCAGATGTCATATAAGGGTATGTTCCCTAAAAATGCCATGGAAGCCCCAAGTTTGCGTGTAGAGTGCGCCCCAGGGGGAATTGTTAATGTGCGCTTAGCTTTAATGTAGCATATTTGGATGCATTTAACTATTCACTGTGCAATACCTGATTTTGATATGGGAAAGCCTTTATGCGGCGGTGAAAAAGCAATGAAGAGTTGTTAAGTTTTCCTAAAAGATTTTGTACTTTAATGTAATATAGTATGGCTCTTTTTACATCCAATGTGTGAAGAGTGCGTTCTGCCACTGAGTCTGGTTGAGGGAGAAAAACAGGTAACTCAACAGACTGGTTGAGATGAAATGCAGAAACGACTTTAGGTAAAAATTTGGAGTTAGCCCTAAGAACCACTTTATTTTGGTAATATGTAAAAATGGTTCTTGTATTGTTAGTGCCTGGAGCTCACCTACTCTTTTAAGAGATGTGATGTCTATAAGGAAGGCTACCTTCCAGGTGAGAAATTGTAGTTCACATTTGTGCATTGGCTCAAAGGGTGGACCCATGAGTTTTGTAGGGACTATTTTAAGATTCCACACTGGAGAGGGTGGATGTCTAGGAGGAATGATTCTTTTGAGTCCTTCCAAGAAGGCTTTGATAGCAGGTACTAGAAACAAAGACAAGTGTTGTCTGTTTTGTAGGTACGCAGCTATTGCAGCAAGGTGTAAGTGTATAGATGTATATGCTAGGTTAGAACGCTGAAGGTGTAACAGATAGCAAATTATGTTTTGTATGGAAGCATCTTGTGTATTGATTTTATTGTTTGTACAGTAAATTACAAATCATTTCCATTTTGCTGCATAGCATGCTCTTGTGGTAGGGTGTGTAGCCTCTATAGTGACAATCATGCAGTCTGGTGGAATATTAAGGTAGCCACACTCTATGATTTCAGGTGCCAGATCGCAAGGTTGAGTTGATTGGGACATGGATGTCTTATCTCTCCATGGTTCTGGGTGAGAAGCTTGGGGGAGAGGCGTAGTTTTTGGTGAGGAGCCACTGATAGTTCCAACAGGGTTGTGAACTATGGTTGTCGAGCCCATGTGGGAGCAACTAGGATCATTGTCAGGGAATGTTGTTTGAGCTTCCGAACCACTAATGTAATTAGCGGGAGAGGTGGAAATGCGTAAGCAAATTTTCCTGACCAATTAATCCTTAGCGCATTGCCTTTGGACAATGGGTGACAATACCTGGACGAGAAGCTTGGGCATTTTGCATTGAGGTGTGTGGCGAAGAGATCTAATTCTGGGTAGCCCCACATCTGGAAGAATGGGAGGAGAACTTGAGGATGTAGTTCCCATTCGTGGATCTGTTGTCTTTGACCACTGAGCAGATCTGCAATCTGGTTGTTCACTCCTGGGAGGTGTTTGCAAGGAGATATATCTTTTGAGGTATGGCCCATCTCCATATGCTTTGAGCTAGTTGTGAAAGCTGTAGAGTGCCCCCCCCCCCTGTTTTTGTGTATAGTGCATTGCTGTCATGTTGTCTGTACAAACTAGGACAGCTTTGCCTACTAGATGCAGTTGAAAAGCTTTTAATGGGAGAAAAATTGCTTGTAGCTCCAGATAGTTTATGTGGAGTTGTTTATGTTGTAGGATCCACATGCACTGAATGGTATGTTTTTGAAGATGAGCACCCCAACCAGTGAGCGATGCGTCTGCTGTTAGCACTATCTGTGGATTCAGGTCGCCGAATGGCCGCCCCTTGGAAAGGTTTTGGGTATTCCACCACTACAGAGAGTGATGGGTACGGCCGTCCACCAACACTAGATCTGTTAACTGACCTTGAGCCTGGTTTCCATTGACGTGCTGAGCATTCCTGTAGGGCACGCATTTGAAGTCTTGCGTAAGGAGCAATTGGAATGCAAGAAGCCTTCATGCCAATCAATTGCATGAACACTTGGGCATGTAGTGTGTGTTGAGACTGAAATTGTGATATCAGATTTTGCACGTTGCGTATCCTTTCTGGGTTGGGGTATGCTAGAGCTTTGCAAGTGTCTATTGTGGCTCCTAGGTACGCTTGCGTGTTGGACGGTTGGAGGTGAGACTTGTTGAGGTTTACAGTGAATCCCAAGTCGTGAAGCAACTCAACTGTTTGGTGAGTGTGGCATATGCAGCTGTGTTGTGATCTGGCTGTTATTAGCCAGTCATCCAGGTAAGGGAAGACGTGAATGTGCTGTCTTCTTAAATGTGCTATGAGTACTGTTAGACACATGGCGAAAACTCTGGGTGCTGTAGTTACCCACGAATGGGAGAACTTTGAATTGGTAATGTTGTCCGTCCACCACGAATCTGCGATATTTTGTGTGAGCCGGGTGAATGGGAATATGGAAGTAGGCGTCCTTTAAATCTAGGGTGAATAGAAAGTCGCCTTGCTGAAGCAATGGGTGCACCTGTTGGAAGGTGACCATGTGGAAGTGGTCTGACTGAATGTAGAGATTTAGCTGTCTGACGTTAAGTATAGGCCTGAGAGAGCCATCCTTTTTTGAAATTAGGAAATACAGGGAGTGCACTCCGGTCTCTTCATGATTTAATGGGACTGGTTCTATCATGTGTTTTTGTAACAGAGAGAGAACCTTTTGTTTTAAGGGGGTGAGATGTTCTGGTGACATTGCACGTTCTCTGGGAAGAATAGTTGGGGGAGTGCAGATAGGATCCAGGCAATAACCTTGTTGGATAATTTGTATTACCCACTTGTTTGAGGTGATTGACTTCCAGACAGGTAGGAACTGTGAGAGGCGTCTCCCGACAGGAGTGGAATGATCGGGAGTAGTGGCGGGAAGTCACTGTTTGCTGGGAGGGGAAGTACGGGTGGAGTTACCTCTGCCTCTTCTCTTCTTATTATTTCCTCTGTAGCCTCCTCGAAAATAACCTCTGGAGGAGGTTACCCTTATAAGAGGAGGTATTCTCTGTGGACACCGTTTTGGAGCGGCGAAAGGACCATCTTCTATAAGGTAATTGTGAGGCCCCCATGGACTTTGTAGTTTCTGTGTCTTTTTTCAGCTTCTCTGGGGAAGTATCGACAGCTGGCCCAAAAAGATGCTCCTTATCAAATGGCTGATTAAGTATGGACGACTGTACCTCCTGCTTGAATCCAGAGATTCTAAGCCAAGCATGTCTGCGCAATAGCATGCTAGTATTGATGGCACAAGAGGCTGTGTCTGCCGCATCTAGTGCGCATTTGATGTAGGTGTTAGTAATGAGCTTCCCTTCTTGAATGAGGGCGTTAGCTTTGATTTTATAATGAACTGGCAAATGTTGCATGAGTTTTTCCAACTCATCGTAGTGAGCCCTATCGCAGCGTGCCAAGAGAGCCTGAGCATTGGCAATACGCCAATTGTTAGCCGCCTGCGAAGCCACTCTTTTGCCTAATGCATCAATGAGTTTAGACTCCTTATCAGGAGGAGGGGCGTTGCTTGTGGTTTGAGAATTAGTTCTCTTGCGGTGTTAGATACCACAAGAGAGTCTAAGGGCAACTGACCTTTTATATATATAGGGTCTGTAGGAACGGGCTTGTAGTTTTTATCTACTCTAGGTGTGAGTATCCTGGCTCTAACAGGGTCTTTAATTACCTCATCCGTGTGCTTTAACATACCCTTGAGCATTGGTAAAGTATTAGTAGACCTGGGTGAGTGCGTAAGTGTCTCAACAGGGAAATCCTCTTCTAAAGGGTCTGTATGAAGCTCCACCCCGTGATACTGAGCAGCCCTGTTGATAAGCTGAACATAGCCAATGTTGTCGTCAGGTGGAGAGGGTCTGGAGGGATACAGGTCGAGCTCATTGTCTTGATCTGGTTCCTTATCATAATGCTCCCAGGGATCAGTGTCCTCTGGTATATCCTTTTCTTGTGTTATATTGTGCTCTTCACCCCCATCCCCTTCGTGTGTCAGGTGATATTGAAGGGGGTGGTGAATTTGAGGTAAACAGCGTTTACAACGCAACTTTTACCGTGCACTACCTTTACCACGCAACTTTTACAACGCAAGTCGTTACAACGACTTGCGCTGGGGGGCGCTGTAGGATAGGGAATAGTTTAATTTACTATCCAAAACCTTCCCTACTATCCACGGGGACTGGAGTTGGAATATTAAATTAAACTATTCACTATCCAGCGCCCCCCAACGCAAGTCGTTGTAACGACTTGCATTGTAAAACCTGTGTTGTAAAGGCATGCGTGGAAAAAGCATGCGTTGTAACGACATATATCCGAATTTGATGGTGTTATGATTAAATGTGGGTTAGGAGGAGGAGAGGGAGGTATGTACGGGGGAGAAGGGTTAGTACCCATGTCTTTTATTCATAGGTATATGGTAATCCTCTGAGAGATCCAGCTTCCATTTTGTAGGAAGAATGGCCAGGAGGTGTCCAGTTTTAGGGTCAATAGTTACTTTCTTTTGTTTTGGATTTAAAGGTGGGTCTACTGGCTAAGGCTCTTTGGATGGAGTATCTTTTTCTTTAGGAGTTGTTTTTGGCGTCGAAGATTTGGGCTGAGAGTCTTTGGGCATCAAATGTTTTGAATCCAAGTGCTTGGTTTTAACCGATTTGGGCTCTGAAGCTTTTGGAGTGGAAGGTTTTGGCTCCGAACTTTTTAGTGCGAAGGATCTCGGCTCCGGGCCTTCAGGTGTCGAGGATTTTGGCTCCGAAGCTTTCGGTTTAGACGATTTCGGCTTCGAAGCTTTAGGTTTGGAGGATTTTGGCTCAGAATCTTTAGATTTAGAGGATTTCAGCTCCGAGGCCTTCGGTGTGGAAGGTGTCTTCAGTGCAGGCAGCATGGAAACTGGCAAGAGCTTCGTCCTATGTTTCGGTGCCGAAGGTGTGGGTTCGGCACCGGAATGGGGCTGTCTCGAGCCGGAGCCAGAACACTTGTGTTTGTGTTTCATAGCCGGGCTGGAGGGCGGCGCATCGGCATGGAAACTGGCAAGAGCTTTGTCTTATGTTTCGGTGCCGAAGGTGTGGGTTCGGCACCGGAATGGGGCTGTATCGAGCCTGAGCCAGAAGGCTTGTGTTTGTGTTTCATATCAGGGCTGGAGGGCGACGCATCTGAAACTTTTACTCGGTGCCCACCAGAGCCTCGAGGGCGAAGGTGATACCAGTGCCTTAGATTTTGGTTGAGTGGACACAGCGGGATTTGTACTCGCTGTAAGTTGACTCAGAGTGATGTTCAGTTCTTCTTCCATGTTGAAGTCGGCTTCGGAAATTGAGACCAGTTCTTGGTCTTCTACAACTGGACAATAGAAATCTGAATCTTCGCCGAAGATGTCCGGTATGGAGACGTTCCCACGTTGCACCTCATGGCGTCGAGCCCGACGATCATGAATGGTCTTTTTTGACCGGAAGGATCGACAAGCTTCACAGTCCTTTTTGTTGTGTTACTGGGATAAGCAGAGGTTGCAAACCTAGTGCAAGTCGGTGCGTGGAAATTTAGTACGACACCCGGGACATAGCTTAAATGGAGGTTTTCTCAGTTTAAAGGATACGCGTCGAATGGGAAACCACGATCGAAAGACAATACCGTCAAGAGTAGAGGATTGCACGTCAAAGGGATTCGAGAATGATACCGAAACGGAGTGCGACGATACACATCTGAACCCGATGGCAGAAAAATCAATCTGGGGATGGAGTCGATGCCCATGCGCACTATCACCGAAATGAGTCACCTACCTTGTGACTGCAAAGACTTCTTCAAACAAAAACAAAGAGCAAACATCCAGACCCAACACTAGATGGTGATCTATGCTAAAGCATATGATCTACAGCTCATATGCCTCGAACATGAAAAAACACAAGAGTAAAGTCTGAGTGTTGACATACATGTTAAGTGATCATTAATTGATGCCCCGCTGAGGGATCTTCCCTGTATGTATTCAGCATTTCATCTACAGTAGCACATGCTGCAAATCCTTCAATGCAAAAATCTACAAACCCCAGAACAGACTATAAATGAGAGCATAGAACTGTAACCTTTCATCGCACTCTACCATGAACGACATCACCATTTTCACTAAGCCAACAAAAGCACTTGCACTTATTACAAAATAACATGTTAATCTCAGACATATTATCAACATCATTACAAATGGGCTTCAAACGAGCAAAGAATCTTGAAGTGCCCTTATTTTCCATTTCATCTTTCTGTTCCTTACTTTCTTCTCCTCTGCTATATGTATTCCTCTTCTGTCTCTCCCTTCCTCCTTTACCTTTCCTCTATCTTTCTATTGTATTATATGTTCCTTTTCTCTCTGCATCCTGTTGTACCTTCTTAACATTCCATACATTCCCATCTTGTCTCACCTGTCCTCTCACTCTCGTTTTATCTCTGCTCTTTCACCTCTACTCTTCACTTGTGTTTTTTGTCCCATTTCTCCTTGACCCACTTCTCCTCTCCATATGTCTCGCCTCTTTCTTCATCTCAGACTATTTTCTCATTTTTCTATCTCCCTTGTTCTCTTTCTGTATCTGCCCTCCGACTCTCCTGCCTCTCTTCCTCCTTTTTTTTTCTCTCTGTTTCCCTCAGTCTCTTTTTGCTATTCTCCTAAATTTCTTTCTCTAATCCCCTCTATTCTTGTTGCCAATTAATTTCCATCTCGATAGTCAATCAATCAATCAATCAGGGTTTATAAAGAATGGCTAATCACCCGATAGGGTATACAGGCGCTTGCAGGTCCAGGAGGCTTATCAGACAGCCAGGTCTTGAGGGCCATTTGGAATTCCGGAAGTAAGATGATGGCCTGGAGGTGGGTGGGGAGGCTGTTCCAGGTCTTTGCTGCGATGTGGGAGAAGGAACATCCTCCACTTCTGCTTCGGTAGATGTGGGGGGTATGGGCAAGTCAAAGGGAGTAGGAGCGTAGTCTTCTCGACGGTTGGTGGAAGTTAGGCGGTTGTTAATGTAGGCAGGTCCTTGGTTGAATAGAGCCTTGTGTGCATTGATCAGCAGATTGAATTGGCATCTCTTCTGTACGGGGAGTCAGCGGAGTTTCCTGAGGTGGAGTGTGATGTGGGTTCGGCATTCTGCATGGTCTGAAGCTCTGTAAGAGGTGTACAGCGATTCCTACATAGAGGGCATTGCCGTAGTCCAGTCAGCTGGTGATGAGGGCTTGTGTCACAGTGCTTCTCATGTGTAGGGGTAGTCACTTGAAGATCTTACATAGCATGCACAGAGTGAGGAAGCAGGCGGAGGAGACGGCGTTGATCTTTGATTTCATAGTGAACTTGTAATCAATGGTGATTCTGAGGTTTCTGGCGTTGTTAGAGGGAGTGGGTACGGGTCCTAGGTCTGATGGCCACCAGGAGTCGTTCAATGTATTGCTGCTGTTGCCAAAGATCAGTACCTCCGTCTTGACTATGTTCAGCTGCAGGTAGTTCTTCTTCATTCAGTCAGCGACGTTTGTCATGAATCTGTGGAAGTTGGTTATGGTGGTGGTGGGGTCGTCAGTAAGTGAGAGGATGAGTTGGGTGTTGTCGCCGTATGAAATTATGTGAAGACCATGGGATCTAAAAACGTTGGCCAGCGGAGTCATTTATGCGTTGAAGAGCGTGCGGCTGAGGGATTAGCCCTGGGGGACACCGCAGGAGATCTTGAGTTCAGAGGTGAAAGGTGGGAGGTGGATCCTCTGGGTTCTTCCAGTGAGGAAGGAGGTAATCCACCTGACCACGTCCTCTTGGATATTGATGTGGTGGAGTCTTTCTATCTGTGTGTAGTGGAATAAGGTGTCGTGGGCTGCTAAGAGGTTAAGGGAGATGAAACCTGCTGTTTCTCCTCAGTCGAAGAGGGTTCGTTCGTACGTCGTTGGTGACTGTGATCAGGGTGGTTTCGGTGCTATCATTGCTGTGGAAGCCAGATTGGGAGGCATTGAGTAGCTGGTTCCTCTCCAGGTGTGTCATGGGTTGATTATTGATGATTTTTTCCAGTACTTTCGCTGGGAATGGGAGCAGGGAGATTGGCAGGTAGTTTTTGAGTTTGCTGGGGTCGGCGGAGGGTTTTTTGAGTAGTGGTCTGACTATTGTGTGTTTTCCCGGCATGCGGTGCTGATAAAGGTATTGAATAGGGTGGTGAGTTTCTGGCCGATCCTTTGCTTTCTGAGGTTGAAGATGTGGTGCGGGCATGGGTCTGTGGGATGGATTTCATTGTGGAGGTGATGTCCTGGGTGGAGAGAGTATCCCAAGTGGTCAGTGTGTGGTTCGTATTGGTTATGGTGGTGGCATATCTGTCTAGGGAGTCCGTAGGTGTGGGTTGGGGTTCAAAGTTACTGTATATGGTTGTGATCCTGTCTGGGAGAAGTGGGCGAGGTTGTCGCACAGCTCCTGCAAGGTTGTGATGTTGTTTTCACTGGAAGCAGGTCGGAGAATTCCTTAACGATGCTGAAAAGTTTCTTGGTGTTGTTGGCGCTGATTTCAATGCGTGCAGCAAGCGCTGTCTTCTTTGTTGCCCTCAGCAGGCGGTGGTAGAGGTTGAGGTAGGTCTTGAAGGCTGCCCTGTTGGAGGTGTCCCTGCTGGTGTGCCAGCTCCTCTTTAATTGTTTGCTGTCTCGCTTCGCTGTTCTGAGTTCTTGGGTGTACCAGCAGGCCTTTTTGAAGGATTTTCTCTGGTCTCTGTGAGTTTGTTCAACCTCTGGTGGGGGGCATTGGTCCTCTTGGGGTTGTGGTGTGGGGGATGAAGATACTGAAGTGAACAATGTGAATTCTGTGACATGGCTATATTTGACGCGGTTGCTGGATCAGAAAATGTTATCAAGTGTGTGCCTTGCGATGTGTGTTGGGTCATGGACAATCTGGGTGAATCTGAAGCTGCTCATACTATTGAGGAGGTGTTCAGTGTTTTTGTCACTGGGGTCGTCGATATGGAAATTTTGGTCGCCGAGGAAGATATAGTCCTTTGAGTCTAAGCCCAGGAAGTCTGCAATGGTGTGGCAGAAGCTGGAGTGCGGGCCTGTGGGTAGGTATGTGAGTGTGATGGTTGTCTTGTCGTCCGTGTGGAACTTAAAGTTGAGATGTTCCATAGAGGTGATGATGTTGTCGGTGATGGTGGTACACTGTACGGTCTCTTTGTGGATTATGGCTGTTCTTCCTCCCTTATTGGTGCAGTCCTGGTGAGTGATATTATATCTGCTGTAAATCGCTGTGGCAATGTATAGGGCGGATGTGGGGTTGAGCCAGGTCTCAGTGAGGAAGACGCTGTTGGGGGTGAGGGTGGTGATGAGGTCTCATAATTCAGTGGAATGCTTGCATAGTGAGCGAGTGTTGAGAAGGGCGCTTGCAAGTTGGTGTTTTTGTTCAGGTGATGTCTGTGGTGTGTACAGGGTGGGGCTGGTGTGTCTGCACGGGCAGGTGAAGTGGCAGTGGTTGCAGGTGAAAGGTCCTACCGTGGTGTGTGTGGGTCAGCACGATGGCAGTTTGTTGCAGCACCCGGGGGAGTAGAGCTCGGCATTCGTGTATCTTCGGGAGGGAAAGTGATTGTCGCACTCGGTGTGGTCCAGGCGCGTACAGGCACAGACCGGCTTGCCTTTGGTGGGTACGCTGTGCAGTCGTGCTGCGGCCTGCATTAAGTAGGCCCTCGGGCGGGTGGGTGGGGCTTCTGTTGGTGGGAAGAATGGTGAGTGGGAAAACCCGGTTGGGAGAACCCAAGCTGGAAAACCCCGGCAGCTGCGGTTTAACTGGATTATTGTGGAACAAGCAGGAACTGGATGCTACAGGCAAGTGGCAAGCTAGGTGACCAAGTGCGTACAGTGAATAAAACTAATCATGTTTGCTGTCTACTTTGATTGCCCAGTATGCTGCAGGATGTCTTTTTAGCTCCTTAAAAAGTGAAAACTATTTTTGCTAAGAAGTAGCAATCCCCTCCCCACACTAGGCATATATCAGGAAGAGCATTTGCACGCCATCCCCTGCCTATAGGCATGCACTATCCAAACCACAATCACCTTTCTTTACTGAAAATGTATTTACTTGAAGACATTTAACTATTGAGCACTTTATTTGCAAAGTAAAAGCACCTAAAATATAATTCTTCATTATTAGGAGGATTTGGCTAAATTAGGGGCAAGGTCAAAGTTTCATCTAGGGCCAGTTTAATTTACGGCATGTGTGTAATCAAGGTGAAGATAATGGTCTGGGTTAGTTTAAGATCAAATTTAGGGTAAGAGTGACACCACTTGGGCAGAGTTAGAGTTTAGTGACAAAGTTAGAGTTTGAGTTAGGGTTAGATTATCGCTAAGGTTATGCTGAAGGAAAAGAGTAGCCTCAATGGTCAGGGTCAAGCTTAGGCTCAGAGTCACAGTTAATGCTGGGGGTAGTCTTAGGGCTAGATTTGAGTTGGACAAAACAATTAACCAAGGTATGTTTACTGTAGGAGTATAGGTTGCTATAAAGGGAAAGCTAGAGTTAGATTAGGGTGAAAGGTAAAGGCTAGGCCAGGTTCAGGAGAAGGGAGATAGTAAAGGTTAGTATCTAAATAAGGGTAACGTTTAGGCTCAGGGTTAGGTTACGGTGAAAGTATGATTACCTTTAAGGCTACGTCAGGGTCAAGAGATGGGTAAAAGTAAAGTTTAGGGTCTGAATAAGGGTCAGGGTTAGGTTCAAATAAAAGAAAGTTTTTTGTGAAGTTGTTTGCGCTATATAAAATGTTCTAAATAAAAAAAAAAGAAGAAGTAGGGCTAAGATTAATAATGGGAGTTAGGTTTCAAGATACTACTAAAACAATATAATAATACTTTAGGGAAAATTAAAATATACTGTTGCAAAAGAGCGGAAAGCAACATTGAAAAACAATATTGTTTTTCAAGGAAAAGATTTCTGAGCAATTCTTTTTTAACAAAACAGTCATTTTAATGCTAAGTATAGCAAATTCTGACTACCGTCCAGAAACGGTTAGCAATAAACAAACATGAAATGTAACCAGGAAAACATACTAAGAAAGAATGGCAGACCTCAGCGCAATAGTTCTTACGTTTTTCTGGTTTCTCCACCCACGTTTCGGCTCTAATCCTGTCCTGGTATTTTACATTTCCTGCCCATCATGGCCTCACCTCATTTTCTTGAAGAAGACGTTGCCTGGTGTGCTTCCTCTTCAGTTGATTCTTCCGTCTGAAGCAGATGACACCGAGAAGGATGAGAACAAGCAGCAGGAGAACTCCAACCACACAGGCCACAATGGAGTTGATCTCACTAAAAAACGAGGGGAAGTATGGTGAGAGAAAAGTCAGGGGGAAGCCACCATACAATGCAGCCTTGGGGGCTGATCACACTAACAATAGAGGAGGAAGTGCAAGATTTAGGGAATGGATGCAGGTTGATGGGGAGCACAGAGAAACAGAAGCAAGCACACAGCAAGGTGAAGAAGCACATTGCAAGAGGAGGAAGAGCAGGGTTTGGGTGCAAGCAAAGGGTGGAAGAAGTATACATGTTTTGCTGCAGATCCAAACAAAGGTAACAGAGATGTTTTGGTCTCCAGAACTGGATTATCAAGCAAGCTATAGGCAGAATTTAGGGGATACAGGATTTTTTATTACCTGGGTTTTTGATCCACAGGACAACCTAATTCATCCAGAACAGTGCACCTGAGACAGGGAGAGATGCAATGAAGCGTTATTCACTTGTAGTCCTCATTCTCCGCATGGGTATTTTCACTGATTTCATGAGTAATAAAAGGTTTACCCATATGTAGGATACTGGAATACTTTTACTGTGCATATTTTTGTATGAAAAAAAGTTATTTGTCCTCTTTTTTTAAATGAAAGAAATAACAAATGAGATTCAGAAAAAAGTACCAGGTAGACATCCTAGAAAAAAATCGGTTATATCAACACTGCCTTAATTACATACAATTATTTAGTCTCTTGTAAACGTGCACCAGGATCTTTGACTGGATTAGGAATATTCAGTGACAATTCATTTCAATGAACAACTGATGAAGAGCATTATCATATGATAGAGAAGTGCCTGCTGCCTCTTTGTTCTTACGTACGAGTGTGTGCAGTTTGTAGGGCAAAGCTGACAAATGCCGTCTTCATCAGGGTATTTCCAGAAGGGCACGTAGGTGTCTCCTTTGATTCCACTAGGGCACGTCTCCACACAGTCAGACCCATCTTTATAATGAGCACAAGAAATGCACTGACTGGCGCCCTGTCAAAAGAAATGACAACTTGTGACCTGTCCTTTTCCCACATAACCTACAGAATACGTTGGTATAACAATCAACATGTGCCTTGCACAAGCATACCCTGGAACAGTATGAACCTAAAAGCAGCAGTTCAACCCTAAGCTGAATAACCACAGGGTGAAAGGAAAATGTTACTTACCCTGTAAGCATCTGTTCATAGTAGTAGTGCTGTAGATTCACATGCTTTGCATACACCTACCATCTAGTGTTAGACTCAGACATTACAAGCTGTTTTTCTTTGAAGAAGATTTAAGTAAAGAGATGTTGTGTACCTTTAGGGTTACAGTAGCATAGGCAGAGACTTTACCCTTTGACTGTTTTACGCTCAGCGGGTGAAAGGTGAAAGTGAAGTATAGAGAATAGTAGGTATGTGTCCTAAAAAATTTTTTTTAGGAATATATGTATATTTATTGTAAGAAACGTGCCATGCACACATTTATTTCTGATAGAACTTGTAGCCTTGCAGTCTGCACCGTTAGTTCCAGGGACGCACAATTCAGAACACAATGCATTGTCTAATTTTTTCTGTGCTTGTTGGAGGCGATCTTCTGCTTCAGTCTAATTAAAACATTGTTATGCACCTCTGGCACAGTACGATAAGCTTGCCGTATTATTATAAAAACAGTGTCCATGCTGAAGTCGGTGAGAGGTTCACTTCCTGCCGCAATCATCCTGGAATGCTGATACCATTGTGACCTGTGACTGACATGTAGTCCTGCTGTCTCAACCTTCATCCTGAGAAGGAAGATAACTGCACATACAGAGAGCGGTGCTTTAGTGAGACTGAGACTGGTATCCTGACATACGGGACCAATCTATTGGGATATGTCATTCCAACTGGCCTAGCAGATGGGTACTCCCAATTTGCTCTCTTTCGCATATAGCAATTAGGACTAGATAGGAGTGACCTTAGTAATATTATGAACAATTAAAATGGTTGATATTTTTGTGTTTTTCACTTCACCATTCTAATATTGCTTATAACAATGATGTGTTTTATCTTTCTGATAATCGCAGTTCATGTTTTATATATAAAGTTTAGAGCTTTTCAATAAATGTTTGAAAATGCAATATTGTACCTTTTTCTTTGTGACACTTTGGGCAAGCAAAATTGACAAATGAAAGGGTTACATCTGTTTCCACGATTTCTTTGGGAATCTGAGTCATGTTCTAGGTTGATGGTGCTAATTCTAGTGGTGTGAGATAGCTAAAACAGACCAACATTTCCTGATTATATAAGAAGCTTCAGTCTCCGTATCAGAGGCAAAAGCTAGCCCTCTGGCTGCCGCATTGAAGAGCGAGGGGCGGAGGGCAGGAGGGGTCGGGGCGAGAATCCTCTGATTGCGGCCACACGACCAGCCGCATTGCAGAGCGTGGCGGGGGTGCTTGTGGCGACTGGTAAGAAGAGCGGGGAAGGCCGCCACCCCCAAAATTCGTGCCGCCCTCCCCTTGCTATGCCACTGCTCTGTATAAAGAAGTTTTGTTGTTCTAAATACACAGTCCTACTAGATTCGTAGGAACCGCATAACATGGAGTTACCAACGTTCTAGGTCTGGTACCCATTTACTAGGTCTCCTGAGTAGTTTACTTGCATATGCCCAAAGCTCCTTTATTACCTGTATAAAGAGACGTCTGTGGTGATAAGGGATGATCCTCCTTTAGCTTAACAGGAAGCACCTATTCTATTTATTTATTTATTTATAAAGTTTTATATAGCGCGAACTTGATCCCGAAGGATATCAGAGCGCTTTACAATTTGAGGCAAAGGTAACAAATCAGAACATTAGTCTAACATTGGGAATATAATAGGCATTGAATTAACTAGTACAAACATAACAGAGACACACACGTTTGATGTAGAGGATTTCCTACTGAACCACTGACAAGCTACTAAACCACTGACAAGCAGTGGTTCAGTCAAATGTGCAAAATGTATGCGGTCCCCTAACCCCTTGCAGATTAATGACTCAGTTCTGCAAAAGTCCAGGGTATAGTAATGATTGTATGGAATAACACTGTGAGTCTGTGTCCACTTCTACAATCATCCTGACAGATCCATATCCTTATCTAATCTCTCTGCTGAAACATAAGCACTTATAAACATATCCTGCTGTCAAATTCTAGCATTGTAGGAACCCAATCACTGTCTATGCACTGGGAGACTCAGTCAGGCATTCAGACAAGCAGTGGTATAGTCAACTGTGCACAATGTATGTGGTCCCCTAACCCTTTGCAGACTACTGAGTCAGAACTGCAAAAGTCCAGGTAATATATTTATGTCTTTAGGTTAATCACGCTTGATTATTTAAAAGGATTGTCCCATATAGTGTTTTCCTGTCTTTGAATTCCATTCATTAAATATGGCGCCAGCTGTAGTTTTTCCTGTTAATTGCAGGCAAGCAGTAAATGCACACTTAACTGGACCTGGGTACGCCTTAGGCGGTGGAGAAGGTACCTTCGTGGTTGAGGCACATGAACCGTACAGATGTGAATTCTTTTATTTCTGGTTTGATTATCCTGCAGTTTTGGCTGCATAGAGACCATATGAATATTTAAAAAACGCCTTTAACATACCAGGAACATAATGATTGATTCCAAGGCACCCTCCCACACACAGTAGACAATGTCAGACTGCGTCCTCTCAGTAATGATGGGGCAACCTGGTCCATCTGGGCAGATAGCCCTTTTCTTAATCGACAGTGTGAAATGTTTGCTCTTTTTAACCACTTGGTCAGACTGTATCGACATCTGATGCAGTATGCAGTATGTTCTGCGTACATTAACTACTGCTCCAGCAAGGGTTCCTCAAACTGGACAGGCTCGGTCAGCTATTCCTGCCATTACTCCAATTACCATTAATGCCACTATGGATAAAGTCCGTAAGAAGTGAGATGAAATTCCGTTTTGGATTGTTCAAAAAACAAATAGCTTGACGCAGTGCGTCCCCATACGGAACCCCATGATACATTTTTAATTCTCATTATGTGTCTTCCACTTAGTATGGTACCCCTTGTGAAGGAGTGTAATACGTGGGGTACTGGTTTTGCAGCATTCTATACCATCACCCACAGTACACTATCCATTGCTGTTTTACCTGAAGTCCTTAAACAGATTCAGGCTGACATGAAGTAGCCCCTATCCCGTATTTGGGTATGAAACTCATTGGCAACTTTGCCACAGTGTCCTCCATTATTTTAAGTAATTTTAAAGGAGAAGCAGCTTCTCTCGCAACACGCTGATGCCACAGTTCTACTAGCAGAATGTGAGCATCTTAAACTAATTTCTGAAACCTATACATCTATAGGTCGTGACAGTTTGGGAACCAGGCCTAATAAACCACAAACTAAAGGCAAACCTGATGCCGAACTTACCAAATAGACACCTGAGTATTCTAAAAGCACTGGGATTAAAATATAGATAAAGCAAAAAGAAAAAACCAAGGACCGGATCTCTGCAACCGGAGTCTTCTGAAAAACTTTATAATCTACCTAGCCATGATACCCTTAAACAGCTTGCTAGGTATCAGTATTCTGATACACATCTTTCTCATTCCTTTCAGAACTCTGCAGACAGACCGTCACAGAGGGGGGTAAGAGGCGACCGCAGACAGGAGAGCATGTGGAAACGGACTCACAGAGCTACTCTGACTTCATCATAAAGAAGGAAGAAAAACGTTCCTCAACAAAAAGCACAATTCAAAAAGCAGAAAGTGGTTGGAGTTTCCACTAAATATGCCACAAATACTCAGTACTCTTTTTTGGAACAAGACATGGGCGAGAACCCTGTTTGACAGCGCAGCAGAGGTTTCCATAGTTAACTAGACTCTTCAAGAGTTTCTTGTGGTGAGACAAACTAATGACTACGAACAAGTAGAAACTCCTGATAGACTCCGGAGTTTGTTAGAATAGTCCCACAAAGAGAGGATGTCATTGTATCTTACTTTTACGTTATTGTTCCAGAGGAAGTGAAAACAGCATGTGCTACAGAATGGGCTCTTGCTCAAGTCCCAGTATTATATTGCAACCAGGCAGGTTGAGATAAAGACTCACTTTATCCTGTTATACTTGTGTTAAACGCTCTGTTTGGAAGATTCTATCACAGCTAGAATATCAAGGTGTCATTGAGCCTTGTGTCTCCCCTATGAATAACCCATTATTTGTTGTGCTTAAACCAGATCTTTTCTATTGTATAGTCTTAGACTATATAAAATTAAACAGTCACACATGCATTTTTGCTGTACAAAATACACACAACACAGACTTAATAACAACATTGTTTGCTTAAAATACAAAACTACATAGGACGTTTCCAATGGGTTTTTCTGTCAAAGTATATGGCCTGAAAGCCTCGATTTAAAAGCACCAAGTGCTTAGAAAAGGTTCTGTAGGGTCTCACAAGGGTATAAGAACAGTCCAGGCCTGTTTTCTGCCCGTGCAACTTCAACTTTACAATATATTGACATAGAAGCGTTGTCATATGTTGATGACATTTACCTCACACATGATGATTTAAACACACATTTGGCCAGGGTGTATCTCATAATTTTGGGATTTGCTTAACATGTCTATAAATTAAAATTTCCAAAATCTAAAATTGCCTTACTCAGTGTCCTGTTTTTGGGATATGAGTTATCAAATGAAGGCAAAAGCCAAGCATCACATTTTCTAAGCTTTAATAGAACATACATACCAGATTAAGCACAACAGGTAAAACATTCATTCAGATTTTTCTAATAAACTTTGAACAACGGAACACACTGCTATTCTCAGAAATGTACAGACTAAACACTTACATACTTGTGTTAACACTACAAACTTGGTAATTCACATAATTGCGGGTTCCAGTGGATACACATATGTTTTATTAAATGAAGGCGAAACAGTGCAGATTGCATATAATTTACATTTATATTCTAATGCTGAAATGCATTTTGCACTCACAGAATTTTATTTGACTGCAGTTCAAACAGCTCTTCTCCAGGAACTTCCATTGGCTCAGGGGAAATGCATCATTGTGGTGTTTCCTGTTCGACCTTAAAGGCTCTCACCAAGGCCAGCATTCCTAAAGTGAAAGCCTTACATCCAAGATGGATCCAGTAGGCCACTTCCTTAATAGCAACTGATATAGATTATGTTGTTGACCCTACTTTACAAATGCAGGAATACCTCTTTTATAAGCAAGAATAGTCTGTGTCTAGCGAATTTGCCTTGAGATTAATATGATTTTAAAATCTATATTCATTGTTCAGCCCATCCTGCGGTTGGTACCAAGCACAAATACTTAGTAGCATGTGCTGCAGTAAAAGGAGTTATGAAAGATGATGTATTTCAGGCACAAAAAAAATATCCAGAAACTTTAGGTGACTGTACCACTCAGCTAGATGAATTAAAAGCTTTGGTTCTGGCTTTGCAGAATAGGATTCAGAATTCCCTGCACGTATAGTGAGTGATTCCTATTACTATGTACAGGCCTTTATTGATAATTTACCTTACTGGTGTTTGAATGGATTCTCTGGTTCTAAAGAAGGCTATAATGCATTACGGTCATGTTGTCTGTGCATACAAGTACCATCTTGTGTTGTAATATGGAGTAGAATGCTTTGAGTTCAGGAAAATGGCCATGATTTGCAGGTAACTGATATGCCTTCCCTGGTGAAGGGAGTGCAATTGCCCTGGACAGTCATACTGTCTATATGTATGCCTCACCCCATAAATGAAGTGTCTGTAGTAATGGTCACCTGCGGAACAAGGTTCACAAAAGGCTTTCCTATCAACAGATTGTTGCTGTTCCGCTGTTGCAGAGTGCACTGAATGCTGGCCTCTATCAACACTAGATCTTCCACTTGACCCACCACTTGTGACCACTGACCAGTGAGGTACTGCTGAAGTGGGCATAGTTGTGGCCTGACATATAAAATAATTGCAATACATGATGCCATCATACCTAGGAGCTTCAGTACCATTCTCACAATGATTGGGTGAGTGGTGTGAAAAAGAGGTAGCAGCTGCTGAAATGAAATAACCCTCTACAGATAGGGGTATGCGCTCAACAGTGTTCGGAATTCATCCTAGAAAGGGCCGATTCTGCAGAGGCTGAAGAAGAGACTTCTTGCCATCTAATTTGAACCCTAGGCTGCATAGCAGGTTCAAGGTTGTCTGAGTGTGTCTAGAGATTGCTGTGTGCTGGTGCTCTTGATCAACCAGCCGTTGAGGTACGGAAATACGTGAAAACCTACTCTATGTAGATGAGCAGCCACCACTGCCAAACACTTTGTGAAGACCCTTGGGGCTGGGGTGAACCAGAAAGTCAGCACTATGGATTGGTAATGCTGTCCACTTACCAAAAACTGTAGGTATGTTAAATGAGCAGGGTAGGTGGGAATGCGGAAATATGCATCTTTGAGATCAAATAAGGCATGAAGTCCTCCTGTTGAACTAATGGAATGACCGCATACAGACTGATCATATGGAAATGTTTCAGCAGGATATAACTGGAGCAAGGCTGATAACTCTTCTTGCAAAAGAGTGAAATCATTGGCACTGTGGTGTCAGGATAAGAATGAAATAATTGGCCCTGTGGTGTCAGGATGGTATTGAAGTTGAGGCAGTAACCTTGCGGGACTACTGCTAGAACCAACTGATATGAGGTGATCTCCATCCAGAGATGGTGGAATGTGATATCCTCCCCGACAGGTGTTGGACTATCAGGGGGATAGAAGGAGAGACTGTGCTTGGGAGCAGGCGCTTCCCTGCCGGAGCCACCTCTTCTGCTGCCCTTATCATTGTTCCCACTAAGTCTTCCCTGTGAGTAATCCCTGCTTGTGTGGAAGTCGTGAAATACATGCTGCAGTCATTGGTATGATTGTACCAGGGCTTATTGCTCCCTAATGCCTGGTGTCTATGAAAGGATCCCCTTAGAGTCCAGATATACTTAAAAAACACAGCGTCCTTTTTTAGGTCGAGCTCGACCTGCATTCAATGCAAAGCATTGATTGCTGTCTGCTCGACAACTATTGTCAGCCGTTTCTGGGAATGAAGACACGAGTCAGACGCGCGCTTTTTCAGAGTCAGTTTTGACCGCGGGTGCGCGCTGCTGGCTGCTTGCCGTGTGTGCAGTGTCAGTTTCGCTTTCATCAGTTTAGTTTTTCAAAGGCTGCCTTTCAATGAACACGCTCGCTGTGACCATTATTTCTAAAGCTGTCTTTGAATCATTATTTCCAAAGCTGCCTTTTAATTAACACGACTACTTATTTGCGACATGCTTTCACTGAAAAGCTACGGTTAAATTAAAGGTTGATGACAGTCGCAAACAAAGTCGGCATTTTTAAAAGCTATAGCCTTTCATCAGTTTCGTTTCTCCAAGGCTGTCTTTCAATTAACACGCTCGCTATGAGCATTATTTTTAAATCTGGCTTTCAATCATTATTTCCAAACATTCACGATCACTTATTTGCCTATTATGCTTTCGTTTTTCCAAGGCTGCCTTTTATTTAACACGCTCGCTGTGAGCATTATTACCAAAGCTGGCTTTCAATCATTATTTTCAAACATTCACGATCACTTATTTGCCTATTATGCTTAGCCAATGTTTGGAATATGGTATGTGTGATAAGTTTTTCATATTCACGTACGCCTTATATTAAGTCAGCATTTTTAGGGAGTGTAAGTGCGTTTTTGGCTTTTAATTAATACAGCCGAATATGCTCAGAAAAACGCTTCAAACAGCGTGATGTCAAAGTGCTGCTGAAAAGGTATGCCATACCCAGTTGGCGCCATGCAAATGGAAAGCACTTTGCCACTAGCTGTCTGAGAGGTTTTAGTTTGTGTATTGTATTCTGAAGCCGGCGCCATGCAAACTTAGACATCGGTTGTCTTTTAAAAGATGGTGTCGTTTGAAGCCAGTTACTCGAGAGTGGGGAAGTTTGCAGGATGCTTTAAAACAGCGTGATGGCGAATAGCTGCTGAAGACTGTGATCTTTTGTGAGTTAGCCACTATCAGATGTCACATGCTGATTTGGTGGCTCCTTTATTATGTAAGACCTGTGCTAAAAGTATCAGAGATACATCTAATGCTAACTTGCCGCCGCCATGTCTGGGATGCAAATGTGGCCTCATGCAAAAAAGTGTGGTGTTTTTTATTTTTATATCGTACGACTGTAAAGAGTCATTGTGCTACATATTAACATTTTAGCATTATAGTACGTAACATTTAAAAGCAATACTACTAAAATAAAGAATACAGACTGAACGGACAACGTGCCTTTACGCTTCAAGGAGTGCGTGGGACTGCGTGTGTATACATGTGTTTGTGTGCATGTGTGTTTTTTAAGCTCCAGCAAGTGCGTTTAAGTGCGTGTGTGTACACGTGTGTGTGCGCGTGTGTGCGTGTTTGCGTATGCGTGTATGCAAGTACGATGGCACACAGTCACTAAAGAGTATGTTTTTGTAAATATGGCATTCCAAATAGGCTTCGGGCGTGCTCTTGACAGTCACATAGTCCTTACAAGGAAAGAGTCTAGGTTACATGACGGAGTCCAGTAGGCGTTAGCAATGTTACTACAAGCTGCTAGAATTGTAATGCTTGTAAACAATCAATACTAACAATATTACTACGTTGAGAATACTCACTGGACGCAGAACATGCTTACGCTCAAGCAAGTGCTAATAAAAGCTTAACATTAGGTCTAAACACATTCATACGCCTGCTAATGCTTAAAGTGCGTATGCATAATATTTTCAGGCCTTCTGTTTAAGTAAAAATGCGTTTTCAACAGGTAATGATATTTTAGCAAATAACGATGACATCCTTGCCTTTATAAACAATGAAAAGAACACAAACATAATAACGATTTGCAATACTAGCAGTATTACTACATTAAACATAATGACTAAATGCACAATGTACCATTAAGGTCAGACGAGTGCTCAGGAAAGCCTGAGACCATATGTAAACACATTCATGCGCATTGTAAATTTGAAAGTGCATATGCATAATATTTTGAAACTCTCCATTTAATTAAAAATGCAATTTCAACAACTACTGATATTTTATGAAATAATGATCACATCTTTGCCTTTTCAAATAATGAACATGACACAAACATAACCACAAAACGTTTTGTTTCGATTTTACAAAAACGTGTGTATATTTCTCAGAAATTGAATCGCTTTTAAGAAACAAAACTGCTTCCATGCTATAGTTCACCTTTGTCCTTTCGTTTCCATTGACATTTAGCAGACAAGTTCCTTTCACACTTGGCCATTTTCACACTAACTCTACGCATTTCCTCCCCATGCGTCTCTTGCATTTTATTGCCCTAAAACACACACACACAGGCGCGCGCACACATACACACGCTGCCGCCCCCCACACCCCCTGCACACACACACATACAGACACGCACACAGACAAGCACGCATACACACGCCGCCGCCCCCTACCCCCCTGCACACACACACACACACACACCCGCCCCATGCACCGGGAGATCTGCCATACCCCCGAATCGGTACTTACTGGTTAGGCGCCTGAGCGGTCAGCGGAACCTTCGCCTCTTCCTCCTCGTACTCCGACTGTCTAACATCGCAGGGAGCGGCGGTTGCAGGCCCCCAGCGTAGGAAACAGGCCCCGCGGTGCACACACTGGGCGGGGGGCACTACCAGGAGCGGAGTCTTCGAAACGGAAGAGGAAAAGGGGACGAGAACCACGACGCGCAACACGGCACAGGGAGGTGGTGTGCGCCAGGCCTCTGTGGCTGCCTGGAACGTGTGCGCGCGCTCCCCAGCCTGTCGCGAGCACGCCTCCTTCTGGCTACTAGCTGTGCGTGCACTGTCCCAGCCGCCGCGGTCACAGCGGGCCGCCTCTCCTCTCAGCTGGTATAGTTTTAAAATCCGGATTTAAGCACTAACGCGAACTATCCTAATTCTTTTCTATAGAATTAGTATGCAGTTTAATTAGCTTTACGTTCGTTTTTTTCTTATATTTGATTATCGCATATAATTGTCAGATTTTTTTAAACTAACCGTTTTTGTTCGATAACTGTGATTCGAGCATATAATAGAATTGTTAATGTTTTAAAAAAGGTTGTAATGCTACATCGAAAGGATGTCCTATTGATCTGACTTGTTCTACTCAGGGTGACCTGTTCAGCATGCCACAGGCAGGGCCTCCGTGCCCAGAATTCATACCCCATTTAATCCGCGGCTACTTGCGGATGTGTCGCCCTGCTCCAGCTGCGCCTGGGCTGCCTTCAGCTGGCAGCCTTTCAGCGTCAGTCTCCAAGGTCAGCCACCTGCAATGCTCCAACACTCCGCAGCGTGTGGGCCAGGGACAGGGGGGCTCGAAGTCAATGAGGCCTCATAATCAGAGCCGGCTCGCCTCTTTGGAAAACCCAGAGTTCAGCAAAGCAACAACATTATCACGTTACTGAAAGGAAAATAATTGTTCGTCTAGCAGGGTTATTATACTGCAAACATGTACTATCCTTGATGATGCGGCACTTAAGCTCTTCGTGGAGTTGGGTACCCGGAAGTGCTCTTACATCCACATTAGAAAAAAAAATGCACTGCTGCAGCAAAAAGGCAAATTCATTTTAACCTTTTCTTCGGCAAATGTAAGGTGGAGAGTTGAACTAGGGCAAACATAGACCAAAATAATGTTCCCTTTTTTGTTGTTTGTACATGTTTGGAAAGACAGATAATACATGTTGTAATTTTTTCAAATATGAAAGATGATTCTCAATTTGAGGGACTGCCAAGTTTGTTCCATATTTAGTTCGTAAGCAGCAAGCAGTGTGAAGTCAGTTTCCTCTATTTTTAAAGGAATTAAAGAATTATGCTTTCTGTATTAAAATCACTTTTACACATGTAAAGTGTTTTATGAGCTTACTGTGTATAGTTAGTGATAGGGTTTGGCAATCCACTTACTCACCTCTAGCCCTAGTACAATAATCTTACATCACTTGATGTTCGCTCTGCCTGCCCTAATACAACACATATTGCATTACAAATGCTAAAGGTGTCACATTTGCGAAAGTTAAAAATATTGGCATTGTAAATGCCGAAGCTAATAATTTCGCTATTTTTAAAACCAACACATAAATAAAATATTTGTCATTTACAATACCAATAGCTCAAACTTTCCTAATGCAAGACCTATTGCATTGCAAATGCTTGTCTTCACTTGTAGTCCGAAGAGATGTTCCCCATCAAACAGGACATTAAGAAGATCCTGCTGCACCTCTGACTTAAAACTTGAGACGCAGAGACATGCATGCTGGCGGAGAAGAACACTAGCATTAACACTACGGGATGAAGTGTCAGTTGCATCCAGAGTGCATCTTATGGTCATTTTACAGATAGGTTGCCCCTTTGTGACCAATTCCTCACCCCTCTTTCTATAGGTCTACGAAATGTGTTGTATGAGGGCCTCCATTTCCTTCCAATGATACCAGTCATATTGTGACAGCAAACGTACCAGGTTGGCTATTTGTCAGTGGGTGGTTGTCCCTACCGCAACCTTCTTTCCCGCAGTGTCAAGATGCTTGCTTTCCTTATCTTGGGAGGAGGGCTGATCAAAGCATGTGTGGCAGGAGGTACACAAGCGTTCTATACTCCTTCCATATAATGCTGGTATTGGACATTCCAAGCTGTTTATCTTCGAAAAAGCTTTGAATTACATAGTGGTACAATGCTCATGGGCATTGATTCCACCCATTGATTGTATTTTCTGCTATCGAATTCAGACATATTCTGTAACTGTCCAACATCGACAAGCTCTCAGGGCCTTTCGGGCATAGCCGTTCATATGAGTCCAGTGCTGCATTTAGGTGCAAAAATATGCTACTTTTGAGGAGTGAGAAATTGGGCACATTGTAGGAAGCATAAGCAGTTAGCTGCCGAAACGCTGAATCTTTTCACCAAGCAAGACCCTCTTGTCGCCACTATAGAAGAGTCCGGGGCAATTATCTTTCCATTCTGTGAAATACATATTCCATACAAGAACATTCAAACTATTGTGATGACAATAATTGTATCTCAAACCCAACCTAAATTCCCACAGGACAGAATAAGTAGCGCTATCTAGATACTCATAAATATACAAGATACAAACGGAAAAGGGAAGGATCTCTTTGGGATGTGTGTTTCCCTGTACGCCCGTCCCTGCAGGAGAACATTTTCTCAGGCCCACACCCTTCAGCCCCTTGCAACAGTCACTCACTCTGGCTCTCTCTCTCGCTCTCCCCACTGTGGTACTTAGTTGTTGGCCTTGGGCCACTTTCTTCCTCCCCCACAATCCCTTACCGAACCAAAGCAGGATTCTGTTCCATTTTGGTGGTGACATTCCGGGTGGCAGGGAAGGCATCGGCTCTCATTCATGTGCTCCCGCTTGTCTCTGTAGAGAGACCACACAAAAAAGGAATACATTTACAAACAGAAATTGCCCAGTGTTTCTTTGGACATATATTAGGATTAACCCTATTAAACACCTGGATATTTGAAATCCTATCCCTCCAAATGTTGTTACACTCCCAAAAATGAACCTCTGACATGTTCATTTCAAACCCACTGACCAAATATAGACCATCAGTTTTCTGTTTATTTCCAATCTCCCCCCACCACTTATTTGGAGAGCTCCAACACACCCCTTAGCAACACCCAGCACCTTACAAATATCCCCCAACCAGTCTTTAAATAACAAAACACAAGTCTCCTGAATATCACCCACGTTATATACACTAATCACTAGGATTCTCCTACTTCCCACCCTCACCATCTTCCAGTATATTCTCAGCCTCACCTTCATTAATCTCTAGGATACACACAATCTCACCTACACCAATTTCTAATATGTTTCCAATATCACCTACACTAATCTCAAGGATAAGCCTAAGGTTTTTAGTTTTCATTTAGCACGGATTATAACCGACAAAAACACCACCAAAGGGAGTATTTGCTTTTATGGAGAAAACGAAAAATGCTAAATTTGACCCTACTTTTACAGCTTTGACACTCATAGAGAACAAGTGCAACCCTACTACTAAGCATTCATCCGTGATGAATGCTGCCAATCTGTGCCATGAGGGTAAGCCGCCTAATATGACTTTTGTGACCATCTGCATGGTCTCAAGATGCTTAAAAACCACTTCCACTCCAGTTTTGGGGCAAAGCTCGCTTAATATGGCTGCAATTCACTGTTTACTGCATATTGCTGTGTATTGGGCTGCAGATTCACAGCTGAACTTAGAGCGGTGTCTCAGTCCAGGGCAAGATGCACCACCAGAATTTCATCCTCATTCATTAAGAGTGGGACAAATCTTTGCTTTCTGAAAGCTCGGATATCAGCATTGTGGCAGCAATGACCATTGTGCATAGAGATGCCTCCAGAAACAACATCCTCTTATAAAACACCATCCCAAACACTGATGATATTAGATTTCCACCAATATGGTTTGAAAAGCATGCCTGTCGGAGCCTCATCTCCTAGTACAAGGCAGACAGGGGCCAGATCGTCAACATCTTCAGAGCCCAGAAGCAGACCCAGAGAGTCCATAAATTGGTTTTGGTGACACTGCACTGTTTATAATGTATATATTTACTTAGAAAATCTAAGGGGTTAGTGAATGAAGTGAATACAGTACAGCTCTGTATTGTGAATAGGCAACCACTGCGTTGTTTTTTTAGTATGTTCTGCAGACAGCATAGTTTTAGCAAAAACAGGATGTGTTCTTGATATAGCCAAATGCTCACCTAGTTCAACTTTCATTCCTAATGTCGCCATGTCAAAATGATGCCTGGAACTTATGATGCCAAAAGAGACTTGACTTTTGACACTTGGCAAAATCACCAGTACATACCACTGTGACTGTACTTAATAGAAAAATATTGAGCTGTGATCGTTTTTTTCCCCAGGATGGAAAATGCACTAGAACAATGCGCACTGCTACAAACACAAAGGTAAAGTGCCTTGTGAAATTTTCACACCTTTCCTGCAAGAAGACAGTCCATGCACTGCTTTTAAATAAATAAGGGCCCACCCACATGCTTGGTAAAATCTGTGTCTAGACGTCCTTGTGCTAGCTTTCAAATAAAATCAAAATCCCATAGACATGGCCCAACAACGTAAAATATACCTCTTTCCCAGTGGTAACTGCACAAGAAAATAACACAAGACATCCTGTAAGTAATGACGTTTCGTACTACGTCAGCCGCTTGTTCATTCTGCTGCAGTTTGCTATCACCAAAGACCCTATGTCTAAAAGTATACATATTAATTCCTTAGCAGACTTCTCCTCTATGACTATGTAGGGCAGTAATAGGCCCAGATCAAACAGTAATAATATTTTATTAGCCAAGTTTTTTCTTGGTGTCTTGAGGCAAAGAACAGGACAATTCGCCAATGGCTTGCAATAACGAGCACAGAGTACCGCACTATATATGTCATGTCTGAAGTGGAAAATCATCTTTCAGCAGAACTTTGCAAAGCAGTTATTGGAAACCATACAGGAATCATCAGTGAGACACTGGTGACACTCCGCTAGGACTGGCCTAGTTTATGTAATGATTTCACAAATGGAACACCGCCCATGAGTGGGGCACAGAAAGGTTCAGGAGGGTGTGGCGTTCTGCAAGCACAATGGGGAACCCAACAACACGTACAGCAGAGACGCTCTGATGGACATGTGTACAATGCCCTGTTTTCAGACAAATTGTCGCAAATTGTAATATTTATTTAGCGTTTACTAAACTTATGTGGGGCGCTGAAGAGCTTGTGGACATGAGTAGCATGCTGCACAGTGTAGGGTGTTTGGTGAGAAGCATGTTGCATTTATTTTGATCCTGTGTGGGATGTGTTTCCATGTTGTGCGTGATGACCACCTAGAGGCGGTTATTGTGTTATGGGATGCAGCCCTTACATGTGTGATGGATGAAGAAGTGTGAGAGACAGGTGCACAGTTTATGGTTTCCAGTAAGCTGGCAGCCTTGAGCAGCTCTGCAGGTCCCGTTTTGGTATTTCTTATGTTCATAGTCCACTTAGCTAGTTACTGTACTGGTCTGTCCATTCTGAGATATTTTGTTTAAAGTTTATGATCCTAAGTTGACATATGTCAAAGTTGGAAGTGGCAGAGAGATCTGCTGGAATGGTGTTTGTTAGGGTTGTGCTTACTCCTTTTGCTTTGTAAATGGCTACCATTTCATTGCTCTATTGCAGCTGAATTAAATGCCTTGTTCAAAATAGGTCCCCATAATTCAGAGGCAGATTTAAAAACATTGACTAGGACCCCATCGGGGCCCAGCCGTGGATACTGGCCTGTAGAGACTGATGGAATTCTTCGTTAGTGATGTTCAAGGGGAGACGCCCCCCCCTCACTCCAGTCAGGCCCTGTCATTGTCTCACCACTTTTACTAAAAAATCTGGAGAAATTAGTCACCCATCTATCACAGGAAACAAAGGTGCAAAACTCAGGGATATCATCGCTCTTTGAGAAAGGAGCATCATTTGCTGTATCCCCCAAAAGTTTGGTATTCCTGGTTTTTACGGAAATTGCCAGGTTTTCCCATGCTTCAGACTGGAGTGTCTTTTTCCTACCGGCTTAATCTAATTTATACTTGCTCAGTAGGGATTTGCTAATTGATTTATCCCTTAGGGAATTAGAAAAGGAAATATATGAGTGACTGTAGTGCTTTTGTACAAGCACGATTAAATCATCCCCTTTTATTGTTCCCTGGTGTGTTTGGGTACTTAGTTAAAAATTATTTGATGAAAACTGTAAAGTAGCTGAAATTTTCAAACATTAAATTTGGGACAATTTCATCCTGAAGACAGTAAGACATTTTCCTACGGTTAGACACTACTTTTTTCTGCATAATCGTACGGGGGCCTCTGCCCGTCCACTTGATTCTTACACCATTTATCCTGGTAGGGTCAAATGGAATGAGGCTTACCGTTGGCCCCAGAAAAAAGAATGGTCATGTAAGCAGGTTGTAGTCGCTAAGAATTGAGGGTCCCTTACTAAGATTACCATATATATCAATGGCCGAGACAGACACCAATATGTGATCTATAGTAGAATAAAAATTTCTCCCAGTAAAGGTTGGGACTAATTCCCCACTAAGACCGCAGCCACCTCTAAGTAATTGGAGATCATATTTGGAGATAATCAGGTTTAGTGCTTCCCCATATTCGCTATGACAGAAATGATAATTTCCCTCCCCATCCTGGTAGATATGACTGCCTGAATATTTAAATCTCCTGCCCACACTAGTACAAAGTCCGTATTGATGGGAGCAAAAATTGTTTCAAGGCCATAATCAAGGGCTGTAGTCACACTTCTACGTGTTGGGTCAAAGATAATATTATAACAAGCATTGAAAATGCAATAGGTCTCGCAATAGAAGAGTTTGACCTTTTTCGTTTTGCAAATGGATGAGTGGCGTTGCGTGGATGAGTGGCGTTGCGTGGATGAGTGGCGTTGCGTGGATGAGTGGCGTTGCGTGGATGAGTGGGGTTGCGTGGATGAGTGGGGTTGCGTGAATGAGTGGGGTTGCGTGAATGAGTGGGGTTGCGTGGATGCGTTGCGTGTGTGAGTGGCGTTGCGTGTGTGAGTGGCGTTGCGTGTGTGAGTGGCGTTGCGTGTGTGAGTGGTGTTGCGTGTGTGAGTGGTGTTGCGTGGGGGGATGGATGGATGGATGGAGTGGGGGATGGATGGATGGAGTGGGGGGATGGATGGATGGAGTGGGATGGATGGATGGAGTGGGATGGATGGATGGAGTGGGGGGATGGATGGATGGAGTGGGGGATGGATGGATGGATGGATGGAGTGGGGGATGGATGGATGGATGGATGGATGGATGGAGTGGGGGATGGATGGATGGAGTGGGGGATGGATGGATGGAGTGGGATGGATGGATGGATGGATGGATGGAGTGGGATGGATGGATGGATGGAGTGGGATGGATGGATGGATGAAGTGGGATGGATGGATGGATGGAGTGGGGAATGGATGGATGGATGGAGTGGGGGGATGTATGGATGGAGTGGGGGATGGATGGAGTGGGGAATGGATGGATGGATGGAGTGGGGGGATGTATGGATGGAGTGGGGGATGGATGGAGTGGGGGGATTGATGGATGGAGTGGGATGGATGGATGGATGGATGGATGGAGTGGGATGGAGTGGGATGGATGGATGGAGTGGGATGGATGGATGGATGGATGGAGTGGGATGGATGGATGGATGGATGGAGTGGGGGGATGGATGGAGTGGGGGGATGGATGGATGGAGTGGGGGGGATGATGGAGTGGGGGGAGGGATGGATGGAGTGGAAACCGGGCGGCAAGGGCTGTGATTTATAATGTGTTATGTTTAGGAGTAAACGGGCGTACGACATAGCAGGTATGTCCATCTTTAATGAATATGTAGGGCACAAATGACGTGATAAACAGAAGAGGCGCAGATTGGTGGTTGAAGAGCCCAGAGAGTAGTAAAAACAATAACAAAAGATGCAGCAAAGGCTTCAAAGTTAAGAAAAGATGCAGGCACTGCTTTGGTATTGTGAGGAGGAGGACATGTAACCGGAAATACAATGTTTATAATGTAAAAGTTTAAATCAACAGGAAACATGAGAAATTACCTGGCTGCAGTGGAAATTAAAGAGAAACATGCAGACAAAGGTTTTATGCCGGAGGACACAAATGAACCAGGACGGGAAAGCAAATATTTATGATGTAAAACTATATTAACAGCAAACCTGCGAAACCATGTGGGGAAGGAGGATATTTAATAAACAGAGAGGTAGGTGAAAACATAAAAGAAACAGGCAGGCAAATCTTTCTGATTCTATAGAGGTTAAAACGCACGGGGAAGCTTTAATTTGTAATTTAAAACGTTAATGTAGCAGGAGTTTAGAAGTGTAGATAGTTTAAAAGATTAAATAAACAGGAGTAAGCAGGCAATGAAACATAACAAGTGAGACGGAAAGCCAGAGGCCAGCATCAAACGGACAATACAGAGGGTCTGTTGCTTGTGTGCTCAGCCGTGAACTGCGCCAAGGAGCTGAGAGCGTTGGGAGAAGGGGGTGTAGTGCACGCGCTGGGAAGAGCAGCAGCAGGGAGGGGGTGGCAAATGGTTCTTTGCTTTGGGCGCTCTGTAGTGGGGAAGGGGGATGGGGCACGTATAGGAGGTGGCAGGAAAAACAGGGACAGGGTAGAAGAAACAGTAAGGGGATGGGATAAGTTAAACAAGTGAAAAATGAGTGAGCCCCTTCATGGTTGTGTGTGACAGACACCTCCTTTATGCTGCAGTAATATCGGGGAATTCAGAAGTAACAAGGAGTGGGGGAAAGGAGCGGTGGGAGCGAGAGGAGACGAGATGCCAGCAGAGCAGAGGATGGGAACCCAGAGGCGGCCCTAAGGCTGGCAGCAGAGAGGGGAAGTCGGAGAGGCTGTGTGCGGGGAGCGAGGAACAGATGGCTGTGAAGCAGGGGGTGTGAAGGATGGGGGTGGGTGGGGAGCGTAGGGACGGCTCAGATGCCTGAGGCAGAGCGCACGCTTTAATTTGTAATTTAAAACGTTAATATAGCAGGAGTTTAGAAGTGTAGATAGTTTAAAAGATTAAATAAACAGGAGTAAGCAGGCAATGAAACATAACAAGTGAGACGGAAAGCCAGAGGCCAGCATCAAACGGACAATACAGAGGGTCTGTTGCTTGTGTGCTCAGCCGTGACCTGCGCCAAGGAGCTGAGAGCGTTGGGAGAAGGGGGTGTAGTGCACGCGCTGGGAAGAGCAGCAGCAGGGAGGGGGTGGCAAATGTTTCTTTGCTTTGGGCGCTCTGTAGTGGGGAAGGGGGATGGGGCACGTATAGGAGGTGGCAGGAAAAACAGGGACAGGGTAGAAGAAACAGTAAGGGGATGGGATAAGTTAAACAAGAGGCTGGGAAACAAAGAACGTGTAGCTGGAGGGGGCGGGATGGATTACAGAGAAGGAAGACGGGTGGGAGAAATGTTCGAAAAACAAGTAAACGAGTAAAACAAGAGCACTTACAGGGGGCGGAGCAGGGAGAGCGGCCTTTGAAGTGCACTTTACACGGCCGGCCGGCAGTGAAACTGAAAGCATGGCCGGCCGCCGTGAAAGCCTTTGATGACGCAGCAGGGGGAACAGACGGCGAGAGGGTGTGAAAGCAGCAGGGGCAGGCAGGCGGCTGGGGGCATGTGCACGCGCTTTTAAGCGCATGCGCATTAAGCTTCAATTTCACGGGCACTGCAAGGAATCGCCACGATTCCTTGCAAGTTGGTTAAAGACTGTTTAAGCCCCAATAGTCTCGCAAGCTCGATGCGCATGCGCATCGACAGGCGAGACCTAAAAATGTACAATTATCATGTTTCTCCCTCCTTTTTAGGTCTCGACTATTCTATCCCGCAGGGAAAGATAGGCGAGAATTATAGTAACCGCTTCAAAAACTCTACCAAACTTGCGGATCACGCACAGTTCATGTGAGCTATGCGCGTGCACAAACCAGCCACGTCACACCACCACGACACACCACCATTTTTCGGTGCCTCCATCAGACTTTAAAGGCTGCTGCTCCCCCGCATCAGACTTCAAAGGTATGCGTTCCCGCTCCGCTCCCCCGCCACAGCACGCCGAGAGCTTGTTGTTGTTTGTTCACCCCCATGGATCACCATGATTACTTGTGGCATACAAACTTCTCTCATTATAAGCTCTGCATGTGTTCGTGTTTCCTTTCCCTTAATCAGCGCAGCGCCTCTTCACGGCCGCCCGCTTCATCTTTCAAACCAGACCACTTACATTTTTATCGTATTTCTGATTAGTGCCCACATAGGTACATGCGACAATGCGCTAGTCTTTCCATCTTAAACTTGGTTTTCCTTGCATTACAACGAAATAAACACAGAGACAACAGAGGAATTTCTATTTGCGAGAGCTGACTCTGCTCTGATGCTCAACGACGTGCTGCCACTCTGCACCACACATTAACTGTGGCCACTGCACGGTTTCGGCAACAAAAGGCAGAACCACTCCTCCTATAAACGTAGCACGTCTGTGCTGCTTCTTCAACCATGGCCTTGGCTTTAATCAACATGCAAGCATTCCCATAATGGTCAAAGTCACCTTTATTTAGTTTCAGCTACAGCCCCCTCCCCCCAGCCCCCCAGTAACAGATTTGCTTTCGGTGTGAGGCGATGTTTTGGGTTTTGTTTTAGTCTAGCTTCCTGCATTTGTTATCCCGCATTATTCTTTATGCCACACACTGCTGCTCGCCTCACACTGCTGCACGCCTCACACTGCTGCACGCCACACACTGCGGCAGGTCACACACTGCTGCACGCCACACACTGCTGCACACCTCACACTGCTGCACGCCTCACACTGCTGCACGCCACACACTGCTGCATGCCACACAACTGCTGCACGCCTCACACTGCTCCACGCCTCACACTGCTGCACGCCTCACACTGCTGCACGCCACACACTGCTGCACGCCACACACTGCTGCACGCCACACACTGCTGCACGCCACACACTGCTGCAACGCCTCACACTGCTGCACGCCTCACACTGCTGCACGCCACACACTGCTGCACGCCACACACTGCTGCACGCCTCACACTGCTGCACGCCTCACACTGCTGCACGCCACGCACGCCTCACTGTTGCACGCCACACACTGCTGCACGCCTCACACTGCTGCACGCCTCACACTGCTGCACGCCTCACACTGCTGCACGCCTCACACTGCTGCACGCCTCACACTGCTGCACACCTCACACTGCTGCACGCCAGGCACGCCTCACACTGTTGCACGCCTCACACTGCTGCACGCCTCACACTGCTGCACGCCTCACACTGCTGCATGCCTCACACTGCTGCATGCCTCACACTGCTGCACGCCTCACTGCTGCACGCCACACACTGCTGCACGCCACACACTGTTGCACGCCACGCATGCCTCACACTGTTGCACGCAACACACTGCTGCACGCCTCACACGGCTGCACGCCTCACACTGCTGCACGCCTCACACTGCTGCACGCCTCACACTGCTGCACGCCTCACACTGCTGCACGCCACACACTGCTGCACGCCACACACTGCTTCACGCCTCACACTGCTGCACGCCTCACACTGCTGCACGCCTCACACTGCTGCATGCCACACACTGCTGCACGCCTTACTACTGCACGGCACACACTGCTGCACCCCACACACTGCTGCGCGCCACACACTGCTGCACGCCCCACACTGCTGCATGCTTCACACTGCTGCATGCCTCACACTGCTGCACCCCACACACTGCTGCACCCCACACAATGCTGCACGCCACACACTGCTGCACGCCACACACTGCTGCACGCCACACACTGCTGCATGCTGCTGCACACCTCACACTGCTGCACGCCTCACACTGCTGCACGTCTCACACTGCTGCACGTCTCACACTGCTGCACGCCTCACACTGCTGCACGCCTCACACTGCTGCACGCCTCACACTGCTGCACGCCTCACACTGCTGCACGCCTCACACTGCTGCACGCCTCACACTACCGCACGCCTCACACTGCTGCATGCCTCACACTGCTTCATGCCTCACACTTCTGCACGCCTCACACAGCTGTACACCACACACTGCTGCATGCCAAACACTGCTGCATGCCTCACACTGCTGCACGCCTCACACTGCTGCACGCTGCACACTGCTGCATTACTCACACTGCTGCATGCTGCACACTACCACACGACTCACACTGCTGCACGCCTTACACTGCTGCACGCTGCTGCATTACTCCCACTGCTGCATTACTCGCACTGCTGCATTACTCACACTGCTGCTCGCCACACACTGCTGCACGCCACACACTGCTGCACGCCACACACTGCTGCACGTCACACACTGCTGCACGCCTCACACTGCTACACGCCTCACAACATCACCACATCACTCAGGGACACCACCATATCACTCTAGGACACCACCACATAACTCAGGAACACCACCAAATCACTCTGGGACACCACCACATCACTCTGGGACACCACCACATCACTCTGGGACACCACCACATCACTCAGGCACACCACCACATCACTCAGGGGCACCACCACATCACTCAGGGGCATCACTCGGGGGCACCACCACTTCACTCAGGGACACCACCACATCACTCACGGAACACCACCACATCACTCACGGAACACCACCACATCACTCACGGAACACCACCACATCACTCACGGAACACTACCACATAACTCAGGGACACCACCACATCACTCACAGACACCACCACATCACTCTGGGGCATCACTCAGGGACACCACCACATCACTCACAGACACCACCACATCACTCAGGAACACCACCACATCAATCTGGGACACCACCACATCACTCTGGGACACCACCACATCACTTTGGGACACCACCACATCACTCAGGAACACCACCACATCACTCAGGGACACCACCACATCACTCAGGGACACCACCACTTCACTCAGAGGCACCAGCACATCACTCAGGGGCATCACTCAGGGACACCACCACATCACTCACGGAACACCACCACATAACTCACGGAACACCACCACATCACTCACAGAACACCACCACATCACTCAGGGACACCACCGCATCACTCACAGAACACCACCACATCACTCACAGAACACCACCACATCACTCAGGGACACCACCACATCACTCACAGACACCACCACATCACTCTGGGGCATCACTCAGGGGCACCACCACATCCCTCTGGGGCGTCACTCAGGGGCACCACAACATCACTCAGGGACACCATCACTTCACTCACAGACATCACCACATCACTCAGGAACACCACAACATCACTCAGGGGCACCACCACATCACTCGGGGGCACCACCACATCACTCGGGGGCATCACCACATCACTCGGGGGCACCACCACATCACTCGGGGGCACCACCACATCACTCGGGGACACTACCACATCACTCAGGGACGCCACCACATCACTCAGGGACGCCACCACATCACTCAGGGACGCCACCACATCACTCAGGGACACCACCACATCACTCAGGGACACCACCACATAACTCAGGGACACCACCACATCACTCAGGGACACCACCACATCACTCATGAACACCACCACATCACTCAGGGACACCACCACATCACTCAGGGACACCACCACATAACTCAGGGACACCACCACATAACTCAGGGACACCACCACATCACTCAGGGGCATCACTCAGGGGCACCACCACATCACTCAGGGACACCACCACATCACTTACAGACACCACCACATCACTCACGGAACACCACCACATCACTCACGGAACACCACCACATCACTCTGGGACACCACCACATCACTTTGGGACACCACCACATCACTCTAATACACCACCACATCACTCTAATACACCACCACATCACTCAGCCCAACCACAACAGCATCACTTAGCACCACAACAGCATCACTCAGCACCACAACAGCACTGTTCTTGCTTGCTACCAACAAGGATTGCCATAGCCAATAGGACTCGCATTAGGAAAGTGTAAGCTATTGGCTTTGTGAATAACAATGCTAATAATTTATATATTTTCAAAGCCAACACATATTAAAAAAAATTTCATTTACAATTCCAATAGCTCACACTTTCCTAAAGCGAGACCTATTGCATTGAAAATGCTTGTTTATATAGCCACAAAAATTGTGCATAGGGGCCCACCGATGCAACCTTTTTGACATTAACGGCGATTTTGTTGGAAATAAGTATCTGTAGTCCCCCTTTAGCCCACCCAGCCAGTGACCCTAGGGCTTCGACAAAGTATAAGAAATACCCTTCTACATGTACTGGACTTATGCACCAAGTTTCTTGTATACATATGATGTCATGACCAGATATAGTGCTTGTCCAGTCAGCATTCTCTATCTTATTCAATAATCCATTCATGTTCCATGTTGCGAGCTTTAACCCTCCCTCAATGGGATGACATACAGGGTCCATATTTGGTGCACAGATAGGTATATTACAAGTGTTAAGATTATCATTGCCGGTTGCCTTGTCGGCCTTGGCTACAGCCAGCCTACACACTGGAGATGTCCCAGAAATAGAGTTATGATCTTTTAGAGGCAGCTGACTTGCCTTAACAATTCTAAAGTCACTTCTCCAATAATACCTAGGGTCCCCGGCATGGCTTTAATCAGGACTGAGTCCTTCAGTATCATCTAAGGTACTCAGTGCCTGGTATCTATTCGGCACTGCAAAATCCGGGCAATATGGCAGATGCGGTCTTGAGGTCACCCGTGGTGCTTCAATGCACCATTAGAACATTGGCCTAAACTTCGTAGATGTTGATAGAAAAACCCCAATGGGAGTATGCCCATATCGTGATTAGCCATGGCGGGTCCCCCCACCTTTATGTGGATGCCTCTAGCGACTCTAGGGTTCCTAAAATTAATAACTACACAGTCACCATCAAATATTTTTTTTCCAGTGGCCCAATCCACCCCACTCTCCCATGGAGAACAGGGTCAAGACTGATTTGACTATGGCTGGATTTAAACTGGAATGGCATGGGGAGCAAAAAAGCGCTGGATTTAGTCCCAGATCTCTGTACTGTGGTGAATGTATGACATTACTCAACATTCTGTCCATCAATTGTTCTTTTTGCATTTATCAATGTAATAACCCACTTTGTAAATAGGAAGCGATCCACAAGGAACCCCTTTCCCTTTGTGAATTCTGACAAAAATCTTTTCTTAAATATTTTCTTAAGAGTTGGCAGTGTCCGAGGACTCCTGCCTACGCTTATAAAATAAAAGTTATACTTAAATTGTTTTTAATGCATCCCATTTACCTTAAAGAAAAAAAGGATGCATTAAAAAAAATTCACATACATTAAAAAATAGCTTTTTTTTTAAAAGCAGTAACAGACATGGTGTTCTGCTAAGCTCAACAGGCCAACATCCCTGTGATGACTGTGATTCCTAGTAGGATGCAATTTGCAACCTACTTCATCAATATTCATGCGATAGGTCGAATTGCAACCCACTAGAAATCGGTAATTTGTGAACTGACCCAATAGTACATAGTTCAGCATGCAAATTACTAAACTGGTCGCCAAATACTGGTGGCAAATTGCGACTAGAATTTTGTGACCAGTTCTTAGTACATCTGGCCCAATGTTACTTCAAAGAGCAAATTCAAGGGAAGAGTTCAAATAAGGGTGTGAGGAGCAGGAAAGGTTGAAGGAATTCTAGACCAAAATGAATGAATAAAGGAAGGAAGAGAATCAAAGCAACATTCTTTATAGCTACAGGAAAAACACCATCCCGAGATTTTGTAAGAAGCAACAAAAGAGTGAACGCTATCAACCACTAATTTTTACTGTTTTTGAAAACATTGGAAAACACCGAAAGAACCCCACTGGAATTCACAACAAATAAAATAGAAAGCCAGAAAGCCTTGCATATGGCCATTGTCAACTACATTAATTACTAGTATATTCTCAATCTCACCTGCATAAATCTCTAGGATAACAATTTCCAATAAGTTTCCACTCTTTCTTACCTGCACCAACATCCAGGGCATTCTCAATCTCATCTGCACCAATTTATAGTATAGTCTTAATGTGACCTGCACCAATTTCCAACTGATTCCCAATGTGACCTGCACCGATATCCAGGATATTCATGAATGCGCCTGCATCACTATTTGGAATTGTCACAAAATCCCATCCATCAATTTCTGGATTATTTTCAACTTGATCTATATCAATCCAAATATATATAGCAAATATACAATTTGTGCAAAACAATTCTCCCAGCCATTTCTGTTCCATGCCTCGATGGGCCTTATGTCTGTAAAACCACCTACTCCTAATCTCCAACCTCCCTACAGAGGCAAAATTGGCAATAGATTGTTTGTGATGTATGTCTCAGAAATCTTGTACACTTTAACATTCAAAGAATCCGGCCTGAGTGATCCTGGCTTGAAAGATGGATCCAAAATATCAGCTGAAGGAGCCTACTGCATTCAGTCCCTGCAAAAATGAGAGTTGTCGACAGGCTAGTGCCTCCTCTTGTGGAGGTGCCCCACTCCACCAATACTGTAGTGATTCCAGAACATGATAGCAAGTTCCTTTTAATGATTTTATGGTTTTGGAGTTCACATCCTTTTATTTTCACTGAGGTGAGGGCTTTCTGGGTGAAACTTGAGTAGCCGGGCTCCAGTTAGCTCATTCTGTTGCTTCCTTGTTTTTAAGCTCTGTTGCCAAGGCAGTGTTCTAGCCTTTTCTTAGGGCCACACCCCCATGGTGGAATATTTAACTGGCACTGATAAACATCTGCATTGGTGGCCTGCCAAAGGTGCGCCAGCAAGCCATTCTGCATATGCTCAGCACCAAGCGCAGGATACTTGGTTATTCTATTATCCACAAAACTACCCATATCACTTACTCTCCTTTTAGCCTTCACAATATAAACTGTCAACACAGGTGTTGCCCATACTGCAGTCTCTCTAATACCAAGCTATCCTGCCTCTTAACCTTTCCTACATATTATTTTTCGACCTCAAAATCTTCTGCAGGACTATCCTCCTCACCCATTCGCCCGTCACACCTGCACACCAATTAAAAACTCACAAAAGGTGATGGGAGGCTGCTTGCAATAAGTCTAACCACTGGCAATAGCTCGGGGTAGCACTCCAAACCATTATTGTTTTGCTCATCATGCCACCCCAGTTTCCATACAGCCATATGCAAATCAGTCTTGACCCGGCTCCTCATGGGAACAGTCCAGCCCCAACTACCAAGCCAGGTCCTCCCTTAACAGGAACACAGGTAATCCAGGACTGGCATTGCCCTAGTTATGGGCTTGCCAGCCGGTTACAACTTAGTTTCAGTGACACAGTGAGCATGTGATCCATGTCTGGCATACTCATGCCATTTAGGGTGGTATATGTAACGCACACAATGTAGTTTTCCCTATGTTAGCCTAACTGTGCACTTTGTGTGCCTCATTTTCCTTTGCGCACGTTACTACATAAACACTATCTGCTTCTATGCCATGTATTTTCACACGGAACCTGCATATGTTTTCGCGTTCTGTTCTTTTTCTAGTATAGTCTGACCACCATAGACAAGGCCAAACAACAATGTCCCTTGTTATACTTTCTGGCCAGGCACTAGCACCTAGACAACACATGAATGCAGCAGATGAGCACATGAGAAAACAACAGACACATGGAACAAGAGTTCTGAGAGAAGAGCACTGTGTCTGCTGAGATGTAGAGCATTCATCTGTGTATGCTAAGATACGAGGTCTGCCACTCTCCCAGAGATCTTTCATATATAATCAGTTGGGGGTTTAGGTTACCCTGTAATTAAAAATGACAGGGCTTTTCATGATGTATGGATTATTAATCATGCTCACAGTATTTTTAGTATGCATTTGTTTTTTAATTGTGGCACATATACTGCATTTCAGAGCACGATCTTTTAAATAAATATTTTAAACTTCCTTCATGTCTCCTGGTTATCTTATTGTGGATGAGTACAAGTGGGAGAACAAAAGGGTGTGTCCTGTACCACGATCCCTGAGGGGGTCGAGAGAGTTGTGGTCTGGGGTGCCAATTCACTTGTTTCTCTGGTAAGGTTAGGAGGGCAAGTGAGGCACTATAGCTAGTCAGACTCGGGCTGACAGGTACTGCGGTGGTATAGTGACTCTGTCCCTACAGACTGAGGTTCTATGGTTCTACGGATAGTTCTGTTTTACGAGCAGAATCCCTGCAACAGAGGTAATGAGAGGCTGCTTGCAACAAATCTCAGCCACTGCCAATAGGTTTGGGCAGCACTCTAACCCATTGTTCTTTTGCTCACCATGCCACTTCAGTTTGGACCCAGCCATATGCAAATCAGTTTTGACTCTGCTCCTCATGGGACCAGTCCAGTCCGAACTGCCAAGCCAGGTCCTCTCTGAACTGGAACACTAGCAACCCAGGACCGGTTTCACTCTAGTTATCAAAAACTCATCACCTCAGAAAACCTTAGCATTAACCATTTTCTTCTAAATGCCAGAAACCTGCGGAGGTCTCGCTCTTGTATTCAAGTCTACATTAACTTTTTCTGCATTTCTTTCTACAAATAAATTTAAGTTTCTTCTTCTCAGTACATCTCATCTACTGCCTGCTCATCCCCACAGCCACTTGTATCATCTCCATTGTGGGTTTCCTGTTCCCCATAGCCTTTAATTTACCATTTATATCTCACTGACCTATATTTTTATCCTGATGACTTCTTAAATAGTGGTTCCACCTTGCTCATTGTGATCTTTGCATCATTACATCTCTCCCAAAAGGATGACTCTGCGACACATCAAGCAGGACACACTTTACACTGAATCATCACAAAACGAAACTCTATCATCTGTTCACCTCCCATTTCTTTACGTTTGTCAGATCACTTTGCTGTACCTTTCAGTTTTGTTTTCAAACTCTATTCTATATATCAAAACAAACTCTTCACAGACTTTCCGTACCTGTGCTGAACTCAACTTTTTCAATCCCAGGAATGCTCTTCAATCATCCCCTTTATTGTAGGTAGGAAAAATGGATGTACGTCGTTACAACTCGATGTTTTACATCGCAGTACTTTACGACGCATGTTTTACAACGCAAGTCGTTACCCGACTTGCGTTGTTGGGGGCTGGATAGTGAATAGTTTAATTTACTATTCCAAATCCAGTCCCCGTGGATAGTAGGGAAGGAGTTGGATAGTAAATTAAACCATTTACTATCCTGGAGCGCCCCCCAGCGCAATTCGTTGTTACAACTTGCGTTGTAAAAGTTGCGTCATAAGGGAACTGCGGTGTAAAATCCGCGTTGTAAAGGATGTTCCCCAGGAAAAATGTATGCTGAAGCAACCTCGTTCAATCCGTGGCCTAAAAATGAAATCGCCACTTCTTCCACCCCCTTACACTCAGGCTTCAAAAGAGTGCACAGAGGAACTCCAGGCAGCTAAACGTAACAGAGAAATCCTTGTAAGAGTGTGGTGAAAATTTTCTCAATTTGACCCACACAGTCAACTAACAAAAACCTTCATAAAAACTATTATCAGCTCATCCAATCCACCATGATACACTTTATCCCTAAACATATAGACTCTTTTAACAACATCTCCAGGAAGATCTCTATTGTGAAAGTTTTTTTTAATCCTATGGTATGTAATAAAAATATTACTCCTTGTCAGGAACTCCCTACCATTCAGTTTTTTTGTCAAGAGCAAATAAAAAATATACTGTCTGGCTTCGCTGAACAACCTCCCTGGAATCAGTTGTCTTTCCTCAACTCTCCTTCATGCTCCTTAAAAGACAATACCCTTATGACCTTTTTACCCCCTCTATGGAAGATGTTCCAGCTTTGCCAATACTATTGAGTCTGTCTCCTCCTAAATCTTTGTCCTACCTCCATCTTCACCCTTGCTCTTGAGACAACATACCCCGCATTAACAAATCTTTGTAATCTATCTCTCAGTCTGCTACACGTCCTGACTCATGGAAGCATGCCCTATTTGTACCCCTCTTGATAAACTATGTATACCTGCAGACCAAACAATCCTTAGCAATTAATGCCCATCACATTACATCCTTTCCCTTCCAAGCTTCTAGAAAAGGTTGTTAACACTCAATTGACAAACGATCTAGGATAGCAGTTCCCTACTTAATCATCAGTGGAATCTGGGAACCCCACTGGATCATTTTTAGGATCCTGGGACCCGGCTGAAACACAACTGGAAGCCGGTGAGTCTGGCCTAAACAATTCTGAGGATTAGAAATTCAAAACAATACTGAATTATGTAGAAACAAGCATTCATCAAACAATTGTGAAATATTTTATTTCATTCACAAATATGAAAAAAATGAAGGGTCCTTTCCCTTCCAATCTTCTAGAAAAGGTTGTTAACACTCAATTGACAAACTATCTAGGATAGCAGTTCCCTACTTAATCATCAGTGGAATCTGGGAACCCCACTGGATCATTTTTAGGATCCTGGGACCCGGCTGAAACACAACTGGAAGCCGGTGAGTCTGGCCTAAACAATTCTGAGGATTAGAAATTCAAAACAATACTGAATTATGTAGAAACAAGCATTCATCAAACAATTGTGAAATATTTTATTTCATTCACAAATATGAAAAAAATGAAGGGTTAATTTTAATGGGAATGGTGGAGCTTTTCTAAATTCAATTGAGGCCAACAATCCTCTATACTATACTCTATTGTATGTACCTGCAATGCTTCTACATATCAACCTGAGAATATCAACTTACTTTCCAGCCTCCAATTTAAAACTTCTTCACACTTTAAGAATTTTCAATTTTGCTTCTTTATGTTTTTATTTATCTATGAATGTTATTTATTTTTCTAAGCAGTTGCGAGCTCTCTGATTAGAGACATTCAAATGGCAAGGGTCTGAAAGTATTCCTTCCACCTTGTGGATCTGCTCAATCTTTCCCCTTCCAGTGGGTAGGTCCCCCGCAATGGAAGCATGGGGTGGTCAAACCCCTTTTAAGACAGCCCCGCCTTGATCCTCTCTGTCTGAGTAACTACAAGCCGATCTCCCTGTAAAGCAGTCATCATTTTTTTAGACCTCAATGAGGCCTTCGATAAGGCAGATCATGCCACACTCATCCATCAGATAACCAGAGTGGGTATTGACGACTGTGCTTTGAAATTTCTTTCCTACTTTTTGGAGAATAGAACATTCCATGGATTAGATCACTCTTGTCACTCTGACATCCTCCCTTTGAGCTGTGGGGTGCCTCAGGGGTCCTCTCTGAGCCCCACCCTTTTTAATCTTCCTATGCACCACTTAGCTGAAATTGTGCGTTCCCATGGGTTGACACTGGTTTCATATGCTGATGACACTCAGCTGGTGATTTAAATTTCCCCAACTCCAGCTCCAGGCACCTCAGTCCGGGCCCTTGTCTCCAGGAAGTAGCCAGATGGATGGCTAACTGTAATCTGAAGCTCAACGAAGACAAAACTGAGGTTACGATATTGGGAAAAATCTCAGCAAGAAAATTCCTACCCCTGTTCCGGAATGTTTGGACAGGCACCTAACTATAATTGTGTGAGATAAAGGCTCGGCATGTGGCTGAACTCCAGCCTCACAATGGATCACCAGGCCAAGCAGCTTGCCACGAATTGCTTTGGTGTTCTGAGACTGTTAAGAAAGGTACTTAATATCCTTCCTTTTTCAGCCAGAAGATTAATCATACAGGATCTCATTATTTCGCACAATGGCAATGCCCTGTACCGTGGCTCCCCTTAATACGTGATCAAGAGGCTGCAGTCACGCTGCATGCTGCTGCTCGGCTCCTCATGAATCGTCCAAGGTACCAATTGGCAAAATAGGCCTTGAAACATCTACACTCGTTTCCAGTGAAGCAGTGAGTGCAATCTAAGGCTTTTTGCATTTTGCATAGATCACTTCATAAGAGAGGCCCCCGTTTGCTTAGATCACTAGCCACCCCATACATTCCTGGGCGGTCGCTCGGATACTCTTCGGCTCCTTTGCTCCGGGCTCCCAAGATTAAGAAATATCGTTAGGGAGGCCGTTCATTATCTAATCTGGCCCTCCAACTCTGCAATACCCTCCCACTTGAACACCATCCGCTGACTAACACATTTTTTTTTCATATGGCCCTGAAAACTTGGCTTTTTAGCAGCAAATGTTCCCCTCAGTGGTGTTCTGGCTATTATGAGGACTGTTCTAGCGCTGGGAGGCCTACGGGTAGCCATGCGCTCACAAGAATCATAGAACAGAATGTTCTTCCCTCTCATCTAGATCACAGTATATTTCTCTTCCGCTCCTATTGGACTACCCAGGTCCATGTCACAGAGTGCCCCAGTAGTCCTCACTAAGCCCCACTTTTTTCAATTACTAGATTGTTCCTCTTGCCAGTCTGTGCCAGTTGTAGCTCATAGCCATAATAGTGAAATTTTTTATGATGTGCTTTTAACTTCTTGGCAAAGGTATCCAATTATTTGTAACTGTACATTTAATACAATGACACAATGTGAAATTCATTCCAGCACCTCTGAGCAATGGTACAATTGTTCTCCTACACTCTCACAGATTTTGTGGATGTTTTCCTTCACCTTCTCACCCTAGAAAGTCGTTTGTTTCTGCTCTTGACAGTGGTACACTTCCAACCATATCCATGCTGGAAAGGGCTTGGAGACAAGTTTCTGAACTTTCACCAATTTCAGAGTCTGTGAATCTTCACAAACTTACAAGTGTAACCACGCTTTGAGAAAGGTCTACTTCCCACCACTTGGTGACTTATTCACAAAGGTAAATTTACATGTAAGTAAATCTACACAAACACTTTGTAGCAAATTTATTATTTTTGGCTATTTACCATTTCCAACGGCAAAGTGTAAACAGTGGGTGGAGTCAAATCTATGTGTAAAGTTACTAATAGTAACTTTTAACATTTAGAAAGAGGTTCCCACCACCATAGCCAACATCTCCCCATGATAAAGTATAAGGAAATGTAAAAAGGTTTATTAAGCTTTAAAAAATATCTGTATGTTAAATATAAATGTAAATGTATTTTATATATCTAAATTAAATGTAGACTAAAACAAAAAGATGCTGCATTATTAACTTTAAAATGAATATTTATTTAATTTAAATATATTAAATGACATTTTATTTTAAGGTTTATTTAAAAATCCACATACAATATGTATATCTATTTGTGATTATTAATGACTAAAACGTATGCATAACATACACGTAAATTACGTATTTATTTGAGAAAATGTTAACATTTTTTCAAATTATAAAATTGTTATGAACATAAACATTCAATATTATTTTTACATTTGGTATATTTTTAATACTATTAAATCAAATGCATATATATATAGTTATTGTTATTTATTTCCATTGTTATATAGTGTTATTTTAAGTTCCTTTAACCATTATCTTCTATGGGAGGGCATTGCGGTACCAGTGGTAGGCCATGTGTGGTGCTGGACTTACTGCAGGTCTGAGATGGCATATATTTATGTCTGCTTTGGGACCTTTTTGACTGTAGCAGTTTTAGAAGTGTAGTTTGTGAATAGCAATGGGCTTTGTTTTGTGGGTGGGCGCATGTCTCCCCTTATACACCTCTTAAGCCTTCGTCAAATACCTCCATACTCCTCTCTAAGGGGTCGATTCCGATCCGGTAAAATCCCCGTCCGTACGATTTGTATCCGGAGCCGTTTCCGTACGACTCGTACGGACGCCGTACGACCGGACGATTCCGATCCCGATCGTCCGACCCGGGCGCGATTCGTACGGTACACGTCGATTCGTACGGAAAAGCGCACGATCACCTACACACCGTACGGCGCGTACCCCCCATGATCGCAGGGGTACGCGCCGTACCCCTGTGATCATGCGGGGTACGTGCCGTACACCCAGCGTACATGGGGTACGTGCCGTACACCCACCGTACATGGGGTACGGAGCGTACCCCATGTACGCTGGGTGTACGGCACGTACCCCGCATGATCACAGGGGTACGGCGCGTACCCCTGCGATCATGGGGGGTACGTGCCGTACCCGAGGGGGGGGCGTTCCGTACCTGTTTCGGCGCGAACTCTGCGTTTACGACTGTTTTCGGCTCCCGTAGGAAAAGGGTCGTACGGTGCGTACCCGACACGAATTGTACTTGCTGGGTCGTAAAAACCAGCCGCGAACAGTAGTGATGTCGTGTACAGCGGGTTCCGAGTGAGACTCGTACGGAGATTTGAGTCGTACGGAGTCCTGTACGACTCGTACGGAGTTCGGCTCCTGGTACGGATCGTACTTCGTCGTACGTACGGGACGTTTACGGGTACGATTCGTACGGGGAAAAAACGCTCCGTACGACGATTCGGAGCGCATTTTACCGGATCGGAATCGACCCCTAAGTTTTTCTCATTTTCTAGCCACTCTCTATCTCTCTCACATTTAGTAATAAAACATTTATGTATGTGTGTGGAGATCTCCGCAGTCTGGACAGAGATCCCTACACATAAAACATGCGAGATGCATAGTTGGGGACCTCCACACGTAGGTTTGTGAAACGCGTTTTATAGTATGTCAGTAGTACTACTATTGTTGTATTACTAAACATACACTTCAGCATAGAAGTCAGATTTTCACACACACATAAAGCTTTGTAAATTGCTTAGCCATTCAGTTTTACCAGATCATTGGAGCCAACATCTTTATTATGTCAACCATGTTTCTCCTAATAGATTCTGATGCAAGACATGCACAGGTAATATAGAGTTTGTCCCTTTTTGGCCAAGCTTTTTTGTTTTTTATTATTTTCATATTTAGCTGTTGTGTCAATGGTCATCACTTCTCTTATTAGAATTTACCTTGAGTTCACTCTTATTAAGGTAGTGAATGGCCTATTTCTCGCATTATCGGGTACTGTTGATTCACCTATTGGGGTTACTGGAAATTTGACGTTACATTTGGGCATGATTAGCACCATTCTTTACTCAAAGTGTTGGCTACAGGATATATGACGGTGTCAGCAAGGGGCATGTGGAACTTCCATAACGTGTATTTGTAAAGCGCACGTACACCCACGGGTGTAGTGGCGCTGAATAACAGATGTTTATTGTTACCCAACTCAATGGTACTCATTTTATCGACCTCAGAAGGATGAAAGGCTGAGGGGACCGTCCGGGATTTTAACCTGTGCCATGAGGTCAAACACAGGCCCATACAATGGACGCATTAGTCCACTCTGCCACCAGAACCCGCTAAGGGTTTAGACCTTGTGACCGACTGGTACTGCCAGTTTTTGTTTTGCTATAATTGGCTATCTCTGTCCTGCATCCCACCGAGACCAATTCAAGACAGCAAGTAACAAAAGTTTATAATGGTATAAATAAAGTCTGGTTGGGAGATGAGTTTTCAGTCTGCCTTTGGTCATGCTTTCCAATCCTAGAACTCAGGAATGCCAGGGAATGACCCAATGCCATCCTTTGTTTGTGTTCAAAAACACAATCGTTTGAGAAACGCAACATAAAGTAAAATTCGTTTAACATTATTTCCTTTCTCCATTATTTTCTATGGGAGGGTTTTGTAGTACCAGTGGTTGATCATGTGTGGTGCTGGACTTACTCCAGGTCTGAGATGGAGTCTATTTATGTCTGCTTTTACCTGCAGGAAGAATGCTCCCTTTGCAAGCAAGAAACCCTCCCCGCTTTCAGTAGGCTCTGGACCAGTGAGTAATTTGTAAAAAAAATAAGTGCCAGGACACTTTTCAGGACGCCACTGCAGCTTCCAGCGCCCTTTGCTCCTGTCAGCGCTACCAATGACAGTACCAACACAACTAATAACCATCACAATCCTACAAGTAAGATAATCAGACTATTCCAGGGCCCCAACACCATAAGAATGGCTTGGGCAGCCGGTATTAGTCATTTTAATGTATATTGAATTAATAAACAATTGCTATTGTGCTCATCTCTAAACTAGACAAACAGCACCACCATGTATGTGGCAGGCTGTCATAAGTGCCAGTGTTGACAATTAAGTGCCAGTGCCGAGCCCAGGACACCACTGGCTCAAAGTAAGCATTGGTCTGTGCATCTAGCACCAGGAAAAGCTGATGAACAAGTTTCAATTTCAGCCAGATACAGCCTCACAACTTCACCTTAAAGTTCCATTATTTACTACTTCTCCAACCTGTGCATCAATTTCTAGTGGGTGCCTACATATATGTATATATTATCAGCAGTCTTGTGGACATGTGATTGTCTAATTCCAACCTGGCAGAATTTCACATCTTTTTCAGTACTTCATCAGACGGGAGATGCTGGGAGGTCCTAGTGTACAAAGAATAATTGGATCTAGTTCAGGCTTTTCCAGCAGAAGGTCTTAATCTAGATTCAAGTTCTACGGCTCCATGGGCCACATGTACAAAGCATTTTTGTAGCCAGAAATGGCAGATTGGGCCGTTTTCAACCGCAAAACTGCTTTTACAGAAATGCAATCTGTTTTTTACATTGGTACAAAACAGACTGCATTTCTGTAACACGTTAGCTAGTCGCACTTTGTGTTTGCAATTCGGTATTTGAAATGGGCGTGTTTAGCGCATCCCTTCGTAATAACAAATATGAATAGTGTGTGTACATATGTTTTGCGATCGAAATGTGGTTGCAAATCATTCGAACCTTACCACCAACTCAAAGCTGAGTTGATGGGACCACTTCCCCATTGAGAATGGGTAAAAAATATTTTTAAGAGCCGGCAGTGGTCCCATGGAACACTGCTTACTCTTAAAAAATTTAAAGAAACTTTTTTTAGAGGGGGGGGGGGGGCCCATCCTGTTTTCCTTTAAGGAAAACAGGCTGTATTTATTAAAAAAATATTGCTTTATTTAAAAGCGACTACAGACATGGGAGTCTGCTTACCTCAGCAGGCCACCATCCCTGTGATTCCTGCGATTTCCAATGGGTCGTAAACTAAGACCTACCCCATTAATGTTCATGAGGTAGATCTATTTGCGACCCACTAGGAATCGCAAAAAATGTAAAACACACTTTAGTACATTAGTATTTGCGATTTACCAAATAGCGAATTGCAAAAATTTGCTATTTGGCAATTGCAAACATTAATAATGTTAGTACGTGAGAACCCATATATCTACTTCTGAGAGAGGCTAACCTGCATACATATTTCATTTGACTAAATCTAGTGCTCCCTGAGCCCCTCTGAAAAATATCTAAAAAATGTGTGAGATAGAATCCCCATTTGCATTTACTTTTGGGGTTACCTAACAACTAGAATATATTATTCTGATTAAGAATCTAGGCTATCCTGACCCACCATTTGTTAATGTGGCTTGAAGGGCTTATGGTGCAGGATCATTTACGATGACTCCAACACTTTACTACCAAATTGCTAGCCTGGACTCTTTGTTTGGTGATATATATTTACTCTTTGCACCAACAGTTACTTTCCTATATCTTTTTTCAGCTATTCTTAAATCGGCCATGTGCTCTGTTTGTGGGATAAAGAAATAGTTTTTTTGCCATCAACCCATTTCAGGAGCCACCTACCCATCCAGGATGTTACAGGATTCCACGCACTCCTGCCCCCGCAGGAACCGGTTGCAGAGGACACACTCGGTGGGGCCTGGTCCCCAGCACTGTCCATTGGCACACAGGGAGAAGCAGGCCAGCCCAGCAAGTTCTAAGAAAAAATGGAGTAGACAAGGGAAGTTAGTGCAGGTGAAGAGAATATGGAGCAGGACGGGTGGATGCGGAACAAACAAGCCGAAACAGTTTGTAACAGCTCTGGAGTCAGCTTACACTGACTTCCAGGCTGGAAGATTTAGCTGAGAAGGTGGCAGATGATTCAGACTCCAGGATGTCAGTGCCAGAGATGACACAAGCCCAATCCTTGCACTACAGAGGACATACAACTGGGAACAGAGGGGCCCAAGATGTTGATGCTTGGGAAGAAATAAATGCGAAGGGGAAGGATACAGAGGATAAAAGGTTTTGATGATGAATAAGAGATTTGAACAATGCTAGTGCTTGAACATGGTTAAGGGAAGACTAAATGGCTGAAACATGGACCATGTGTACAAGGTGATCATTCAAGAGAAGAGGTATGTTTAAGAGTGGAACAGCAGAATCAACAATGCATGCACATGAGGTATAGTTGCCATCCTGGAATTGAGACAGTAAAGGATAACATGGGGCCCAGGCTGGTTATGATGTAGATGGAATTTGGCTCAGACAGAGAAGCATTAGCTAAGGGCCTGAGCAAGGAAGGGTTGAAACCATGACCCAAAATGCCATTGATGGCATTCTGTCAGGGCATAGAGAGGGAGGCCGGAATCTAAAATGTACCCCATATAGCGTCTGTCCACTGCACAGCCTGGTAGCCCTCCAATTCTGACTACAAACAAAGGACCTGATTTAGATCTTGGCAAAGGTGATGGATATCCTATGGGATTTATATTTCGGTGGGCGGGATTAACTTCACCGTTGTGACTGAGTAACCCATCCACCAAGAACTAAATCTGGCACAAAGCTCTTAAGTTCCCGACAGAACTCCTAGAGTTCTCACTGTGTGCCCTTTTTAGGTCTTGCAAACAGCTTTACCTTTCTGTTGTCGAAGACCTATGGTGGACAACACAAATCCTTGCAGCGGGCTTTTGGTCAACCCACTGCTTACAATTGGTTCGCTTTCTTAACAATCTGCTAGAATCTTAGTCAATAGATTTCCTTCCACTCATTAGGGTTGTCACTCACATGGAGCATAGCTTGTTTAGTAACCTTTTAGTTGGATGACTTGTATCCTTCCATGGCTTCACACCAGGGAACTATGATTTTCTCTTGTTTTAATTACTCCATGAGAGTGCATGTGTTTTTTTGCTCTCTTTTCCATGTGCAGCCCTTTTCCATGCTGAGCACCCCATCTCTCCACATTGCTCAGCCACAAGTTTGTCAATTGCTGCCCCCACCATTTCCCGTCCTGCTTACTTAAACAATCCCCCACAAAGCACCTCAGTTGCTCCAACTCCCTGCTGCTCGTCAACGTTTACTTTACCCACCGCCTTCTCCAACCTTGCCCATCCTCCTGTGTCGTATTCTTTCCTTTGTTTTTTCAATTAATTTTTCTTTTTGGGAGAGCCAAGCAGCTAGAATTTGCTGCATGGCTTCTACTAACTTATAAAGTGTGCCTTTTTATCACTTATATATTTTTTCTATTTCTCCACTCCAAGACAGCTGTCCACCATTTTAAAATGCTAAATTAAAATAAAAAGAAAATGGCAATTGCTTCATAATGAGTGTATGTATGGCGATGTATAGGCACATCTGCTTCCTCACATGGTTACTGCCATAGCATCATCAGGCATATATGTGTATGCGTCACAATGCATCATCATATTTTTTTCTTTTCTCTGATGTAAAATCCAATGTTAAAGCTAAAAGGTTTGATAATGCCACTGTGGCAGGTCCTATTTGCCTTGCCTATACTTGCGACTAATGTCATCTAACTTGTTACTACATTGCATAACCCATTGGTTCTAACTCCTGAAGATGGGGATCCAAAACTCAATTCAATACCCTTATAGAGCCCTAATGTGTTGCCTTGCTGCTTCACCGATAGATGCAGGCCAAAAGTACATTACGCTGAAAGCAGAACTGACGTCCTGATAACTCAATGCTCAACAGCCCCCTTCTGCTGCGTGCCAGTTTGGACCTAAAGATGGCGGACTAGAAGACACTAACATGAAAGAAGAGTTGAGGTCCAGATGTATTAGACTCTCGCTATCTTTGTTTGGATAGGGACATAATTCCCACCAATCTCTGCATTCTCCTACAGAACTTTGCGGACCCTTCGTCAAAGAGAAAACCCCATCCAATGCAATAAGTCCACCCACAGTCCTGCCCAGGTCTCTATGGAGTCCCCACAATGAAGTGCTCTTACTGCACTCTTCCACAGCCATGTTGTTGGATTGCAGTAGCCCTTGGTGCTGGTTTCTGAGGATGGAGGCCCAGGGGATGGTGTCCATGAAGCAGAGCTGGGGGTTCTGGTGGATCAGCACCAGGCCGCTGCTGATCTCCGTCAGGGAGCGCAGCCCCAGTGAGGTGATGGAGAGACCGTGGACTGTCAATGAATAGGCTCCCCTAAAACAAACAATAAAGATGGGATTAGAACCCAGGAGTAGCTTGCCTGAAAGAACAACCAATGTGTGTTGAGTGAAATACTTCCAGAAAGCTGGGGCCACATCGAGAGACTCACACTTAACTCTGACATGACACTCACTCTAAAGCTTTTCGAGACTTGCACAACCACCCAGACTGTTTGAAATGGCTATTGAAACAACTCTAAATAACTGTAAAATATAAACATCTTGAGACCATGATTCAGTTTTATATGGCTTCTACTCAATATTCCAACAACCCAGATGTATTTTGGGAGCAGGCAACTGTGCACATCCAAGTAATGCCATTTCTCTTCTGTGGTCTACCAGATTTAGAATCAATTTCCCAGAGGTGGTATATTTATCAAAACCACCGGTTTTGGGCCTGAAAAGCCTTGGGAATAGCCAGGTGCATGTCAGGCACACCTGCCATTATACAGAGGAACCTGTAGAATGTCATACATGGTTGCATTTGCATCAGGGTGGACAGAATATACATCAGCCTTGAAAAAAGAGGAAGCAGAGGAAAATAAGAACTTAGCTACAGGCAGTGGGCACTCTAGGGGTGTGGAGAGAGATGTTCTTCTCAGGGGAAGACTCTCTTAATGAAGCTACTACCAGCAGGAAGGGCATGCTGGGGTTGGGGCTGGATCTTTGCAACCTACCTGCCTCTCTCTTGACACCTCCATCAGCTCCAAGTATTCAACCCAAAGGATTGCATGAAATACAAGTGCACTCTTTTCCTAAGGAAGCTTTGTGCCAAGAGGTTACTTAACAGACAGACAAGCCTATGTGACGTTCAGGTTATACGATTGATTTCTGAAACAATGGCGGGAGGTGCAGAACACAGGTAGGGAGGAAATGTATTGAGCACCCGGGATTATGGCCGACAGGGAGCAGCCTGACCATCAACTGCCTCTCCGCTTTCAAAAGCAACATTCCAATATCAACATTCCACTACAGCATGGGAAGAGCCAACACATCTTACCCACAACATTATTCCACTGCAGCATAGACAGAATCATTCAAACATACCCTTTACAACACACAATATATCAACCTCACCTAGAGTTATTTAGAGCATTTTGATAAATTTAGAGCACAAAGGTAAAAAAAACACTGCAGTTATTAAGAATAGCACTCACACACATAGAGTAGGACTGGCTGAACCTCTGCAGGGATCATCCAAGCAGGAGAATGTTTGTAAGTCACCCGCTACTTATGCGTCACCCAGCTCGTGGGTCCCTGTGTAGCAACTCACTTCCAGCCACGGGTTCTCCAAACACTCACCTGTGTAGGGTTCTCCCACGGATCACTTTCAGGTTCTCAAACACACTGAGGTTGGACAAAGTCTCCGGCCAAGACTCAATGTATAAATAGCCTGAAACACAGCGGAGGAACAGGTTACTCTCTGCTACACATTCCACACTGGGGCCAACCTACTCTCTACTAGACATATATTTTGCAATATGATGTGTTCTTTTAGCATCTTGTTAAAACTGGACTTTGTGCCAGCCCGCAAGGCTCGTAAGGGACATAGGAGGAAGTTAACCCAGGAGGAGTAGGGGGCTGCTCCTAGGTAGGGTAAACAAGTCATTTCCGGAACAGGAAGAAGATACCTCTAGAAACTGTGGGGAAGGCTCTTAAAGAGGGTATATGGGAAAGCTGACACTCCTGTAACCTCCAGTAGGAAAGAAGCAAAAACAGCACCCAGGGAAGGATAGGGAAGAGAGACATGAGAGGTCTTGCTTTTGGGAGGGTGAGGGGGTAAGATGTGAGCAATTTCTCTACTTAGCCAATTAGTGGGTGAGACTTATCTCTGGAGGAAACGCTGAACAAAGGCAGCCCAAAAAGAGATCCTGCTGTCCATATGTCTTAAAGGAAGGTGGCATTTCTCATACCTGTGATCTCCTGAAGATCCCTGAAAACATTCAACTGCTCCGGGTCCAGGGCTCCACTGTGGTTTTTGGAGTCAGTAGTGCTAGAGAAATATAGAATAAAAAAAGAGTCAGGAAGAAAAACATTAGCTTCATCTCCCCCACCCCAGCTCTGTCTAAGAACCCACCTCATCGGCACATATAAAGCCAAGCCTGTGCCTCCCTGAATGAAGGCTGATGCCCTAACTACACTAGCACAAGCAAGCTCTGGCACAGGAAGTCCATTGATGACATTCTCTCCCAGGTGGATTGGCCCATCTAATCAATTGTCTCCTTTGGGCTGGATTGATTCAATATAAGAACGCAGTACCGGGCACAGGAGAAAGAGATACCAATATCCCTCTTCTGAGGGCTTATACCGTCAGGGACCAGAACAACTTTAAGTGTCTTCACTAAAAAGAAAGAAGGCCCTCAATCGCCAAGATATCATGCTTCCCCATTGGCCCCTCCTCACCGTGGTGACATCAGGTTGCACTCGGTGGGCTCTCTCTGTGGTTCTTTTGAGGTATGTGCCATCCTAAATGGTGGGATCCTATGGTACCTAGCACAAGCATTTGAAATGCAATAGATCTTGCATTTGCGAGAGTTTAAGCTATTGGCCTTGTAAATGACAATGCCTTTTATTTATCTGTTTTGATAAATAACACATTACAATACAATAGCTGAAACTCTTGTAAATGCGAGACCTATTTTATTTCAAAGAGGCGGCCATCATTGTCCCGGGGTGCTTGGAAAGTGACAGCACGTATGGCACTCTGTATGTCGCAGGAAAGCATGTGGTGCCTGCAGTAGGAGAAACTCATTAAATAAAACAGTGCTTACAGACTAAATAAGACATACCCTGTAACAACAGAAGTAAAAGGGCCAGTCCTCACGGGAGCTTACAAATAAAGACAAGTCGGTACATGGGGAGGACTAACAAGCCTCTTAACTAATCAGAAGCCACCATTTACAAAGGACAGTGACATAAGCCAATGAAAAATATGGGAGGGTTTGGGCGGATCTTCAAGTCCATACTCAAATACAGCATGCTTTGCAGAGCCCAAGCTCGACCTAAAAAGGAGTACACATGTGTAGGGTGGGGGCGTGCTACATTATACAGTTCCCTGATTATACCTATGTTAATCAGGTGATATCGAGGGACAAATACATCTCTCTCAACCCTCTCCTGCTATCTCAAATGAGGAAGGCATACACACCTCCATTTGTTTCAAAAGAGTTCCAGGGGAAGACCACCATGTCGACCTGAAGTCACATGGTGGAGGAAGGGCCCAATGAAGAAGCAAGTCACCTCGATGAGTAATTGCCTTCATCCTTTTAAGGTCTGTTCCTTCAGGGTATAGGGCCTCAAAAGAGGGATCTCTTTCTCCAAGACAGGTACTGCATTGGTACAGATAATTAAGTGAGGAAATATTACAAATAATGTCTTACCTTCGCCTCCCACCAGTTTTTGTGTATTAATTGCTGTGCAGATTCAGCTCAATGCCTATGCTTGTTGCACCGATGAACCTTTCCTCCTCGTCACCTGCCTCCTCAGTGTTGAACTGGAGTTCCTGCTACCTGCCTCACCAGCCCTCCACCACTTGTCCTCCTTGTACAGGATCAGCACACCTGATCAACTGCCTCCCCTATGCCGGTCTGGTCCCCTTTCATCCATGCTTAATTTGTAAGCAAATTTAGTGCCTGGGCTCTCGCCAAGATACCGCTGCAGCGTGCACCACACATTGCCCTGGCAGCGCTGTCATTGATAGTAACAACACAACTACCAACCATCACACTCCTACAAGTGTGACAATTCGGACTATTCCAGGCCCCAAAAGCTATAAGAATGGCTTGGGCAGCAGGTAATAGTAATTTTTTATGTATATTGAATTAATAATTGACTGCTGTTGTGGTCATCTTGAAATTGGCCAGACAGTTCTACCTTGTGGCAGACTGTCACAAGCACCAGTGTTGACATTTAAGTGTCGGTGACAAGCAACGGAAACCACCAGCTCACATTAAGCACTGCTTTCATCCAAGTCACATTCTATACTTACCCAAGGAAGCTATCTTGCATGAAGGCCAGACTCCCAAAGATCTTTGTGCAGCCACTAAAATGTTTGATGTTGTCAGAATTCACAGATGAGACCCCCTTCAGAAAGTCCATTCCAAGCCCGTAACAGACTGTAAACATAATGGGGGGGAAGCTTAGATTGGTGTACAACGGTATGAAGAAGTAACTCACCTGTAATACTTGATCTGCAACTGGGCATACTTTGTAGATTATCTTGCTGTGCATAGTCCTGCGCTAAGTGGTTTTATTGTTTTTTCAAAGTCTGAAAACATCATCAGCAGAGAAGTTTTAAGGCATAGGCAAATTGGGCAATTGCCCAGGGCCCCTACTTTCCAAGGGCCCCCCTCGGAAAGTTAGCTTTCTTTATATTTGACTTTTGTCTCTGTACCCAGTGTCATCTAAGGATTTGGGGGGTCCAGGCCAACAACTATATGAATTGTTTTTTTATGATCCTGTTAAAATGTAACAAATACTTAAGTATTGTTTGACATCATGCAGTTTTATATTAGCAGGAAATTGAAAGGAAAATGCTACTTACCAGTATGCATCTGTTCTTGGCATGTAGGGCTGCTGACATTCATATCTTATCATAGATCGCCGCCTAGTGTTGGGTCCGGATGATTGCACGTTGTTGTCTTGGAAGAGTCTTCGAAGTATCACGAGATAGGTGACTGCTCCCCTGGACTACAGTGCGCATGGGCATCCTCTCCATCCTCAGATTGTTTTTCGCCATTGTGGCAAAGATGGAGTATAGTAAAGTAAGTGATGGCCATGCAAATGTATTGTAAAGAAGAGAATCCTGCAGCTGTGACAGGCCCCGGGGAGGAGGGTGGGCGATATGAATGTCAGCAGCCCTACAGGCCAAGAACAGATGCATACTGGTAAGTACCATTTTCCGTTCGAGGCATGTGGGCTGCTGAATTCATATCAGCAGCAGTTTGAAAAAGAGTTTTTACGACAGCCTGTCCTAGAGCAGCTTGCTGCTTTGTTTGCACATCTACACAGTAGTGTTTAGTGAAAGTGTGTATGGTAGACCATGTAGCTGCTCTACATATGTCTTCTAGGGGGATATTTCCTAGGAAAGCCATGGATGCCTCCATTTTACACCTAGAGTGGGCTTTTGGGGGAACTGTTAAAGTGTGCTTAGCTTTTTGATAGCATATCTGAATGCATTTAACTATCCATCTGGCTATTCCTGATTTTGAAATGGGATTACCTTTATGGTGTGGAGAAAAAGCAACAAACAGTTGCTTTGTTTTCCTGAATGATTTAGTCCTGTCAACATAACATAACAGAGCTCTTCTTACATCTAGTGTGTGTAGGGCTCTTTCAGCCACTCACTGTGGGTTTTGGAAGAAAACTGGCAATTCTATTGACTGATTGATATGGAAAGTGGATATAACCTTTGGCATGAACTTAGGGTTAGTACGAAGTACTACCTTATTGCTATGTATTTGCATGAAAGGTTCTTGAATGGTTAGTGCCTGTAGCTCACTCACTCGCCTGAGGGAGGTAATGGCAACCAAGAATGCCACCTTCCATGTTAAGAATTGTAACTCACATGAATGGAGTGGTTCGAAGGGAGTTCCCATAAGTCTGGTAAGTACTATGTTTAAGTTCCAGACTGGTGAAGGTGGGTGCTTTGGAGGGATTATCCTTTTAAGTCCTTCCATAAATGCTTAGATGGGTGATACTCTGAACAGGGACATGTGTTGTCTGTTTCGGAGACATGCTGCTATAGCAGCAAGATGTAGCCTTATGGAAGAGTATGCTAGATTGCATCTTTGAAGATGTAACAGGTAACAGATAATGTTTTGTATGGAAGCATCCAATGGATTGATTTGGTTATTATTGCAATAAACTACAAATCTTTTCCATTTAGCTGCACAGCATGCTCTAGTAGTTGGGCGCCTTGCTTCCTTGATAATGTTCATGCAATCTGGAGGCAAGTTAAGGTATCCAAACTCTAAGACTTCAGGAGCCAGATCGCTAGGTTCATCTGATTGGGATCTGGGTGCCTGATTTCTCCATGGTTCTGAGTTAAAAGATGTGGTGAGGCGCAGTCTTTGATGGGTAACTACTGAAAGTTCCAGGAGCGTTGTGTACCATGGCTGTCTTGCCCATGTGGGAGCAACCAGGATCATTGTGAGTGACTGTTGGCATAGTTTGCGAGCCACCAGTGGAATTAGTGGGGCTGGTGGAAAAGCGTACGAAAATTTGCCTGAACAGTTCATCCATATCACATTGCCTTGTGACAACGGGTGTGGGAACCTACCGGTAAAGTACTGGCATTTTGAAGTTTCTTTTGTGGCAAACAGATCTATCTCTGGATGCCCCCATTTTTGGAAGAATGGTTGGAGAACTTGAGGGTGAATCTCCCATTCGTGTAGTTGTTGGCTGTGTCTGCTTAATAGATCTGCTATTTTATTGTCTTTCCCTGGCAGGTGTTCTGCGAGGAGAAAAATGTTTTTGGGAATTGCCCACCTCCATATGCTCTGTGCTAGGTGAGACAGCTGTGGACAGTGTGTCCCTCCTTGTTTCTGGATGTAGTACATGGCTGTCATGTTGTCCGTCCGGATCAACACAGCCTTGTTGTACAAGTATTTCTGGAATGCTTTCAGTGCCAGAAATACTGCTAGCAACTCTAAGTGGTTGATATGCAGTGTCTTCTGTTTGATTGTCCAGAGCCCTTGGACTGTGTATTGAAGTAGGTGGGCTCCCCAACCTGTCAGTGATGCATCCGCTGTTAATACTACTTGTGGAACCGGCTCTTGGTACAGTCGCCCCTTGGAAAGGTTTTGTGGGTTCCACCACTGCAGAGAGTTGTAAGCGCGACTGTCTACCAACACTACGTCTTTTAGTTGTCCTTGAGCTTGGTTCCACTGCCGTGCTAGGCATTCTTGCAATGGACGCATTTGAAGTCGGGTATGAGGGACAATGAATATGCAGGAGGCCATCATGCCTATGAGCTGCATGAACACTCGAGCTGGCAGAGAGTGCTGTGGCTGAAACTTTTGAATGAGAGTCTGCATGTTGGCTATCCTGACTGGATTTGGATATGCCTTTGCCACTGAGGTATCTATTGTAGCTCCCAGATATTGCCGTATGTGGGAGGGCTGTAGATGTGATTTTGGGTAATTATGGAAAAACCCAGACTGTGCAGCAGCTGGATTGTTTGAGACGTATGGATTACACACTGCTCGATCGAGTTGGCCTTTATGAGCCAATCGTCTAGGTATGGAAACACGTGGATGTGTTGTCTTCTGAGGTGTGCTGCTACTACTGCTAGACATTTTGTGAAAACTCTTGGGGCTGTAGTTACCCCGAAGGGGAGAACTTTGAATTGATAATGTTGACCTTCTATTGTGAACCTGACATATTTCCTGTGAGCTGGATGTATAGGTATGTGAAAATATCCATCTTTGAGGTCTAATGTAGCAAGGAAGTCGCCTTGCTGGAGTAACGGGAGTACCTGTTGTAGAGTAATCATATGGAAATGCTCTGAGAGTATGTATTGGGTCTGAGGTCGAGTATGGGTCTGAGGGATCCATCTTTTTTGGGAATTAGGAAGTATAGAGAGTATACTCCTGTTCCTCGGTGTTGAAAAGGGACTGGCTCTATGGCTCCCTTTTGTAGCATGGACGTGACCTCTTGTTGTAACAGCATGATGTGTTCATTGGACATAGGACGGTGTTTGGGTGGTATGTTGGGTGGAGTAGAAGTGAGTTCCAGGCAGTAACCATACTAGATATTTTGTCTCACCCACCTGTCTGTGGTAATGACATTCCAGACTGGTAGGAATTGTTGTATTCTGCCTCCGACCGGTGTTGAGTGGTCTGGAGGGAGTGTGATCAAGTCACTGTTTGGTGGCGGTGGAGGCTCTGGTGTTATTGCCGCCACGTCCCCTGCCTTTGTTATTGTTGCCTCTATAACCCCCTCTGTTTGAGCCTTTATTAAAGGAGCTCTGGGTGTTACTTTTGAATGTTGAGGAAGTTTGTGATGTGTTGCCTCTCCCTGAGCCTCTGAAGGAGGAGCGACAAAAGGAACTTCTTGGTTGTTGAAACTGAAGTGCGCCCATAGACTTAGCAGTTTCAGTATCTTTTTTCATTTTGTCCAAGATGGTATCTACCGCAGGGCCAAACAGGAAATATTGGTTAACTGGTTGGTTGAGGATGGTGGATTGCACCTCGTTCTTAAAACCAGAGATGCGTAGCCACGCATGCCTGCGTAGTAATTCACTAGTATTAATGTACCTGGCTGATGTATCAGCTGCGTCAAGCGCACATTTAATGAAAGCATTAGTTATAAATTTGCCTTCCTGAATGAGGTCGTTTGCTTTAGCTTTAAAAGGTTCTGGCAGGTGTTGCAGTAAACCTTCAAGTTATTCGTAATGTGCTCTATCGTAGCTTGCTAATAGAGCCTGTGTGTTTGCAATCCTCGAGGAATTTGCAGCCTGTCAGGCTACTCTTTTGCCTGAGGCTTCTAATATCTTAGACTTTGTCAGGAGGGGGAGCATCTCCTGTTTGTGAATTAGCTCTTTTTCGAGCGTTTGCTACAACTAGTGAGTCTAAAGGCAACTGGGACTTAATATAAGTTGGGTCTGTAGGGGCTGATTTATACTTCTTCTCAATTCTGGGATTGAGTACACGCGCTCTAGCTGGGTCTTTGAATATGTCTGGCGCGTGTTTTAGTACCCCTTTTAACATAGGAAGTGTCCTTACACTTTTGTCAGAAGTAGGAAAAGTGTTGAATAGAAAATCTTCTTCTATAGGGTCAGTGTGCATGTCTACACCATGGTATTTTGCTGCCCTATCTAGTAATTGGTTAAAAACAATGGTGTCGTCAGTAGGCGACGGCTTTGTAGGGTATGGGGAGGTGTCAGGGATGGGTTGTGGTTCATATGGATCATTCTGGTCATCCCATGTGTCATCCTGTGCATCATGATCCTCTGGTTCTCCAAAATTATCCTGAGGATCTTCCCCTATGTTGTCTCCCTCACCATAGTCTGAATGTGTAGGAGAGTAAGGCACAAAGGGCATGTTAGGAAAGAAAGGAGGAGGAGTAAAAGGCCTTGAGGGAGATCTTCCGAAGTCTTTTCTCTTTGGAGGAACAGGGGAAGGAATGTCCGTGTCCAATGGTCTCTTTTTCCGGCGGTAAACTGTAACGTGTTCGGTTTCAGGGTCTATATACAGTTTAGGTTGTTCCTCACTCACTGGATCAGGATGGAAGAGTTCTTCCTCAACTGTCCGTGGCTTTGGCGCCGATGTTTTTGGCTTAGTCACTTGTTTGTGAGTCTTTGGCTCGAGGGCCTTTGGCTGTAAAGCTGTTTTCAGCTCGACTGCAGCTGGTTTCGGGTCGGCGACCTTATTCGGTTCGACGACTCTGTTTCCGTCCACGTCTTTTGTTGGTTTTACTGTCTTTTTTGGTTCGGCGACCTTCTTTGGTTCGACGACCTTTTTCGGTTCTATACGTTTGGGTGTTTGGGCGTGTTGTTTGTGCTCAACAAACTTTTTCGGCTCGATGTTTTAGGTCGAGTCGACGGCTTTTTTCGGTTCAACTGGCTTTTTAGTGTGATCTTGTTTTTGGGGATCGACACTCTTTTTGGCTCTACGGCCTTCTTCGGGTCTAGTGTTCTTTTTGGATCGACGATCCTCTTTGGTTTGAGGCTCTTCTTTGGCTCGACAGCTTTCGGCTCGACAACCTTTTTCGGTTCGACGACTTTTTTTGGTTCGACAACCTTTTTCAGTTCGACAACCTTTTTTGGTTCGACAACCTTCTTCGGTTCGACGACCTTTTTGGGAAGAGTGTTGCTTGTTCCTGGGCTATCGGAAGGCCTGGGTTTGGGCTTCGGAGCCGAGCTGGAAGGTGGGGTCTTTGAAGGAGTTTGTCGATCTCGGCTAAGGCCTTTAGGCGATGCTTCGACCGGAGCCTTGTCTTTCGATATAAGCGGGGTTGGGGGCTGTGTACTCACTTTTTGCCCCGGTGTGATCTGGTCATCGGAGTCCGACTGGTCCTCAACGGTGACGATTTCTAGATCCGAGTCCGCCACTTCTGGGAGGTCATGTTCATCATCGAAGATGTTCTCCGGTTCCGGTGCCTGCCGCTGCATCTCTTGCCTAGCGGCCCGTCGATTCCGGATAGTCTTCTTCGAGCGGAATTGAGCACTCGCCGGACAATTTTCTTCGTTGTGCTCTGGGGATAAGCACTTGTTGCATACTGTATGTTTGTCAGTATGTGGGAATTTGGAGTGGCTTTGTGGGCACCTTTTAAACGAGCTCCTTTCCATCGACAGCAGGCCCACGTGGCGTCGAAAAGGCCCAACGGCCCGCGTCGACGACCGGATCGAGATGGACAGTTTGATCGAATCAAGGAGTACCGAACGAGAACAATACCGTCGAGGTAGAAGGCCTTTTGGCCTTAGGAAGTTGTTTAGTTTTGGTTCCGAAGTTGGAGTAGAGGAATAACATCTGAACCCAATGGCGGAAAAAATCAATCTGAGGATGGAGAGAATGCCCATGCGCACTGTAGTCCAGGGGAGGAGTCACCTATCTCGTGATACTTCGAAGACTCTTCCAAGACAAAAATGTGCAATCATCCGGACCCAACACTAGGGGGCGATCTATGCTAAGATATGAATTCAGCAACCCACATGCCTCGATCATACAATTCTAATTTGTTCTCTACACGGGCCCCAAAAATAAGTCTTACCTGGTGCCCCCAAAATCCTTAGGATTACACTGATCCTCAGGGTGTCAGCAGAGAGTGAAACTGCTTAAAACCCAACTAAGATGAAGCCGCAGGGCCCCTCCAGTCGCTGCGCTTGGAATGCACCTAAGCACTGCTGCGCTGTAATGCAGCAAGCAGCTTAAGTGATCCTTTATCATTGTTTCAAGAGGAAGGTTAAAGGATGCACAAGAAACAATGTCAATATTACAGTGAATCGAGAGGGCTCTTATATGAACTTGAATGGGATGAGTTTAGCATTAAAGCATGGAAATTGTGAGAAAACATTTTTTAAATTAAAATAAGAGGGGGAGCAAGTGAGTTGCCTGTTTCCGTGGTGACTACTGAACTTAATAAGTAAGCGCCGTGACAAGACAGATGAGGTTGCAACGGTTTATCCACTCGACTTGGGCTTCCCTATGTGCTGTGTCTATTATGAGTTACAACTGGGAGAGCATAAGACTGTTCTAGTTCAGTGGAATAATGGGATATGCCCAGGTGCCAGGTGATGTGATCCTACCCAGGCACAATGTGTACTAGATTTCAGATCTCTTTGCCTCATCCTCTCTTTCTAACTCTCGCTTACACTATTCTATCAACTTGATCTCCTCCCAAACCAATAACTTCCTTTTAATCACACTGACACAATCTCTACACTGTTTAGATAACAGTCAGTGAATTCACAAAGCTTCCTTTGTGTACATTGTATAACCCGCAAAATAATAATAATAATATACTTAAAAATCAGTTCATGTACTAGTGCCTTGATAAAGTGTATGTAGGTGCCATGTTGCCATCTCTTTTCTGTTTTGAGAGGTGCTCAGTGAATTGTTCATTGGAGGGTCACTAGGCAGGATCATTGCAGCTTCAGAGGGCAGAGGCGTAAGCTGTCCTTATAATGGTGGAAGATGTTTGGCACACTTTTTGCTAGGTTGTACATGCTACTGCTCTCTTTCTATGGAATGGCTAAAGATTAAGGGTCCGATTCACAGAGGTAAACTTAGACCAAAAGTCTAAGTTTAGACCTAAAGTCTAACTTTACTATTAGCAAAGTTAGACTTTTGGTCTACGTTTAGACCAAAAGTCTGACTTACTGCAAAAATCTAACTTTACTATTAATATAGTTAGACTTCTGATCTAAGTTAGACTTATGGTCTAAACTTAGACCAAAAGTCTAACTTTACTACTAGTAAAGTTACACTTTAGATCTAAACTTAGACTTCAGGTCTAAATTTTGACTTTTGGTTTAAGTTTACCCTTGTAAATCAGGGCCATAGAGCCTAGTGTGTTGTACCTTTTCTTCCCAGCAGCTGCAGATACTGCAAACAAATCAACCAGGTTCTGCCTCATGAAACTCTGAAAGGAGTCTGAAGTTCTGTCTTTCTTCTCCTGCACACTTTATGACAAGTTGGGATTGGGAGTTGAGAATATTATCACTGCTAGGTTTTAGAATGCCTGGCACCAGAAGCAGTTTGTGGGTTTGCAAGCATTGTTTCTGAAATAATCAAAATCTCTTTAGGAGGGGCAATGTCCCAATGTTTAATTCATTTGCTGCGCTATTTGTCACTTCGTAGAAAGACACAATGTCATCCAAGTGTAAATTCCAGGAAAGTCTGAAATCCAGTAGAGGGAGAACTTCATGCACTAATGCACAAACATGCATCTCTTTCTAACTCGGTGTAGGGCGCCATTGGTTCGAGAGAAGGTGGTAGTCCTGACCTTTTCTTTCATTAGTAGATACTCAGTGTTATGAATTAAAGAACTTTTGATGTCCAAAGCAACATCAGGGATTTCCTATTCAACAACAATGTCCTCAGAAAGATCATAGGGTGCTTTAATATCAAACTGCAGACCTCTGATGTCCTTGACATTGAGAGATGCTACAGTAAGGGCTCAACGTTGACAGGGGTGGGCATTACGTCAATGGATATCCGTCAAACTCTGAGGGTTTCAGATATGCTCCCTGTTCGTTCACAGAAGGACATGATTTAGTCCACCTTCTCTGCCATAAGGAAAGCCCCCTGCAAGTGCCTTTGCCTGAAATTTTCCAAGATCTCCTTCATTATTTGGCTTGAAGAAGACTTTCTCCGTGTCTCTCAGCGTCTTGCACAACATTGCTTGCCCGATCTCACAATTCAAAGAGTTTTAAGACAGACCACCATGCTTGTCCTTGTCCATGAGAGAAAATCTTTCCACCCAGAAGGAACCTCTGCCAAAGAGAGCATGCATGGTGTCTACCGAAAAAAGGTTGAGAGAGAAGCACTTTTGCTGAAACAGGAAAATATGAGCTGCGACCTTGGAAAAATAGTTGAAGCAATCAACTAGACACGGAGTTATGATAATTGACATTGAGTTATGACAAAAATAGAATCCTTTAAAAAGGCAACACATCTTGTGGAAAAAAAACAAATTGCTAGATGTCCATGATGGGACATGACGTCTGTTAATATCCTTAATGTAGCAGTTCTTTTATGTCACAGTCTGCATACAGTACAGTTGCCAGCTTTAATTTTTCAGTTTGAAACAGGCTCACAGACTGGTGCTTTAGATTAATTAGCTGTTATTTTAAACAACGTTTGCCAGAATCAGACTGTATTCTCCTATGGGCCAATTTCTTGTTGGAGTTTGTTTTTAAATTATTTTTAAAATTCCAAATCTACATGTTTAATAATGTGTTACAGTTTCCACCAATGCATGAATTTTTTGGGGAGTTCAGAGTGTATTCCCTAATTTTGCAAACTTTTTACAAGGTCGAGCAGTTCGGAGCGCTAGTGGTGCTCCACAGCCTGTCCTTTCTTGGAGTGTGGACCAGGTGGTTTTTTTTCTCCTACAGGTTAGCAAGAGGCAGGCAGGAGAAAATGCAATGCTATGAGTTGGCTTGAGAAGAGGTCATGTTAGGAGTCAGTATAGTTTGTCCCAATCCATCATGGCTAACCTTCCATGTGTACCTGTGGGCTCTATTAAAGCCATCATGGGTCATTTTGCTAATTTCCTGTTTTCTGGCACCCTCTACCCCCCTCACACCACCCACTCACCCCGTTGCATTCCATATTATCGCTGTGATTGCTGACCAGTGTTGAGACATTCTTAGGGGTTTTATTCTTCCTGAGTTGTCATCGGATTGTCTTCTGGGATTCCTTTACTCTGGGCAATGCGTCTGTCACCTCTAGTGGTGACATACGTAAATCTTCTGTGACATCCTGAGTGTTGTCAACGTCAACACCATGGTTGGAGATATTTTCATGCCTCCAGCTGTTTCCTCCAATTTACTTTCTCAGGGAGGAGCTTTGTGTAACAATCATTAGCTGACAAAGTGGCTACCTGCCTGGTGAAGAATGTCAAGTTTACAGAATCACTACTATGTCTGGGACTCAAGAATGATGGAGAAACATCTGTACCTTGCAATACTGAGCAAAAGTTACATATAATTGTAGCATATTCAGACTATCCTTCATTCTACAGAACTTGCACCATGAGTGTATGAAGAATATTCTTTCACCAACTAGGACCAAAGAAAAAAGTTGTGCAGGGTCTACCGGACCCGTTAGGGCCATAAGAATAAGCGGCAGAAAGTTGTTGACACTAGACGGAGAGTCTGCATTACTTACTCTCCAGCACTTTGTTTTGACTCATTAATTTACAGTAAAGTAGCTGTACTATGAAACATCTTACACATTTTTAACTTATTAACTCCCATACACCTCATCGATAGGGAGGCATACACATGCTGCTTAGAAGGCTCCACTGTGTTGACCCTTGCAAACCACAGTGAGGGGGGCCCGAAGATGAAACATGCCACTTTGGTGGGTGAGGGCCTCCGTCTGTTTTAAGGAACACCTCAACTAGGTTTAAACTACCCTTTGGGCATTCTATTCCAGGCAGAGAGGCACCCCCACTGGTTTGGGATGGGTACTTTTTGTGGTAAACTGTATGGTTGGGAGGATGTACCATTGATAAGTCATTCTCCTTTGCTGTTGATTTATTGTGGGGCCAAATCATCTTTTCATTCTTCTAAGGTGAATAAAATAAGCACCAAGTTGGGTAATGGTAGGACCCGTTAAATTGCTCCTAAAATGAACCAAAGGGATAATAATCAGCCAAAAGATTCAAGTAAATGTGTGTGTGTGCAGTTTCATACCTTTAAAAAAGTTTTTCACAAAGGTGTGTCCATTTCACGTAGGTGGGGCTTAAACTTCAGCTTTTTACTTTAAACAAAAGCAGCAAATTAATTTGCCATGGAAGTGTGTGCAATGCAGGGAGCAATATTGTGCAGGCCTACACTTATTCTCTGGCTTCTGCTTCAGGTGTGGCTAATATGCCAGATAGTGGCTGAGGCTTGAGTTGCTGTGTTCTCTTTTTTGGAGGATACATTTTGCAATTTCAGAGGTTTTTTCCATATAGTCACACATGAAAAAACATATGTCATGACTGGTCAAACCTATTCTCTTGTCATTCCTTCCTGGCTCCTCTAAACCCCCTCCCCCCTATTTGATCCATTCTCTAATATACAGCTACAGCATCCTGGAAATGTAGCTAAGTCCCTACTCCTCTGTACAGCATTTAGTTCAGGGCTCTACCCACAAGCAACTCACTTTGTAGCAATGATGATAGTTCGGCCTCATCCTACGAGCCCTATTTCTATGCGCGGCTCTTTCGTGCTAGCCCCACCACTATGTTTGACTCTCTCCCTGGTTCAGTGTCAATACCTGACCTCTCTATGCACACCTTTATACACGTTCAATCCCAAGCAAAAGCCCCAACACTTGACCACCATCCTCCTAGCCACTCCACTATGCTTTTTCCTCCACACTGATTCCCATCACTATACTTAAGCACATTCTCTTTGCTCTTCTACTTTGCTTCTGTTATTCCTTCAAACTCTACTGACCCACTCCTCAATTCTTGACACATCCTCTGGCCCAGAGCACCTAGACCCTCCCATCAAGTCTACTACCACTTGAATCCCTCTACCCAGTCGTGCTTGCCCAATTCCACCCGCCCTACCACTCTGCTTAACCCTCTCCACCCAGCGCTACTGCTGGGCAAATACCTCCCCTCCCAGGACTACTGCTATGCTGGACATGTGACACCCCTTATCCCCAGCAAAGCTAGCTTCCCTACTACATGCACACTATGGTTGATTTCTTCCTCCCTGACCTACTGCTATGGTTGAACCTCTTCTCTCAGCCCTGCTGGCACTGACCTTTTGGGCAGGACGTGCTGCACTTTTCACATTTCTGGATTCCGTTCTGCGTCACCTCCTGGGTGTTCTGAGGGCACACGAGTGTGCAAGACCCCACCTCAGTGGGCAGGTAATTATCTGTAGGAAGAGAAGCAGACCTTTAATCTCTGTCCCACCAGTGGCGTCAGAAGTCAAGCATCAGACAGGAAGCAAGGCACCAGCAACATCCCCCCAATATCACTCTAAAAGGTTAACTGTGACATCCTGCCTCTAAATGTTGTGTTCTGTATGCCCTGTATGTTTCCTGACCAGTAGCCTGGCATCCCTTGAACCCTGTGCTATGCTCGGACATGATTTGCTTGTTTCCACAGCAGAGTGTGATACTGGACTGTGGGTACGCATAAAGTTCCTCCGGCTATAGTTGACACCCTCTAGTCGCCAAACCAGCAAGTTAGTGGCAGCTGACTACCCGCTGGCAGTGGTTACTACCGCAAGGCATCCTTCAATTACAGAAACTTTCCCCTTCTTTACGTGTGCTGTGTAATTCTGCTTGTGTGTGGTGCAAATAGAGATCATGTTTTTTAGGAATGGTATCCAACCCGGGGATGCGTTGTGTGGCACACAAGTCCATGGTCAACTAATAAGGGCTGCATCTTGGTACCGCGTAGGGGTTTCACCTTTGTCTGGTCTCTAGCCTCTTCCTTCTGGCTAAGTGAATACAGAATAGTGGCTACAAAATCTGGGGTTGACCATATTTACCTCAGGTCTGCCCAGAAACAACTTCCCAAATCAGAATGGCTCAACTGTGTGGGGCCAAATTCAAATTCATAAGCCTCCGGTACCCATTCCCTTTGGCTTAATCTGACAGATGTCTGGAAAGAGGGGAGACCTCATTCAGTATGCCTGAAGAGTCTTGTAAAACACACTTTTAAAACAAGTTTTGTGCCTGGCCCTTTTCTCTATTGTGGAATCGACATGAGGGCATACCCTGTGGTAGAATGATGGTGGAAGGTATGACTGTTGGCCCTGGTTTCCCGCCCCTCCATAGCCAGTTTACCTGATTCACTTTGCACACCGAAATAGGTTTGCAACTGAGCTCAAAGAAGGTGTCTTACCCGGGCCAGGGTATCTCCTGTTGCAGTTTCCTCTTAAGCCGGGGGCCAGTCATAGGATCCTGAGGAGCCTTTACTGCCCTATGTGAGCAGGGGATCTCTGACCCTGCCAATAACATGGCCCAGATGGCTGAACTCTGCATAGTGAATGTCTAGAGAAGAAAGGGGGGTGTTGTGTGCAAGAAGTCCTTCAGTCACAGATTTCCTGATCTGAAGAGTCTCTATAAATGACTATATCATTGCAGGGTTGAGGACATACTGCGACCAACAAAGGTCTGCACCTGTTGGTGAGTTGGAGCTACTTGGCCCTGTAGGAGCCTGTATCAACCCCATGGGTTATTGGCTGACAATGGCTGCTCTGGTCTGAAACAAATTAAACCAACTCAGAATGTCCTACGGTTTTAGAGATATCGCTGGTTGAAGGTGCTGTATAACCCTAACCGTAAAAACTGTTTCCCAGTTGCCCTTGGGAATTAATGCATTCTCCAGATTCTATGGGTGTACCTACCTACCCTGGAGAATTCTATCCTCAACTAACCATTGCTTAGATAAAGGCCCGGTTAAGTTTTGGGACCTCAGGAGGAGCCAGCGTAGAACCTCAGCCAGATCCTAGCCTCAGTCGTTCACCTGTCGGGACTATGACTCCAGTTGGCGCTGTAACTAGTCTCTTCCTGACAGGTTCCCTTGTTGCCTGCCACCCATCACAGACTGCCTGATTGCTTTCTTACTGGGCATATGAACTCAGGAGAGAATGAAAAGAGTAGTGTCTATATGCCACAACAAAGAGAACTGTTCAGGTTTGAGAATTAGCCCTGCTGTCTGAGGTCTACATTCAAATGTTCCTCAACCTCACGGATCAATGTGCTATCTGTGACCTGAGCCTACGTGATCTGTGTAACTTGCATAGCGCTCTATTGTTCTATAAACGTTTCCCCACACACATACATGACCTGAGGCATCAGCTGGAGAGAGCTGTGAAAACTAAGCTTCACTCCTACCATGTGAAGCCTGAGTCTGTACAATATGTGTAACTTAAGGGATAGCTTTATAGTGAATTGCGTGAGCCAATAAGGTCTATGGCCAGAGCCTGTAAGGTGTGCTCTCTTCAGTAATGGATGTGTGCACCCCACATCCCCTCTCCCCATCTGGAGGAGCTCTTACATGGGCATTCGGTGACACAGCTGGCACCAAAGGAGTATCTGCCATTCTCGTTGAGCACAGATTCAAAGTTTTCTGGGTTGTAGGTCCTCAGGGGCGGGCAGTACTGCGTACACACACCGCTGTCGTTGACGTGCTGGCAAGCCTGGAAAAATAGAGACAAAATATGTTACAATCCTGAGCACCAATTAGTTGTTTGAAGGGGTTGTGACCTAGGTGATCTCTCTGATTGGATCCTACAAGTCAGAGAAGTGTTGAACCTTTTTGGGAGGACAGGGCTCAAAGCTGAGCGTCAGGATTGTCCCCCAAAAGATGAAGAACCCCCAACATTGTCTCCTTAAAATATGCAAAGTACTAACACTGCATTTAAACGAAGCAAGAAGTGTCAGCACCTTCCTTTAAAGAAGCTGAAGTGCCTATGTTGTCCCTTTGAAAGTTCAGCTGTCCCAGGACAGTTCCTTTAAAAGCTCAAAGGTGGATGTAGCATTAACAAGCATTTGCAATGCAATAGGTCTCGCATTTGTGAAAGCTAGAGCTTTTGGTGTTGAAAATGACAATGTTTTTTACTTTTTTATGCCGTGGAGTGATGATATTTGCTTAGCGCTATTGCAATTCGTATGGCCTTACGATGCAGGAGAACCTCAAAGTGGGAAATAGGTTATGAGGGAGGGGAGACAAGAGTAACTTGCTGGTTGGAAAAAAGTAACATCCTGTGGAGAAGTGTGGCTCAATGGTTAGAGCGGCAGACCCTGATGCAGAGGTCTGGCCCGGGACCAGGGTTCAATTCCCCGCCTCGGGGGGTCTTGGGCTCAAAAATTCCACGGACCTGATAATTCTCGCCTCGGTGCCTATTCCAATCATGGAGTCCCACTCTGCAACTCTGGGCAATAGCTTGCTTAATCTCCACAACGGCCCCCACAACGCTAAGGATGCCTGGCCTCCACCTTGGGGGTGCCCAGGAGTGGACACCTCACAGGGAAAGCCAGGATGGGTTCCACAGCGGCGGTATTCGTACAAGCGCCTTGAGACCCTTGCGGGTGAGTAGTGCGCTATACAAGTATCAATTCATTCATTCATTCATTCATTCATTCAAAATAGCAAACACGCATAGGAAATGGAAGATTAGGTAAAGCAGGTTTGACTGAAAAGTTAAGAATGGGACTACAGGGCTGGAAGAGACTTGTTTCAATGTCCATTGCTTGTATCCATACAAAACATAAGCAGTATGATTTAACAAGGGGAGGCAGAGACAGCACGGGCAGAGAGGTCGAAGGAATATGGAAATGACAGGCCAGAGAACAGAGGCAGGGAGACGGACGCATGTACAGAGGGCAAGAAGGCGCGCAAACACAGCACTTGAAACGAGCACTACAGGATCAGAGGAGAAAGTCAAAGTCAGGAGTGCGGTGAGATGCACCGACTGCTGTGAACGTGATGCAGAGACACTCTTAGCAAAGCATAGGCACGTAGACGAAATGCACAGAAACCGGATGAGAGAGATGGGCAAAGAGCGATATACACAGGCTGAGGGTTAGAATGCGTGGGTTGTGGGGGGAGTCAGTGAAAAACTAAGGAAGATTATTGATCGTAAATGGAATGGCCAGTGCAGAGGGACAGCGACACAGGTGGCAAGCAGTGATGACAAACGGGGAGGACAGGGGGCAGACCAAGACAGGCGCTTGATATAACAGAGGCAGCCAGACAGGTGGATCGGAAGTGGATGAAAGCTGACACAGAGTGACAGAGGCAGCCAATAACAGGAAAGAGTGGGTGAATAGAGAGCTTGAGAAGGGAACGAGCATGCAAGGTGGCAAAAGCAGGCTGCACATGTAGAGCACATTCATAAAAAATGGCAATCTTTAAGGTACGCGCAACATAATATTCCATAAGGCAGTGGGGTCAATAATTGCCCACAGGCATTGGCTTTTAGTGACAAGGAAGGGTTGTATTGCAATTTCTCGTATTGGGGGTGTGGACTACTTTCCAGAGAGAGGGGCGATGATTTATCTGTAGGAATCAACTCGATTATTAGTTTCAGAGGGCTCATCTGTCCTCGGAGGTGTAGTGGTGCATTCTAGTTGATGCACGTCACGTCATGACGTGACGTGCGGCGGCCATCTTAGAGATGCGCGCGCAGCTCCATTATGTGGGCGCGAGTCCGAGCGGAGCACAGCGCCGGCTCGGCGCTCTTCAGTTAGGTGTTAACAATATATATTAAAGAAGCGTTTTACCACCATCAGAGGCTCAGACAATTATTGGGCAGCAACCTTACAGTGGCGACGAGGTCGGGACGCGACCAGAACCCTCGGGGAAGACTCACGAAGCCAAGGCAGGCAGACCCGGGGGAAGGAACTGCAAGGAAGGAGCACAGCGAATGGTGACGCAGATAAGTGCATGTACTAAGAATATAAAACAGTGCAACTGAAGAGCGCGGCAGAGCCACAACACCAGACGGAGAAGTTAGTGAGGGGGTAGAGTGCACGCTATTCACAAGCCACAAGAAAGCGCGCCAAAACCCTGAAACCACGCTATTCACAAGATACAAGAAAGCGCGCCAAACCCGGAAAACGACCCCACCACACCAGAGACAGCGAGCTGGCAACCACAAAGCAGGAAGAGGGGGCTGACACCGAGAGTCCCCGAGTACAACACTATAAGGCAGAGACAGACGGCACCCCAGGCAGCCCCACTAGTAAGGAGGACAGAGCATCCACAGGCAAAGGAGAAAGGATGAGCACACCGGCGGGGTACGCCATAGCGCCGGTCCAGTTCCTACCAAAACCAGGGGAGCCATTGATGAAATGGGAGGACTGGCGTGAGTACATAGACAACTTTATAGGGGTGTTAGAGGATGAGAACGAAGAGGAATTCACCTCTAAAAGAAAGAAACGCATATTGCTACTAAATCTGGGACCGGAAGGACTCAGGATATACAAGAGCCTGGTGCCCAAACAAAGAGACAGCACAGATGATGATGTGTACGCCCATGCCCTCGACGACTTAAATGAGCATTACCGACCAACTGTATGTGTGTCAGTCGACAGATTCAATTTCCAGCAGAGGAAGCAAAGGTCGGGGGAGTCGATCGAGGAATATGTGGCAGCTCTGAAGAAACTAGCAACCACGTGCAGGTACAAAGAGTGGGAGGAGGAATTTATCAAAGACCAGATAGTGATGCACACCTCCAGCACAAACGTCCAAGACAAGCTATGGGCGAGCGGAGACACCACACTCAAGGACGTGATGGTTATCGTCAAGAGGGCAGAGCTGGCACGTAGGTGCGCCGACGCTACCAAGAAAGACACAGCACCTGGCGCCATGGTGAACAAAGTATACGAAGAGGGACCACGGAGAGACCAGAAATACAAGGGCCCGGAAAGGAGAAGCCACAGCAAGGGGCAAAGCAGCACTGGACAGCAGGGACGACAACCCAACAACGACACGAGAAAGACGTGCTACAGGTGCGGGAGTTGGTCGCATGAGGCACACGACAGGAGATGTCCTGCGTTCAGGGCTAAGTGCTTGCACTGTGGCATCATAGGCCATTATGAAAAGGTGTGCAGGAAGAAATTGTCGAAGAATACAGTGCGTTACGTCGACCAAGAAGAGGAGAATCAGGAGGAGAGCCAGGATGAAGAGGTCGTCACAGTCCTGTGCATTTATGATCAGATACTAAGCGTGGAAGGGAAGAGGACAACAAAACCCATACTGGAAATGAAGATGGGTGGTATAGCCGTCGAGGTGGTGGCGGATACCGGCTCACCCTTCACCATAGTACCAAGAGCGGTGTGGAACAACAAATTCAGACCCGTACTAGGACCAGAATTGGAGAAACTGGATATCCGACCAGTCACATATAATGGTGATCGTATCCCCATGGCAGGGTTCCGGCTCCTAGAGTTCGAGTTCAGAGGTCGTTCAGCGAGGTGCAAACTATACGTCTCAGAGAAGGGACCATCCGTACTGGGATGGTTGGACCAGGGCGACCTGGGAATAAAACTAGACCCAGGAGGAAAAGAACAAATCCTGCTCACCGAACCAGACACCTGGCCAGACTTGACGAGATGGAAGGAGAGTTATCCAAAGGTATTCGGAGGCACAGTGGGGAAACTGGAGAAATTCCAACACAAAATCATACTCAAGGAGGACGCCAGTCCGGTCGCCCACAAAGTAAGGAATGTGCCGATTGCCGTAAGGGAGGCCGTCCAAACAGAACTCCAAGACTTGGAAAAGAAAGGGATAATTGAGCCTATCACTTGTGCAGAATGGCTCGCACCGCTGGTGGTAGTCATGAAGCCGAATGGAAAGGTCAGGCTCTGCGTTGACCTGAGGGAGTTAAACAAGAACATTGTTGTGGAAAAATTCCCCCTCCCGAGAATAGAGGAAATGCTGGCAAGAACCAGAGGGGTCAAGTGGTACTCCACCATCGATTTGACCTCCGCTTACCACCAAATAGAATTACACCCAGACAGCAGGAAACTCACCTCATTCATCACCCCGTTTGGCTGCTACCAGTTCCGCCGCATGCCGTTCGGACTGGCCTCGGCAGCCGCCGTGTTCCAAAAACTAATGCACCAGTTGTTTAAAGACATAACGGGCATACAATACTTCCAGGACGACATCCTGGTGATGGGGCGAGACAGAACGGACCATGATCAGAAACTGGAGAAGGTACTGAAAACATTGGAAACCAAAGGCCTTACGGCTGAATGGGCGAAATGCCGACTGGGCCTGGAGTCGGTGACCTATTTGGGCCATGAGATTGGGGCCCAAGGCATCACGCCAAAGGCAGAAAACGTGAAGGCAATTGCTGAGGCTCCGCCACCCTCCAACAAAGAGGAGGTAAGGTCGTTTTTGGGCATGGCGGAGTACTACAGCAAATTTGTGGTACACTTCGCTTCCAAGACACACCATATGAGGATGCTGACCAGGGAGAACACCAGCTTCCAATGGACACCTGAGGCACAACGGGAGTTCGACACGATCAAACAGGACGTCACAGGAGCAGTACCTCTGAAAGGATATGACCCACAGGGCGTTACAGTACTCACGACTGATGCCAGCGATAAGGGGCTAGGTGCAGTCTTAATGCAAGATCGTGGACAGGGGCTGATGGAGACGATCAGTTTCGCATCCCGGACATTAACAGCCACGGAAAGCAAGTACAGTGTAATCGAGAAGGAGATGTTGGCTGTGGTGTGGGCCACATCGAGATTCCGGCAGTTCTTATGGGGGACTCGTTTCTTGCTCAGGACTGACCACAAACCCTTGGTGAAGGTTTTGACATCTTGTGGGCACGCCAATGCCACCCCCAGGATATCAAAAATGACATTGAAGCTGCTCGAGTTCCGGTATGACGTGGAGTATATTCCTGGGAGTCGGAATCGGGTGGCAGACTACCTGAGTAGGGCGGCAGCAATGGAGCCAGGCGAAGAGGATCCCACGAGCCACAGTGAGTTGGTGGCCCTAATAGAGGACCAGGAAAAGATTATCAGCCACCAGGAGTGGATGAATGAATATGAGGAGGACGAGGTCCTGAAAGAAGTGAAAACCAACATTGTCAAGGGCTGGCCGGACAAAAGACACGTGGCTGAACAGGTCAAGCCATACTATGAAGTGAGAGAGGAACTATCAGTAGGAGATAGAGGAGTGTTTGTATATAGAGGGGACAAAGTGATTCCCCCAAGGAACTTAATTAATAAACTACTGGACATGCTACATGAAGGTCACCTCGGCATTGGGAAGTTAAAATTAAGAGCGAAACAGAACTACTGGTGGCCTGGCATGGACATGAGAGCAGAGAGGCATGTCAGGGAGTGCCCCCAATGCCAAGGGGCCGACAAAACACTAAAACCTTTGCGTCCCGCACTAGGACAGTTTGAGATTCCACAGAACCCGTGGGAGGAACTATCCATTGACATATTAGGGCCCATCCTTGACGACCAAGGTACGCAGAAATATGTGTGTGTGCTCATGGATCGATACTCCAAATGGCCGGAGGTGAAGGTGGAGGAGACTATGGACACCGAGAACATCCTAAGATTCTTGTCAGACACGTTTGTGAGGGAGGGCATCCCCAAAGCCATCCTCAGTGACAATGGCCCCCAATTCACGTCCGACAGATGGAACCAATTCATGCAGAGGAATGGCATCACGAGCAGACACACAGCCATCTATCATCCGGCCGGAAATGGTCTGGTGGAACGTTTTAACAGGGTGGTGATGGGTGCTGTCCAAGCTGCAATCTCAAACAACAAGGACTGGGAGAAGGCCATAGAGAACATGGTATGGGCTTACAGAATAACCCCAACGGGTACCGGATACAGCCCGTTCCAGATCTTGAGAGGGCGCGAGCCGTTCACCCACGACAATCGGGTCTGGAAAGAGAAAGTTATCACTAGTGAGTGGTCTCCTGCGATTGTACGCGCCAACCTAGAAAGGGCGCAGTCTATATACACCAACTACTACAACAAAAGGAAAAGTGTGAAGGGATCAAGATTAGAGCAAGGAGAGTGGGTCAGAGTGAAGCTGGCCACGCTACAGAAGAAAGGTGACAGTAAATACAGCAGGCCCATGCAGGTCAAAGAAGTGTATGATCGGGCGGCCTTACTCAGTGATGGGAACGTATGGTCCCAAGACCGCATGGCCAAGTGTAACAAGGTCTTACGATGGAACCAGATGGGAAATGACTGGGAAGATGGAGATGAACAGGACACTGAGCCGGGACAAGAGGCTGAGGGGCAGCGAGAAGGTAGAGGTGCTGCAGATGGACTCACAGAGGAAGGAAGTGAAAGTGATCACCAAGGCACGGAGGGGGAGTCACGAAGGGAGATCTCCGACGGAGTGGCAGCTGGAAGGAGAGAGGAAAGTAATGAGGAGGTGCAAAACCGAGGTCTCCCGGAGAACACTGCCAGAGTGACCCGGAGTGGTAGAACTGTGACAAGGCCCTCCAGGTATCGCGATTTCGAAATGGACAGTGAACTGTAAGTGACTTTATTGTTGTATGAAAAAGGGGAGATATGTAGTGGTGCATTCTAGTTGATGCACGTCACGTCATGACGTGACGTGCGGCGGCCATCTTAGAGATGCGCGCGCAGCTCCATTATGTGGGCGCGAGTCCGAGCGGAGCACAGCGCCGGCTCGGCGCTCTTCAGTTAGGTGTTAACAATATATATTAAAGAAGCGTTTTACCACCATCAGAGGCTCAGACTATTATTGGGCAGCAACCTTACAGGAGGGTGGGACTTGCAGCTGTGTAATGAAGCTCTTGTTCTAGGGGGACTGGGTGACATGATGGGGCTTGTAATGCATTCTCTGTCAACAAACACCCTACTGTACTTGTGAAATGTATGCCCACTTCAAAGCCCTGTTCAGGCGCTTTTTGTGTTAAAAAACACAATTTTATTTTCCCATGAGAGTGGTATTTCTAGCTGTGCACCAATATTTGGCTTCGAATGAGCATTGAAAGGAAGTTCGACACCATTTCGCGTGCTCTTTTGAATGTGTTTCTATACATTTTTAAGACGCAGAAGCGCCGAAAAGGGGCTGCTGCTCAAATACCGCTCTGGTTCAGAGGTTTACGTTTTACAAATGGAAATCAAAAGCCTTCCGGCCGATGATTAGCTATTTTCTGTCTTTGATGCCTTAATTACCCAAGCTACAGCGATGAAAAGGAAAGAAATGAAAGAAACATGGGAATGAAATCATAACTGGGTTTTTTTTCGTTTTCTGTTGCTGAAGGGTGACTACCTAATTATGGAAAACAACCAGTTGTCTCCTGAAACCTCACTGACTCTTCAATGTTCAGTGAATATTGAATATTAAACATGGTGCTCAACGGTCCAGTCATGTACAAGATACACGTCTACGTAGACTGCGGGAGCTCTCACAGGTACCAGCTACTTTGGACAGGGTTCTTCTCCAGAGACAATGGGCATCGCCTAAAGTTACGTCAGTGTGCACCACCTACCAAAGGGGGTGAAGGAGTGTGTGTCAGGCAAATGTCTTGTGCAATATTGTGACAACACTTATAGCGCTTCATTACCCTGACAAAGCGCTGAAGCTCATTAGCAGATGGGTAGCTCACAATGCCCATATATAGTGCTTCTTTCTCTGGCAAGGCCCTGAAACTCATTAGTTTTCTGCACCAAACACTATTCAATTGTACGGGCAGCAAGGCCTGCAGGGTCGGCAAATTTGGGTATCACTTGAAACCAAGAGGAGGACTATTTCATGCCAGCATCCAAGCAAAGGGGCAGCTCCACTAACCACCTTGTTAAGGGAGGCTGGGCACTGCTCGTGCCAAAAACAGAACTACACTGCAATTATAAATCTAATCATTTGCAGTTAAACAACATGTCCAGCTGGCTCACTCCCTCCTTGGCTCCATATCCGATCCTAACAAAAGGACTGGCTAAGAAAATAATGTTTAGTGCCTCTTATCTCTCCTGGTCTAGCTCAGGTAGGACAAGCTGGACGTGACTTGTATTAATTAATTAATTTATTTATTAACAGTTTTCTATAGCACGGACATGACCCATGGGTATCAGAGCGCTTAACATCATAAGGTATAGGTTACAGATAGATTGTACATATAGCGTTGAGCTTGAGATGAGCTTGAGATGAATGTCTAACGTCCATGACAAGTCTTCAGTTGTGCAAAGCTTGATTATGGGAGGAACTTGCTCATAAAAAAGTTCTTAATTTCTTTCTTGAATGTTGTTGTGTTTCTAATTTTTCTAATGTTTGCAGGATGTTTGCAGCAGGGATAAAGGCTCTACTGGTACCCAGCACGTGACAGCCACTGGCTGGTTATTGCCTGCGGGGTTATGGTTTCAGATGCTAATACCTGCACTGGAACAACAATCAAAACAATCAATTGAAGAGAGCCTTTCAAGCGAGCAAAGAAACATTACAGAAACTCGAATGAGACGGAGAGAAATTGGAATGTTTGCTTGCAGGCAGCTGCAAACGACAGATGGCCCAGGTCCCTGCACCATGAAGCTATGTCACCAGGAACGCTTCAAAAGAAATGCAAAAGGGATTAGGCGGGTGGCAGCGGCTGATAGCAGGGGCACGCAGAGCGAGCACTACAATCAAATCTGGGGACAGCAGCCCTGATCAAGAAGGGTCCATGGGAGGCCAACGTGCACATTCTGGGGCCCGAGGGCTATTTTTTTGCATTTCATTACCGAAAATTAATGATTAAAAAAGTGTTGGACAGAGTCTTGGAATTCAGAAATGAATTCAAAGGAGTATATGCAGGAAAAATAAAATCAAAATTATATAGTGCTTCTTTCTCTGACAAGGTGCTGAAACTCATTAGTTTTCTGCACCAAAAACAGTATTCAATTGTACGGATGGCTTGCTAGAGCCACGTTCAAAGCACCCGCCTTGGAACGTTGAATAAATCCGGCGCCGCACTGAGTATGTTGAAAAAAAAATTCAAGTAATATTGTGCGAAGCTTGTGAAAGTTTAATTAAATTAAATAAATATAACATCCCGGGAAGCCTGTGCTCTGAGAAGCCCCTCCATGTTTTAACTAGTAATGATAATAATCAGCTGTTGAAATGTTTAACACAGAGGAGCGGGGTCTAGGGAGCGTGGCAGCGACGCGAACGTGCGCTGCTGTGCGTGCTAGACACCGGTGGGATTGGGCGGAGCAAAGGCGGGACATGCGCCCGCCTTTGCCCAATCGCATGCCTTTTAAAAAAACACGTGAAAGCCAATGCCTGCCAGCGAAAGTCTGATCACACGCACAAGCGTGTGGTCAGTTTTCAAAACCCCCTTACAAGAGGTCTCGTGCTGCGCACTGCAACGCAGGCGCGAGACCTAATAATGTTGGCATGCAGGAGTGGAATTGAATAATACGAAGGGACAAAGAAAAATAATTACACTATCTAGTTTTGATAGGTAGGTTTAAATTAATGTGTGCCTGGCAGTCTACACACATTTCTCTGTATCGCGGTTGATAATAAATACAATGCAATACAAGGCTAACGATAGTGCAAGGATAACAATAAGGAACTTAACAGAGGCAAAGTCAATGGAATTTCCATTTAAACTTTGAAAGCAAATTACAGAAGGCGAATTCGAAATAGTTAAAAGTTTGGCAAAAATATGAAAAATGTATGCGGGCTAAACAAATACAAAAAATTCAAGCACCGGTTGCTGCTGCTAGTCACAAGTGCGGTACAAAAGGGGGTGGTGATGGACGGAGCATCTGAACCAATCAAACACTCACACCCAGTCAACAGATCTGGGTTTAATCCATCACCGTTCTTTAGCCCACTCTGCCACCCCAGTTCAGACATGGCCATATGCAAATCAGTCTGACCCTCTGCCTCATCGGAACGGTCCAGCCCGAACTGCCCAGCCATGCCTTCCCTGGACACGTGGTCCTGCTCGCCTCCTATGCAAGAGTCAATAATGTTTGTAAGGCTCATCTCTAGTTTTCATGAGGTATTTTTCAAGTTAATAGTATTGTTGCCTGTTCAGAGAATTATAGTGTCATGGTGGTTAATACTGGGGATGAGGGACTCCAATTCCATATTCTTTTATATTGTTGTCACTGCTACCATATCAAACAATTTAGTAATTACAGGTAGTAATGCTCAGCTGGGATGGTAAAAGAAGGGTTGTCTTTCTCTCTCAGACCGTTGATAGAAGTGTGTGGTCTTGGCATGTCATCCATTGTCTTCAGAGTAAAGTTAATGGTACAAGGCTAGGAGTTGCTATCGTAGTTTTTCTCTTCTATGGTATACATTAACTCAATATTCCAAACCTAGACTGAATGGAGTACTACCACATTTTACTTGTTGTAAGCTATTACTCTCTGAGTTGACAGGTAGCAAGTGATTTAAAGGGGTGGAGTTTCTCAGCTCCTTGGGATACTACAGCCTAAGTTGGACATGAGAATAAAACAAAGGACTTGTGACTAGGACAGAACATGGCAAAATTTCTTTTCATGGGCTTACCAAGCAGTCTGAGTTCTTGGGTCCCGTGCAGCCAGCTGCACACTGTTCGTGGCAGCAGTGCGTGGATAACTTGCCCTTGCACCTCGCACATCCACTGGCACAGATGGTCTGGGTCACTGTAAGGAGAGATACAAAGGGATGACAGAAATTAGAGATAAACCGAAAGGGGGAGAAAGAGCAGGAGGAAACACAGAGCAGGCATGAGCCTGAGAACACAAAGCAAACACAAAACTAAGGCCAATCGTGTCACACCAACCATCTCCTTATAGGAGATAACATTTTTCAGTCTCCATTTATGTTTTTATAAATGCAGTCTATTTAAATAGGCATCCTACTTTACATACGATTGAATACACCTCTATAAGATAGAATTTAAACTCAAAAATAGAGACATTATGACCCTATGCTAAGGTTGTAGTAAAGTAAAAACAAACAAAAGACGGTTAAGCTGTTAACCTTTGGCCTAACGGCTAAGGCGCTCGACCTCGGACCTGGGGATCTGGGTTCGAGTCTCGGTAACGACGCCAAAAACCTCCTGTGATTCTGGGCAAATCACTTAATCTCCCCGTGCCTAAAATGAAAGTGTGTCCTCATGTAACGTAACTGGTACTATGTAAAGCGCTCTGATACCAGATTCGGTTCGGGTCTAGTTCGCGCTATATAAAACTCTGCAAAAAAAAAATACAAAAAAAAATAACCTTTGGAGGTTTGAGCGACTTTAGGCTGTTTTAGATCTTGGCGGATCTGGTGCAGCCATCATGTTTTTGACGGTTTCACTGCCCGCTTACTTGGTGGGCTGCTCGCTCGATTTAGATGTTGGCGAGTCCATGGACGAAAGACCGTTCGAGTGCCGCCCGCCGACTCCACCAGGATTACCCTTCGGCATCGATGGCGCCATAGGCAAAAGCGACTGTCGCAGGGAATTCAGCCAGGCTTATCGCCGGCCTAATCACAATGTACCTTTCCATTGGGACAACTGAGGCAGGGATACCTCCATAATTAAGTTGGTGGATTCGAAGGAAATGAGATACAAACTTACCTTGTTTTCTGTTTCTCACTTCCGTTTCCACCTTGCTCACCATTGTCCCTGTCCGTCCTTTGCTGCTACAACTTGAGCATGACGCTAATCAACCTCATTGTTACCAGGATCAAAGATACGTTTTTTATACATCTAACTATGAATTGTGTGTTAACGTTTCCTTTAGCCTCGTGTATTTTTACATTGCCCTGACATGCAATTTTATTCTTGAAAACAGACGGTAAAAAGTATGTCAATGCGAACAACAATTCAGCCAGCGCACATCTATATACGGCGGACGGGACTCCATCAACTTGACGGAGTACTTGTAACCGCCATCACGGATGGACGAAAGGAGTCCCGCCACAATCTAAATCTGGCCCAGCATCTTTAGAGTATCCCACTTAAGGATAGAATTGGACATTTATGAATTCAGAGAGAATACAAACAATAGATAACTATTTCTACATAGAAGTAACTTTTCCTTTTCCATTATGGAGCTGTAGCTTAACTTTTTATAAAGCATAATAGGACAGTAAGTTTAAACCATGCATTGATTGGGGGGGTCAGAAATTAATGTAAAAAGAGATGCGAACAAATTGCGCAGATAGACCTGACCCACCAATGTATCTATCCTGGAATCGGGATCCAAACAAAAGTACTTTATTGTTCACTGATCTCTGGGTAGATTTGTGATACAAACTATTCTGATACCAGCAGGAATGTTTGGCTTGTGGCTTATTTGGCTTGTGCTTTCATTCACAGCACAAAGGGCCTGGGTGTAAATGGCAGGGGTGTAAATGGCAGTAGGGGACTCAAATATCTAATTATCCATACGGCTGTGGAACAATTCATGGTTGGTTAGACATTGAAGGCACAGTGGTTATAAGTTCTAACTTCTGGAAGTATAATAAGAAAAAGACCTGCCTCCCTGTCTAGATGAGAATAATTACTGGAGACAGGCAGGGATGTACTTCTTAAAATTAGATTTCTTATCATGTTTTCTTTCCACTGGCCTTAAAAACAACTGAGTCCTGAAGGTGTGCATAGTTTGTTACAGAAGACAAGAACCCAAATAAATGAGCAGTCTTGCTTACATTTTTAGAAACAATGCCTCAAATATTACCAGAACAGGAAAAGTCACCTCATGAAGGCCAAATAAATCATCTATGGGAGAAATCCAGTAAAGTACAGTATTCGGGGTTCAAGGGGAACCGGCATCTTTTTTGAGGATGCAGATTCTCATTACTACAGCGTTCGTATCTGAATCAAGATTCTCGAAGCCTGTCCTCTCCGGTAGCGCCTTGCCTAAATGATACTATTCTGAGCCTTTTCGCCCATGGGCGTGCATGAAATTGCTCATGGATGCTCTTGAGAAAAGACACTCCTCGCTATGGTGTTCTTTTCTTAAATGTTTCTCATCTGCATATACTTCAGAAGTTCTTTGTTTTCATGACCTCTTCCATCTCTAACTCAACCTGTCACCCATTGGAGTTGTGGAGAGAACACTGTGCATATGAACAAAAAGCTCAGCATCTGCCTTCTCAGGTGCTTGCTGCGCTTCTGTGATGCTCAGCATATGGAAGCTCTGATTGCATGGGATAATCATCTGTCGATAAAACTAGAAGAAACACCAAAGCAGAGGGCTCCACAGACTCTGGAGAGGTGCAAAGATTCGTATTTCTACAATCTGATATTCGACGACGGGTTATGAACCCTCAATGTAGACAGTATTGATGGTGATTCCATGAGGCATACTTAGCACCTCAACTTCAAGATAGATTTCATTGATGACTACTGCCTAGAAATTGAATGATGTGCTACTGATATTCTTGAGTATCTTAAAGTTGAGTGCCTCAACTATGGACGGCAGTATCTGTAGTGTGGAGGTTAGTCAGATGTTGTCGCAGCAAGAGCAGATGCAGAGGTACCGTTATTCCTTGCCCTATTGAAAAGTGGATCCAAGAGTAGATTTACTTATCTCCCCAGGCCTAGCACAGACACAAATAACGTTTCAGCTCATGATCCCCTGTAGGGCATTTTTTTAGTATATTTAACATTTTGTAATAGCGTGAGAACCTGCAAGGCTGTAAGGAATGGGATGCAGTGAGTTACTAACATTGCAGAAAGAAATTGGGAGCAGCGTCATGAAAGAATACAGGCAGTACAATGAAAGAGACAGATCGGACTACAGTTCCCAGGGGCAGAAGAAAAGGGTTTACGTTTGGTAGAAGGTGGTGGAGAATTAGGAGCAACATCTAGACTGCTAATCTGTTCATGTACCCTCTTCAAGGATAACCCACCACTTCTGGAGCACTTTAGGTAGCTAAAGTATTTAAGGTCAGCATAGCCTGAAGAAGCTGCCTGGCAGCTTTGCGATTAGTTGTATGGCTTCCCAATTTGATCAGTTCAGCACTGTTACCGCTTTTCTTGGGTTTCCTCCTTCATGGTTTCCTTGTATTTAGTGGAGCTAGGCAGGGTCACTGCATCCTGCTTGTCTTATTTCCTTACCTCTACAGATTATTGGCTCAACTGGAGTTCTATGCTTTCATGCCTATATACTGGTCACTATGGGGCAAATTAAGCCACTATAATAGCTGGGAAAAGCGAACAAATATATGCAATTTATAAGAGCCAAATGTGTGCGACATAAAAATATTTCATAACTGCTAGATTTGCTCATATAGTGGGACAAGAGACCAACATCTCAATCTCCTCTGTGCTGAATCTTTCACACTAGTTTGCTCTACTGGATTAAATGACACTCTACTTGTAATGTCTTGTAAGTACACAAAGTAAAGATAAAAATAGACAAAGTGGGTGGGTGTCACCTAGAAGTCCAACATGGCGAACGCGCTCTAGGTGAGCTCTGTTAGCCCATGCGTCAAAAGCCTGCCAGATGACTCTCATCATGACCCTCTGTTGCCTCCCATTGATCCACATACCTGCTGGGACCCTCGGTTTTGAAGTGGAGTGGCAACGGAGTGCGGAGGCACCGAAGGATGGTCCTGAGGCCTGCTTGGTGTATTGCCTGAGGCAGGGAGTGGCATGGCAGCTGTGAGACCTGCTGGTGCAGAGCTGCTCTAGACGCCTTGCTTGTGGGGATCTGTCTGCCGACCTTGTGCGGACAGAGTTGTGGTGCAGCCAGACCGAGGCCGCAGAGTGATGGGTGATCCCCAGGGCCAGACATAAAGGGACCACGGCTGGAGCCTGTCTACAGTATTGCCCTGGGGCGGCCTGGGGTGACAACTGTGCTGGTTGCGAGTGGGGGCGGAGCGGGAAAAGGCTGACCAGCTGCCGATCTGGTGGCCCACCTTGCCTACCGCTGGGCTTTGAGGACCACATAAAGGCTGAGAAAGCCAGAGAGGGGGAGAGAAGTGGCGGTGAGCTGCTGTGGCGCCCGTGGTGTCCCTGTGGCCTGCCGGGCGTAGGGCCTGCAATTTCCTTCGATTTGGTGGACAAGTTGGGCCACGGTGGCAGTGGGGACAAAGCGGAGGCAGGTCTGACCTGAACACTTGGCCCGCGATTCCCTGCTTATCTGCCTGGCCAGGAGCCCTCATGCGGCTGGTCCCGAGGCAGTGCACAGCTGTGGCAGAAAACTCAGCTGAGACCCCAGGACAGGGGCGACAAGGCTGCAGCTGTTGGTTGAGTGGGGATGATGCATCGTGGTGGCCCAAACTGACCTGGAAATGGACAGTGCAGAGTGCCAGTAGTGGTGGTGTACCCCTGAGTGGCCCTGCTTCAGCTCCTATTCTTCCTGAGACGCCAAGTATATGGCACTGGGCTGCTGCTGGGCCTTGCTGGCCCCCTGCTGCTGAAGAGGAGGGGTTGACCCCCTGCCAACATCGATCAGACCCTGGGTGGGGGTGTACTCCTACCCGCGAAGATGGTCATGCTAGGCCCCGGTAGCAGCTTGTGGGCAGTGGGACCCCGGCCTATACCTTGTGTGACAGGGCTGTAGCTCTTTCTCCTCCTCCCCACCTTACATCCATGAGAAAACTGGGTCGTCCCGCCCTGGGCTTGGGACCCAGACGCCGCCTGCGATACCTGCATATATCCTGTTCTTCCAACCACATGGTTTTTAGTGACGCAACTCAGCTACTGCCTGGCGAGGCTCTGGAGACCCCGGGCTGCAACCCCCTCACAATGACACGTGACAAACCAGCCAGTTCTGCCTCTAAACAGAGCACGATGGACCTCTACACAGGGGCCCGAGCCCCGGCCATGGCCCCCCCCGGGGCTAAGCCTTGGCCTGTTATGGCCAGGATCCTTAACTTTCATGATCGAGATAATATACTTAGACAGGCCAGACTTCAAGAATCTCTCTCCTTTGAGTCCCAGCGTATTATGATATTTTGGGACTATATCAGGCTGGTTCAGCAGTGACATCACAAGATCTCAAGATTTCCTACACGCTCCTGTTCCGGGCCCGCCTGTTAGTTGTCTATAACTCGAGCACACTCTTCTTTGACACCCCTGAAAAAGTTTTTGCCTGGACGGACGAAGAGATACGTGTGAAGCCCCATCAGCCGCCCGTCTCGGACTCCTCTTCTAGTGACCTGATCCGGTGAAAGTCCAAGCCTAAAGAGAAGCACCGCCATAGATTGAGGTTGTCGTAGCAATCCAGAGCCCACATCGAAGATTGGACGGAGGCCCCACAAGTTTGAAACACAAAACCTGCATCATACTGTCATGTCTCTGGCTGCACGGTCGTAAGCAAGACACATTTTTCTGCCCGAACATTTAGTATGCTGGCATCACTGATGGGCGATGCATCTGGAGAGATGCACCCCTCCAGAGAGACTCTATGTTAATAGGGTGGTTCTTGGGGATCCATTAGATGGACCTCGTCTACAGCCTTTGTTGGGTTTGGGGCAGTGTTCCCTCCACGATAGACAGAACAGTTTTGAGGCATTGGGGTGGGATGGGGGGGTGGCTGGGAAGATTTCGTTGTTATTTGTGTTATATTCCTATTGTGCGATTTAGGTGCTCCCCATGCACAGACTGAGCGCATGACTTGTCCCTTAGGTGCCAACCACCCGCCTAGATGACTGCAATAGATGCCAGTACTCTACGGGATAGGCTTCAAATTACCAGCTGGAATGTTCGGTGGGTCCTGGACAAAGTGAAATGGCGGGCGTTGCTCCGGCAGGCTAAGCGTTTAGGGGCAGATATACTGCCGTTACAAGAAACACATCTCCTGGGCTCTAAAACTCAGTTAATAATTCATCCACCGCCATGCAAGGCATCATAATAACTGCCGCGCCCATAATGCCATAGCTGCAGTGGATCGCCTGGGTCACAAGGCAGTCCTGTTACTAGCCGATATCGACAAGGCCTTCTACTCAGTCAGCTGGACCAATTAAACAAGACTCCCTTGAGATTTTCTTGATTGGATACACAGAGAATGGAGGATATATGAGCACACTGCTTGGAATGCTATCATTTTTTGGATTAATAATTCGCTCATTATGTATAGATTGTAATGATTGGACAGAGGCCCTGAAGTTTCCGAGAGGCACTGCTATCTCCTCACGCTTTGGTCTTATTCAATTTTAATACCTCCACCATGCATACTACCCTCTGTACAGGCTTTGGAGAATTGGACTAGTGGCTTCTTCCACCTGCCTATGATGTGGCAACAGTGAAGGCACCTTTCTCCACACAGTATGGTCCTGCAGCGCACTTGCTAGGTTCTGGCGGGGGTCATGACATGCATGACTGAGGTTGAGGGCACCAGGTACAAATGCCAGCGTTTGTTTCTTGGCCTTACCCTGGCTAACATGGACAGCGCTAGGTTCTGGAAGGCTGATTCGCCTCCCCTACTGGGCGTATGGAAGCAGGATATGGACTTTTGTATAGGCTTAGAGATCCCAATATTCAAAGCACAGGATGCCCTCAGAAGCATCCCAAGATTTGGCAATGCTGGGCCGATTACGAGGCCTCCTTCTGGAACCTCCGACGTCTGTGGAAACACAACTGGATAATGAATAATGATAAGCAGAACGGGTTTTCTGAACTGCATTGTAATTTATGGGCGTTGGAGACATATGGACGCGGGAAAGCTAGACTTGGAGAGCATAGTTAGGACACAGCACACTCAGTTGTTTTGCTGAATGGTATGTTGCCTTTGTTATGTATCGACGTCTAAAATTACGCCATGTCAATATGTAATGGCCTGTATATGTTTAGACTAGGCCTTCTGGGCTATATTGCATCAGAAAATACAATAAAATCTATTTAAAAATAACAAAATAGACCAAAGTAACTCAATGAGTAACTCCAGTTAGCATGGAGCACAGGCCTAACTGGGGCTGCCTAGGTGTAGATCACATCCTTTTTAGGTCTCGCGCAGCGCAGCAGTGCTCGCGCAGGCGAGAGTCCTTTTGTGGAGGGTTCCAAAACGGACCCTGGAATCTCACACGCTCATGCATGTGCGATTCCTTTTGAGCCACAGTATTGGCCTTTGCGGTCGTATTTTTTAGGAAGTCAGCACCAGTAGGCCAAAAGCGGTCGCGTTGCTCCGCCCATGGCCTATTGGTGTCTGTGACCCGCACGCCGACATCTGATTTCAATTATCGTGCCTAGACACAGGCGCGATAATTGAAAACAGATCGCTCGCTGTGGCGGGCGCGCGCCCATCAGGCATGTTTTCCTCCTTCATTCTCACTCCCTTTCCTGTGGCTGGGTTTAAGCCCTTTCTTCTGTAAATTATAAATGCTGATTCTTGTTTCAAATGACCAGACTTTCGGAAAAAGGCAAGCGCGACCTGTAAGCATTAGACGCTGCACTTAATGATAATCCATTAGCTGCTCCGTATTTCCATAAATCATTGTGCAGTTTTTTCTCTGTGGTAACCTCTCCTTTTATAATTTTCTTCCGGAGTCATTTATGGGCAGTTGCTTAGTAACGGGGGATGAAAATGGAGACTACCCCTCCAGTAGCTGCTACCTCACACAGAAAAGCTTAAGGGTGCGGAAGGATTTAATGGGAGACCTAAGTAGCAGGCAATATGCAAAGCGAATATATTAGTAATGATGGTGAGCAAAAATGGATGTTTAGAGAAAAACTCCATTGGCTTCCGTTTGTGAAAACACAGGACTGGCATTTTTTTTCCAAAAGGTAAAGAGAAAATGAAGTCTTGTACAAAAGCAAATGTCTTCTGTCAAAGCTTTTCTTTTCCCAATGGCATACTGTACTCAGCATAAGAAGGCTCTTCTTAACTGTACATTACTGGATTGGCACTTGTCCTACAGCTAATGAAATAGTGAAAATGGACACAAAAAACATGAATCACATTAACTCTTGTAACGGGCAAACCCCAGACATCTTTAAAGCTATCACCCATGACACAAATAACGCATGTACAAATGAATATTTTTTCAGGAAGACCAATCATTCTTCCTGCAGGCTTTTAAGTAGTAATGCTTCTGCCTTTTCCCACATACGATTCAGTTTAGAAGTTCGCAAAGAAAAAATAATGAGTCTGTGTGCTCTGCTTCCAGATTAGGAAGACTGAAGGCACACTGTATTAATACAGAGGTTTTTATAGTCAGACCACACGTTTAGAAAGACTGTGTGCGTGAAAGTAGCATCGTGCCTGTGAGTACCACAGTGCTGCCTGACAAACCTTTAACTAGAAAAGAGTATATTATCAAATGGCGTTTCCCCCTTCCACAATCTGTTATCAGTGACTAGTATGGGTCTTAGAAGTTATATCGAATAAATTAAGAGCCTTTCTAGAGATGGCTAGAGAACACATTTCAGAGCTCAGTAGGTAAAGAGTTCCAGAATTACGACAATAGGCCTCTCACCTTAGAGAAATATAATGGCCTCTCACCTTAGACTTCAGTTACTCCAGGGAAAGGGGAAAAAGAACACAATTTTGCTCCTAAATTCAGGAAACGGGCAATGGAAAGAAATTCTGTGGCGCAAGATTTAAGTATAGGCTAGGTTGTTAATACATCTAAAAATTACAAAAGCTAATTTAGATAGAGAGGCAGTCGATGGCCTCTGGTTTATAAGAGGATGGTTTGTGCCTTGGTCTCATCAGATCTAGACTACTGCAAGAGCATGCACACAGGCATTCCAATAAATACGAAAAACCAGGTGTAGTACCACAGAGATTAGTCCATGAGCTGCAGCAAACTAAGCACATTAAACCAGCGCTAAAATCAGCTTCCTATCTACCACCGGAGCAAAGGATGTCCATTAAAATGTGAGCAAACCCACATAGATATAAGTCACGCTGCATAAAGCAAAAACTGATAAGGCAGCAGTCATGCCTGACTGCTTCACTTGTACTCGCGGGCTCCAGTACTCACAGATCTGGCAGTAATCCTTTCCATTACCCCAGCAGGCTTCTGGGGCCCCAAGTGGTAGAATGGCACAAGCAGGGGAACAAGATCCACCTAAGAAAGAGGAGAAAGATCATGAGACAAACTAACTAGCAAGACTCATTTTTTAAAATCATCTACATGAGAAACACTGATTAGTAAGACTCCCCTACAAGAAAAGGAGACAGTAAAACACACATGTTAGTCCACACTATTTTCAAGAGAGGAGTTAGAAAGCTAGACACGATGGTGCCAGGTCTGGTGGCTCAGTGGACTAATGCATCCACTGCAGGGGCCTGTGTTCGACCTCATGGTCACAGGTTCAAATCCTGGCGGGTCCACTCAGCCTTTTATCCATCTGAGGTTGATAAAAATGAGTACCATTGAGTTGGGTAAAAATAAATATCTGTTATTGAGCGCTAAGATGCCTCCGGGTGAACGTGTGCTTTACAAATACTTATGTTATTTACAAACTGTATCTTGTGGTACCTTAGTAGTACTACAATAGTTCTACAAAGTGCTGGCCACAAACCCAGAGTGTAAATCTCTATCTCCACCTCTCATATCTTTTCTATGTGGAGATCGTTACACATGTAAGTTAACTACTTAGGGCCTGATTCTGGTGCGGTTAGGAAAGCATTCCCACCTCGGGCCTGATTCTGATGCGGTTAGGAAGGCCTCCTAATGGCATTTGCTCCTTCCAAATCGGATCGGGAAGGTGTCTTCCCGACCCAGGGCCTAATTATGATGCCGTTAGGAACATATGCCCCCATTGAAGTCAATGGGAGTCCAACCAAATCATATCTGGAAGCATCCGGATGCATCGTACTCCATCGGTTGGACTCTCCCGATCCGAGTGGGTCAGAAACCATTTCCTAACCGATTTGGTCGGGAAGCTTTCCAACCCGCATCAGAATCAGGCCCTTAGTAGTAAATGTGGGAGGGACCTGAGGAGGGGCTGGAAAAAGGGGCATACTTACTACTAAATAGGAAGGGTTAAGTCCATTGCTTCTAAACTTACTACAGCCAAAAAGGAGTCAGGAGTTGGAGTAAGACCAGCACCACACATGGCCAACTGCTGACTCTGCAATGCTCTCCCATAGAAGCAGGGACTTTAAATAAAAAACCCATAGGAAATAATGTTGAATTAAATTATGTACAACATGTATTAACCCCTTCGATGCTCATGACGGAACGGTTCCGTCATGAGCTACGGTTGAGCTGTGCTCATGACGGAACCGTTCCGTCATGACCACGCCCGTTTTTATTAGGGCCCAGCACCGGAGGGGGAATCGCGGTCGCGCTGAAAAGGTTAAAGTTAAAAATATAAATAGAATTTAATGTCAAAAAAATCTAAATATAAAAAGCAATATTATTTAATTATAAAGTAGTTTAACCTTTTTTGAATTTATAAATTAATGTAACATTAACTTTTATTAAAATCTAATTAAAGTTCTTTTAATGAATTCTATACATCACTTTAAATGATTATTACTGCATAATAAAAAAAATAATGCTTTTACTTCAGATAGGAATTTAATTAATGTTTTCAAACTTAAGAAAATAGTGTTCATTTAATTTAATATTTAGTTAGAGTTAATAGCATTTTTAATATTCTTCTACACTTAATATATATAAGTATTCCCTGAAAAAAACAAAGGTTAAAGTAATGCTTTATTTAAGTGTGAAAAAAAGATGTTTTAGTTTTTTTTAAACTTAGAAATACACAGAAAAAAATCAAAGGTTAAGGTAACGTTATAGTTAGGTGTAGATGTCAAGGGCAACATTATGGTTTAGAACTAAAAAATACACAAAGAAAATCACCAGTTATAGTTAGCAAATCTAACTATAACTTGTGCCACCCACCATGCACTGCTTAGAACCTCAAATATTATGTCACTCATGACATGTTCTATGACATCATTGATGACATCACTGATGACATCATCCAATGAGTGTGCTATTTTGCTTCATAGTTTATATAGTGGCGGGTAGCTACTATTTTACTTTCCTACCTAATTATTTACAGCCTGTGTCCAGGTACTGGTTGTAAGTGTTTAAAAAATAGATGTGCCTCTAATGCATCATAGATGTGTAGAGGTATTAAACACGTTATAGATCTTTGTATTGATCAAAGTATCAGTACATAGTATTGACACATTTGTCCATAAACAGCCATTGAAGTGGGGGGAGCACAGCTATATATCGATAGCCATATGTATGCTATTTTGATTATGACCTGTTGCAGAACAAAGCGACATGCATGTGCTGTAGTTCAGTGTTCAGCATTTGATCGCATCCATCCTATCACAGCATTTCTGCTCCGCTCTCCCAACACCCCAGTTCAATAATCATGTAAATGCTGTCTAAATTTCTGTACAGGCTAAATTTACATTAATATTTAACAGAAAAATATTTTTACCATTTTTTTTAGTTAAATAAACTTTTTTACTTTTCTCTGTACAATACCACAGGTGGTGGCTCTCTCCCTATAGTAAGGTATAACGAAAACAACATTTGTGTTTATTGTGCATTATAATCAATTAGTAAACATATTTTAATGTTAAATATGAATGTAACATTTATTATAAACGAAGAACAAAAAATACTACAGCACTATTAACTTGATTTTTTACAATGTTTTAAATTAATTTAAATTCATTATATTAAAGTTCTTTTTCTGAAATTGAAGTTAAAAAATTATATTCCCACCTACGGTATTTTCTTATTGTAAATAATAATGATTAAATTATAATTAACTATTATTTCGATATTACATATTATATGTTATACAATGACCTATTTTAAATAATGTAATTTACTTTAACATTACATTCTCTGGGGTTTTATTTTAAGTCCATATGTACATTATTTTCTATGGGAGGGTGTTGCAGTATCAGTGGTTGGCCTTGTGTTGTGCTGGACTTCCTACTGTTTCTTTTTTGGTTGTGGTAACTTACATTCTACATTTGGCTACACCCCCTTTTTCAGGGATGACTGTAAGCAAGAATCACATACAAGGTAAAAGGAGACAGAAGGACAAACTGATCATACAGAGCAAGACAGAAACGGGACACAGTGAAGCACAAAGATTAGAAAAAATCCCCAACAAAAGCAGATGACCGTGGGCAAGAACCACGTTCAAGAGAAGAATGAATCAATGAGAAAATACAGAAGTAGCAGAATCACCAATCAGAAAAGATGGAGCCATTGAGATACACTGCCTATTACGAATCACCTGTAAGAAATCAGGTTGAACAAGAGCAAGAACCACAATGAAACAATAAAAGGAGCCAATGAGAAAAAGTGATAATCAAGAATAACCAATTAGCACAGGGATGAGACATCCGGACACACGAGTTAGCAAACATTAGCCAAAAAATCAAGCATAGACTTTGACACAGACATGACTATAGTTTTAGAGGCGCACACAGACACCTGTGAAGGGTGGTATATACATAAATATATATATATATATATATATATATACACATATATATATATATACATATATATATATACATATATATATATACATATATATATATATATATATATATATATATATATATATATATATATATGTATATATATATTTATATTCACGCTCCTGGGGAATGACCAAAGCGGGAGGCACTCGCACACCACAACAGCTTTCCCCAACAGCCTTTAATGGATACAGAACGCTGCTTTCACCGGTAAGTGGGCTGCTTCAACCGGACGCGTTTCGGGCATCTCCCTTCCTCGGCGGCATACAGTCCCTGAGACACCATGAAGCTCCGCCTCCATATGAAGCCCTATCGCAAGCCAGGGATTGGCTGATCTGGATGATCAATTGCGTTGCTTTGTGGGAGGCGTAGTCAGTTATTGCATGGTGTTCAATTGTACTGATTCAAAGCTCCTATGAGCCCCAGCGTAGGCAGCGTGATAATGTCCGTGTTGTAATGTCCCACAGAGTGAAGCCACTGGATGTAGCTTCGTGGCCCCCTTCTCTTGAGTGGTGCCTTCCCAGCGGCAGGACGGCCGCTAATTTATTCACGCTCCCGGGGAATGACCAAAGCGGGAGGCACTCGCACACCACAACAGCTTTCCCCAACAGTCTTTAATGGATACAGAACGCTGCTTTCACCGGTAAGTGGGCTGCTTCAACCGGACGCGTTTCGGGCATCTCCCTTCTTCAGCGGCATACAGTCCCTGAGACACCATGAAGCTCCGCCTCCATATGAAGCCCTATCGCAAGCCAGGGATTGGCTGATCTGGATGATCAATTGCGTTGCTTTGTGGGAGGCGTAGTCAGTTATTGCATGGTGTTCAATTGTACTGATTCAAAGCTCCTATGAGCCCCAGCGTAGGCAGCGTGATAATGTCCGTGTTGTAATGTCCCACAGAGTGAAGCCACTGGATGTAGCTTCGTGGCCCCCTTCTCTTGAGTGGTGCCTTCCCAGCGGCAGGACGGCCGCTAATTTATTCACGCTCCCGGGGAATGACCAAAGCGGGAGGCACTCGCACACCACAACAGCTTTCCCCAACAGCCTTTAATGGATACAGAACGCTGCTTTCACCGGTAAGTGGGCTGCTTCAACCGGACGCGTTTCGGGCATCTCCCTTCCTCGGCGGCATACAGTCCCTGAGACACCATGAAGCTCCGCCTCCATATGAAGCCCTATCGCAAGCCAGGGATTGGCTGATCAATTGCGTTGCTTTGTGGGAGGCGTAGTCAGTTATTGCATGGTGTTCAATTGTACTGATTCAAAGCTCCTATGAGCCCCAGCGTAGGCAGCGTGATAATGTCCGTGTTGTAATGTCCCACAGACTGAAGCCACTGGATGTAGCTTCGTGGCCCCCTTCTCTTGAGTGGTGCCTTCCCAGCGGCAGGACGGCCGCTAATTTATTCACGCTCCCGGGGAATGACCAAAGCGGGAGGCACTCGCACACCACAACAGCTTTCCCCAACAGCCTTTAATGGATACAGAACGCTGCTTTCACCGGTAAGTGGGCTGCTTCAACCGGACGCGTTTCGGGCATCTCCCTTCCTCGGCGGCATACAGTCCCTGAGACACCATGAAGCTCCGCCTCCATATGAAGCCCTATCGCAAGCCAGGGATTGGCTGATCTGGATGATCAATTGCGTTGCTTTGTGGGAGGCGTAGTCAGTTATTGCATGGTGTTCAATTGTACTGATTCAAAGCTCCTATGAGCCCCAGCGTAGGCAGCTTGATAATGTCCGTGTTGTAATGTCCCACAGAGTGAAGCCACTGGATGTAGCTTCGTGGCCCCCTTCTCTTGAGTGGTGCCTTCCCAGCGGCAGGACGGCTGCTAATTTATTCACGCTCCCGGGGAATGACCAAAGCGGGAGGCACTCGCACACCCACAAAGCAACGCAATGCCCGAAACGCGTCCGGTTGAAGCAGCCCACTTACCGGTGAAAGCAGCGTTCTGTATCCATTAAAGGATGTTGGGGAAAGCTGTTGTGGTGTGCGAGTGCCTCCCGCTTTGGTCATTCCCCGGGAGCGTGAATACATTAGCGGCCGTCCTGCCGCTGGGAAGGCACCACTCAAGAGAAGGGGGCCACAAAGCTACATCCAGTGGCTTCACTCTGTGGGACATTACAACACGGACATTATCACGCTGCCTACGCTGGGGCTCATAGGAGCTTTGAATCAGTACAATTGAACACCATGCAATAACTGACTACGCCTCCCACAAAGCAACGCAATTGATCATCCAGATCAGCCAATCCCTGGCTTGCGATAGGGCTTCATATGGAGGCGGAGCTTCATGGTGTCTCAGGGACTGTATGCCGCCGAGGAAGGGAGATGCCCGAAACGCGTCCGGTTGAAGCAGCCCACTTACCGGTGAAAGCAGCGTTCTGTATCCATTAAAGGCTGTTGGGGAAAGCTGTTGTGGTGTGCGAGTGCCTCCCGCTTTGGTCATTCCCCGGGAGCGTGAATAAATTAGCGGCCGTCCTGCCGCTGGGAAGGCACCACTCAAGAGAAGGGGGCCACGAAGCTACATCCAGTGGCTTCACTCTGTGGGACATTACAACACGGACATTATCACGCTGCCTACGCTGGGGCTCATAGGAGCTTTGAATCAGTACAATTGAACACCATGCAATAACTGACTACGCCTCCCACAAAGCAACGCAATTGATCATCCAGATCAGCCAATCCCTGGCTTGCGATAGGGCTTCATATGGAGGCGGAGCTTCATGGTGTCTCAGGGACTGTATGCCGCCGAGGAAGGGAGATGCCCGAAACGCGTCCGGTTGAAGCAGCCCACTTACCGGTGAAAGCAGCGTTCTGTATCCATTAAAGGCTGTTGGGGAAAGCTGTTGTGGTGTGCGAGTGCCTCCCGCTTTGGTCATTCCCCGGGAGCGTGAATAAATTAGCGGCCGTCCTGCCGCTGGGAAGGCACCACTCAAGAGAAGGGGGCCACTCAGCTACATCCAGTGGCTTCACTCTGTGGGACATTACAACACGGACATTATCACGCTGCCTACGCTGGGGCTCATAGGAGCTTTGAATCAGTACAATTGAACACAATGCAATAACTGACTACGCCTCCCACAAAGCAACGCAATTGATCATCCAGATCAGCCAATCCCTGGCTTGCGATAGGGCTTCATATGGAGGCGGAGCTTCATGGTGTCTCAGGGACTGTATGCCGCCGAAGAAGGGAGATGCCCGAAACGCGTCCGGTTGAAGCAGCCCACTTACCGGTGAAAGCAGCGTTCTGTATCCATTAAAGGCTGTTGGGGAAAGCTGTTGTGGTGTGCGAGTGCCTCCCGCTTTGGTCATTCCCCGGGAACGTGAATAAATTAGCGGCCGTCCTGCCGCTGGGAAGGCACCACTCAAGAGAAGGGGGCCACGAAGCTACATCCAGTGGCTTCACTCTGTGGGACATTACAACACGGACATTATCACGCTGCCTACGCTGGGGCTCATAGGAGCTTTGAATCAGTACAATTGAACACCATGCAATAACTGACTACGCCTCCCACAAAGCAACGCAATTGATCATCCAGATCAGCCAATCCCTGGCTTGCGATAGGGCTTCATATGGAGGCGGAGCTTCATGGTGTCTCAGGGACTGTATGCCGCCGAGGAAGGGAGATGCCCGAAACGCGTCCGGTTGAAGCAGCCCACTTACCGGTGAAAGCAGCGTTCTGTATCCATTAAAGGCTGTTGGGGAAAGCTGTTGTGGTGTGCGAGTGCCTCCCGCTTTGGTCATTCCCCGGGAGCGTGAATAAATTAGCGGCCGTCCTGCCGCTGGGAAGGCACCACTCAAGAGAAGGGGGCCACAAAGCTACATCCAGTGGCTTCACTCTGTGGGACATTACAACACGGACATTATCACGCTGCCTACGCTGGGGCTCATAGGAGCTTTGAAACAGTACAATTGAACACCATGCAATAACTGACTACGCCTCCCACAAAGCAACGCAGTTGATCATCCAGATCAGCCAATCCCTGGCTTGCGATAGGGCTTCATATGGAGGCGGAGCTTCATGGTGTCTCAGGGACTGTATGCCGCCGAGGAAGGGAGATGCCCGAAACGCGTCCGGTTGAAGCAGCCCACTTACCGGTGAAAGCAGCGTTCTGTATCCATTAAAGGCTGTTGGGGAAAGCTGTTGTGGTGTGCGAGTGCCTCCCGCTTTGGTCATTCCCCGGGAGCGTGAATAAATTAGCGGCCGTCCTGCCGCTGGGAAGGCACCACTCAAGAGAAGGGGGCCACGAAGCTACATCCAGTGGCTTCACTCTGTGGGACATTACAACACGGACATTATCACGCTGCCTACGCTGGGGCTCATAGGAGCTTTGAATCAGTACAATTGAACACCATGCAATAACTGACTACGCCTCCCACAAAGCAACGCAATTGATCATCCAGATCAGCCAATCCCTGGCTTGTGATAGGGCTTCATATGGAGGCGGAGCTTCATGGTGTCTCAGGGACTGTATGCCGCCGAGGAAGGGAGATGCCCGAAACGCGTCCGGTTGAAGCAGCCCACTTACCGGTGAAAGCAGCGTTCTGTATCCATTAAAGGCTGTTGGGGAAAGCTGTTGTGGTGTGCGAGTGCCTCCCGCTTTGGTCATTCCCCGGGAGCGTGAATATATATTTATATATATTTATTTATATTTAGCAGTATGAGATACAGGCACGAGAATTGGGAATGCTCACATATATCCAACAAAAAAGGGTAAGAAATGGAGACACATCTATACTACGAGAATGACATGTTTGAGAATAGGGTGAGAGACACGTGCTGATGCACAGGGTGAGATGTGCACAGACATTACGACATAATGAAACAAAATAGTGAGGTGCAAGAGACAGACAGGATGACGTAGAGGAAAGGCCCTGATGTACATAGATACACATAATAGTTTAAGATAAGGAACTCAAACAGGTAGCAGTACAAGGCAGACCCACAAGGACACCAGCACAAATATACTAAGACAAGCTCCTGTCCAAAGGGACAGACACCACTATGCACAGTGACAGACACAGTCCAGCTCATGTCATAGTTATAGTGAAAGACAGCCTCATGCAGAGTGACTGACATAGTGTGGCACACATCACAGACACCACCAATCAGCCACAAATTCTTCCAGCCCTGCACTGTCAGCACAGCTTGCCTGACACTTCTGTCTATCAGTGTCTTAGAAAGTCTCCTTCATTGTCATCTACACACCCCTGGACCAAACAAAATTTTATAGAATGGATGCCACACCTCTAAATCTTTACTTCCATGCAGGACTACAATCCTTGGAGACTCTGTATTTTTTCTATCCAGCAACTCCACCATAAAGACAATATATGAGTCCCTCAACACACTTCTCAGCATTCTGGACATGAAGCAGCCTCAACCATATCCTGATGGCATGGCGCTGGATTCAATGCAAGGATGTGACATTCCTGGAATGGGCACACCATTCCCTTCTCCCTCCTCCACTTCTTTTCTCTGCACTGAAGTCAACTAAAGAGAAAACAATGCACTTCTTCCCATGAAGGTCTTCCATGACGATCTCAACTCGGCCAAAACCACCCACCTCACATCAAGTATCAAGACACGTCTGAACATCAGCAAGACCTCACTGAAAAAATGATCCTCTAATTCCAAACTGTCAGCAACTCAGTGCATCGAAGAACTCTCTGACATGAAGCTTGGCATATGTAGAGAGTACAAGAATTAGAGATGGCCTCTCTCATCTCAAGGAGCTTTATTTTGCACCCTGATCGCCGTAGCCATAGTCACTCTCCCCACAACTTGCATCAATGCAGCACTATCAAAAGAAGAGCATTCCTCAAGGCTACCAGTCACTCTATCAACCCAATCCCAGATCCACACTCTTCAGTCAGTTGACAAATACAAAGCTATCAATCACTTTTTCAACAACGAGACTGATAAAGCTAATTCAGCATTACCTCCTCTTTCCTCCATCACCCCACCAAGCAACAGGAACCCCTTCATCTCCCTTTCGTAGATTGTACTCACCAACTTCTTGAAATAACTAAAGACAATCTCAGGTAAAGATGCCAACGTACTCACACTCATCATCAAGTCTAACACCCTTTATCAATGTTAACTTCTCTCTTAACCTAGTAAGAATTCCAGTTGCACTTAAAACAAGTAAAATTACTCCTGGTGAAGAGACCAGCAGCTGGACCCAGACAGTCTCACCAGGTTCCACAGCATCACTCCCTATTTTCCTTTGAAGGGTATTCACCCTTCAGATGAAAATAATCAGCAAGATCAAACCAATATGTGCTTCAGACTGAGCTGCAAGTAGTCAATAACACCCTCCTTACTGAAGACACAAATGCACCCCACCTCCTGATCCTGCTTAGCCTCTCAAGTGCCTTAAAACCAGTCGACCATCAAGCACTGAATCATACACTAGAAACATACAATCCTGCAGTGGTTCACCCCTACAACTGCAGCTGTAAACAGTTTCCTTGCATTTCCCACAAAGCCGTCTTCTCTGCCATCATCTTCAGACTCTCAATGGAACTACTTGGATCCATACTCACCAACAACATTCAGATCCATCAGTACGCTGATGACACTGAACTCTATCTTAAAGTTTCCTTCACCAATGATTCCTACTGTCAGAAATGACCTTGAATCAAACACCTAGGGTTTGCCCATTGCTCAGCATTCCATTGTGACCCACATATGTAAGAACAGTCATGCATATCCTTGTGCTGATGGAGCTCAGATTTCATCTGGAGTCAGGCATTGCTTTATTTGTGTGCTTCAGACAAACTGAATTTAAATTGACACACACATTTCGGTGCAAGTGAAAACACATGGCACATGAGACATGAAACGAGGCCTAGTCAGTCTGAAATGCTTGTGCTTAATAACATGTGTTTTTGCAGTGTAGACGAAAACTCTTGATTTCAGTGGCCTTTTTAGCTTTGAAGATAACTATGGAATGTGTTCCCTCTTCCCAGCTCTTTTTATTGTAATCTACACCCCTGTTCCTGTCTTAAAAGACTTTAGCTTTGTTGCATATTTAGACAAATATATTCAGTTCATAACACATCTTATAATGTGTGTTAATTAACCATGCACCATCACTACATGGGCGCAAACACATTTTGCATGAAAAGCTATCTCAAACATTAGAGCATGTTGCTATGAGTATGTATTAACTGTGTGCGCTTTGAAATTTACACTAGTGCATGTATTATGCTATGTTGTACATTGCACATTTTTGCATGTTGTGGACGAATAATAAGAAAAGCTGCTTTAAACTAATAGCTTTTGCTAGATAATCATTTATACAGGGTATTAGTATGGGGGAGGTAAACATAATGGGATTTATTTTGTAAATTAATACTATTTTTGTGTTTATTTTGTTTTTGGGCCTAAAATAAAATGGCTGCCTATGAATCCAGCAAGGTTGTGAATTGTATTGAAAGAAGAGAACATGCGCAGATTATACCAGCTTGCCTCAAGTGGAGAAAGGAGTTAAGGCCACTGTGAACTGTACATTCTTGTGATCGTGCCAATGTACCAGTGTTAGTTAAAGTATCCTTCCTGCGTGCGATGTGACAGGAAGGAGGAAATAGACTGAAATGTTTTTCCTAGTAAATGTTGCTAAAACATAAATGTATTAATCATTAACACTTCTTTTGTTAAAACCGGTATGGTTTGGAATTTGCAATGAAAACAGGATGGTGAGACCCTCATGCCATCTATGCTAACCAATCAGGTACAAGCTTTACTGAAAAATGCAACATTATTAGTTTAGTCAGCCAAGAATTAGAGTATAAATAATGACCTCTTTGGAGGCGTGTTTGGCTTTAGGGGGGCGTGTGAGCTCTTGAGAGGGAGCAGATTAGACCAGACATCATATGGGTTAGGGACGAGAAACATCGCAGGTGCAGCATCGGAGGAGATTGCGTTGAGGAGAGACAGAGGGAGGGGTTGTTGCTAATATTTTTCAGAGGAGTCCTTGCACGTCATAATTTTTGCAAGGCAGATCACATTCCTCAGTGGACTTTGGAAGGGTGGGCTATCTTACTCCTAAGCACAGACAGGCAGATAGATCAGACCAGGGCAGAGAGCAACAGATAGAAAGGGATTAGAATTAGATGCTAAAATTTTAAGTTCATGCCTTGACTAATTTATTAGTTTTGAAAAGATGTATTTGTCTTATGCATTTATTTCTCTTTATGGGAGATTTTTGCCAATTATTAATTATTGATTAGCCTTGCAAACTCATTCTTGAATTATATTTTTCCTTAACTCTTAAAAGAATTCGGTCTGACATTTGATGCCCTATTCCTTTCCTTTATGGAATGCTTTGCATGCAATCTATAATATGTTCTGTATTTCTTGTTTTCAGAATTCTGTAACTTGATTGATATTTGACTAATGAATAAAGGGTCAGAAAAACTTCACTTTTAACTAAGAAAATAAAACCCTTTTTCTCTTTATTGGCTTAAATATTAATTGCATTTTTGATTTTTCATGTTTATGTAAAGTCTCCTGAAGGTAATGTACAGTAGCAAGGGTCCTGTACCTTTACAGCGGTAAATTAGAGGTAAATGAGGTTTTGCATTGAGAAATTACCGTGAAATTACTGCTGCATCAGTGCACAATAACAGACACAGTCTAGCACATGCCATATTCAGACACAGAGTTTTTGACACTCTCACACATCACAGACACCCTTGCATACAGGGACAGACATCTTCATGACCCCTCGAACCCTGGAGTGGGACAGTCCTTACACTCGCGGCTCCTGTTGACGTCCAGGATGGGATCTTTGATGCTGTTGTACTTGTAGAAGATGTCGTCCCAGTGCAGAGTTTCTTGGAAGCACAGCTGTGAGTTACCCGTAATCCACACACCTCCTTTCAGGATTTCTGAGGGATGGAAAAAAAGGTCAATATTTCAGAAGTTTCCATCATCCTCAATGGATAGGACAATGTCCCGCCTGATATTCATAGATTTAGGGCCTGATTTCGACTCTGGCGGTGCTGTGCGGGCTTTCTGCCGGCACAGTACCGCCAAAGCCGCCCAAGTTCTGCCCGCCTAATTACGAGTACAACTAGTGCAGGCAGGCGGTCCTTTTGCCTTTCCCATGGCGGTTCCCTGAAAAAGGGCACCACAATGGGAACGGCAAAAATGTTCCAGAACGGCATGGACTGTGCAGTCCATGGCAGAACTGGGGGTACAAGCAGACAGGGGGCATATGTTGTGTCGCCCTGAATGCACCCCCATGCCTTTTTTCTCCCCACCGCCTGCCTTTTTGTGGTAGGCTCAACGCCATGAAAAGGCTTGTGGTGTGAGGAATTCGTAATATGCTCGGTGGGACTGCGCCAGTCCCGCTCAGCATATTGCATTGCCCCTCTGCCACGCCACCGCCAGGGTACGGCGGTTCCCTGGCGCAGATGGTGGTCCACCACCGGAGTGATTCAGAGTTGTAATCCGGCAGACAGAACACCGCCACTGCAAGTCTGGCAATCCATGTACTGCCAAACCCCTAATCAGGCCCTTAGTTTCAAGTTTTTTATTTTTTTCCTGTAATGGAATAGTATTGAAAGCATATCCCTTTATGGGGAGAGCTTCCATTTCCACACCAGGATTATAGGATTCCTTTTCCATTACCACTGATGGCCTTTTCCTTCACTTCTTCAAAGGAGGAGAAGGTTTTTTTATGTTTAATTCAGAAATATTTCAGAGGCGAGAAAAAATTGTGACAACTGTTAACCAGCACTTCAACTTTGCAGGCTGAAAGACTGAAGATGTTGCATTGGAGATCCTCCTTTAGGAAGTTGGACTGTGGTTATTTACATGTGTTGGGAGTGGTGTGTTCAGCCGAAGTGAAATATGAAAAACAACACAAGGTAACATTTACACACAAAAACACAGGCACCGCATCACAATACAACACAAAGAGAAAGTTCATTATAGGACCGAAGCTTGAGGGGTTAGCAACAGTGTTGGGAAAAGATTCTGGCAGGGTCAGTACATTGTTACCACTCTTAGGCCTGTATGGTATTGGTATGGTGGTGTTACAGGAAGGTCAACTGCAATGGTAATCTTTACTGTAACACATAAAACCGTCTACAATAGATAACAAGCATTTGCAATGCATAAGGTCTCGCATTAGGAAAGTTTGGGCTATTGGTATTGTAAATGACACATTTTTTATATATGTGTTGGTTTTGAAAATAGCAAAAATAATAGCTTTGTCATTTACAATGCCAATAGTTATAACTTGTGACACCTATAGCATTTGTAATGCAATATGTGTTGTATTCACGTGACTTAGATGTATTGATATTACAAATAACAATGGCTTTGAATTTTTTTAATAATTAATACTTAAATAAAAGTTATTGTAATTTAAAATGGCAATAGCTTAAACTTTTGTAAATAACTTTTGTGAAGAATATGTTCAGTGTATTTTATTGTGACGAAAATCCAAGAACAGAAGTGAAATATTAACCTCTTTTTGTGACATTTGTAATAAAGCTTGAACCATTGAGAGATCATATTTGACCCAGTTGTTGGTAAATGGTTGCACAGATTGATGCTGTGGTGGGGCTGAGAGATGTTGTGGTGGCGACTAGTGATGCTGTGGCGTTCAGTGATGCTGTGGTAGTGCATAGTGATGTTGTTGTGCCCCTTAGTGATGCTGTGGTGGTGCTGAGTGATGCTGTGGTGGTGCTGAGTGATGCTGTGGTGATGCGATAGATAGAGTGAGTGGGATAGATAGATAGAGGGAGGGCGATAGATAGAGGGCGATAGAGAGATTGAGTGAGCGAGATAGATAGATAGATAGATAGGAGTGAGGGCGATAGATAGCTAGACAGATAGAGTGATGGCGATCAGTATCTAAATAAATAGAATTAGGGCGATAGATCGATAGAAAGATAGATAGAGTGAGGGCGATAGATAGAGTGAGGGCGATAGATAGATAGCGTGAGGGCGATAGATAGATAGCGTGAGGGCGATAGATAGATAGATAGAATTAGGGCGATAGGGCGATAGATAGAGTGATGGCGATAGATAGATAGCGTGAGGGCGATAGATTGATAGATAGAGTGAGGGTGATTAGATAGATAGAGTGAGGGCGATAGATAGAGTGAGGGCGATAGATAGAGTGAGGGCGATAGATAGAGTGAGGGCGATAGATAGAGTGAGGGCGATAGATAGAGTGAGGGCGATAGATAGAGTGAAGGCGATAGATAAAGTGAGGGCGATAAGATAGAGTGAAGGCGATAGATAGATAGAGTGAGGGCGATTAGATAGAGTGAGGCCGATAGATAGATAGAGTGAGGGCGATAGATAGACAGATAGAGTAAGGGCGATTAGATAGATAGACTGAGGCCGATAGATAGAGTGAGGGCGATAGATAGACAGAGTGAGGGCGATAGATCGATAGACAGATAGAGTGAGGGCGATAGATCGATAGACAGATAGAGTGAGGGCGATAGATAGACAGATAGAGTAAGGGCGATTAGATAGATAGACTGAGGCCGATAGATAGAGTGAGGGCGATAGATAGACAGAGTGAGGGCGATAGATCGATAGACAGATAGAGTGAGGGCGATAGATCGATAGACAGATAGAGTGAGGGCGGTAGATAGATAGATAGTTGTGTGTGTGGTTGTGTGTGGTTGTGGTTGTGTGTGTGGTTGTGGTTATGTGTGCGTGGTTGTGTGTGCGTGGTTGTGTGTGTCTGGTTGTGTGTTATGCTTTGTTTTTCTATGTTTTGTTATGCTATGTTTTGTTGTGTTTGGTATGCTATGTTTTGCTAGGCTATGATATGTTTTGTTATGCTCTGCTATGTTTTGTTATGTTATGCTATGTTTTGTTATGCTATGCAATGTTTTGTTTTGCTATTCTATGCTTTGTTTTGTTATGCTATGCTATGTTTTTTTGCTATCCTATGCTTTGTTTTGTTATGCTATGCAATGCTTTGTTGTGTTTGTTATGCTATGCTTTGTTATGCTATGCTATGTTGTGTTGTGCTGTGTTTTGCTATGCTATGCTTTGTTTTGCTATGCTGTGTTTTGTTATGCTATGTTTTGTTATGCAATGTTTTGTTTTGCTATGTTTTGTTATGCTATGCTATGTTTTGTTATGCTATGCTTTGTTATGCTTTGTTATGCTATGCTATGTTTTGCTATGCTATTATGTTTTGCTATGCTATGTTTTGTTATGCCATGTTTTGTTATGCCATGTTTTGTTATGCCATGTTTTGTTATGCCATGTTTTGTTAGGCTATGTTTTGTTAGGCTATGTTTTGTTTTGCTATCCTATGCTTTGTTTTGTTATGCTATGCTCTGTTTAGTTTTGCTATCCTATGCTATGTTGTGTTTTGTTATGCTATGCTATGTTGTGTTGTGTTTTGTTATGCTATGCTAGGTTTTGTTATGCTATGTTTTGTTATGCTATGTTTTGTTATGCTATGCTATGTTTTGTTATGCTATGCTATGCTTTGTTATGCTTTGTTATGCTATGCTTTGTTTTGCTATGCTATGTTTTGTTGTGTTTGATATGCTATGTTTTGCTATGCTATGTTTTGTTATGCCATGTTTTGTTATGCCATGTTTTGTTAGGCTATGTTTTGTTTTACTATCCTATGCTTTGTTTTGTTATGCTATGCTCTGTTTAGTTTTGCTATCCTATGCTATGTTGTGTTTTGTTATGCTATGTTGTGTTTTGTTATGCTATGCTATGCAATGTTGTGTTTTGTTATGCTATGCTATGTTGTGTTTTGTTATGCTATGCTGTGTTTTGTTATGCTATGCTATGTTTTGTTATGCTTTGTTATGCTATGCTATGTTTTGTTTTGCTATGCTATGTTTTGTTATGCTATGTTTTGTTATGCTATGCTTTGTTATGCTTTGTTATGCTATGCTATGTTTTGCTATGCTATGCTTTGTTTTGCTATGCTATGTTTTGTTGTGTTTGATATGCTATGTTTTGCTATGCTATTATATGTTTTGCTATGCTATGTTTTGTTATGCCATGTTTTGTTATGCCATGTTTTGTTATGCCATGTTTTGTTATGCCATGTTTTGTTAGGCTATGTTTTGTTAGGCTATGTTTTGTTTTGCTATCCTATGCTTTGTTTTGTTATGCTATGCTCTGTTTAGTTTTGCTATCCTATGCTATGTTGTGTTTTGTTATGCTATGTTGTGTTTTGTTATGCTATGCTATGTTGTGTTTTGTTATGCTATGCTATGCTAGGTTTTGTTATGCTATGTTTTGTTATGCTATGCTATGTTTTGTTATGCTATTCTATGCTTTGTTATGCTGTGCTATGTTTTGCTATGCTATGCTTTGTTTTGCTATGCTATGTTTTGTTGTGTTTGATATGCTATGTTTTGCTATGCTATTATATGTTTTGCTATGCTATGTTTTGTTATGCCATGTTTTGTTATGCCATGTTTTGTTAGGCTATGTTTTGTTTTGCTATCCTATGCTTTGTTTTGTTATGCTATGCTCTGTTTAGTTTTGCTATCCTATGCTATGTTGTGTTTTGTTATGCTATGTTGTGTTTTGTTATGCTATGCTATGCAATGTTGTGTTTTGTTATGCTATGCTATGTTGTGTTTTGTTATGCTATGCTGTGTTTTGTTATGCTATGCTATGTTTTGTTATGCTTTGTTATGCTATGCTATGTTTTGTTTTGCTATGCTATGTTTTGTTATGCTATGTTTTGTTATGCTATGTTTTGTTATGCTATGTTTTGTTATGCTATGCTATGTTTTGTTATGCTATGTTTTGTTATGCTATGCTTTGTTATGCTTTGTTATGCTATGCTATGTTTTGCTATGCTATGCTTTGTTTTGCTATGCTATGTTTTGTTGTGTTTGATATGCTATGTTTTGCTATGCTATTATATGTTTTGCTATGCTATGTTTTGTTATGCCATGTTTTGTTATGCCATGTTTTGTTATGCCATGTTTTGTTAGGCTATGTTTTGTTAGGCTATGTTTTGTTTTGCTATCCTATGCTTTGTTTTGTTATGCTATGCTCTGTTTAGTTTTGCTATCCTATGCTATGTTGTGTTTTGTTATGCTATGTTGTGTTTTGTTATGCTATGCTATGTTGTGTTTTGTTGTGCTATGCTATGCTAGGTTTTGTTATGCTATGTTTTGTTATGCTATGCTATGTTTTGTTATGCTATTCTATGCTTTGTTATGCTGTGCTATGTTTTGCTATGCTATGCTTTGTTTTGCTATGCTATGTTTTGTTGTGTTTGATATGCTATGTTTTGCTATGCTATTATATGTTTTGCTATGCTATGTTTTGTTATGCCATGTTTTGTTATGCCATGTTTTGTTAGGCTATGTTTTGTTTTGCTATCCTATGCTTTGTTTTGTTATGCTATGCTCTGTTTAGTTTTGCTATCCTATGCTATGTTGTGTTTTGTTATGCTATGTTGTGTTTTGTTATGCTATGCTATGCAATGTTGTGTTTTGTTATGCTATGCTATGTTGTGTTTTGTTATGCTATGCTGTGTTTTGTTATGCTATGCTATGTTTTGTTATGCTTTGTTATGCTATGCTATGTTTTGTTTTGCTATGCTATGTTTTGTTATGCTATGTTTTGTTATGCTATGTTTTGTTATGCTATGTTTTGTTATGCTATGTTTTGTTATGCTATGTTTTGTTATGCTATGCTATGTTTTGTTATGCTATGTTTTGTTATGCTATGCTTTGTTATGCTTTGTTATGCTATGCTATGTTTTGCTATGCTATGCTTTGTTTTGCTATGCTATGTTTTGTTGTGTTTGATATGCTATGTTTTGCTATGCTATTATATGTTTTGCTATGCTATGTTTTGTTATGCCATGTTTTGTTATGCCATGTTTTGTTATGCCATGTTTTGTTAGGCTATGTTTTGTTTTGCTATCCTATGCTTTGTTTTGTTATGCTATGCTCTGTTTAGTTTTGCTATCCTATGCTATGTTGTGTTTTGTTATGCTATGCTATGTTGTGTTTTGTTATGCTATGCTATGTTGTGTTTTGTTATGCTATGCTGTGTTTTGTTATGCTATGCTATGTTTTGTTATGCTATGCTATGTTTTGTTGTGTTTTGTTATGCTATTTTTTGTTATGCTATTTGTTGTTATGCTATGTTTTGTTGTGCTTTATTACGGTATGCTTGGTTACGCTATGCTTGGTTATGCTGTGCTTGGTTGTGCTGTGCTTGGTTGTGCTTGGTTGTGCTGTGCTTGGTTGTGCTGTGCTGGGTTGTGTTTTGCTGTGCTGTGTTTTGCTGTGCTTTGCTGTGCTGTGTGTTGCTGTGTTTTGCTGTGCTGTGCTGTGTTTTGCTGTGCTGTGTTTTGCTGTGCTGTGCTGTGTTTTGCTGTACTTTGCTGTGTTTTGCTGTGCTGTGTTTTGCTGTGCTGTGCTGTGCTGTGCTGGGTTTTGCTGTGCTGTGCTGTGTTTTGCTGTGCTGTGTTTTGCTGTGCTATGTTTTGCTGTGCTGTGTTTTGCTGTGCTGTGTTTTGCTGTGCTGTTTTGCTGTGCTGTGCTGTGTTTTGCTGTGCTGTGTTTTGCTGTGCTGTGTTTTGCTGTGCTGTGTTTTGCTGTGCTGTGCTTTGCTGTGCTGTGTTTTGCTGTGCTGTGCTGTGTTTTGCTGTGCTGTGCTGTGTTTTGCTGTGCTGTGTTTTGCTGTGCTGTGCTGTGTTTTGCTGTGCTGTGCTGTGTTTTGCTGTGCCGTGTTTTGCTGTGTTTTGCTGTGCTGTGTTTTGCTGTGCTGTGTTTTGCTGTGCTGTGTTTTGCTGTGCTGTGTTTTGCTGTGCTGTGCTGTGTTTTGCTATGCTGTGCTTTGCTGTGCTGTGTTTTGCTGTGTTTTGCTGTGCTGTGTTTTGCTGTGCTGTGTTTTGCTGTGCTGTGTTGTGCTGTGTTTTGCTGTGCTGTGTTTAGCTGTGCTGTGCTTTGCTGTGTTTTGCTGTGCTGTGTTTTGCTGTGCTGTGCTGTGCTGTGTTTTGCTGTGCTGTGTTGTGTTGTGCTGTGCTGTGTTGTGCTGTGTTGTGTTTTGCTGTGCTGTGCTGTGCTGTGTTGTGTTTTGCTGTGCTGTGCTGTGTTGTGTTTTGCTGTGCTGTGCTGTGTTTTGCTGTGCTGTGTTGTGTTTTGCTGTGCTGTGTTGTGTTTTGCTGTGCTGTGTTGTGTTTTGCTGTGCTGTGCTGTGTTGTGTTTTGCTGTGCTGTGCTGTGTTGTGTTTTGCTGTGCTGTGTTGTGTTTTGCTGTGCTGGTAAGGGTATGTGAGGGTGTGTGTGAGGGGGTGTGAAGGTGAGGGTGTGAGGGTGAGGAGGTGTGTGAGGGGTGAGGGGGTGAGGGCGTGAGGGTGAGTGTCTCCAATGAATGTCACTGCTTGGCCTTCTTTGAAAATGTTCATTGCTGCAAATAGAGCATGCCGCCCTAATTATCACAGCATGAGGCCCCAAAGTGATAATTATCACAGCATGCAGAGAGCCGCCCCACGCTGCTGGAGCACTCAACTGCACATTAATTATAGTTGAGTGCTCCAGCAGCCTGGGGCGCCAGTTGACATGCTGTGATAAGTGGGTCTCATGCTGTGATAATTGTTGAGGAAGTGGAGACTCCTGCTGGGATAATTGGTCTTGTGGCGCCTCAGGAAGTAGAGTTTCATGCTGGGATAATTGGTCTGGCGGGCTTGCAGCGCCTGACGTCCAACAAACGTGCACAAGCTGCTCAACCTTGAAGCACGTTCACAGACCTGGGTCGGCTCGTGCCCAGGTCTGTATCGGCTCGTTCACAGCTGTTACTCCCTTGACAGGGAGGAAGGTGACTATAGTCTCGCTGGCGGGAGCGCTTCGCGCTCCAACGCCAGCTCGACCTAAAAACACGGTGAGAAAAGATAATTTGTACTTTTTATTTAAAAGAAATACGATTCGATCTGACATACATATTCTTTTAATAGCTGCATAAATTGTCATGGTGTGTTCCCAAAAGAGGAAATCTGGGACTCTTGGCCCTGAATACATAATGTAAACAAGCAAAAGTGAGCGACTACCTCCTCCATCACTTTTCAGTTCATTCTTGACAAAAAAAGCTTCCAAAGTTCTGGTTGTGGTTTTATATCTGTTTATTTGTCCAAAGTTCATTGCATGGTAAGATAAAGATACTTTCACACAGCCAACACGTGTTTCCCCCCTATGTGGTCATTCGGACAATGCTGTTGAGAGACCTTTGAACCTGAACATTCAAAATTGGAATCAAAGACCAGATATGAACTTGCTTTAAGCCCTGAGAAAGCCGCATAACCACATAGGGGCGAAACACTTGTTGGCTGTGTGAAAGTCTCTTTCACTTAAACTTAAAAAAAGAGTTAAAAGAAGAATCTGCGAGCCCACTGTGTGGTTGTTATTATGAACAATGCATAAACATTTTAATGTTGTGTTTGTTAAAGGAAGCTAGCATTCCTTACCATGCACTGGGGAAATGAGTATGGTGTTACCTTACTCCACAGTCATAACAGATGACAAACCATGTATTGAGGCCTGCAATGGTACAGACTGTTATCGAAAACCAGACAAGAGGTTATCACAGATGCAACCACAGTATGGCGTTGTAATAGTAATAGTGAAAACGCTGGCTGGGGAATCCGCAGTTGGAAGAGACAGAATTTGATACAGCCACAATCCGGGCCTTCAAACAAATTGGCTTGTGCATCATAACCTCCAGATGCTGCACCACCTTGCCCAAGCAGGGCACTTCCCAGTACATCAGTAAAACAGAGTCTGGAGATGCTTTCAGCACTACCCCTTAGATACAAACATCAGTCTGGGAGCCATTAAAAATTAGATATTGGTCTGCGTTTGAAAGCGAGGGGCTATCAAGACAAGCATTGACATGGCGAATAGGTCTCGCTTTTGCGACCTTATAAGGATTTAGTTATGCAGCAAAATATCCTTGGTGCAACAACATCAACTGGTGCATGGCTAAACACTTAAAAGGTCCCAAAGGCGAGACCTATTGGCTATGCCAATGCTTGTTATTACATTATTGCTGTGTGAGTCCTGGTCATGCAAGATAGGTGTAACTCGTCTGCTTTCGTATCCTGAAATATCTCTGTAAATTGAACAGCAGCACTGATGTATGAGCCTGTTCTATCTGTGTAGCTATCCTGCCTATGGCAGGAGTTTCCAGCTTATATGTAACTTGGTTTTACTAGGCTGTCCCTTTTAAGTATTATTTCAGTCATAACGTATAATTGAAAATGCATATACGGAGCAGCTAGAAAAAAGAACAGAAGTGAAACACAGAAGTGAAAAAGATGTTATATCCATATTTTTATTTTTTAAATACAGGATCTATGCTATGTTAAACTGAATTAACTGCCGGTAATCTCCAATCAAAAGTATTGCATCTCAACTGAGAAGTGCAGGTACTCTCTCTCCCTCCCTCTCTCGGACTAAACAAATGCATGGCCAGATGTATCAAACAGTTTTACCCCTTCTGTGCCTATGGCAAAATAAATGTGTTCATACACTCTAGTCCCTGACAGTACCAGCCCACTAAAGGCACTGGAGGTATTTAAAATAGCAGCCAAATAAATAAAAGCAAATAACCCCATTCTACGCAGTTTTTCCACACTGACTTCTACCTTTATTTACTCTATCCGACTAAACCCTACACCTGTCGCCACGACGCTTAAGGATCTATCCTAAGGTTTCTTTTCTCCCTTATTTTGATCTTCCCTTCTCTCATCAGCAAGTCATTCCGAGATCTAAAGCCCCGTCTTGTCTCTTGTTGACTTCTAGTTCTGACTTCACCCACACACTGATCGCTCACCCTAGAACAATCTTGACCTCTCTACATATCAGTGGAACTTTACCCGCCCGCTTCTTGATGTCATTCTCCCTCACTGACTCCTCTACCCCTGATACCCGTACACAGACCCCTCTCCGGCTCGCCCTAGCCCGCCCCTCGCGTGTGGTTCTCGCCGTCTGCCACCTTCCGGGGTGCGGCTGCACAGTGTTTCTCTCCTGAGGCACGCGTTTTTTCTACCTCTCACTCCAGCCCCTCCGACCCTTTGGCCGCCCCCCCACCCCTAGCCGCCCGTGGATTCGCTCCCCCGGGTACTCCACACCTCCGGTCTCGGCTCGGGTCCGCCTCATTTCGGGCTCCAGCTCTAGGTTTAGCGGGTGTCGGATACTCGGCGGCTCCTCTGCTCGTCTGCGGGAGGGGGCGCGGGGGCGGTGTCATCGGCGCTCTGTGACATACAGGCCCCCCAGTATGGCCGCAGAGGGGCCTTTCACAAAGAAAAGCGGCGCGGCTTTAATTTTTGTCACTAAAGCGCACGCGGCGGGATACAAATTACGGAGAGTCGCGGCTGGTTAACCGTTCTTAAGTGAAAACAAGGAGGGTCCATCCTCCAACTCCTAAAGGGAATAATATGTATATACAACCACTGCAATGCCTCCTTCCAGCAAGGAGAACGAGGTAACAATGACAGAAAACCGCACGCATAAAAAAAAAAAGGGGCGGAAACAGCTACTGATTCCCTCCCCTCCAGGACTCCGTGACCGGCCTCGTGGTTGCCATAGCAATGTTTCAGGAAATCGGCTTGCGACACCATAGGTCAGGTCACGGAGTCCTCAAAAGGAGGGAGTATAGCGGACAAATCATCCAAACAGGGGCATTGTCCAATGGCAGGCCTCCATTTCGCGAGGCCGGCCAATGGCAGAAGAGGGGTGGTTTCATGCCCCTTCTTGCTTACAAGAACTCTCGCCTGCAACAGCGCATGCGCTGCAACGCAGGCTTCGACCTAAAAATTATTAGGAAAGAATGTGTCCGTGAAACCAAGCTAGTTTTGGGGAGGAACTAGAAGAGCGTGCAGCAGGTATGGTGACGTCGGAGGTTTCAGCTGTAGGGCTTAGTGTATTGGGAAGAGAGGGGTGATGAAAACATTGGGTAAGAAGAAGGTGATGAAAACTCTGGGCAATAAGAGGGATGACTAGGACTGCATAAGGCCACACGGAGTGGAATACGGGACAGGAAGGGGTGATAACAATACATGGCAAGGAGAAGGGAGAGAACAGAGCGGTGCAGGGGGGCGCGAGGAGCGGTAGCCGAGGGCACATAGTGCAAAACAGGGGACAGGAAGGGGGTGATGAAAACACCGGCAATGAGAGGGGTGAGAACAGAGGAGTGCAAGGGGCAGCAGTTAGTGGCAAATGAGCAAACAGTGGAAAACATGACAGTAAGGGGTGATGAAAACACAGGACAAGGAGAGGGCGAGAAGAGAGGGTGGCAGATGTGTGCACAGAGAAGTGGAGCTCAGGGGGCAAAAAAGGGGGATGAAAAAAACATGCAAGGAAAGGGATGAGAGCAGAGGGAGGAGAGAAGTGGCAGATGAGCACACAGAGTGCAACACTGGGGGCAGGATGGGGTGATGACAACAGGGCAAAAAGAGGGATGACTAGAGGGGGTGAGGGGCGGATGAGCAATCAGAGTGGAACACAGGAAGTTGTGATTAAAATACAGGGCAAGGACAGAAGGATGCTGGATATCAGATGCGTGCACATAGGAGTGGAACACGGGGACAGGTAGGGGTGATGAAAACAGGGCAAGGAAAGGGCTGAGAACAGAGGGTTGCAGAGGCAGCGATAAGTGGCAAAAGAGTACACGGGAACAGCTGGGAGTGATAAAAACACAGGGCAAGGAGTGGTATGAGTGGCGGAGATGTAAGAGGGCAGATGAGCACACTTAATGGAACAGAAGGGACAGGGCATTAAGTGGGCCGGGTCCTGCCAGTGCTGTCCATTTTTGCCCTTCCTCTCAGAGGAAAACTATCTTAATTCTGAAGCAGTACCACCCTTCACCACCTTTGATGTTACTTGAAAGAGACTCGTTATAGTTATTTCAGTCTCGTTATTTCAGAACGGAAGCATTTTTAATATTATACACAACAAAGCCACAGTTGTTACTTACTCATCTTATGGGGAGAAAAACCTTCAACAAAGTCAATAGTACTGGCTTGTTTTAGGTGTAATGCGAGTTGCTGTATCTATACTACTATTATAAAGATAGAGCTGAAACCATTGAGGCTTTGTTTTGAAAACCTACAAGCCATGCATAAACATGCACTTTGTACGTATAGTCCTTGCTTACGAGAAGCAAGGCTGTCAGTAAAAGAGACTGCCAGCTTTGCTTCTCATAAGCAAGGACTATAAGTACAAAGTGCTTGTTTACGCACAGCTTGCAGGTTTTCAAACGCATTTAATAAAAGGCATTGCCATTTACAATGCCAATAGCTCAAACTCTCGCAAATGCGAGACCTATTGCATTGCAAATGCTTGTTTTAATGAACTGTGCAACTACAGATTCGACTCTAGTGAGTCCCCGCCTGTGGCGGCGCAGAGTACTGTGAGCAACAGCATCCCAATGCTAGCCATGCCAGGGGAAGGCCAGATTCCGACAGAGACGGGTATCCCTGAGACAACATAGAAGGAACAGTTCCAGTGTCAGGAAGCCACCCGAGCCCTGTGAGCCACGGATTTCTCAAGTCACCCGAGCCTGTGGCCGGTCAGAGAAAAGCAGTGAGCCATGGTGCACAGAGCTAGCTTAGACCGTGGCAGGGCATCCTTTTAAGGTGAAGTTTCGTGCAGCTCTGTCTTAAATGCACCAAAATGATTACAAACACAAAATTGTTTTTTTCCCAAGGACTTGCGAGTCTAATAGGCACCAGAGAGGCACCAGTGCCACCGCATTCACACTTATAAACATTTGCATAGCTCCCACGCGGTTGTCTCTTGAGAGGCGCTGTATCAGCTGTGCGTTTTCCTGCAGACCCCGCCCGGTATGCACTAGCTGTAGTACAGTGTGAGGGCAGCAGCAGCCCAGACCCCTCTGCGGAGGACGCCCCCTGACCAGCTGTGCTGGGCTAACAGAATGCGGGTGGGATAATAAGCCGGCCTTTGATTAGCAATTACAGTTCTATGGGAACCCCAGCATATGACATGATAATCTACATTTGTAAAGCGGCACAATCACCCGTAAGTGTCTCTAGGCGCTGGGGGTCGTCGGGGAGATTAAGCAAGCTATTGCCCAGAGTCATGATGGTAACTTGGAAACGTTAATATTGATGCAAAGCCCCTCCAGAGATCAGCCCCAGCCTGCTTTGAGAAGGTTGCAAAAGTCCCTCTGAAGCCCCCTCGAAGAGAGGGATTCCTCAGATCTTGCGGTTGTCGAAGTGCACATACGTCTGAAAGGCGCTGCTTCTGAGCGCTCCATAAAATCATAGCTCCCCGCCCCTTCCTCCGGGAGAGCCCCCTCTCCTGGCCATTCACCCACTCCCTGCCTCGTGTTCATTTCTAGGCAGATGCATTCAGGGGCCGGCGGCGCTCAATGGAGCTGTGTGGCAGCCGCCCCTAATTGGCGTTAAAGAACTCAGTACTTGGGAGCATATGCGGGGAGGGGGCTCCCAAGTCCCATCGAGCAGCGCCCCCACCCGCAGGACCCTCAAACCGGAGGGAAAGGCAGAGCAGAAGCTGAAAGTGTCAGGGTGTGAGGGAGCGGGAACTGGTACAGACCGAGAGACATTACCCCTGCATTCCACAGGTGTGGGAGCAGGAAGGGGGTTAATGGAGACCTGCCTTCTACAGGCAGAGAAATCTCGCTATAAGCCCCACACGCCAGGCCACGAGGAAGGGGCAGTGGCTCCGCACTCTGCAGTACAAATAGGAATGGGTGGATGCGCACCCCATGGGGGTCCTCGATGGAAGGACAGTGGTTTGGCTCCCCTCAGGCAAAGAGCCCGGAGGGGATCTTGGCGAGTTGCACTGTACAGGCAGGGCCTAGAATGAGGGCTGCGGGCATCGAACTGAGCGCCACACAGGCTTCAAGGCTTTGTGCCCGCATGCAGGGGCCCAATGGGGTGGGGGGGGCTCAATGCCTCAGAGAAGAGGTCTGCTTGAACCTCACAGGAAGGGCCATGAGAGGCTGGGAGAGAGTCCCAGAGGATAAAGGCGGTGGTCTCACCCGGCATAAAGAGGCCACTAAACAGGGTGCATCCAGCTCAGAGAGCCTTCAGTGAAGTCTGCCCAACAGGTGGATCCAAGGAAGACCGGGTCTCGCACAGCTGAGGCAATCTTTTTTCCTCACTCCTAAAACAGTCTATAAATGGTAACGTTTGTCTAAGGCTATAAGAGTAAATACATTTTCCATTCAAGTCAGAGTGAGCGTTGGAACTTCAGACTGAGGTGAGCTGGGGCAGAGCAGAAAGTGTGTCTCTCTCTCGAAGAAGAAGAAGAAGAAGAAACCTAGGTTGGGATCCCGGCTCCCCACTTCATCAGCATGTGTGATTCTTGGCCTATCGCCCCTCCTTATATACAGCAACATTCGCAGCTCTTTCAAATGTGAATATTCTTATCTAGCTAATTGAAAGCTTTGAGCGCATCAAACAAAGTTGGTAGACACTACTGAGAAACGCTGCAAGCAATCGCCGACCACAACAAGCAACGTACCTTTCTTGGATTGAGTGTTTCCGGTCCCTCTGCACGGGCGAGACACAGGAAGCCAGGCTGGACTGCCCGGGACTGCCTGCTTGAGGGCGGGTCCACCAGCACAGACAGGAAGTGGACGGGAGCCTACTCCGCGCTCCTGTGAAGGGAAGGGAGCTAGCCGCCTTCGAATCCCGTGCAGCCGCCACTACCGCGGGACAGGACGAGAGGAGTATGACAGACCCGGGGAGGGGGGGCGTCAGGGCACATTGACGGTGCCCGCCCCCCCAGTGATGCAAGCCCCGCGTGTGCCCGGTGAGTGGGGTGGGGAGGTTGTGTGTGCGCGTTTGTGAGTGTATGTAAGCCCCGCATGTGCCCGGTAAGGGGGGGGGGTGTGCACGTGTGTGCGCGTGTGTCCGTGGGTGTGTGCGCATGCGTGAGTGTGGCTGTGTGTGCGCTCGTGTGTGTGTGTGCGCGCAGCGGCAGGGGGGTGTCTCTATGTGTGCATGCGTGTATGTGTGCTTGTGTGTGCGCGTGTCTCTGTGTGTGCGCTCGTGTGTGTCTGCTTACATGGAGCTAAAAGGGAGACAGGAGATGGTGAACGCGCGCGCGACCTGATCCGGTTCCTGAGGCTGCGCGTGCACGTCTCTTGTCTCCCTTTAGCTCCTTGTAAGCAGAGCTGACAACAATAGGTCTCGCTGCAACATCGCTTCGCGATGCGTCGCAGGTGCGAGTCCTACAAAGGGGGCGGAAACAGCTACTGAATCCCTCCCCTCCAGGACTCCGTGACCGGCCTCCTGGTTGCCATAGCAATGTTTCAGGAAATCGGCTTGCGACACCATAAGTCAGGTCACGGAGTCTTCAAAAGGAGGGAGTATAGCGGACAAATCATCCAAACAGGGGCATTTTCGCGAGGCCGGCCAATGGCAGAAGAGGCGTGGTTTCATGCCCCTTCTTGCTTACAAGAACTCTCGCCTGCAACAGCGCATGCGCTGCAACGCAGCCTTCGACCTAAAAAACTGTAGAGCTATGTCTGACGGACAGTGCCCCCATGGCACTCTGGCAGAAAATCTGGGCACTATCTGCACAAGAGAAGAGTTAAAGGACAAAATGATCTATTAGGTTGACCGAAAGAGTGACTTATTCATTGAAAAGATTGAGTCCTAGGGGACTTCTCAAAAAAGGGACTGAGAAACTGAGGAAAATTGGCTATGAAAAGCAGGGGGTAGTCTGAGAAAAAGTAATCAATTTCAGAGTAGTGCAGATCAACAGCCAGGTCATTCAGCCAGCTGAGAAGTATATCATAGTCGACACTGGAAAGCCTGCTGAAAGAACTAAAGGAAGGACAGTGCAGGCACCACTGTCAAGCAACTAGTAGATCTTCTCCACTACAATTAATTCTGTACCTCTGTTGGAGCGGAACAGGTCCTGGAAGGGATTAAGCAATTTATTTTCAAGAATTTAACATAATAGAGGAGTCATAATCTTTTCCGGCAGCTTTTTTGTAAGGCCAGATGGAGATTAGACTGACGCTGGCCGGTACAAGAAAATCCTAAATTACTTTTCCAAGAGAGGAGTGCTGGAATTGTTTCACTACCATTACCATTTACCATTACCATTTACCATTACATTACCATTTAGCGAACCTGAAGGGCATCAAATAATTATCCGTTACAAATGGAAAGGAGAAATTAATGTAATCAGATGCTTCTCCAAATAATGGACAGTGGGCCTCAAGTAGCACAACTGGCCTGATGGGTTTTTGGTAAGCGTCATGATCTTTTACCCCAAATCTGTGAGATTTTGGGGGATTAATAGTCGGCCATGGATACACAGAGCGGCTGAGGTGGAACAATTACCTGGCGTTATAGAGAGACAACAAGACATCTTCCGAAACATTTTCTTAACCTGTTTTGTGAAGTTTCAGTCTGGTAGAATCATTGAGGACATACAAGACTTTTTTGGTGTCTGAATAAGAAGAATGTGGTTGATTTTTTTTTAAACAATAAGCCTGTTGGGTAACCGTAAAATAATCTAATCACCATTCTCTTTCCAGGTTCTGTTGTAGTTTTCCTCTCTCTGACAATCTCTGGACAGAACTAGGTATATTGTCCATACTTTGTGGTGCTCCTCCTGGTTCTACATCCAACACGGGAGTCCAAGACAGTTTATATACATTCATTAAATTGGGCCAGAATAAGAGTGATCTTGTGAAAACTTTAAACATTTTTGCCTACATTAACCTGCGCTTGCCATTTTCCCTGCTCAAGTCAACATTGCACACTGGAAGTTCTTGGATCCTACACTGAGGGCCTTCCAATTTGTCTTTTGAGGAGAGAAATTACTGAATAGCTTGCTCAGCCTAAAACTATGAAGCAAAGGTTGTTCTCCAATTCTCATGATCTCAAAAAGGCACTTGCTTGTATTCTTTACAAGGAATCTTACCATGTGATCAATGCTAGACTTAGACACTCATGTGCCTAAGGGTATAAATTTAAGTCATGTCTATTTTTATTGAGCTTGTCCCCAATGGTCATTCCTGGTGGACCTTCTGTCTGACTGTGTCTGTAATTCAAAGACAATCATTTTTTCTTTTGTCATCAAACCATTTCAGACTCTTTTCGGTATGCAAAAAGATGTAATCAACAGTCTCCTAATTGTGATCCAAGGTTGGGTGAGACATATATGTATGCTGTTCATGTTGTTTTGCATTTAGCGTTATTTTATTAGCACAAAATGCATCCTCCATTTTGTACTGAGAAACTAGTGGTAAATGTCGGGAGTAAAATGAGGGAAAAATTATTACCCCAAGAGCACTTTTAGCGAGCGGCTGCTCGGGCTGTTCATGTTGTATTGCATTGAGCCCTATTTGTTTGAGCAAAATGCAATCTCATGTCCATTTTGGATGACAGACTACAATTTTGAATTACTTCTCGAGTAATGATTATGATACAGAGAATTACACGACTTATGCCCACCTATGTTAATAATCTGACCAATAAATTAGAGTAGAAGCAGATACAAAAACATCAAATTAAAGAAAAAATGACAAGAGCATGTCCATAGAGGTGGGTAGGATAAATACCACATTTAGTAAGGCCAAAGGGCCAACAAGAAGTGAATTCAAGATGTTACCGCTTAATTGACATCGTCGTCAGTTCAGATGCTAAAATCATTGAATACCACTACAATAGAAGTGTTCATAGAAAACACGACTGAAACAGTGGCCATGGTTCTGACGAACTGTCCCCAGTAGGACAGTGGGTGATAACCAGCCACTAGACTAACGTATAATATGCTTGGTGGATTGTGAAGTCATGGCTCCATTTAAAACCCTATTGCATTGGTGCAATGGTGTGCTCTGAACAGACTATACTGTCAGAATTGTTCATGAGATAACTGGCACTCAGTATTTATTTAACCAGGGCTCCCTGGATAGAAAATGCATGGATGTGTGGTATTGAGTGGATGAAAGATACTTAAAGTATGTTTATGTATAGCTTATGCGGTGGTACAGTTGTAGTAAAAGTACCTATAGCAGTGTAGATATTTAACCTCATGCCATAAATTCTTCAAAAAGTAAAACACAAAGTTTGAAGAGAGAGAGAGAATAGAGTTTGGGTCAGTCTCTTTCAGCCACTGGTTTTTAAGTCTTTTTTTTATGGTGTGCTGTTCCTTTAATGGGTTGTCCATCAAGGCACTGGCATTTTGTGAATAGTTACATTACCCTATTGGTGTTCCCATTAGGTTTTAGTGATGGAGCACAAATAGTGCAGCAGTCCGCTAACTCACCCGTGAGGCTGCTCATGCGCAGCTCCCGCAGCCCCGCCGTCCCATTGGAGTTGTAGAGCACAGCCAGGGCGAACCGGTCGTCGTACAGCTGGGTGCCTCGGATGATGCGCAGGTTTTCCAGTGGTAGGAAGTCCACCAGGCTATGAGCAATGAGCACATAACCGTGCACCTCTTTAATGCCCTGGAGAGAGAAGGAGGAAACATGAGGATGTGACGAGGGAGAGAAAGCTACCACATTTTCTAGGGCAGACAGTGACCACAGGCTCGAAGCATAATACTGCTTTATAAATGAAACAAGCCATGAAAATCAATTTCACTATAACCGCCGCCACCACCACCACCACCACAGCTGACACCATGATGAACACACCTCTCACCACCCCCAGCTTGCCCCTCACCAGCAAGGCTCCCACTAGCATCCATTTTGGAGGGGGGGGCAGCTCATGCTGTTGCCAACTGCAGGCCAAGGGACAGATCTGCCCCCCCACCTATGGGAATGGGAATCGCACCCCATTTAGAGTGTGCTTGGTCCCTCTGCCACCTTTAGGTAAGTGGGCGAGGAACCGCACAGCACCACCTGAATGTAGGAAAATGTTTGAGTAACCTCTACGAAATCAATATGGCACTTACAACTTAAATCATACCAACTAGCTAATATAACCAGTTCATGCTCTTTCTCACATATCCTTCCTACACCATACTGCTAAGTGATGTAACCCAAGACAAGAGCACCACTCTAGTCACTAACGCACGACACAAAAACTCTTCCCACATAGGCTGACAGTAACTATAACCCTCTTCCAAACAAAAACTCCCCCATGGTGTAGCGTGCCATCTGCTCAATAAATAAATCTCTGTAACACTTTCCAATAGGGTATGAAGCACAGTATAAATGCAATTACAATAGAATGGCTTCAGACATAAGGGTCATCACTATTATTGGAGCCAGTCATGTTTCTGTAATGAAGGTGAGGTCAGGTGTTATTTACAGCAAACTACAAATGCCCCTGGCCTACCTTGCAAAGCATATCATGCCTGTGTAACTGCAAAACTGGTATATGAAAATATGGATCCTACCGGCCCAAAGACATCATCCAGTCACCCGGGTCCACAGCCGACAGTACCTGGACCTGGGCGAGCATTCTGAATTTGTCCTTCCACAGGAAACTATGGAAGGCCGAAGGTCCAAGATAGGCCTGAGGCCCCCCATCTTTTTTCCGTTGAAGAAATAGCTAGGGTAACCACCCCGCCCTCGATCCAAGTCTATTTACAACAAGGGGTGGTGAGGGACAGAGTCTCTGAATTAAGCAGAATACTCTCACCTAGTCAAGTGATCAGGGCTAGATCCAACACCGTTTTTTAGCTCATTGCACCATCCCAGTTTCAGAACCTGGCTGTATGCAAATTAGTCTGTCCCTGGCCCAGTGCATCATGGGAACAGGGCAGACCAGACTACAAAAGCCAATTCTTACACTGGGAAGGGAACAAGCTTCCGGGGACCGGTTTCTGGCATTACAGCCGTCTTCGGCCCGGCTTGCTTGAATCCTGATGGTGCAATGAGCAAGGGACTCATGTCTGAGTATACCCTTCCACGCTTAGGGTGGACAAAAATATTTACAACAAGGGGTGGTGAGGGACAGAGTCTCTGAATTAAGCAGAATACTCTCACCCAGTCAAGTGATCAGGGCTAGATCCAACACCGTTTTTTAGCTCATTGCACCATCCCAGTTTCAGAACCTGGCTGTATGCAAATTAGTCTGTCCCTGGCCCAGTGCATCATGGGAACAGGGCAGACCAGACTACAAAAGCCAATTCTTACACTGGGAAGGAAACAAGCTTCCGGGGACCGGTTTCTGGCATTACAGCCGTCTTCGGCCCGGCTTGCTTGAATCCTGATGGTGCAATGAGCAAGGGACTCATGTCTGAGTATACCCTTCCATGCTTAGGGTGGACAAAAATATTTACAACAAGGGGTGGTGAGGGACAGAGTCTCTGAATTAAGCAGAATACTCTCACCCAGTCAAGTGATCAGGGCTAGATCCAACACCGTTTTTTAGCTCATTGCACCATCCCAGTTTCAGAACCTGGCTGTATGCAAATTAGTCTGTCCCTGGCCCAGTGCATCATGGGAACAGGGCAGACCAGACTACAAAAGCCAATTTTTACACTGGGAAGGAAACTAGCTTCCGGGGACCGGTTTCTGGCATTACAGCCGTCTTCGGCCCGGCTTGCTTGAATCCTGATGGTGCAATGAGCAAGGGACTCATGTCTGAGTATACCCTTCCACGCTTAGGATGGACAAAAATATATATCCAAGTCTGGCACACTCTCCATTGGACTCTTGGAGAGCAACAGATGCACTTGACAGGGTGGCCAGGTGTTTGTTTGAAATTTACTCTGGTGTGGGAGGAAGAGTGCAGGCAGGGTCAAAGTCATATTGATCAATCTGTAAACCTATCTTTGGAACGTCATGAATCGTCAATCTTGGAAGAAATATTGGATCAAACCCGCCACTGGATGGGCATGCACAACTACTTACAAAGTTAAGTGGTTTGTTGGCCACTGTAGCAAGGGAGATGGAATTGGAGGACTGATGCCTTCAAGACCTGCAACCACCACCTTCATAGGGCTAGGGTGTCTATTGTAACACTGATGGGGGAAACTGCCTCTGTCTGTACGTCAGCCCCATGAAACAGCCTCTAAGCGTTTGAACACTGATAGGCAGGAGTCAATGTAATGTAAATGTAGTTGAGCTTATATAGCGCACAGCTACCCGCAGTGGGTTTCCCGGCGCTTGCTTAGGGAACTCTTCCTGGTATTCCCCTGTGAGATAGCAGGGTATCCACAAGGTGAAAGTCAGGCATCCCGCCGCGAGGGGCCATTGTGGAGATTAAGCAAGCTATTGCCCAGAGTCGCAGAGTGTGAACCCGTGAGTCGAGGAGGCACCGGGGCGAGTCCAGAGTCCAGAGAGGCAGCAGTCCGTGGAATTTTTAGCCCAAGACCCGCCGAGGCGGGGAATTGAACCCTGGTCCAGGACCGATCTCAGCTTCCGGGTCTGCTGCCTCTAACCCCTGAGCCACACTTCTCCAATAGTGCCAAGAAGTGCACTGTAGCTATGGTGTCTTTAAAGCATTGCAACACATAGTCAAATGGCATTTCCATTAGGGAAATCTGTACATTGCCAGAGAATCATGTGGATTTCATCCATGCGGATCTACAAATGATAATGCTAGTACCAAGCACCCTACCCCAGGTAATCTGCAATATCCAGGCCTGCATGGATAACATACTTGGCCACCTCCTGTACATCATGTATTGATCTTCAAGGACTGCCAGCAAGAACTCCCTGCATTGCCCCAGAGGGCATGAGTGGAAAGGGCCTAGCAGCCAAACTGAATTTATGGACCACAGTGTTGGACTGGAGGAAGAAAACATGCACTTGCCAATAACATGGATATTATTGGATTCTCCATCCAGATGAGTATTTGGAAATGAGTTTGTATTCACTTTCCTGGTCAAGGCCTGCACAACAAGTGTCTCTGGGGTGGGGTGCTTGGTGAGGAAATTGGGTTCACTAGATGGCAGCCGCTGACATGTGGCCAGCTGCCTACATACAGGCGGACAAGAACAAAGCTTTGACAAAGTAGCCATCAAAGTGTTTTTATGGACGACATTAAAAACAAGCATTTGCATGCAATAGGTCTCGCAATTGCGACATTTTGAGCTATTGGTACTGTAAATGACAATGCCTTATATTTATATGTTTAAAAAACCTGAAATAATACAAGGCATTGTCATTTACAATACCAATGGGTCAAAGTTTGGAAAAAATGCAAGCCCTGTTACATTACAGAGAGCGCAGGGTCCCTGAAGAGGGCGCGGCGCTCAGCATTAAAGTAAAAAAAAAAAAAGTTTAAACAGAGAGCGTAGGACTATCTTTCTATTAGAATGAAGCTCAATTAACTGGACGTTTAACTGGATAGGAATAGAAAACTACCAACTACAGGCTGTGGAGTTGTGGGAAACACTGCAGCTTTAATACTGTATTCACAGTGGCACTGCGGTCAATCGATTAATATCTAAAACCACTGAAATTATACAATACGGGGACAAACAAATTGTGTGGCAGGGTTGAAAATGTTTTACGGTAAGTAAAAGCTCTATGAATCACGTCCTTATTAATTGCTGGAAAACGAATTAAGCCAATTGTGGCACAGCAGAACTCTTTGAGTTATACATTAGAAAGTGTATAAAGCTCATCTCCACTGCTGGCTAACTTATGCAGCAATGCCCATCTGATGTGTGAGTATGCAACGCAGTGCATCAGTCCTGTGCAAACAAAATCATGTGAGGAAGCCCTGGTATTGAGACAGCGCTGATTTGTATAAAGCATGCCATTAGGCTTTTGCGTTACCCCATAAGTGAAAGGAATGAGAGTAAAACGACCTTGCAAATGGAATGCTCAGGCAGGGACGTAGCTATCAACTGTGCAGCAGGTGCTGTGGCACCGAGACCGGGGGGCATGAGGGACCAAATAAATAAATGTTTGGGGTACTCTACAACCCACACAGGAGTCAGTGATTCGTTCCTAATCTGTCCTATGTTCACTTACAATGTTCCCTGGCCATGGGTCTCTGTACCCCACTGTAATAAATAAATACCTCATGTCACTCACGCCTCTCATCTGCTTAAAGACTGCCAGGAGTGTGAAAAATTTCCCATTAGCTTTCTTGACTCCACGCTGATGCGGTCTTGCTCGCTGTCCGCCTCCATCCTCCAGCAGTACCCAGCTCGGCTAGTCCCAGCATGGACCTTGTCAAAAGGGCCAGCAGGAGGCACAAGACCCCCTAAGCGTGGAAGGGTATACTCAGATGTGAGTCCCTTGCTCATTGCACCATCAGGATTCAAGCAAGCCGGGCCGAAGACGCCTGAAATGGCAGAAACCGGTCCCCGGAAGCTTGTTTCCTTCCCAGTGTAAGAATTGGCTTTTGTAGTCTGGTCTGCCCTGTTCCCATGATGCACTGGGCCAGGGACAGACTAATTTGCATACAGCCAGGTTCTGAAACTGGGATGGTGCAATGAGCTAAAAAACGGTGTTGGATCTAGCCCTGATCTCTTGACTGGGTGAGAGTACTCTGCTTAATTCAGAGACTCTGTCCATCACCACCCCTTGTTGTAAATAATTTTGTCCACCCTAAGCGTGGAAGGGTATACTCAGATGTGAGTCCCTTGCTCATTGCACCATCAGGATTCAAGCAAGCCGGGCCGAAGATGCCTGAAATGGCAGAAACCGGTCCCCGGAAGCTTGTTTCCTTCCCAGTGTAAGAATTGGCTTTTGTAGTCTGGTCTGCCCTGTTCCCATGATGCACTGGGCCAGGGACAGACTAATTTGCATACAGCCAGGTTCTGAAACTGGGATGGTGCAATGAGCTAAAAAACGGTGTTGGATCTAGCCCTGATCTCTTGACTGGGTGAGAGTACTCTGCTTAATTCAGAGACTCTGTCCATCACCACCCCTTGTTGTAAATAATTTTGTCCACCCTAAGCGTGGAAGGGTATACTCAGATGTGAGTCCCTTGCTCATTGCACCATCAGGATTCAAGCAAGCCGGGCCGAAGACGCCTGAAATGGCAGAAACCGGTCCCCGGAAGCTTGTTTCCTTCCCAGTGTAAGAATTGGCTTTTGTAGTCTGGTCTGCCCTGTTCCCATGATGCACTGGGCCAGGGACAGACTAATTTGCATACAGCCAGGTTCTGAAACTGGGATGGTGCAATGAGCTAAAAAACGGTGTTGGATCTAGCCCTGATCTCTTGACTGGGTGAGAGTACTCTGCTTAATTCAGAGACTCTGTCCATCACCACCCCTTGTTGTAAATAACCCCAAAGACAAGAGGCGCAGAGGAGAGAGACCCCCACCGCACATCCAAACACAGGGGGTGGGGAGAGGCCACAGAGTGGAGGGGCAGAGACAGTTGCAGGGAGAGTAAAGCAGGGAGTGTTAGGGGGGTAACAATTGAGGGAAGCAAACAGGGGAAACGGACAGAAACAGGACAAAATGGGCTGAGAGAAATGATGGCAGAAGCGAGTCAAGTGATAGAAGAGGAGTCTTGGTGAGGGAGTACGCACAGTCATAGAAGACGGGGGAGAGTTGAGTGCTAAGCAAGAGATGCAGACCTGAACGATGCGGTTGGGGGCGAGGGGGGTAAGGGGTGGAGGGGGGAGGGGGAGTTCGGTGAAGGCAAAAACACACAACTCCCCGCCTGCTCTCCGGGTTCTGAAACTTTCTAAAGTTTGCAGAATGTTTCCCCAAGAGTCTGGCGGTGGCAGGGTTGGGGCTGCTGTGCTGTCCTGTCCTGTCCTGGCCGGGGGGGGTGGGGGGGGGGTGGCTCTGCCGTGAGATCCCGGGACAGTCCTGCTCTGCCCTCCCCAGGGCTCTGTCACTTTTCATTAAGGGCAGGCCCGTTGCTTCCTCGAGCCTGGTCCGGCTTCAAATGGGGTTGGAGCCAGCTTCCTGCTGTTACAGCCCTAAGCCTCTAGCCCAGCATCTGGGCGTAAGTGCCGTCAACCACGCCCCCTCTAGACTCCCTAACTCCCCCACCCCCATCGGACGAATGGTGCCTATCATGGAGTCGAGAGGGGCGATGGGCAGGGGTTACTTGGCCCACGCGTGGAAGGGAGCACCAGGTCTTGCTGCAGGGATATGTTTGATCTTGTTTGGAGCTTGTCTTCAGCGAGGCCGGTTCGGCATTTAATAATTTAGTCTACAGATTAAATGCAGGGGTCCGACGATGACTGTCGGGTCTGGAACGAAAACCTGCCCACCACTTAAAACCAGCGTGAAAGTTTCATCCACAGGATACAGTCTACAGCCCACCTTGAGGTTCCGTGAATTCTGAACCCGTGTTTTAAATGTACTGGTTCCGTTACGATTTTGGTAGCAGTGAACCGTAACTAATGAGTTCAGCAAGTACGAGTGTTTTCGCCATGTTACACACAAGGATTCACAGTGTATTTGAAAATTCCGTTCCGAACCATGGTTTCCATTTTGTGCAAGACAGCCATTTTGTGGTTGCCCTCACATAGGCCGATGACTGCGGCTGAATGAGCCTTTAAGACCTATGCCCTTTAGCTGGGGTTTGCGCTGACTTTGGATGAACCAAGTGAACTAACCTCGTTGCCTGAAGCTGACCTTGTTGAACTAGTTCCTCGCCCGGTAGCTGATCAAGATTAAGGATCAGAGCACAGGACATCGTAAAGTTTTATTACACACAAATATGCCTTATCCTACTCTCACCTGTTTCTGTTTTTTGCTTTATGGTCTGTTTATGATATGGGTTGCGACCTCCTTGTTATGGGTTCGTGTGGCCAGTCTAAAGAAGAATGTTGGGTTTGACCGATGATTGATCATGGGCTGGGCAACTGAAAAGTGGGTTTTACCGTCATGCGATACCTCTGGTGTGGATACATGTGATTGGACAGTTTGTAAATGTTAGGTATTTGTCTGGAATGTGATTTTTGGCATAAAAAGGGATGACTTGCTTTGTAAAATCGAGCAGTCTCCTGAGAACTCATACCGTGATGATTTCTAGGACTTCTGTTACTGGCTGTAGTCAATAAAATCGATCTTTGACGTCACCAAGAAGAATCTAGTGTCTCTGTATGCTAAGACAGGTGAACCCGAAGACTTTGGGAGTGCCCCTGGCGCCGCTGGGTCCTAAATAACCCGGTTCTTCAGTTGGCGCCCAACGTGGGGCGACATCAAGCGGTACCGGTCCAAGTCTGAAGATTGTGAGGAGCTTCGTGAGGAAATTTCGGAAGAAGGGCCTCCACTCCATCGACCCCGGTATGTCGAACGTGGACTGAAGGTCTTTGCTGCGAGGTTTCCCGCTTTCTAGACAGCTATGAAGGACCGCTGCCCTGACTGTCGCCCTGTCTTGGACCCCCCTTTGTGCAGCTTTGTAAGGCGAGACGATAGACGGGCCTTCTGGTGACGTGACTGATACCTTAGTTAAGTATACGTGGGTCGCTCCCAGTTCTTTGTTGTTCTTTGTTTTTGGTTCTTTGGATACTTAGTTTTTGGGTCTTTGATTTGGGTATTGCATTTTCCAAAGCCGAGGGACTAGTATATTTGCGAGACTATCGTTGTAGATAATCCCTTGTAGTTTGAAGCTAGATTAGTGAGCGAAGATGCCTAGTCTTAGCAAAATTAGGAGGATATTTTGTTGTGGTTGTAACAGGGATTCCCGATTGGATTCATGTCCGATACCTCCAGTTGGAACTCCGACTTATGAACTTTATTCTAAACACGGCGTGGGCCCCATTACGTTTAATGAAGTGTGGGTCCGCTATACTAGAAAAGATGGGGTTTTACGATGGCCCCAATATGGCAGTTTTGATACTGAGATTTTAGATAATTTAGAAACGAAATTGTTTAGAAAGAAAGCCCGGCCGGCGATGTTTGACTCCTTTCGCCTTTGGCGTAAAGAAGCCAAACAAAGAGAAATCAAACAAGCTAAAAGAGATAAGAGAGAAAAGGGGTTGTCGATAATGCAAGCTGCCAAGCAGTTTAAAGAAGACGAAGAGGATAAAGCTATTGAGGTATTAGATAGGCAACATGATATGGCTATTGATAAATGTTATTCAGCATTGCCACCTCTTCTTGAGAATGCGACAAAGGACCCTTTAATGTCGCATCTATTGAGATTACCACCCCCTTATGCACAGAACGCTACGGCACCTCCTCCACCTCTAGTTGTTCCACCTCCTGGTCCTGCTCCACAGCCAGCTCCTCCCCAGTTGGTTTCTCCTCCTACGGTGCAGCCTCCTCAGGGGCCGCCGACTTTGCTATCAGTTCTGCCTCAAACTTCTCCATCTTACTCTCCTGTATCTTCGATTTCTCTTCCTACTACTGCTACGTTTCTATCACCTCAAAATACTTTGTCTCCTGTCCTTATGACAGCTTCTCCTTCTGCTCGACAAAGAATGGCTGATACTGTTACTGGTCTTTTGTCTCCTTTCTTTGGGTCTTTGAGTATGACCCCTGTTTCTGCACGTAAACAGTTACGTAGCCAGCTTCCTGGTCCCGAAGAACGGGCCGTGTTAGACCTTTTGGCTCGCAGGTGGATTTCGAATGTTTCAAGGTATGGTTTAAAGTCAGTTATGGATGTTTTCCTGCAGTGGGAAGCACCCAAGCAGAGATATGTGTTTGATGTAATGTGTACTTTCCTCCGTGAGGAATGGGCAGATAATGATTTGGGTTCAGTCCAGGTAGAGTTGCTAAATGTACAGTCCGAGTTTGCGAAAGGGACGATAGTGGGTCCCAGAATTGAGGATGCGGTTGCGATGGTGCTTGCGTTTAGGAGCGATTTCCCTTCTCGGCGACTGTTTGAGTCTGATCCTTCTGTTAGGAGAAAAGTGAGACAGTATCCAATGAGAGAGGTTCCCCCAGTTTGGACAGAAGGGAACGCAAACGCGAATCCGCCTGTTCTGCCTCATTTTCAGAGAGTATGGGTACATGTGCCATGGAAGAGAGTAGAAGTTTTGGCCCTTAAACAGTCTTTACCTGATCCCCGTAAGAATCCAGCTGGCTATTACAAAGAATTGTCCCAGACAGTTGACGCATGCATCATGAACTTAGCAGACATAGATATGCTGTTGGGTAATGTAGTACCTCAACCTCTATGGGCAAAAATTCGTCATGAGGATCATGCGATTGAGTTAGGTGATACATGGGTGAATATCGCTGCTGCAGATGGTAGACAGGTTGGTGGAGCTAAGCCTGAGCCTTTAGTGATTGATTGATTCATAGGCTTTATTTCGATATAAAAATACCATAAAAGCTTGTGCAACAAATACAAAATACAGCATAAATAACAATCACATTCTATTTACCCAGAACATTTTGATAGAAAGGAAATATTTAAAACAGTTAAGACCGAATTAAATTGACAAAGAAAGCCTTCTTATACGAATCAACCACATCCATTAAAAAAATTTAGACACAGCACAAACGATCACAGTGGATGTATCAGACATTAAAATACGCAGCGCCACTATGTGCTGGCGGGTGCCTAAGAGTCTACATAAGGGTTTTAACCAGCGGCTCCTAGGTGCACGGTAATCCGGACATTCAAAAAGAATGTGGGCTACAGACTCTACTCTGGTGGGACAACGCGCGCCGAACGGGGAAGACTTGTAAGGCGAATTCCAACGGGCAACTAGTTCACCTACTGGGAGAGTCCCCACTCTAAACTTGAAGTACAGGGACGGTCAAAAGGGGTGGAAATAATGTCTAGATAAGGTTCATAGACCACCACATCTTTCATCCACACAAAGGCTACAGTGGCGTTGCAATGTCGTGATTCTGAATGTAGTTTGGAGGAGACCCAATTCCAGTACAGCTTTTTAATCGTAGCTTTGGGTGGGGCGGTTCTTAATGCCCATGCGTCTGCTAACCCTATCTCCGCTAGTAGCCATTTGACATCCCTCAGCCATTTGATCCTAGACCAGCCTTCCATGGCCATAACCTCTGATAACGCTTCCGCATAAGAGGCTAGTGCGGGCACCCGCCACAGCCGGGCCCAAAGAAGCAAGGGGCGGAGTTGCGCTTGGTCCTTGATAGATCTGCAACCTAGATCCAATAGCACTGGTACAGTTGGTGTGCTCCACGGGAGAGCCATCAGGTCTTTCAAAAATTTGCTCTCCGATTTGGCTAGTGCGTCCAGGTTGCAGGTGCCCCACAGCTCCGCCCCATATAGGCCGGCGCTGACCCCTCTGGCTTTATATATTTCCACAACTGGGGCTATAGGTTTGCTTGTGGAGGAGCGTTGTTCCTTGAGTAAAGTACCTCCCACCCTTTTGTGGCCGAGGAGCATTTTTTGAATGTGCGGGTTCCAGGTAAGGGAGTCGTTGGGGCGAATGCCCAGGTAATCAAACTCGGAAACCCTCTCCAATGGAACGGAGTTCAGAGCCGAAGGTCACCCAGGTTTCTTGGGGGGATTCATAATCAACCTTTAGTGGCAAATCTACCCGGCAGAATTATAGATCTTATGAAAACGATGATGCAAGCGTTACGAGTAAATTGGGACAAGTTAGCAGCATGTAAGCAGAAGAAGGACGAAAGTGTATCTGATTTCTTCACTAGGTTTGAAGAGACATTTATAGATCACAGTGGTCAAGATATGAGTACGGAAGGTGGACAAAGATTGTTCGTAGATAAGTTTGTCTTTAACTTACTTCCTGAACTGTGTAATAAGTTGAAAGATTCTGAGAGTTCTTGGGCTGTTTCCTCGTCGGCCCAGATATTGGCGACTGCACAGTACTACGAGAATAGGGATAAGGACGAGAAAGAAAGATTAGAGAAAAAGACAAAGGACTTAAAGACAAAGGTTCCTTTGCAGCAGGCGTATCCGCCTCGCTCGAATCAGCAAGAGTCACAGCAACGCCCACAATTTCAGCAACCTCCACCGTTTTAGAGACCGCCACAGAAAGCTGGGTATTTTCCTCCCAGACCACCTTTGGGCTTGAATCATTGTTCCTATTGTAGGGAGGAAGGTCATTATAAAAATGAGTATCCTGTTTTACTTCAGCGCGCAAGTGGTGTACCGGCCCCGAGAGGTCGTGGTGGTTTCCAGCAAGTGTCAAGAGGTAGAGGACGTGGTGCGTTTCCTCAGAACGAACGTTCCTTTCCTCCACAAAATTCTATGAATTGTTTTGATCAACAGAAAAATGCGTCTGGTCAGTCGACTCAGTACTATGCTGATGACTATTATGTTGAGAGTGAGAATGCTGACTATAATGATTGCTAGGACAGCCATGGACAAAGAGAGGGAGTAGTGTCGGTTCCAGTAGATCAGAGTGGGCCTTATGTTGCAGTAGCCACATCGGGTGTGGTAGAGCCTTTTCTTTTGGATACTGGTGCAGCGAAGAGTTCTATCATGCACTCTAAACTCCCTGGCGCACCTTTGTCTGGCTTAACGAATGTCTCGGTAGGATTCTCTGGCGCCCCAGTTCGTAACCCAGTTTCTAGTCCCTTGTCTCTTTCTATAGGGCCTTGTGAGTTGGAAGCACCTCTCATTTTAACGACGGGTTGTGGTGAGAATTTGTTGGGTTTGGATTTGTTGAAAAGGTTGCATGCAACATTGCATTGTTCTCCTTCGGGAGTACAGCTTACATTGGGTAAGAAAGTGATCTCTCCGATGTATTTGTCTAAAGATCGGCTTCCACCGGAATTGCGTTCTCTCCCTGATACTCTTTGGGCTACTGGTCCTAATGATGTGGGTCTTTTGGAAATCCCACCCTATGTTGTAACGCTTAAAGCGAATGTTAAATTGCCGCGTATTCCCCAATATCGGAGTTCTAGCGATGGTGAAAGAGCGCTTTTAGCGATCATCTATGATTTGATTGAAAAAGATGTGATTGAAGAAACGAGAGGTAATGTGTGTAACAGTCCCGTTTTGCCTGTCCTGAAGCGCACTGACTCTTCTCAGCCACCTGTTTATAGGTTTGTGATCGATCTTAGAGAGGTTAACAAAATTTTCGTGCCACAGTTTCCAGTTGTTCCGGACATTACTGCTTTGTTGACTTTGATTCCTGCTTCAGCTGCCTGGTTTTCAGTCATAGACTTGAAGAATGCTTTCTTCAGTATTCCAATTGCAGAGGAGAGTAGAGATATTTTTGGCTTCTCTTTAGGAGGCCAAAGCTTCAGGTTTAAGAGAGCTCCCCAAGGCTATTGCGAAAGTCCTTCTATTTATAGCCAGGCTTTGAAGACTCAGCTTGATACTCTTCTGTTGCCTGCTGGTACTGCTCTTATTCAGTATGTTGACGATTTATTAGTGGCTGCTGATGATGAGGAAACTTGTAAAGAAGCTACTATTTCTTTGTTGCGACATTTGTCTGACTTGCACCATAAAGTGTCACCTTAAAAGTTGCAGTATTGTCGCCAAGAAGTGACCTACTTAGGTCATCTCTTGTCGAAGGAGGGAAGAAGGTTGACCCCAGAACGAATTCAAGCGATTGCTCGAATGACTGTGCCAAATACGCAGAGAGAGGTACGTGCTTTTCTGGGTATCACGTCATATTGTAGACAATGGATTCCAAACTTTTCTTTGTTAGCAAAACCTCTATTGGCATTGACTTTTAAGGATATACCGAACCCTCTTCCTTGGTCTGACGATTGTCAAAAAAGTTTTTCTGAGTTGCGTGATGCATTGTGTTCTGCTCCAGTGTTGGGTACTCCTGACTACAGTAAGCCTTTTACACTCTATGTCCACGAAAGAGAGGGTTGTGCATTGTCAGTTTTGACTCAACAATTTGGTGATAAGCAGCGTCCATGTGCGTATTTCACGTCAACTTTAGATCCGGTAGCTAGAGCGTTGCCAAGTTGCTTAAGAGCTACAGCGGCAGCGGCTGTTTCTATCCGACAGTCTGCTGGGTTGTTGATGGATAACACATTGGTTTTGATGGTTCCACATGCAGTGGATACTTTGTTAACTAGAACCAAGACTCAGCACCTTACTAGTGCGAGGTTGTCGGGCTATGAATTGACGCTTTTGGCTAGTCATGTGCACATCAAGCGGTGTAATGTATTGAATCCAGCGACATTGTTGCCGATTTCTGTGGACACAGATGGTCAGGAACAGCATGATTGTTTTTTGAGGACGGAAGAGGAAATGAAGGGTAGAGTCGATCTGAAAGACACTCCTCTTTCGGATCCTGATGGTACGCTATGGGTTGATGGGTCATGCTACAAGCTCCCGAATGGTGATACGACTGCAGCATATACCGTGACGACATTATGCACGATTGTTGAAACTGCACGAGTGAGCTATAATTCGGTGCAAGCAGCAGAATTAATTGCATTAACGAGAGCATGTATGTTGTCTGAGGGAAAAAGAGTGAATGTGTATACCGATAGTCAGTATGCGTTTGGTGTTGCACACAGTTTTGGACGCTTGTGGAAGGAAAGGGGATTTCTCACATCGCATGGGACTAAGATCCAACATGGGCAGTTGGTGAATGAGCTTCTTGAGTCACTTACTTTGCCGAAGCAAGTTGCGATTGTGAAGTGTAGTGCTCACCGGAAGGTTACGGATGATGTTGGTCGTGGTAATGCGTTTGCGGATGAAGTTGCGAAAGAAACAGCGAAAAATGTGATGAGTCGAATGTATGTTGCAGGCCCTGCGAGATGGATTGGTGCAGTTGGAATGTGTGAAGATACGATTGAGAGTGTGAAATCAATCCAGGCTGAAGCAACTGAAAAAGAAAAGAGCGTGTGGAGAGAAACTACGGGTAGATTGGATTCGACTGGTTGTTGGGTTGAGTTATCAGAACACCAAAGATGGATGTTGCCAGATGCATATGTGCTTGCTGTAGTTACGATGGCACATGGGTTGTCTCACATTAGTGCGAAAGGGATTTGTACGTTGTTGGCTCCAGTGTGGGAGAATGGTGGGATTCCCAAATGTGCGTAGAATGTGGTCAAGAATTGCATGGTGTGTCTGATGTATAATCCTGGTAAGGGAACTCCAACTCCAGCTGGTCACTTTGCGCCTCCGACGTATCCGTTCGAGGTTCTGAAATTAGATTTTATCCATATGGAAAGATGCAACAACTTGAAATACGTCCTTGTAGTTGTTTGTGCCTTTTCTAGATGGGTTGAGGCACCCCCTAAAAGATAATACTGCCTCGTCCACAGCTAAAGTCTTGCTCAAAGAATATTTCCCTAGGTTCGGAATGCCAAGGATGGTGTGGAGTGATAACGGAAGTGGGGAAGATTATGAAGAGAGTGTGTGAGGGTTTGGGCATAAGACAAAAGTTCCATGTTGCAAATCATCCCCAATCAGCTGGATTAGTGGAATGTTACAATGGCACTTTGAAGCTAAAATTAGCCAAAATTCAGGCGAGTTCTGGTCTCCAATGGCCCGATACTTTGCCGTTGGCACTTTTGTCAACTAGAACTACAGTACATTCCCGAATCGGACTTAGTCCATATGAAATCGTCTTCGGTCGACCGACAAATGTGTGAGGAGTGCCGAGACCAACGAAATTTAGTGATATTGACTATCCTGTGTTGGTGGACTATCTGTATGACCCAACGGCTAAATTGCGTGTCTTGCATCAACAGGTTCACGATAACCTACCACCAGCCTCTGTGGACCCAGGTCACACCATCAATCCCGGTGACTGGGTCCTCGTGAAAAATTTTCAACGAACCAAGAACGACCAGCCCCGCTGGACAGGCCCTCACCAAGTACTGTTGGCTACGAGGACGTCTATGAAAGTCTTTGGGAAGAAAAAGTGGATCCACGGCGTACATTGTAAGAGGGCACCTTTACCTCTGCCGTACGACCAGTGGATCCGTGATGGTATTGCAGATTCTGAGACTGAAAGCTTGCCGAAGTTCACATCGTTTAGCGATGCTGAGTTGGTATGGAGAGGGTCTGAGAAAGAAGACAATGATGTCCTGCAAGCAGCTGTGCCTTCACCTTTGAGATTGGACACCACTGAGCCTGAACTGTTATTTCAAAGTCAGGCAGAGCCTGGCAAAAAGCATTATAATTTACGACCTAGAGACAAAGGACTATTAAAGAATAAATAATTCCTTTTTGGTTTTTAGAACTGCACTCTCTCAGCCAAGAAACTGTTTTGATCTATTTTTCCTTTTTGCAACCACCATCCGGGTTCAGCTGTAGGGTCGCGGTGTAAAGACTTGGGAGTGCAGCCGTGTAGACACAAGGTTGACGGTTCTGGTTGGTCTTAGGGCGTTCCCTGGGTTGACAGACGCACTCCTTAGCAGAAGAAAACCAACCGCTGCGAACAGCCCAGTTAGAGGATGGAGTTTTTTGAGACCGAGAGAGTTGCTGAGAAAATGAACTTTAAGATGAAACTATGTAGAATAATGTATAGCAAATATTTTCTGATTACATGTATTCTGATGTTTTTTAGCATGACGTTAACTTTGGTGGATTGGATTGTCTTTTCTACTCAATTGACTTCTGCACCCATTTCCCAACCTACGACCTTTCCTACTACTACTTCTTTGCATTCTTTTCATATCTTACCCAAACACGAGCAGATTAGAAGGTCAGAATTTGTACATAACACATTCGTACAGCTACATGCATCAACATGCATCAACATCAGTTGGCAGTGAACATTACTAATTGTTGGGTGTGTGGTCTTATGCCACATACTACAGATAGAGTTGTTCCCTATCTGATCTTACCGTTTAGTCAGAATGGGTCATTATGGGCTTTTCAGACGATGTTCATTTATGCATTGGAAGTCTATCCTCTGCATTCCATGAGAGATAACTTGAGTAATCAAGCCTTGGTGAAGGGAGTTATGAATATGAGCAGAGATATCGATACGTACGGGACTATTCCCAAGGAAGAGTTATCGGCTTATGTTGGATGGAATACGACTGGATACTGTGTTAGTCTGAGTGAAAAGCAGAAACGAAAGAGGTCACCTCCGATTTGGGTCGTCCCCCACCGAGGTCAATTTTGTTTGCAAGGTAATGGCAAAAATCCATAAGCTCAGCTGGGGAAGAGCGTTTGTACCCAGACGTACGTTTTTACGTCTCAATCTTCCCCGCCGTTTTTGGCAGCTAAGGACACGTATTTTGTTTGTTACAACCGAGCATATACATGGTTGCCCCCTGATTTTTCAGGAACGTGTTATGTTGGATACTTGTTGCCTCCTACGTATACTGCAGCCGCAGATTACCACAAAACAAGAGTTGTTAGAGGTGTCTTCGATCGGGAAGATACCGCTGGACAAGAAGCGGGAGACTTCTTTAAGGGTTTCTTGCCGTTTTGGGGACCTATGGCTAACAGTAGAGGCTTACGGCAACTGACGAGAGTGGTTGAATCCACCATTAACGAAACTGCCGGAGCCCTTAGTAATTTGACAGCTGAGCTTCAAGCGGATCGCCTTATGACGTTACAGAATCGTATGGTTTTAGACGTCATACTTGCAGATCGAGGTGAAGTATGTAAAGTGATCCAATCGAGTTGCTGCATTTTTATCCCAGATAATGCTCAGACGATATACAAGGCCATTTCCAGGTTACATAAGATCTCCGAGTCTATACATGTGGACAAAGGAGATTGGTCGTTAACTGGATGGTTTTGGGAACTGTTATCCGTTTGGGGATGGAAGATTCTGATGATCATTGGTGCGGCTTTAGCGGTTCTTTTCTCATGTTGTCTTTGTGTACAGTGCGGTCCTGCCATATGTGGCCTTTGTGCTACTACGTGCATCAGGAGACCGCCTGTCTCGAGAGATGCACAGAGAAACAAGATAATGCTTCAACAGCACCTTGATGATCTGATGAAAATTGACATCGACTATGATCTACACTGAGTAATTGCCTACGTAAGGGCAAAAGGAGGGTCGGAGGTTCTGTGAATTCTGAACCCGTGTTTTAAATGTCCTGGTTCCGTTACGATTTTGGTAGCAGTGAACCGTAACTAATGAGTTCAGCAAGTACGAGTGTTTTCGCCATGTTACACACAAGGATTCACAGTATATTTGAAGATTCCGTTCCGAACCATGGTTTCCATTTTGTGCAAGACAGCCATTTTGTGGTTGCCCTCACATAGGCCGATGACTGCGGCTGAAAGAGCCTTTAAGACCTATGCCCTTTAGCTGGGGTTCGCGCTGACTTTTGGATGAACCAAGTGAACTAACCTCATTGCCTGAAGCTGACCTTGTTGAACTAGTTCCTCGCCCGGTAGCTGATCAAGATTAAGGATCAGAGCACAGGACATCGTAAAGTTTTATTACACACAAATATGCATTATCCTACTCTCACCGGTTTCTGTTTCTTGCTTTATGGTCTGTTTATGATATGGGTTGCAACCTTGTTATGGGTTTGTGTGGCCTGTCTAAAGAAGAATGTTGGGTTTGACTGATGATTGATCATGGGCTGGGCAACTGAAAAGTGGGTTTTACCGTCATGCGATACCTCTGGTGTGGATACATGTGATTGGACAGTTTGTAAATGTTAGGTATTTGTCTGGAATGTGATTTTTGGCATAAAAAGGGATGACTTGCTTTGTAAAATCGAGCAGTCTCCTGAGAACTCATACCGTGATGATTTCTAGGACTTCTGTTACTGGCTGCAGTCAATAAAATCTATCTTTGACGTCACCAAGAAGAATCCCGTGTCTCTGTATTCTAAGACAGGTGAACCCGAAGACTTTGGGCGTGCCCCTGGCGCCGCCGGGTCCTAATAAACCCGGTTCTTCAACCTGATCACGAACGTCTTTAGGAGAATACATGTGGATTATTCTAAATTTTCAAAAAACGCATTTGTGATGCTATTTATTTACTAGAAACTAAAATAAATCATGCCCTTAAGGGTAGCACGTATGTTTCTTGTGGTCTTCTCTGTCCTCGCAATAAAAAACCAGCACCGCCTCTCCCCTACCTCCTCCACCGCCGAGGAACGCGCAGGAATGACTGCAAAAATGCAAAAAAAAAAAAAAAAAGCCGGAAACGCGATAATGAATCCTGCCCCTCCCGGACTGGTGACCTGACTCATGGTTGCCATGGCGATATTTTAGAAAATACGCTTGCGACACCGTAAGTCACGTCACCCAGTCCTCGAGAGGCGGGAATACAGCCGGTCAAATCATCCGAACACGGGCTTTGTCCAGTGGTAGGCCTCCGCTTGCCGGGGCCGGCTAATGGAAGAAGGGGCGTGGTTTCATGCCCCTTCTTGCTAACAGGAACTCTCGCCTGCGTCAGCGCATGCTCTGCAACGCAGGCTTAGACCTAAAAACTAAGGGCTCAGAAGTAGCTAGCCCAAGCTGCAGAATTTCTGTCAGTAACATACTACAGATATTCCTTTAGGAATCATTTAACTATGACTTAATATTTCAAAACGTCACACAAGTGAACAGAATATTTAACAATCAGGGAATTTCTCAAAAATATTTTTATATTGGATCCAATCAATTTTATCAGAAAACAGCAATGAATACATTAATCAAATCATGTACGGCAAAGAATCTACTACTGGGTCAATATACATCTATGATGCATAGTAGTAGCTAACACCTTTTATTTATGAACAGACGTATGGTTAATCCACAGAATCAACCATATATTGAAATTAATTAGTTGTTTACATTCATTGCATTATGTATCAACAAACATCAATGAAAACCAAAAGGTGTAAATGTGTCGACGTTTCCGTCTCCCTAACGGCCTGAACGATCCACGAGACCATCTTCAGGATGGTAACGTTGCACCATGAATCTAATGTAATAAAAACATACAAAGTCAACATAAAGAAAAGAAAAACCCTGAGTTCAAAAGTATTGTCTGCGCATTACTCAAATTGAAAATGGAGTAAAATGTCATACTATGGGCCAGATGTAGGTAATCAGATTTTACCGATTCTTAAATACCGAATTTTACTGATTCGGTATTCAAAAATCGGTAAATGAGATGTAGGTAAAAAATCGGTATTTTTTACCGATTCAGTAAAAGTCGGTATCGGACTTTCGGAATTTACCGAATCGGTATTTACCGATTCGGTATTTCCCGATTCAGTATTTCCCATTAATCCCTATGTGCCCAAAGCGCCATAGGAATGCATTGAAAATACCGATTCGGTAAATACCGAATCGGTAAATACCGATTCGGTAAATGCCGAATCGGGAAGCAAGCAAAAGTGAAACTAATGAAAACAGCCAATCAGGTGCTACCACCCTCCCCCTCCCAACCAGGAAGTGGCTACCCAGGCAGCTGCAACTCATTAGAAGGTTCTGGAGAGGCAGTCAGAGCTGAGCAAAGACACAGAGCAGCAGGGAGTGATTTCTGGGAGTGTTTCACAGTGAAAATGGCTAGCAGCAGTGAGAGTCAGAAGGGAGAGAGGAAAAGGAAAGTTAAGTTCAGCTGCAGGTACTAGTTGAGGAGGTGGTTAGAGTCCACATGCAACTTTTTGGCAAGCTCTCCCTCACTGTAGCTGAGTCAGCTAAACGCAAGATGTGGCTAGACATTGGTGAAAGGGTCAATGCTGTGGGAGTCACCACATGGCCTGGCCACAGCCACAGCACAGCTATGCCGTAGAGGCAATAACATGCAGGAAAGCCTCACTCAGAACACGTCCGAGGTCACCAGGGGCATGGCATGGCCAGGATCACCAGTGCCCTCGAGGCAATGATAATATCTCAAACTGCACAGAATCCTGCCCTGGATGTGGCTGAGGGAGACGAAAGCAGTAGCCGCAGCAGCTTGGCAAGCGCTTTGGTTCAGCCTCGTAGGAGCAGCAGGCGCCCAGCTGAGCCTGCAGGCCATGAGGAAGGCAGTGAGCAACATCCCAGTGGCTCTGGGAAGCGCGGGCGCAAATGACTTTGCCAGTGTGGGTGATGTAACCCAGGACATGTTGTCCCCACCTCTCTTTACTTTAATTTGTTGCACTTAAGTGCTTTAACTTTGTGGCAACATAAAAATACGTTTGTCCCATACACAACCTGTCTGTGTCTCATTACTTACTCAGAAATAGTTGCTTGTTATTTCCTCACGTCTGTATCTGCCATCACTTGGTGTTGTCACTCCAGCAGGTTGTCTGTCAGGCACAGCATTGTCGTCGTCATGATCCTCGTAGTCAGACAACTCCACCTCAGTACCCTTCCTCACAGCCAAGTTGTGCAACATGGCACAGGCAGCAATTATCTTGCAGCAGGTGATGGGGGTATATTGCCTTGCACCTCCACTCTTGTGAAGGCATCTAAATCTGCTCTTCCAGATGCCAAAGGTCCGTTCTACCACATTCCGTGTACTTTTGTGGGCCCGGTTATACCTCCTTTGGCTGGGTGTGGAGGGGTTGAGGTAGGGAGTGAGGATAAATGGACATAGGGCATATGCACTGTCTCCTCAAAGGGAAATGGGAATACATTACTCACATGCATACTTGTAATTCTTATTGCAATAGGTGTTGAAGGGGTCGCACACTGTGTCTTACCTAGGAGGTATCCTTCGCCAAATTCCCCTGAAGACAGCCGTGCATAGATGCCGCTGTTCTGAAAAATATAGGAGTCGTGGGTACTCCCAGGGAATTTCGCAACAAGGTCTGTGATGACGAACTTTGCATTGCAAATCACCTGTACATTGATGGTGTGGGTGGACTTCCTATTCCTGTAGATGTATTCTGTGGCAGCAGGGGGACAAATGGGGATGTGCGTGCCATCAATGCAGCCGATGATATGGGGAAATCTAGCCATCTGGTAGAACTCAGATTTGGTATGAACCAGTTCAGCATGGGTGGCTGGAAAAGAAATGTAATGCTCCATCCTCTGCAACATGGCGTCAAGGAATTTGTGAAAAAACCTTGAGAGGGTGCTCTGGGTCACCCCACCCACCGCAGCAACCACGCTCTGGTAGCTCCCAGACGCGAGCAGGTGGAGGCTGCACAGCACCTGTACATGGGGTGAAATTGCATGTGCCCTTGGGGTAGTGTGCTGAAACAGTGGTTGTAGGTCCCTGATGAGGTCCAAGATGGTGTCTGGAGCCAACCTGTACCTCTTCAGTATCTCTTCCTCTGTGAGCATGAACAGGGTCACCCTCTGCCTGTAGACCTGCTCCTGTCTCAGCCATTCCCTCTCTCCTTCCTCCTGTAGCCGTAGCCGTCTTGCGATTACATAAAATGCTGCCATTGTGCAAACAGAATGGCATTTTGGGTCCATTTTTTATAGGCTGCACCTGGTTACCACCTGATTTGAATCCATGGTAAATACCGACTCTTAAATACCGAATTTGAAGCAAATTCTGTATTTCAGAGCTTACCTACATCTCAATCTTCAATTTTACCTATTCTTAATTACCGAATCGGTATTTTACCGATTCGGTAAGTTTACCGAATCGGTAAATTTTCCGAATCAGTAAATATTCCGATTCGGTATGTTACCAATTCGGTAAATTTTCCGATTCGGTAAATATTCCGATTCGGTATTTTACCGATTCGGTAAATTTACCGATTCAGTAAATTTACCGATTTGGCCAAATTTCTATCACCTACATACCGATCGCTCAATACCGGTCGGTAACGGCCGAAAATACCGATTTTCGGCCGTTACCGACCGGTAAAGGGCTACCTACATCTGGCCCTATATGCCTTACAGCCCACCAAGTGTCAAATATAACACCAACGGAAACCCAACAGACTGCAAAAATGACACAAAAATTAATAACAAAAAAATGACGAAAATAAAAATAATAATAACGGTGTGTGCCGATATCCAAACCACTAACCACTCAAGAAACTAATCAACACACCAGTGATAGGCAGTGACCATATCCCATCAGCATACAAAACACTGGCTTACTTGTTTAAAAACCAGATATCTCTTGGTAGTTCTTGATCCTATAAACAATATCAGAACCCGTGAAACACCAAATCAATACACGAGTTGTCAACCATAGATTTAACTACATCACGAACCTCATCTTTACTTTTAGAGAACGTGTCTCGACATCTAAAACCAAAAGCATGTCACAATCATGTCAATGTAATTGTCAAACAAGAAGACAGCTGCATATTAGATATAGCAGCAACATGCAATAACCGAGACGTAATACTCACAGGACAGCTGTTAGTTTAAATCCGCGGCTATTAGCCTGCAATATTGCAGGGCTGCCCTGGGCCCACGCAGGGGGCCCTCCTAAGAGGGCGGCCCCACTTAGTGCCACAGGATGGCACAAGACGAGTCAGCCTCCCAGTGTTTGGGATCCTCGAGGGCCCCCTCGGCCGACGTCACTTCCGAGCAGGAGAGGGCGGGTGGGAGAGGTACTTATACCTCTCCCGCCCTCTGAGCTCCCTCTTTCTCTGCTGCCCTGATGCTGTTTGTCGCCGCACCGGACGCGCCGCGGGAGCTGCCTCACAGGACACTCCGTCTCAAAGGTTTTCGCGCGTCGTGGGGCTTGTCTTAGCCACATCAGGAGTCGGGTTTCCTTGGTCGCCGTGGTCTGTGTTTACCAGCGTTTTGCGAAGGTTAGTGCGTGCCATGAGTGCGAGGTTCGGGCATGGCATTCCTTCTGGTCGGGCAGCCAGTATCTCGAGCCTGTGTGAGAAGGCGTTTGATATGCCCTGGGTGTGCAAGCGTGTGCGGGGGCCGTTGCAGTCACCTGGTCCCATGTACCCAAAATTGATAGCAGCCCTCGTCGGCATTGTGGCGGTGTCCTTTGTTTCCGCGGAACACTTTGTGCCTTTGGCAGTTATCATTTGTGGTGGCGTGTGGCGGCGAGCAGATGTGCATCCGGCGTTGTTGTGTAGGCACTGTGTTAGATTGGACATGGGTGTGCTGGCGGTGCGGGTCATTACAGCTTGGAACGGGCGCTAGGTCCCCTTGGAAGCAGCGAGGTACTTACAGGCATTCCGTTGTAAATGGACAACTTGGGGGCATGTATACGTGCATGACCGTGTGGAGGGGTGTGTGTCTCCTCCCCTCCCCCCCTTTTCCCGGTTGCATCTTTCGCCGCTCAGGATGTAATCTCCCTCATCCTGACGTCCGGCCATGGGAGCTTGTGGCGAGTCGTTGTGCCCCCCCAACCCATCACCAACCAGCCATTGCTTTGGGAGACTGTTCATGTAGGGGAGAAGGCGATGATCCTTTTGTATGGACTCCCTCCACCCGGGGGGGGCAGGTGCTGGGGTGGGGGGCGCAAACGGTCAGCAGGTGGTGTGAGAGTCTGGCCCCCCCTTTTGGTGGTTTGTGTTCTCTCCGACGCTCCCTTCTGGCGGGTGCCCCTGCCCATAGCCGTCTATATCGGAGCCCACCGTTGCCCTTCGCTCTTTTGTCAATGTGCCGATGGGGGACAACGTTCGAGTGCGGCCACAGGGCACTGCCCTGTGCGTTTGGCGGCTTACGAGCCTAGCACGGGAGACCCGTGGCATGGGTCATGGGCTCACATTCTGATTTTGGACGGCCATTGTTAAACGGCCATTGTGGGGTCCATGGTTAGTTTCCTGCCGTGGCTCGCGGGGTTGGCGGTCGAAGGAGCCAAGCCAGCTGCTCGGGCCTCCTGTGCAGCAGAGCTATGGAGTGTGTTTGACAGTGGGGAACTGTAAGCAGCACGGGTGGTAGCCAGCATCCCCGAGGTGCTCGAACCCCCATTGATGCCACGGAAATTCACTGTCCGGGAGGAGCATAGCACTCTGTGCTCGCTGTGAGTTTATAGCTCTCCGCAACTTTTCTGGGGCGCCGTGATCCCGTCCTTAGCAGCGTTGGTAGCCTGCAATGATATCCGGTGCGTGGGGGGTGCAGCGGGTACAGTGGAGGCTCTTCCTTCTAGGAGCGATGTTTCGGCAGTGGTCGCGCAGTCCGGTCGTGGCCGTAGCCGCTTTGTATTTATGCCTGTTGTCCCTGCAATGGACATCTCAACCCCCTACTGGCCACACTCGTGTCGGACGGCCCTGTTCGGGTACAGGGAGCTGCTCTATTCACTGGGCCGGCATCTCGCAGCTAACAGCGGCGGTGGCATTCCAGCACTTCATGGGATGCCGTGGCTCGGGGGGGGGGGGAGGGTGCGGGGGGGGAGTGTTGAGTGAGCCAAGCCGGCCGCTCCTGCCTATTAGGCGGCAGAGCAGTAGTGATTTTGGCAGTGGAGGACCCCACTTACATGCATGCAGTGTCGGGGGGTGGAAGCATAGCACGGCGTTGTTCGCTGTGTGTTGTAGCTTCTCTCCATCTTCTTTGGGTGTCGTGGTCACTGCCTCCGTTGGGCACCCCCCCCTCCTTCCGAATTTGCGGCAGCGTGGTTCGTTTGCAGGTCACACATGGGGGGGGCGCAGTCTTAGTGTGCACATGCTGAGATCCTTTCCCCTATTGCACTGTCGTTAGATAAAGGAGAATGCATTTTTTGCGATTACGCAGATTACATCATTTAAACTGTTCAGGGTCCACACGTAGCGTGCCAACAGCGACAGCCCGCTAGGGTCCCTCGGTTGGCACGTTATCATACACATAAGGTTTTGGCCCGCTTGTAGTTCCCCGAGGTGCACGATTTTCTTTTACATATAGCGTGTTCACTGCGTCCCCTGCTATGGTTTCTCGCGGCATGCCGGTGGGTCTGACCGCGTGGTTGCTGCCAGGTATGGGGATACGGCAGTCACGGAGGCCCGGGTTTTGGATTGTGCGGCAGGAGTTGGGCTGGGCCGGTGCCAGCGGCTACAGTGGTGCTTGTTTGCAAGGGAGGCAAGTCATTAAATATATTTCTAGGCCGCAAGCTAGTGTTCGGGAGGCTATCTGGACAAGGCATGGCAGTGTTTTAGGCACACATATGATAATCGGTAACGATTATCCCCGTGGCTCCCTACGCAGTACACGCAAAGTGACGAGCGCTGCGGCCCTCTCCCCCTTTTTGCTACTGGGGCAGACTCTTTGACGAGGGGGGATTACCCGTCCTGGGAACACTGCCTTAGATTCACAGCAGCTGCGGCGCCGTACGGTTAGCAGCCTGCTTGTTGAGGGGATGCCTTTTGAGTAAAGTTTGTTTGAGCAGTTGTGAACAACTTCATTAAGGGCAGTGTATGTGTTGGTATGGTCACCGGGCCAATTTCATTCTAATTTTAGAGGAGCTCCGGGGACCTCTGAGGCACGATGATTAGTCACTGGCCGCCATTTAAAAAGGGGTTTGATTTGATTAGTTCTCGGTGTGCATAGAGCGGAGATGATGTGGCCTTACTGCGAAAGCGGTCGACTTTGATGCGGGGGAACCGGGTTCGAGTCTTGTATTGACGCTCCGCATCCCGCTGCAGTTGACAATCATGTACTCACTCTTATTTATGCCTTTATATAGCGCGGACTTTACCCAAAGGTGTCAGAGCTCTTCACAATAGGAACAGAACTGATACATGAGAGCACTATAAGTGAACACATTACAAAAGCAAACGCTAAGTTACATGAAGCATAGTGACAAACGTGAGCAAACAATACAAGAGGTAGCAAACGGTGCATTACAGGAGGAAAAAGTGACATGTGTGCAAGTTACAAAAGCGTATAAAGTACAAGTAGAGGTAAAATACTGCAATACATGGCAGACACTCAAACACAAGAACAAACGTTACGTAGGCAATGGTGGCACTTGTGCAAGTACCGGAAGCAAACACAATGTAAGAGGTAGCAAACAGTGTGTTACAAGAGAAAAGTGGCGTGTGCATGTTACAAAAGAGTACCAAACACAGGTAGAAGGATAATACTGCAATAAATGGCAGACTCTCATACCACAAGAACACACTGGGAAGACACTTCCATAGTCAAGCAGAATAGAATTTTCTATAATAAAAGGTCTTCCTTCAGATAATAGAGAGGGCATGAATTACATTTGGAAGTGTCTTTGATGGAGGAGAACTTTGAGGTCAGTTTTGAAGGCCTGGGAGGAGGAGGTGGTTCTGGGAGGAAAAGTAAGGGAACGAGTTAAGAAGTGAATCTAAATCACACACACCAAAGTGCAACGGTCATTATTAGACTTAGCATTTGAATAATTGACTTAGTATTTACCTCACCCAACTACTTACGAGAATGTAATGTGAACAACCTAGTTCTCGTAACTGACAAACAGGCTTGGCCTTGGTAGCGTGGGGGCATTGATGGCCCCTGTCCCATTGCAGAGAATCCATATTGGTATATGGGGGGGGCAGGGTTTCTAATGGATGTTTTATGTCTCAAATGCAGGAACCGCGATGGAGAACTGCCCTATTCACATGGGGGGCCACCCGAAGTATCAACAGGTATAAGGGTCATAGCACACTGGGGTCAGTGTGCTAGGGTCTGGGACAACCAGGTTCTCCCCAGGTGTCATTACTGTCCCTGTTGTGGGGCACTCTGATGGAGACCGCGCTATTGCTCTCTTCCCTGCCGGCCGTTGCATGGGGGGGGGCTTGCAAACGTTTCTTTCTTCGTGCGCCTCGCACGAGAGAGCACAGGTTCCAACCCATTAGCAAATGTAACTGTAACAAGGAGCGGTAAGTCTTGTGCCTACGGTGGTGAAGGCTCTCACAAGACAGGGGTTCGAATGCTGCCATTGCCGTCATGGTAACCTAATGTGGTAAATTTTGAAGCTGCTTTTATGCCACGGGGGGGCGCAAACTTTACGTTCTCCTTGCGCTTCACCTGGGGGGCATGCGCAGGTTACACCCCATGGGAGTAATACATTGGTAGTCAACTGGTGAGTCTGAGCATAGCAGGTATATCCTGTGCAATAATTGGATGTTTTCTCTTGTAAAACAACTGATGAGTCTGGGCAATTTGTTGATTTACTGGGCAATAATTGGTGTATTCTCTCGGTAAGCAATGGCAGAGTGTGGGCAAATCATGCATCCCCTGTGCCATGATTGAAATGTGTTTTCTTTTAAACAACTAGTGAGTCTGGGCATATCATGCATCCCATGTGCAATAATGGAATGGGTTCTCTGTACAGCAACTGGTGCTCAAGTAAGGGGCTCTGATCCTGGCGATCGAGTTAGCAATAGGCTTACCTGTCAATGCTGGTTATGGGCTGTTTTCATGGATCTGTTCGCTCTTTCAGAAACACACGGGTTTCGTTCTATAATGGTCAAACCACTCCTAGCAGGCTGGCCTGCCAGGGCTCAGAGCAGGTACAGGAGAAGAACACACTGGGCCAGTGTGTGGGGTTCTGGGTCAACACGTCTAGGATTGGAGTGTAACCTTTTTTCTAATTTCAGGACAATCGGATCAAGTACACAGGCACCACTCTGAGAAGGACAGGTGAGAATGGAAGCAGGAATGGCCAGGCCGTGCTCCGGGCTCGGAGCCTGAATGCTGTTCCTGGTTAAGTGCTCTTGGGGGGCAAGGTGACAACCCAGTTCTCACTTCTTGTAGGGGAGAGTAGAAGCAGTGTTAAGTGTAGCGGTTGTGCAATTACCATGACATCTTTACACATCAGCCCCAGTTGTGCTCAATTACCTTATGCAACTACTGGCCTCAGCTCATAGGTGACAGGAGGGGTAACCATAAGGGTAGATGGGCAGAAGACGTGTATGGTACTCATTGGGGGGTGCCCAGGGGTCTTTTCCAGAAGTTATCTGAAGATCAGTACTTGTGACACACTATAGGGTTTGCACACAGCAGGTGAGAGGGCCTGTCCAGGTGGTCAGGGGCAACGGTAATGTCAAGTCCGGACTTCCGTAAGCGCAGCTAGGGCCCGCCAAAAAAATTTCAGCAGGAGTTCTCCTGTGATATATTTAGCTAGGTGGTTTAATAATGTTGTTCACTCAGTAAGTCAAGATCATGGTGGACAATTGCCTTCGGCCCAGGGCATCCTTTAAGCCTTAAGGGGGCCTGGTTCGCTTCTTTTGACACACTGCGAGTTGGTTACAGATGGGTCAGTTCTGTTGGGACGAATGCTCCGTTGGGCAGAGCTCCTTAGGGTAAGGCGTGTGCAGCATGGACCTGGGGTAGCCAGCTCAGGCTTGCTCCTGGGTTTGTCAAGTTGATGTGATGGGCCAATTGGTGCTGCACCATGAGTAAATGATATAGTACAGCATCTAGTTTACCGGTTCTGTATGGGACCATCATTCGCACCAGCAGCTGCGCACATGGGTAGCAGTATATCTTCATTTAGTTCGCCCAGGGTTGGGGCTGGCAAGGTCATCAGCTTGGCGACCGGAAACAGAGTAGGAAAAATCATATCCGTGAAGGTGCAATGTGCACTCTGCAGTCAAGCAAGCTACGTTTCAGCAGAACCATGATATACTATCGGGAATAAATGCAAGGTTATGGGCTACACATCAATATGTCTTTCTGTGAGCAGGGGGCGCGAGTGAGCCATTCCCAGGAAGGTGCGATTGGCCTTGATAGTGCTGAAATGGAGAGGAGGGAGCACTGATAGGGACAACTCCAGAGCACAGTTTGCAGTCATAGTTGAGAGGATCAGGGACATTACTAATACAGTTGACAGGCCTGTAGAGCGGCAGAACTATAGGGGCTTTTGGGTTGCTGGTCGGCACAGCTGTCCAGAGGAGGAAAGGCCATGTCCTTGCTTGATCTGAGGGAGGTCTTTGAATGAACAGGCTGTAGGTAACTAGGTCTATAGTGGATGGGGGGCCCTGGGGTGACGGTGGCCACACCCAGTGCTGTGGCGGAGTTACAGGGCGATCCAGAGGCTGTAAGGTACAGTAAGGGTACCCTCTGCAGGAGCACAGTAAGGGTACGAAAGCCAAAATCCACAGGGAGGTCCTCCTGTTGGACCCTGGAGGAGTGACGGCGCCCCGTCAGTCCTTCGGGCGGTTGTGGACCTGAGCAACCGGGGGTTGCCTGCAACTCTCTGCCCCCCTAAGCTGGGAGGAGCGCGAGTAAGGGGTGGACTGGTGGTCCGCTGGTGGGAGGGCCTAGACCCTCCCCCAAAACGACCAACACTGGTTGGCGAGGGCCACCGGGCAGATTGGCTCATCAGGTGGGCAGGTGGCGAGGGGCTGTCTGCCCTGGGATCGCCCGTACGATAACCCACCATATTATGTTGGCATATTTGTTATGCTAATAAACCTGCAGCAATTTTCTCCACTAGAGATGTGTTGTGTCTGATTATTTCTCTGAAGTCTTGCTGTTGGAGGGATGGAGAGTGTTGCTTATATTGGCACTAAAAGTTGGACTGCAATTAACCAATCCACTTAGTACCCAAACACAACATTCATAATTAAAAGACACGCGTGTTAGAGATTATAAGACGCTGATTTACTTACTCGAGAACCTGATTTAATCCGCTGTACGCCCGACTAACAGTTCATGTGCACAGAGCTCTGTCTCCGTTAACCTTTAACCCTTACTACGTGTCACGCACAAGCGTGGAAGCATGTCGGTCATGTTGGAAGTGCATAGAACGTCTGTTTCATATAACTACACTTAAAAACGACAACAAGAATCAAACAAAAAAATAATAAGAAGAAGAATAAATGAACAAGCACAAATATAATGTGTTCTAAAAGGTAAAAATAAATAAATCCAACCTATTTGTCACCTAGAATCTCACCTCTGTATTCGAACAAATGTGAAATTGTCTGCCATCTGGGGTGTGTATCAAACAAACTAGAACATGAATATTCGTACAGCAAGTCCTATAGCAAAAAAAATATAGCGAGAAAGGTCCATCTCAATCGGACCGAACAACCTCCATTAGCGGTATTCGGAGTGTTAATAATGTAATAAATCCAAAGAGATATTTCTACTATTCAGTAACACTTAAACTTTGGAAGACAATACTCATGAGGATTACCAAAACACTCTCGATAACAATCAAAAGCGGTATCAAGAGTGTCAATACCATAATGGTCCCAAAGTGATATTTAAAGTGTTCACAAACACAAGTACTTTAAAAGCCATCCAAATCATAATAATCAAGTAAATTGTCAAAATTCTCCTAACTCCCACTCACTCTAGATTCTATTGAGAAGTAGGGGAAATGTAGAATGGTTAAAACCCATACCAAGAACGGTAACGCCTAGAATAATCAAAGGCTGTAAATCCCCATAAAAAACAGTCACTAACGGATTCCTTTTTGAAAGTCATGTATTTAATAAAATCCGCCTAAGTCTAAGGCGAATAACATCACCAGCATCAAATTCAAAGACTGTATAGACAACTGGAATCACTGGGTGGTACATCTAAAGACCATCTCAGTCATACAGTATGTCTATGTAAAGGTAGTAACCGGTCACAACCACTAAATTCAGAACCAACATAGACACCTAAAGTACAACAGAGTTGCCAATGTGTGCCACTCGACAAACAAATTCAGTCCCTTTTCCACAGTTTTGGCTGACCATATCCATCTGTTCTCCTCGAGTGTGCACAGACGATCAACACTCTGTTGTCTCTCTGAACTCTTAACAATCTCCCACACAAACCATTTCATATCTGCAGGAGTATGTGAGTTATGTAAATAATCCTCGACCAATGGTGCAGTAGTGATTTTACACCGAATGCACGATTGATGCTGCATAATGCGTTACTTCACCTCTTGTGTTGTTTTTCCAATATAAAACAGAGAACAAGGGCATTGTATACAATAAATAACATTTTTGGTCAAGCAATTAGAGTGGTGTCGTATAGTCCATTCTTTTCCGTTCAAGGTACAAGATTTTACTACCACTGTGTTTGCACAAGCTGCACAATGTCCACATGGATAATGCCCTACTACAGGCGTCAATCCCAACAAATTTTGCAAAGTTACAGGGGCAGGGTCATTGTATGCGTTTACTAAATGATCTCTTAAATTTCTGGCCCGTTTGAAAGCAAACAGCGATTGCTTCAATTGTGGTTCGATGTTATGTATAAGGTGCCATTTTTCTAACACAATCTTTTTTTATTGTGTTTGACTCAGTTCCAAAGGTTGTGACACAAGTGATACAATCATGTTCATTTGTCTGATGATTTTTGGCTTCTAACAAGGCCTGTCGGTCATAATACCAAGCCTGTTTCATCGAGCGTTTCACCAGTCTGTAGGGGTAGTTTCTCATCATCAATTTCGATTGTAAGACCTTGGCCTCCTTAAAATAATCTTCCCTTCTGGTACAATTGCGTTTAATCCGCAAAAATTGCCCAAAAGGGAGATTGTCGCGTAAATTGCGTGGATGATGGCTCGTGTATTTTAAGAGCGTGTTTCTCGATGTTGGTTTCGTGTAGAGGCTCACTGATAGCCGACCCTCATCATTCCAAATTTTTAAATCTAGAAAACTGATTGACAGTTTATTGTGTTCAATCGTGAATTGCAGATTGGTGTCTTGCTCATTAAGCCAGGCATGAAAATCGTGTAATTCAGTTGAAGTGCCTCCCCATATTAAGCATACATCGTCGATGTATCTCAGGTATTTCTTGATATGGGGAAGAAAGGGATTATTGTTATAAATCACTTTATCCTCGAAGGACACAACAAACAAATTTGCTATGTCAGGTGCAAGAATTGCCCCCATAGCTACCCCTTTTACTTTGCCAAAGAACTCTCCATTGAACATAAAATAATGTTGTTCTAAAGCAATTTTGGCACACTCTACAATAAAGTCAGTGGGGACCTGGTGGTGACTCGGTCTTTCATCCAAAATATCTCTAATAACTTTGAGAGCTTGTGTCTGGGATATGTTTTGTATACAAGCTCTCTATATCCATTGTCACAAGGATATCTGTATGTGTATCATATGGATGGCCTTCCAATTGTGTTATCACATCTGTACTGTCCCTATTGTAGGATCGTGTGAGGGGAACAAAGGGTTTAATGAAAAAATCTGCGTACTCAGCTAATGGTTGTACGATAGATTTACAACCAGCGACAATAGGCCTGCCGGGGGGATGTAGACTATCCTTATGGATTTTCGGTAGCGTGTAAAATGCTGGGATGGAGAAATCTTTTTTGTTCAGTGTTAGACCCGTCTGCTTCTGAGAGTCCCCTCACCACTATGATTTCTTTTGTTCCCCTGTACCTCCCAAAATTTGTCGCTTTTTATTTGTCTACCAGGACTTTTTATGTGTTGTCTCATGGGGTTAGATGTTCCTTGACGCCCAGTTGCTCACAAGGTTTGTGGCACCTATTTACAAGGTGCCTGGCCCAAACCTGTGGCATTACAAACTGGGGTTGTCAACCTGTATAAATGAACCTAAAATGGTGGACACCCTTTTTCCTCATGTGAAGTGACTCCCATTGGAGCCTTCATGAACCCTGGCCTTTTGAGGTTTTGGCGCCCTTTGTTTGGCGCGCATTTCTGACAGGAATTCCTTTGTTTTCCTCAGGTACACAAAATGGCTGCTCTAGAACCCCAGTACGGTGGCTGTGAGTGTCCTAAATACCCCTCAAGAGTGCCTTGTCATTGTCACAGCCAGAGAAGGTTCTAGAACCTTCTGGCTCGTGCCAGTACCCCAGGGCACTGGCTATATAAGGCCCAGTCCCTGGCGGCCATTTTAGATTTGAGATGTAGATGAAGATTGTTCAGACTAGAGAAGAGGAGATTAAGAGATTCCAGACTTGACACCAGATTGACACCTGCCCTGTTGACCCCTGAGGTGGCTGGTAACGCAGGCAGTAGAGCAGCAAAGGGTTGCTGGCGTTGTATCTGACTGGCGTTCCAGTCAGCTACGTGAGAAGTGATCTAGCGCCTACAGCGCCTGCCCAGCGAGTACCTCATTGCCCCCAAAGACTGTGGCCAGATTCGTGTGCCTCCCCGCCACCCCCCCGGTGGTGAACTGTGATCGATTTATCGAGTTGCGAGGCGAGAGCAAGTTCGCCGCGACCGCGATCGTCAGCTGTGCCCCCTTCGCGACAGGTGCCTCTAGAGGGGAGCTCGGACGTCTCCGAGCCCCACCAGCGTAGAGCGCTTCCTGCGTAGATTGCAGGTGAGGTGGTGCGCCGGGGCGGGGAAAGGCCGGCCTTCGTTGGGCGGGACTAGCGTCTCTGCCACTCCCCAGTGACCCGGGAGCTGTAGCTGTGGGCGGGAACCACCCTGTATGCGGAAGTCGGAGGGAGGTCCGTGGAGCCCCTGAGAGCCCCGTCGCTAACGAGAGAAGTGCTGTGCCCGACTGAATCGTATTTTGATTGCAGCCGATGTGAGGTGGGCCCGTTTCTTCATAGTGAATGCAGCGTTGTGAAGGAACTGTGAACCGGCATTCATTTGACTGTGCGCGAAGGTTGTGTGACCTCTCCGGCAGCCCGTTCGTCAGTCTAAAGACTTTGAACTGGTGTCGCCTGTGCTCAAGTGGTGCTAAAGCCCGTAGGCGCGCATAGACTTCACCGGCAAAGCAGAGATCCTATCCCGGTGACCGCCGAGTGCAAATGATGTATTTACTGTGTTTCCTTGCCTTTTAGATATATGCGCATACGCCCTGAGTGATTATTAAAGAGTCCCAAACCTTATTTGGTGCTCAGAGAAGCCGTATACCCGGTCATTGAAAACAGCATAAACTGTAAGAGTTATCTTTCCCATTTGAAGCGTATTGTAATGATTCTAAAGTATTTAATTGGTGGCAGCGATACCAGAAGAAACATGTGGCTGTTTATTTAAATGAACCAATATTTATTCTGATATTTATTCTGATATTTATCCTGATATTTATTCTGATATTTATTGTGATACTCATCCCTGAAGTTATTCTATTTATTAATACTATTTATTACCAGAACTGTATGACCAAAAGAAATGTATATGTGCTTTCCCAGTCAACCCTATTTACAACAAAGAACTTTTATATAAAGGAATCGTATTTTTCTACAGCAGTGGTGTGGTGTCCTTCTTTTTGGTGTGGATGAACAAGGAGTTATTATTGGGTCAGAGACGGCTTAACACTACAGCCTTCACTTGCCTTGTCACTTGAGCCAAGCTACCCCCTTTGTGCTGGGCTTGCCCATCGCAGGTCCAACATTCAGGTATTCAAATTCCTTCCGGCTAAGCCACAAACCTTCACGGCCTTCAGCTGTCAAATTTAGAATTTCCTTCCTGATTTTATCTGTAGAATCTCTAAGCAATCTTACATAGTGTAATGGGTTGTTCAATTATCTTAGCACTTCTATATCATTGTCCGTCTTATCCTGTATGATGATACTCCCACCCTTGTCAGCCTGTTTAACAATTATATCATTCCGACTGGCCAGGGCTTTCAGTGTCAGATGTTGGTCCTTGGAGAAATTGTATTTAATGTATTTCCCTTCTTTGAACATTTCTTCGACTTCGGTTAAAACAACATTCTCAAAGGTGATCAGTTCCTTCGCCATAAGATTAGTTGCCGAAAAAAATGTTGAAGAACATCGTAATCCCGTGATGTTACTCTGTGTAGTCAATGGTGTCTTACTAAAGAAATATTTTATCCTTAAAGTTCTAAAGAATTTATACATTTCAATCTGGGTGGTAAATGAATCATTTCTATTGGTTGGAACAAAGGATAAACCATGGCTTAACAGCTTGATCTTCTTTGAGCTCAGTTCATGTGTCGATAAGTAAAAAATCGGTACTATTTACATAGTGGGATTAGTCTGATTAAGCATTGTAGATGTATTTTCATCGATAGTTAATTCTACCATTCGTAGTAGCTGTTCCTGGTTTGGCGGAACCCTGGATTGTACTGGTTACTGAACCAACCTCTCCTCGTGTTCCGAGCCCGACCCCTCTGTGGTAGTTGGCCTCTCGCTAAAAAAGACAGATTCTGTACTCTTCCAAATCTATAGTTAGAAGAATTACCTCGACTGTTATTTTCGTCGGAGCTTGAAGATGCTGTGTCAGAGAAAGTGGTGTGTTTAGGAACCCAGTTAGACTGGTTGGGATTCTGTTGGAAAAAATCTTTCTTGAGAAAGGAATACGTATGTTCACTATTATAATTTTTAATATCTTTTTGGAGCTTTTCTGTCTTTATTAGAATGTTATTTCTTGGGCAATCAGCTATTGTCGTCTCTAATTTTTTGAGAAAATCACAAGCGTCTGTTGCTACTGGATCCTCTAACATCTGTTTTTCCAATTCTGCAATTTCACTTTTTAATTTGTCAATATGTCTCAAAGCGGTTTCGATGCTGAGGACCATCCAGCTCTGAGGGTCTGTCATCTGCAGCATGGCTTGAAACTATTGTTTTTGTTAGGGAAATTGTTCCCTAGCATACTGTAAGAGGGTCTAGAAGATGTCAGAAAAACACTAAAAATGGGAGAAGAGCCCCAGATCTGCATTAGAAGTTGCGGAAAGAAAGGACCTGCTGTCAATGACCACGGGTGACACTTATATGCAGAGTTGAGGACGCCAACTAGCGAGAGCACTGATATGAAAAAATCTCTTGTCCCAGTCTGGTGCCTAGTGGACATCCTAAGATGAGGAATCTTTGGTAAGAAGTAGCTATCAGAAGCTTAAAGTATAAAATGACTAGCAGGCAGCATGTATAAAACATCTTAGCTAAACAGAACTTCATGACCAGAGATAGGATTTGCCTGTTTTGGTAAATGCAATGCATGTCATTTTGCCTTATTTAAAGGTACGAAGATGAATGGTACAAATGGAAAAACATTTCATACTATATAATTTTTTAACTGCAAGAGTTTTACAGATAGTATTTAATCTATGTATCACAATGCCCTTATTACTTACTGTACATAGGGAGCACTGAACGTCAACTGGAAATCCTACTCTTGGAACAAAGTGTTATTATTAGAAGTGAATGTATCCTACATCATTACATTACAATGAATGGCACTCAAGTGGCCACTCGCTACTTGAATTTATTGGTATTTGTAATCAAAGAAAAAATATGAGAGATGGAAACCAAGACACTAGAGAATTATTACTGGAGTCAAAGATTAAAATCAAGCTGGCGACTATGAGGCCTAATGGTCTAAATTTGGAAGAGGGGTTGTCATAGTTGAGCACTTTTCAGGATGGCACTCATTTAAATAGGGGTTCCAAGTATAGTGCTTATAATCTATTGACTACTGTGTTTGTGGTATCGGAGATATACATATATACCTGCCACATAATGAGGCATTGTATTATGTTAGACCTGACAGCCTTAAAAGGTGGTCTTTCCCCCAACTTTCTGTCTTCCTCCTCCACTTTTCTGACCTCGTTTTTGCTGGTATTAGGACTCTGTGCACATTACCACTGCTATCAAGTGCTAAAGTGCTTGTGCTCTCTACCCTAAACATAGTAATATTAGTTGGCATATTTAATTTACTTATAGATCCCTAGTAAATTGGTACTTCCTGTACCCAGGGAGTACAGTAAATTAAATGCTACTAGTGGGTCTGCAGCACTGATTGTGCCACCCACTTAAGCAGCCCTTTAACCATGTCTTAGGCCTGACATTGCAGAGCCAGTGGGTGCAGTTTACACCTGGCAAAATAGTCCTTTTGCCAGGCTCAAACCTCCCCTTTTCATACATATAAGCCACCCCTAATGTAGGCCCTAAACAACCCACAGGGCAGGGTGCACTGTATTTAACAGGCAGGACATTTACTTTTATGTTTTATATGTCCTGGTAGTGGAAAATTCTGAAAGTCGTTTTTCACTACTACAATGCCTATATTTAATTTCCAAAATGGAAGATATAAATGATTCATGTTTGGTGTCTCTGGAATATCAATTTAAAATCCAAACTTAGGGTGAAGTCAGATTTGAAATTGCAATTCTGAGAATGTCACTTTTAGAAAGTTGGTATTTTCTTACTTTAGTAATTTGGTGCCTGCTGCCTGTCTCTGATCACATTTGGGGTGTGACTTGACGGGCCATCCTGGCAGGATGGGAGGGAGAAGCTGAACCCAGCCTCACTTTCATCCAAATAGGCTGTGTTCTGTCCCTGCACAAACGGCTGCATACCCCCCTGCAGTGAGTCTGGAGCCAGGGCAGGAAGGGTGGGGGCTTTGTTCACTTCAAAGACCTGTCTTTGAAGTCTCCTCCACTTCAAAGGCACTACTGGGTATAAATGGACCTGAGACACCACTATTTCAGGATACTTCTGGCCCTGTGGATACTCTGCCATGAAGAAGGACTGTTGTGCTACCGAAAGACAGCCACTCTGCTGAACTGCTGCTCTGCTGATAACCTGCTTTGCTGCGCTGACTTGCTGGCCTGCTCTCCTCCTGCCAGTGAGAGAAGGAGGTGCCACCCCAGTCCGGGTCCCTAGGAAGTGGGCCTAAGGTGCTTGCCAGTGGAACTGACGCATCTTCTCTGCTGAGCGACGCATCTTGAGCATAACCAACGCATCTCTTCGGCTGAGCTGCGCATCACTGAGCAGAACTGATGCATTGTCGCTATTGCATGGTTTGGACCCATCGCAAAAGACTCGCATCTTTGCAGCATCCTGCATCTTGGAACCAATGCATCGCCTTCGCGGCACAAGCTCCTCGCATCCCTTGTCAATGGCAGCCTTGACGCTGCCACCGAACTCTCATCGCAGCTTCACCACTCATCGAGACTGATGCATCAGCTCGGCTGCGCCTTAAATCCTCGACACATCGCAAGCAATGTCGACAGGATCCTTAACACATCAGAACCTTGCACTGGAGCCTCAATGCATCTCAGAACTGACGCATTGCCTCTGCTGCACAACGCACATTCGACGCGAATCCACGCAATGCCTTGCAACCAGGATTTTAGGTCATTTTTTCAGTGCCGGTATCCCCACCTCACTCAATCGCGGTCAGCTTAAATTTCTGACTTTGTGTACAATATGTAAATAAAAAAGTCTATTTTTTTGCAATTGAATATAGTATGTTTTAATGTCTTTAAATGCATTAAATATAGACGTTATTATTGAATAATGTACACTTCCTTTATTCTGTTATGTATGTTTTTTTTTTTTACTTTGGCTTACTGGTTTTAGGCAGAAAAATTCTAAATGGGAATTGAAATATGCATAATATAAATGAGGGATGCTTTGCATTATATAAATATATGGCAATTTATTTTTGTATTGTGTATAAAAGTATCCTAGTTATACAAGTCAAAATGTATATGTACTTGCACTGAGAAGAAATATTTATGCATTTGTACAGATATGGTTGTATCTTATTTTATACAAAACGATATGGACAGTGGACCACTTTTACACACTCAAAGCACCAACCCAAATGTCACCAATATTTATATATACTTATTCTTTCGAATTGCGTGCAATTTTCAAATACTCCCTGCCCTGAGAGTATATCCCAAGTCCTTGGGAAAAATCAATGTTATACCAAACTTTGAAAAGCACCGCCAACAAATTTTTACCACATTGAGGGAACAGACTCGTATCCCATTTCGACACTTTGATTTGGAATATATGCACGGCTGATGACACTTATTGCGCCCTGAAGAAGTTCCGCTTGACGGAACGAAACGCGTTGGCTGGTACCTCAAATGGATCATTAAAGGAATTTTGAACTTTTTTGTAATCACGGATACAGCGTCTTTCATTTGAAACACTCTTGTTTATAGACTTTATCAACCATATATGGTGGAGATCCAAATTTGTTGGCGGTGCTTTTCAAAGTTTGGTATAACATGGTTGTATCTTATGACTTTTTCCCATGGACAAATGCTATTGTGTCGTTACAACTCTGCTATATGGATATTAGGTGTGTATGAAGCTTTGTGGAATGTGTGGCTATTAGCGTGAACCTTATGTTTACGTGATACAAAATAGGTACTTTTGAATTCTTGTAAAGGTTTCTATTGGTGGACTATAAATTATGTCACATAATGATTGAATATAAGTTGTGTGACACTTTAGTAAAGCCTATGGGTGTAGGTAAAAAGTTGGAGGATCAATGGGACATGCCACTGTGTGATTTTTCTCACTCTGCATTTTTCCAGTTTGTGTGGATGAATAAAGGCTTTTGTACACTTGCACATCTGGTTTGAAGCGAGCTTTGTTGCTGGCATTTTAATACGGAGTCATCAAAATACCTCTGCAGCTTTATCTTGTCTCACGCCTCTTTACCATGTCCCCTATCACATACGTTCCCTTTCTTGTCCCCTCCATTCAGTCACAAACTTACACACCCATTACCTATCACATGTTGGCCCTTGGGTCCCCTATACTCTTTCATATGGTCGCCCCCATGTCCAGTACACCCAGTCATATGCTCTCCCTTCCTCTAGACTCACCTTGAGGAAGGACAGGTCATCGTGTTCTTGCAAGTACGTCAGCTCTAGGTTGCCTTGCACGACCTGGCAGTCAGTGTACAGCATGCGTAGTGCTTGGAGGTGGTCTTTGAGGCTGGAAGGAACGAGCAGCTTCATGTCTGTGCCGGTACATACTGAGGAGAGAGGATAGGACCAGTTATTACAAGGTGACTGCTGGAAGCACATGTAGGTCTTACAAGATTACTGCTGGCTGCACACTGTTACAGAATCACTGCTGTCCAACTCTTACATGTTCACTGCTGGACACACAAAGCCCTTTAACAGTATCACTGCTGGGAACACAGAGACATATTACAGGATCAATAATGAACACATATGGAAGTGCTAAGGATACCTGTTCGGAACACATTAGCATGTTTTTGGCGATGGCTGTGGATGACAAATGTGCCTTTTATAGGCGCAATACTGAGGACAAACTTGTTATAGGATCACTACTAAGAACAAATGTTACAGGATGCTTACTAGGAACAACTTGACCTGCTAAAAGACTACTGCTTGAGACTTCTGTTACAGTATAACTTTTCAGAAAATATTGGCCTTTTTGAGGATCAATGTGGGTAACAAAGACCCCTCTAAAGTGTCAAAGTTTAAGAAAATATGTTACAAGATCCTTGCTTAAAGCATGTGGATCTGTTATAGGACCACTCATGTTATAGGATAATTGTTGGGAACAAACAGATACGTTGCAAGACCACTGATGAAAAAATATGAAACGATTACACAATACCTACTGGGAATAAAGATCCTCCTTATAAGATCACTGCTAAGAACCCATAAACTTGTTCCCCGTCCTGGTACAGGATCACTGCAGAGAGCAGATGGACAAGTTACAGGATAACTGTGGGAGGAACACGTGTGCCTGGTATAGACTCATTACAGGGGATGCATGAACATTTTATTTATTTTATTTATTTATGAGATTTATTGAGCGCACAAATACCTGTAGGTGTCTCGGCGCTTGTGGATAGACTGACTATGGTAGGAGTGATTGATTGAAAAGCCAAGTCTTTAGCTGCTTACGAAAGGTTAGCAAGGATGTGCTGATCTTAATTTGGTATGGTAGGCTATTCAAGAGTTTGGCGGTTGTAATTATGAAAGATCTGTCACCCCATAATACTTTCTTTGTTTTTGGGACTTCTAAGAGGCTTGCTGTGGAGGACCGTAGAGATCGTGCCGGCTTGTAGGGACATAGAGATTGTTTCAGAAAAGCCGGTTGGGAAGCGTGAATTGCTTTAAAAGCAATTCATAAGGCTTTGAATTTTGTTCTGTGTTTTACCGGCAGCCAATGGAGCTGTCTGATAACTTTGGAAATTATTTTGAACTTAGGTGTCCCTGCAATCAGTCTGACTGCCGCATTCTGCACCAGCTGCAGCTTGTTCATTACTCTTTCTTTGGCGTTAACAAGGAGTCTGTTGCAGTAGTCGATGCGTGCCATCACCAGAGTTTTAATCATGTTGATAGGGAGGTAGGGGAGAAGTTTCCTAATTATTCTTATAGTGAGAACGAGGAGGAAACCACCGCGTTTGCATGATGCATAAATGACAGTTTACTGTCAAAAATGACCCCCAGGTTTCTAACCTTGGCAACGGGGGTGGGAGGAGGTCCAAGATCTGCTGGCCACCACGTGGGAGACCAGGCCGGAGAGAGATTGCCGAAGTAACTACTATAATGGGAAGGAACCCGCACAGCTTGATAAGTCACAGGTTGAGAGGCAATAGAGAGGTGTAGTGTGCTGCTAGAGTAAAACACTGTCTGGCCTGGCAGTGTGGAATCCGAAGGAACTAATACAAAGCTCTCTCAGCAAGGAGAGAGCAACTCTGAGCACTACGAAGGAGACCCACAGGTCTTATTCCTTAAATCAAAGAGTCAATCTTGAGGTAAACAACAAAATCATCCAAAGATCAAATTCTTTATTTTTCAAGGTGTAAATGATGTTGAATCATCAATCAACGAGTCATATGTTCAATGACATGTCTCCATTATTGAAAACGTTTTAAACGTTGATCACACATCCCGATGCATTTCGGGCACCGCCCTTCTTCAGGGGATTACTCTACAAAACAATCCAAAATAAATACTGTTCAAATACACAGCTATATGGAATCAAGAATGCATAGTATCGAGTGTTCATACAAAGTCCAAATTAATAAAGAACTAAAGAAGCTAAATGGTGAGTACACCTTCACCCGAAGAAGCCGTGTCCCAAAGGGTGTGAAATACGTCGTAATAAGTAAGAAACAGTCACCAAAGGAGTCGTGTACCGCTCAACAAGGTAAATAAATATAAAAAAGTGCGTGTATCCAGTAAGTGTAAATAAACCAAGATAGCGTGCAAAAATGTGAACCAGCATCGGAGTCAAACGATGTAAAAATCATTACGCGGGTGCCGCATGCACAGTCCAAAGTCTAATATATTCCCAGGTGGGTTACTTACAGAAGGTGTACAGATACGAGCTCCGCGGGCTGCCGCAGAGATCAGGTTGAACCGGAACTGAAACTGGTCCCCGGTAAACTAAGCCGTGTGTGTAAACAAAATGAAAAACGGACAACCCAGTAGGGATAGAACTGTGGATAAACATAAAAGACTGGTAAACGAAAGGGTGGAGGTCAGAAGAAAGACTCTTCACCAAAAGGGGTGAAAATATCAGTAAAACATAAAGAAAAGTTACAAATGAAGATAAAGAGGAAAATAAAAAAGAAGAAGGTTCATGGCAAATGACAATATAAAATAACAGTATGAAATAAATGCATTACAGATAACAATGTGGCACAATTGAAATTTCTGATCTTGGAACAAGTCAAGGTTACATTTAACAACAAGAACACATTACTGAAACGAGAGAACTTTTGGATCCGTTTTATGTCCACCATGGTGCCCGATGGGCTCAATGATCGGATGGAATTTCTTTGTTATCTGTAATGCATTTATTTCATACTGTTATTTTATATTGTCATTTGCCATGAACCTTCTTCTTTTTTATTTTCCTCTTTATCTTCATTTGTAACTTTTCTTTATGTTTTACTGATATTTTCACCCCTTTTGGTGAAGAGTCTTTCTTCTGACCTCCACCCTTTCGTTTACCAGTCTTTTATGTTTATCCACAGTTCTATCCCTACTGGGTTGTCCGTTTTTCATTTTGTTTACACACACGGCTTAGTTTACCGGGGACCAGTTTCAGTTCCGGTTCAACCTGATCTCTGCGGCAGCCCGCGGAGCTCGTATCTGTACACCTTCTGTAAGTAACCCACCTGGGAATATATTAGACTTTGGACTGTGCATGCGGCACCCGCGTAATGATTTTTACATCGTTTGACTCCGATGCTGGTTCACATTTTTGCACGCTATCTTGGTTTATTTACACTTACTGGATACACGCACTTTTTTATATTTATTTACCTTGTTGAGCGGTACACGACTCCTTTGGTGACTGTTTCTTACTTATTACGACGTATTTCACACCCTTTGGGACACGGCTTCTTCGGGTGAAGGTGTACTCACCATTTAGCTTCTTTAGTTCTTTATTAATTTGGACTTTGTATGAACATTCGATACTATGCATTCTTTTTTATATATATTTTTATTATTTAACAGTAAGACAAGAGTAGGCAATACAAACATCAGGTGCTTCGCAATAAAACACAGAAGAAGGATCAGGTGGGGGAATTATACAAACAATAATCACTGTAGGAAGTAAAAGGCCACAGGAACGCATAGCAGAAACAGTAAATAGGCGATCTATGAGTCAAGCAAAGCAATCCCACCCGCGCGACCTCGTCCACAATGCTACAGGATAATTGAGTCAGCGAAGACACCTGGACAATAAAGGATTCGCGAAAGATAAACAGTCCATCTCTCGTAGAAGGAAAGGGGAAAAGAAAAGGGGCCATAGAACATAAAAAAGGCAAAATAAAAAACCCCACCCCTAACCCCCCGCCCTGCACCCCTGCAATGGCTACGGCCTAACCCCCACTAGCAGCGTGCCTGTCGCCCAAGAGCTACCCTAAGGGAAGGGAAAAGAAAAAGCGGAGGAGGAGAAAGCAGACACACTCCCGGTCTCCCATACCCCCCGCCAACAGCGACCACCCGGAGACATGATAAAATCAATATTCAGCAATGATACAAACCAGTCAAGGGAGGATAAACAACAGCCACCCAATTCCCATCACAATATAGGCACAACCCCGGCATTACGAAAAGCTAGCATGTCGAAACCCAGCGAGAGAGTTCAGCCCTGGCCAGTACGGTCCGTCAGAAGAGACATTGCCACTCGAGCCGCCATTTTGATGGAAAAGGCAAAGCGTCCACAAAAGTTCTTTTAAGCATAAGAGGATCGAAAACAGGATAAAAGTTCATGGCTCGAAGTAGGAAGGATGTCCAAGAACAGCGAGCATCCGAAACCATCAACAAGTAAATCGTGGCTACATGGAAGGTCGTCCACAGATGTGATATGTGGCAGCAGGGTCAGGCAAAAGACGCTAGCGAGAAGTACTGGCTGGCTCGCCGGTAATAGGGAACCATCAAGATTCATAAATTCCGGGTTATGCACAGGGACCTCGACCTCTGAGATGCAGTGCACCGCTGGTACCATCTCCAGCTGGAAACCAAACGAGGTGTCGATCCCAGATTCCAGGATACCGTCCACTTTCACCATCAGTGTACGGAACACAGCGACTGTGTGCGAATGGAGCGCCCCAATGGCGGCCACAACGGCCCGTAGCGATGGCGTGCCCTCCGTCCGCTCCATCCCCTCTCAGTAGGAGACAAAGCCGGATTCGGACCCCGGCTGCTCCGGAGTCACAGGCCACGCGAATCCGATCACAAATAATGGGCGCTCCTCGTCTTATAGAACACACCGTCGCCGGCAGAGAGGACCCCGGCCCGTCGACCCCGAGGGGGTAGCTAGGTCTCCGGGCACCGGGCCCCCACCACAGCAATCGGCGTAGCACGATGGCGTGTCCCGGGGATGGATCGGTCAGAGGATCGTCAGGAAAAATCAACAATTCAGGCACTCTTCGGGAGACCGGGCTCAGTCCAGGTCTGACGGCCGATGTTGTTCAACTCTGACTAGTCCAGAAATCGAGGCCCCGGCTTCCACACGTTGTTAGGCCGAGAATGGAAACACGGCGTGTCTTCGCCAGCCGATAAGGTAGAAATCTCGGGAGTGCACCTCCGGAATCAGTAGACCTTCATAGACAAGGAAATCAGGTGTAAGGGCAGGATGAAAGACAGGATAATCGAGCTGCAGGCGGAGGTCGGCGGAGCCGGGAGCTTACGCGGCCATCTTGATTCGTAGCGTAGCTCCTCCTCGATACTATGCATTCTTGATTCCATATAGCTGTGTATTTGAACAGTATTTATTTTGGATTGTTTTGTAGAGTAATCCCCTGAAGAAGGGCGGTGCCCGAAATGCATCGGGATGTGTGATCAACGTTTAAAACGTTTTCAATAATGGAGACATGTCATTGAACATATGACTCGTTGATTGATGATTCAGCATCATTTACACCTTGAAAAATAAAGAATTTGAACTTTGGATGATTTTGTTGTTTACCTCAAGATTGACTCTTTGATTTAAGGAATAAGACCTGTGGGTCTCCTTCGTAGTGCTCAGAGTTGCTCTCTCCTTGCTGAGAGAGCTTTGTATTAGAGATTGCCGAAGACCATCACCTCCGTTTTATCCGAGTTTAGTTTAAGGCAATTATCGGTCATCCACTCACTTATTGCAAGCATTCCGAGTTGGAAATTGTGGGCCATTTTCTGACCATTGTTATAAACCGCCAGCACCAGTTGAGTATCGTCTGCGTATGATATTAAAGCCAGATGATGTGATTTAATGATCCTTGCCAAGTCAGACAGATAGATGTTAAAAAGTGTCGGACTTAGCGAGGATCCCTGGGGAACACCACAAGGTAAGACTAATGGTCACGACTTAAATTTGCCAAAAGATACGGACTGTTCGCGATTAGCAAGGAAGGAGGAGAGAAGGGATACAGCACTTTGTGATATTCCTGTTGCCATGACACAGTCGATCAAAGTAACATGATCGACCGTGTCGAAAGCCGCAGAGAGGTCAAGCAATATGAGGCCTGCAGCCCCCCACCATCTAAAATCATCCTGATTTCGTCGGAAGCTTTAATTAGGGCGGTTTCTGTGCCACGTCCTTTCCTGAATCCGAATTGAGAGTCATCTAAACAGTTGTTATGATCAATATAGTCCGAGATCTGCACGTTCATGATTTCTTCCACAATTTTAGCTGGAAATGGGAGGCAGGCTATGGGCCTGGAGCTGGTGAAATTAGTGGGATTGAGAGTGCTTTTTTTGATTAGAGGTTTGATAACAGTTTTTTCGAGATGGAAGGGAATACACCCGATTTGAACATAGCATTAAAGATCTCAGTAAGCTTGTGGCCAATAATCTCAGGTGATAGTTTTAGTATAGATGGAGGGCAAGGATCATCCGGGGAGCCAGAGTTGATGGTAGTAAGAAGGTGGGATACCAATTCTGGGGATACCTGGCTAAAATTCTGGAAAGTCAGATTAGCTTTGGTGTCAATAGCAGAGATCGCAGTTTCAAGACTGTGTTTAGGAACTATTGGTGAGGGTGGTAAAAGGAGGAGGTCAGTGGGAGTTTGTGTCTTAAAATGCGAGTAGATAGCAGACTTTTCCTTGGAAATAAGTTACCAAGGAATCACACATATCTTGAGTAGGATCTACAGAGGCAGATTTGTCTTGTCCCGATAGATGTGTGACAACCTGGTAGAGGCGTTTAACTGAATCGTGCGCCGAATCAATTTGACTGCTGTAAAATTTACTTTCTTTAAGGATGCCAAATGTTTTTATTTGGTTAGTTTTTGTTTGTAGCATAATCTCTCACCAGGATCGTAGTGTAGTCGCCATTTACGTTCTTGCCATCTGCAACTTTGTTTTTCAAGCCTGAGGGTCTGGTTGAACCAGGGGGCAGAACTTGAGACCCTGTTAGTAGATCTTTTCTATGTGGGCACTATTACATTAACTGTATCTTGAATCCAGCTAGTGTAATTAATGGCTGCCATCTCGGGATCGGAGATAACAGATATCTGAGAGGCATGCAGTTTAGAGTTGAATTCGGCCACATCAATACTCTTCCATGCTTTAAAATTTGTGGTGGTGAGGGGTTTAGTGGGCAAAATGGAGCTAGTCATTGTTTTAATATCGAATAGGACCACTGAATGGTCCGTCCATGTTAAAGGGAGGGTATCTTCTATGGTAAGTAAGTTATGGTTGGAGAAAAGGCCGTCTAGTGTGTGGCACGCGGAGTGAGTCGGGGATTGAACTAATTGCCTAAGGCCTACCGCTTCATTTTTAGACAGGAGGGCCATAGTGTCAGGATTGTCATGAGCCTCCAGATGGAAATTAAAATCTCCCAAGATGGTGAAATTGTTTTCCCCTGCCACAGGTTCAAGGAGGTAGCCCAAAGTGGACAGAAAAGCAGTTCGAGGACCCGGGGGGCGATAAAGAAGAATGTCTTTGAATGAGTTTGAGTAAGGAGTTAAAAAGGTAAAGTTAACTGCTTCACAGGTAGAGGTTGGGACGGGTTCTGTCCGCAGTGTGAAGTTGTTGCGATGAATAATGGCGAGGCCTCCTCCTTTTTTGGGGGTTCTATCGAGCCTAATGTTCGTGAAGCACTCAGGGGATGCTGTGGCAATATCTGGACCACATGAAGGATCTCCCCAGGTTTCCGTTAGAAAAAGGATATCTAGCTTCCAACTTTCAATGATGTTAGCAATTTCATATTTGTGTTTTGGTAATGATCCTACATTGATGAGAGCTGAACGAATGATTTTAGGTGCTACGTTTTTTCATATCCTGTGGGAGTCCGAGAGTGAGCATGTTCCATTAGTGTGAATGAACAGGTGGAACAGATAGAGGGGGAATGCCTTAATCGGTCTACATCAATGGTCTTACAGCTGTGAAGGGGCCAATTCATTGCTTTGAGTTGCTCCAGGTTATATGATAGTGTGGAGGGGCGAGAATCTTGTACGAAACCGGCAGGGGGGTGGCCCTTGGCCCGGTCCAGGTGCGGACGGGCGCAGACGGGCTTGCCTTTGGCGAGCCTTCGGCGCGCTGCCGGCGCGTCCGCTGCGCGTGATGGGTGACATGGTGTTTAAGTACTGAGGGAGCGGCAGACTAGCCTGCTAACCTTCGTACTTTCCGAGCGGAAGTGAGTGACTTGCCGGTATTGGCTTCCATCCACACAAACTGCAAACAGCGGTGGACCGGGGAAGTCAAGGAGCAGTGAGTACAAATTCAAATTAAATTTGTAAAAGATACACAGTGCGCAGTTAAAAAACACAATCAATCAGGCATGCGTCAGGAGCGAGATGCCAGAAGCTCCTTACATGTTGGTCTTCCGTGTTACCATGCAATCGGGTCTAACCAGGGCAAGCAGCCGGAATGACGTGCTTAAGTACTGAGTACCGAGGGAGCAGCAGACTAGCCTGCTAACCTTCGTACTTTCAGACCGGAAGTGAGTGACTTGCCGGTATTGGCTTCCATCCACACAAACTGCAAGCAGCGGTGGACTGGGGAAGTCAAGGAGCAGTGAGTACAAATTCAAATTAAATTTGTAAAAGATACACAGTGCGCAGTTAAAAAACACAATCAATCAGGCATGCGTCAGGAGCTAGATGCCAGAAGCTTCTTACATGTTGATCTTCCGTGTTACTGTGTTACCATGCATTCGGGTCTATTTTATAGGATAACTGCTCAGAAAGTTACAGGATCACTCAGAACAAGCACCAAGTGAGCTCGGAGAATGCTCAAGCACAAACCGTGGTGTAAGAGGCTCCAACCAAGTAAAGAATCGCTTTGAACTAGGCATGGGAAGGATATGTTTTTTCTTTCCAAGGTGGACAGTTAAATAATAAAGAATTTAGCATTTTGAAACCTTAAACGTGATCTGATTTAATTGGAGGGCCTGTGGTATATTAGGTGCTTCTTTTAAATATAGTTGAACACATGTTTGTCCTCTATGCCTATAACACAGACATCCTCCAAGTTAGTGTAAAGCACGTGCCCTCTTCATCACAAAGTGCGTATTACCTAGGGTTGCAATAACTTCTATGGAGTTTAAAAATGGGATTTCTCGTAGGTACTCTAGTGTTAAAGGAATTTGCTAGTACGCACAGTCAAAAGTGCTCACTTCTGAAAGGCCCCTAATTATCAATGGGATCCTTACATAGTGGAGTAGGGTGGAATCTGTCTTGGTGACACTACTGAGGCCTTGTTATCCATCACAAACCCTCAATTGGGTCGACACTGCCTTTGGGTGTAGTATGATTGGTGTTATCGCCCAGCGCCAGGACCCCTGGCCCTCGCCGATGCAAGACGACCCGACAGACCTACGACGCCGCCGCCCTCAATGCCGGCCGGAAACCCGCCTGCTGCCGAGCCACACCGAAACGCACCCACGGATCCTTCACCTGCAAAAGCTGCAAGTTCACCTGCCTACGAACCTGCACCGCACCCGCCAAGCCAAAGACCAGCAGCAACCACCTGAAGTGCATCCTGCTCAACACCCGCTCCGTCCACAGACACGCCGTGGAACTCTGGAACCTCCTCGACACAACATCACCCGACATCGCCTTCCTCACGGAAACCTAGATGAACGCCTCCTCAGCCCCCGACATCGCCATCGCCATCCCGGACGGGTACAAGATCATCAGGAGGGACCGCATCAACCAGACCGGAGGAGGCATCGCCATCGTCCACAAGAACACCATCCGCATCACGACCGACTCCGACGACACCTTCACCACCGCGGTACACCTCCACTTCCAGATACACACCGACCCTAAGACGACCCTCAGAGGCACCCTCGTCTACAGACGCCCGGGACCACGCACACAATTCAGCAAAGACATCGCCGACTTCATCAGCCCGCACGCCCTCCCCTCTGCCGACTACATCCTCCTAGGGGACCTCAACTTCCACTTGGAGAACAACAAGGACCGCAACACCACCGCCCTGCTGGAAAACCTCGCCAACCTCAGACTCAAGCAACTGGTCAACACCCCCACCCACTACGCCGGCCACACGCTTGATCCCGTCTTCTCTTTCAGCAAGTACATCACCTTCAGCCATGCCACCGGACTCCACTGGACCGACCACAGCTGCGTCCACTTCAGCTTCAAAAGAACCACGACCCACCACCACCCGCAACAGGTACCTCACAGGAGTTGGAGCAAGATCACCGCCGACCAGCTCACCACCTCCCTCAGCCAGAGCCCTCCCACCAGCACAACGGACCCCAACGAAGCAGCCCGCAACTTCACACAGTGGCTGACCGCCTGCGCCGACGACCTCGCACCACTCAAGAACCCTCCCAGCAGACCCAGAAGCAAGAAGGCCTCCTGGTTCTCCGACGAACTCAAGGACTCCAAGAAGAACTGCCGCACCCTCGAGAAAGCCTGGCTCCTCGACCAGACCACAGACAACATGACCGCCCTCAAACAAGCCACCTGAAAGCACCACCAGCTTATCCACACCACCAAGAAGAAATCACTAAAGGATCGACTGGACAACAACGCCCATGACAGCAAGGAACTCTTCAGCATCGTCAAGGAGTTCTCCAACTCCAGCACCGGCAACAACGACATCACTCCTTCACAAGATCTCTGCGACTCTCTCGCCTCGTTCTTCCACCGCAAGATCGCCGACATCCACAACAGCTTCGGCGCACTACCCACGCACCCAACCGTCGAACTAACGCCCCCCACCACCACCCTCCGCACCTGGACCACAGTGACCACCGAAGACACAGCCCACACGATGAACACCATCCACTCCGGATCTCCGACCGACCCCTGCCCCCACCACGTCTTCAACAAGGCCGACTCCACCATCGCACCCCAACTCCGGAACATCATCAACACCTCCTTCAACACCGCCACCTTCATGGAGAGCTGGAAGCATGCCGAGCTCAGCGCCCTACTGAAGAAACCAACAGCAGACCCCACCGACCTCAAGAACTTCCGCCCCATCTCGCTCCTCCCTTTTCCTGCTAAAGTCATCGAGAAGATCGTCAACAGACAGCTGGCCGCCTTCCTCGAGACGAACGGATCCCTCGACCCCTCGCAGTCCGGTTTCAGAGCCAACCACAGCACCGAGACCGCCCTGATCGCAGCCACCGACGACATCCGAGCCCTGCTTGACAACGGGGAAACAGCGGCACTCATCCTCCTGGACCTCTCTGCAGCGTTCGACACTGTCTGCCACCACACCCTAGTTCAACGCCTCAGCAACATCGGCATCCAAGAGAAGGCACTGGAGTGGATCATCTCATTCCTCGCCGGAAGAACACAGAGAGTTCGCCTCCCCCCGTTTCGATTCGAGGCCACCGAAGTCATCTGCGGCGTACCACAAGGATCATCACTCAGCCCCACCCTCTTCAACGTCTACATGAGACCTCTTGCAGCCATCGCACGCCAACACAACCTCAACATCATCTCCTACGCCGACGACACCCTGCTGATCCTCTCCCTCACCAGGGACCCCGACACCGCCAGAATCAGCCTACACGAAGGGATGAAAGATGTCGCCGAGTGGATGAAGACCAGCCCCCTGAAACTGAACTCAGAGAAGACGGAAGTCCTCATCCTGGGACCATCGCCCTCCGCCTGGGACGACTCCTGGTGGCCCCCCGCCCTGGGCACCGCTCCCAAACCAACAGACCACGCACGCAACCTGGGCTTCATCCTAGACTCCTCCCTCTCGATGACCAGACAAGTCAACGCCGTCTCCTCATCTTGCTTTCACACCCTACGCATGCTCCGCAAGATCTTCCGATGGATCCCGACCGAAACCAGGAAGACGGTCACCCAGGCACTCGTCACCAGCCGACTCGACTACGGAAACACCCTCTACGCCGGAACCACAGCCAAGCTACAGAGAAGACTCCAACGCATCCAGAACGCCTCCGCCCGACTCATCCTGGACATCCCCCGACGCTGCCACATCTCCGGCCACCTGAGGGACCTGCACTGGCTCCCCGTCAACAAGAGGATCACGTTCAGGATCCTCACCCACGCACAAAAGTCTCTCCACGACCTGGGCCCCAAGTACCTCAACGACCGCCTGACCTTCTACACTCCCACCCGCCAGCTACGATCGACCAGCCACGCCCTCGCCGCCGTTCCACGCATCCGAAGAGCCACCGCCGGAGGCAGATCCTTCTCCTACCTGGCGGCCAAAACATGGAACTCCCTCCCCATCCACCTTCGACTGACCCAGGACCATCTCGCCTTCAGGAGACAACTCAAGACCTGGCTGTTCGAGCAGTAGCGGACCCCTTCCCCCAAGCGCCTTGAGACCCTCCCGGGTGAGCAGCGCGCTATACAAGTGTTATGATTGATTGATTGATTGATTGATCAATTGACCCATGCAGGGTTTCGTGGCCATTATTATCTGCATGTTGGTGACCACTGCCTTGGCAAAGCCTTGAACCTCTTCTGACATCTGGTATGTTTTTGATTTGACTGACTGTCACAGAGTAAAACATGTATATATGTATTAGAGGTCATTCTTGGGTTCAAAGACGATAATTTGCAGTACTATTTTAGTAAAACTCCAATTTCCCTGCAGCTCAGACATTAGGTTGGGGGATGGTTGCAATTCTTTTCGTGAACCACTGCAGGAGGTAATGGAGGTGCCCGAAGGTGGGAACCCCAAAGTGCTGTGCACAGGCACCGAGACGGATTTGACCATCGACCAGAGGGCCTAGCTAAAGCAGAGGGCAAATCAGCTGCAGTCGACACAGTCAAGGCACCTCTCACCTCCTTGGGGCCCAAAGGTACTCCAGAGGCAGGTGAAGACCCAATGATGGCATGCAGAGAGCAACAATATGCTCACATTTGGGTCATAGTCGCTCCGGCTCCAGGGTGGACAGGGAGGTGCATGGAGTTCCCAACCGTCAAGCGAGAGGAGGCGTGAAAGTTGGAATCTCTGCGCGGTGAAGTCTGGGGATGCTGCAACTTCGACCACCTGCGTTGGACTTACCGTGGGATGATGATTCAGAGTGACGTCCAAGGAATCAGCTACTGGACCAGGCCCACAAATGGACCATGCAGTGACTGTGAGAATTGCGCTAACTGAAGCTTCACTCGACGTTACTGCAGCACCTTAGGTTGAAGTAGACAAGCGTCGCACTCCTCTGAGTCATGGTGCTCTCCCAAGCACCACCCACAATTGGAGTGATGGTCCATGAACAATATTTGCCATCCACAAGACCCGCCAGGTTTGAACAGAAAAGCACTCAGTTTTAACGATGAAAACATCAAAGTATGCCTAAAATGGCCTGATGTAACTGCTTGTCTGGATCCGTGTTGTTATGTTATGTTATGTTATGTTATATGGGACTTTTATAGCGCAACGGCTACTCCAAAGGAGTGTCCCGGCGCTTTGTGCTCCAGACCTTGAAAGAGACTAGAGAACATAACAGTAAAAACAGAAACCAAAAAAGGGAGAGGTACACTAACCAGAGAACAGCCAAGTCTTTAGACCCTTCCTAAAGACGAGCAAGTTAGATGTGGCCCGCAAAGACAGTGGTAGGGAGTTCCATAGCTGGGGGGCAAGGAATCTAAAGGACCGACCGCCCAGTCGGGCCCTCTTTATACATGGTACCACCGCCAGAGCCAATGACTCCGATCTTAAGGATCGTGCAGGCCGGTAAAAAACCAGCCTCTTCTGGAGGTATTTTGCACCATTGGCATGCAGGGCTTTATGGGCTAAGGTCATAGCCTTAAACATTATCCTCTTCCGTATAGGAAGCCAATGGAGGGATAGAAGTAAGTTTGAGGCACTAGTACGGCGATGCAGGCCAAAAATCGCTCGTGCTGCAGCGTTCTGGGTCACCTGCATGCGCTGTAACAGATATTCTGGCAGACCCAGATACAGAACATTTGCATAATCCAATCTGGATCCAATAAGTGCCTGAACAGTTATCCTGCGATGTTCCTCGGAAAGTAGGGGAAAAAACTTTCGAAGCATCCTGAGGATCCCGAAACACGTTCCTGTAAGAGTAGCCACCTGGGATTTGAGCGAAAGCTCATTGTCAATTTTAACTCCCAGGTTCTTAGCCCATTTAGATGCCTGAGCTGGGGGGAACATGTCAGCGGGCCACCAACCATGCCAATCCGGTTCCGATGGGCATCCGAAGAAAAGTATCTCGGATTTATCCGAGTTGCACTTGAGGCTGTTAAGTTGGAACCAATTAAAAACAGCCCCAAGGCACTCTCGGATACTTTCCCCATCGAAATCTTCGCTCTTGCGGCAGGTGAACAGAAGCTGGGTGTCGTCAGCATAAGAGACGATCCGGGCCCCATAGGATTCCGCCAATGTCGCCAGAGGGGTCATGAGGATGTTAAATAGAGTAGGGCTCAATACTGAGCCCTGAGGAACTCCGACTCCCAATGGCGGCATTTCGGCAGATCCAGACGGGACCCAGATCGTCTGTCGGCGGTTGGCTAGGAAGGAGCGAAACCAGTTGAGCACCGTCCCCCCTAGACCGATGTCATGTAGCCTAGTGAGGAGATCCTCATGGGGGACGGTGTCGAACGCCGCCGACAGATCTAACATGACTAACATCACCCTGCCTCCGGTGTCCAGCACCTCCTTCACAATCTCAGAGACTTCCAGGAGCGCTGTCTCGGTGCTTAGGTTCGATCGAAAGCCCGATTGGGACTCATGGAGCAGCTCGTTCGACTCCAAGAAGTTGGAGAGCACGCTGTGAACGTGTTTCTCCAAGATTTTGGTAAGTGCTGGAAGGAGCGAGATCGGCCTGTAATTGGATGGCACTTCTGGGTCCAGGTTGGACTTCTTAATGAGAGGAATAACCATAGCCTGTTTCCAAGGAAGAGGCAAAGCTCCCTGACTCAGGGAGAGGTTAAGAATGGGATTGGCTAAGGGGTTGACAACATCTGCCATTCTCGCTAGAAATTTTGCTGGACACGGATCACGCGGTGAGCCCGATTTAAGGTTCCTCATCAAAGCTAGGGATGCGGATACCGTAAGGGGCGGGAAGTCTAACAGGACTGGGCCCGGAGTCGACAGAGGAACTGTCTCGATCGGCAAAATCTGAGGATCGTCTATTGGTCTAGGAGGAAAGGAGTCCTGTATTTGCCTAATTTTGGTGGTGAAAAAATTAGCAATGGTGTTAGCCCAGGTCTCGGCAGGGGCGTCCTGAGCTGAGGGTAAGCGCGGGGTGGTAAATTCTCGAACAATTGAAAAGATCTCCTTGCAGGAGTTTGCTGCTTCATCAATTCTTTTGGCCAAGTAGCATTTCTTGCCCTGAAGAATTAAATCATGATAGGATTTCATCATAGATTTATAGATCTGTTTAGCCTCAGTATCATAATGGGCTCTCCATGCCCGTTCTGCAACTTTACATTGTCTACGGGAATGGGCCAATTCCTCCGTAAACCAAGGGGCCGAGATCCGTTGGGTAGCAGATCTAGGTGGCTGTAATGGGGCAAGTTCATTTAATCTAGCTAGGAGCCAGGATTGCAGACTCTCAAGGTCATTATCCAGATCACCCATGTAGGACAGGGGATGATCCACCAGAGCCTGAGCTAACAGATCTGGTGTCACCCGATGGAACGCCCTGTGGCTGCTGCCCTGTAGCCTTGTAGCACTAACCGTTGGTTTCACAGTGGCAGATATTTCGAAATGGACGAGACAATGGTCAGACCATATTACCGGCAGAAGTGTAACAGCCATAATAGGTGAAGTGGAGAAGACCTGGTCAAGCGTATGACCTTTGTCATGGGTCGGGCCGAAGAGATAGGGGGACAGGCCCAGAGTAGATGTAATATCCAACAGCTTGATAGCATCTTGGTCTTGAGGATCATCCATGTGGAAATTAAAATCTCCAGCCAATAGACACTGCTCAGATCTTAGAGCAAGGACAGACAGAGCCTGCTGGAGATCATCAAAAAACGATCCCACAGGGCCTGGAGGTCTGTAAACGACAAGACCCTTCACCGCTTGCTGGGGTGATAAGGAGAGGGTAAAGGCGAGAGAGTCGGCCCCTGCGATTGTGTTTGTGTGCGTGATTGTGCACGAGAAAGATTTTTTCACAACTAGGGCGACTCCTCCTCCTCTTCCCTTGTCTCTATCTTGTCGATGGATAATATAGTCAGAGGGAATGGCTGCCATTATGTCCGGATGGGAGGACTCGTTGAGCCAAGTCTCAGTGAGCATCAGACAAGTTGGACTGGTCGTAGAGAGGAGATCAAAGATCTCCTGAGTGTGTCTATGCAGCGACCTCGTATTAAGGAGTAGGCAGAGATGTTTAATGCTACAATCCTTAATAGGACAGGTGGAACGGAGGTTGCTGGTGGGATGCCATTTACAAACAGGGCACTTATATTTACCCCTATAACGGCCTGGGAATACTGAGTGACAGGCAGCATCCACGGCTCGCAGGGAGTAGAGCTCCTGCGCGGAGTAGGAAAGCATAGTGGCCAGAAGTCCCTGCCATGCCTAACGCCTCCGGGACGCTGACGGGCGCAGACGGGCAGGACTCTGGCGCGACTCCGGCGCAGGTCCGGCGCGTCCGCAGTACGCGTCCGCTGCGCGGAGGGAGAAGGGAACTTTTTATAGCACTACTAGAGCGCAAGGGCGGAGAGTCCTACCCCCAAGATGGCAGCCGGAATGAGATCCCAGCCCTCGGCGTCAACACTCAGCCGAGGGCGGTCTAAAATCCCAAGCAGGGGAGAGGGAGCAGGCGAAGCGCTTACAAACGCTGGGAAGTCTAAGGCAAGGCAGCAGCACGCTTATAACACAAGCGCGAACATAAGCTGCACAAAAGTAAAATAAAATTGACAAGCATGAAAGTCACAACACACTCGTTTAAAATTGCCAAAGAATAGAAAAGAGACCTCCCGGCTTCCGCCTCAGGAGGGAAAGGTAAGGTAGCAGTTGTTAATCACATGCACGATGTTATAGTTCCCTTTTATAGCGCTACTAGAGCACGGAAAAGAAGAAACTGACGTCAGCGCGTCGGAGAGGCGCTTATATGAACTGCAGTGACACCGCATATGTGACGAAGTTGATATGGAGTCGTACAACACCCTCTAGCGACGCTAAGGGGCACTGTTGAAAACATTAACAGATTTGGAGAGAATTCTACGGTAAAACATCTGTGGCTAGACGTCTGTATCAGATATCTAATTAAAGAAATAATTGAATGTTTATATTTTGATGATCAGCACAAACCACAACATTAAAACAAACATAAGTGATAGTCTGCAATAATATTTAAAAAAATCTATTCCTGCCAACCTTTGTCCCATCCTGCCTCTCTTTGACTAATCCCAAACCTTTAAGACTACTACGAATTCCGAGACATCCTTTTCGAACTACCACCTCATTTTTAGGTCTCGCGACCTATCGATGCGCGCATGCGCATCGAGCGGAGCGAGAATTCAAGCGGCGAAAACATCATGAAACCACCAGCTTTTTGCTGGCGTTTTCATGGCGTTTTCATGAAGTTCATGTGAACCACGTGTTCAAACATGAACGCGCATCAGCCTCCCTCCATTTGCCGCACAGCACATCAAAGGGCTTCGCCCAGCGTGCGCTCTGCGGCTTCTCCTCCCCTAATTACGCCACACACAGCCTTCCTTTCATTTCTCCTCCCCCTCCCCAGCCAGCTTCCCCCAGGCCGTGTTCCCTCAGATATGCTATTGCATATCGTTTGCTACCTCTTGTATTTTGTTGCTCTTGATACTTGCACAACTGTCACTATTGCCTCATGTAACGTAACGTTTGCTTTTGTAACATGCTCACTTGTAATTTTTGCTTCATGTATCACTACTGCCCCATTGCCTTGGGCTCTCGCGCCCCTTTCTCCTTCTCTCAGAAACCCCTCCATCCTCATTACTAGCCTGCTGGGCGTCTGAAAGGAAACTGAGCCAACTGAACTGTGCAACATCAGGGGTGGCGAGAGGGGACGGCGATCGGCCATTAATGAATTTAACGGCAAGCCTCGCCATATCAGGGGTCTGACTGAACTATCCACTGTATCTCTGCGGTATCTATCCTTTAGCGGGCATGGAGGGGCATTTCATTACCGTTCTAACAAGTTACTCTGTGCAAATGTCTGCAGCGCTCAGAACAGAAGACTGCTGATTTCCTTTACATCAAAAGCTGGCAGGATAGCTCACTGAGGCGCTAGATGCTGACAGCAGTGCGTGACATCATGACACGGTAACAGTCACTTGCAGATCCCAGGTATCCCTTCAAGCCTTCAGTCACTTGTCTATTTCTTTGCGTATGACCGTGTGCTTTGTTCTGCTACCTTTCGGCTAGGTATATGCTAAATAAATGGCACACACATGCATAGTCGTAGGCCTTGACTTTTAATCAGGAAGGTTCACTCATGCCTACATCCTTCGATTAATTGTGCACCATTACATTGAGTAATAACACCTGTTGACAAGCGCTTTAAAAGCTCGTCGGGGGTAGTAAGTGCTACATAAATGCAATTACAATGCAGATAGCTGTAAGATCTCTGAATGTACAAGTGACTATGTGCTATAATATAAATATTTATTTGTTACTGCTCATTGCCACATGTGTCTCTTCAACACCACAGCCCCGAGGAATAAGACGTGTGAAGGTTATTGGTAAATAAATAATGGGAATGCTGCAGACTTCACACAACCTCACGCCTCCTTCCTTATAAAGCACCACACAACCCAGGCAAAAGCACGCTTGCTCAATCCCTCACTGATGTAGCGCCGCCGATAATTATTTAGACACTGCTTCGGGTTCCACGAAATTCCTACTTTATTTCTATTTTGAGAGATTTCTACTCAGCGAAGATCGAACCATCGCTTTCAAAGCACCGTCAGGCAAAAGCAATTACCTTCGACTTTTGGTAAACCTGAACTGCCGGCTCTGTATGACAAAGAGAAACAAGTGACTTCCGCACTGAGAAAACACAGGTAACGCACTAGAAAGTGGCGCCTGTGTTCCAAGAAGCAATCACAGGCAGACAGTGAGGTAGTTGGTGAGCAAAGGAAGGTTTGGAGGGCAGAGCTAGAGACAAAGTGGAAATAAGGAAAACAAACAAGACAAGCATTGGCATAGCCAATAGGTCTCGCTTGTGGGACCTTATAAGTATTTAATTTTGCAGCACAATATCCTTGGTGCAACAAGGATATTGTGCTGCAAAACTAAATACTTACAAGGTCCCACAAGCGAGACCTATTGGCAATGCCAATGCTTGTTATCCAATTCACCCAACTAACAGGTGCTCATGTCCACTACTCCCAATAACAAATTACATCTTTCCTTTTCTAATCCACTTCTGTTATTCTATTCATACTTAAAACACTACTAAACACTTGAAAACTCAAGAACACAAACTTTAACAAACTTACCACAAATAATCCACAATGAAAAAAGGAAGCATATATTACTAATCTAAATACTTAACTGTAATCTTGGGTCCAAACATAGTGTGCTATTCTCTGCAAGGTGCTTAAACAACTCGTCAGGGGTAGAAATCTCTCTAAAAATACAATGTACAATTACAATTTATAACTAGTGTCATCAACTCACAGCTTGAAGGTTGCTCCTGAATAGACACCTGGCTTAGAGATCATCCTGAACTCCAAACTTAAAATGCTCAAATTTGTAACGAGCTTGAAGCTCGCTGGGCTCCTTTTGACCTTTCTTCATCCATCTTCTGCGTCTGCCATTTTCACTACTCCCACTACCTACTCTTACACTTGTGTCAGGTCTCCAACCTCCTGCACACCTATGCTGCTCTCTTGCCTCAATCCTATCTCTTATTCTGCCCTCTGAGTTACTGCCACCAGAATCTTACCCTTCTGCCATTTTGCTCTGCCCAGGGCACACAAGTACAAGTAAAGCATGCAGTATCCAAGTGGTAATATGTCACTGGTGACACCATGAGCCAGTCCTGAATTTTTAGGCACTGGACCATTTTATTCTGGCACTTGTTACTTTTGCTTTAGTAGTGCTGCTGGCTAATAACTGAGGACTGGCAGCAGTTGTTATACATGACATGAGGTCACAAGATAGCTTTGAGTGTAAGTAAACATAGATGCAAGGGAAAGTTAGGTTACATTTCAGATGTATTCATTCACCTCAGCGAGGCGTCAGCCCACACTAACTAGGTTTGGCAAAGCCAATAGGTCTGGCCTTATTGCTTCTCAAAATACCTTTTGCCAATGCTGTGAAGCATCGGGCAAAAAGCAAAATGTTTTTTGCCAATGTTATCGGGCAAAAAGAAAAATGCTTTTAGCCAATGCTGGGCAGCATTGTCAAAAAAAGGCGCAATGATTCAGCCTTGTCATTCCTCTGGTGCATGCATGTGTGAAAACGTATGCAGACAAACATACGTCATGACCCATTCACATGCCAGCTTATGATGCGAGAGCCATAGCTTTTTTTCATTTACCGATCCAAGATGGCTGATGTCGCTTGTATCTGTAAATGAAAAATCCTAATTTGTTAGTGAAAAGGCACTTTCTTTACTGCACAGCAGCCCAGCAGTAAATGGCTGCCTGGCCTACAAAAGTAATTAAAAATAAATAACTAAACAATTTTAACTAACATGACAACATAGAAGCAGATAGGAGAACACAATGTGGAGTGGGCACGCAGGGGGAATACAGGGAGTGGGAGGGAGAGTGGAAGGGGGAAATAACAGGGAGTGGGCAGGAGGGTGGGGAGCAACAAGGAGTGAGGGCGTAAGCAATGGGAAGTGGATGAAAGGGGGAAGCAAATGGGGACTGGGAAGCAGCTGGGGGTGGGTGGGAGAGGGCAATTAGCATAAGAGGGAGCAAGCAGCAGGGGTGGGTATTTGGTGGGGAGGCGGGCGCGAGGGAGAGAGATGGGAAACAAATGCCCCCTCATGTAGATCTTAAACAAAAATACAAAAAAGTCGTTCCTTATAAGGGAGCAGTGTAAGGATACAAATCAGCCAATTGAAAGATAGGTAAAGATGCCATGCTCCAGGAGAGGGGCAGGCAAGAGGAGAAAGGCAAGGTATCAAATAAGAAACAAGCAAATGAGATTGACGATAAAGACAACCAATGGTAAGCAACGGGCGGGCTGTAGGCCTACTATAAGTTTTGCTTGTTTCGCAAACAGACAGTTTGCACTGTCTGGTAAGCGAGACCTAAAAATATCTATTAATTTATGCTGCCGGCATCCCAGCAGGCGATGGTGTCGCGTGGAGGCAGCCCAGTAGCCACGCTGCAGCACAACATACATTCTCATATTACAATCGGCCAATGGACTTTTACCAAGTTTTCCTCGTGCCGCTTCAAAAAATGTAAATATTTACAGGATTGCTTCTCAACCTATACACTGAGATGCAGAATGCTCTGCAAACCTAAAACAACGCAGCGTCCCTCCTCCTTTCCCTTAGCTCCGCTACACTTGATTAGCGCCCGCAGCCTCTGCAGGAAACCGCAGCTTGTTCAGGAAATGCCCTCGGGTCAAAAGTGTCACCAATTCATCTTCCTGCAGCTCTTAACAACTTCCGTCTGGCTTCCTGAACCTCCGGTGCAGACGCAGCGCGGGGCCCAGCGCTCTGCCGGAGCGGGAGCTGGCGCTGCGCCAAGACCCTCAGTCCTCGGCACGCTGACGTCACCCTGTTCGGGCAGGAACACTCCAAGGCCCGCGCGCCACCATTGAAGGGCAGCCCTGGTGCAGTCAAGGGCCTGTGGGGCAGCTCTCAGGTCCTGGCGCAATCTGAAAGAACACCAGAGCTTACAAGCGTTGGCCCCAGAGCCTGCAGTGAATTGCACAGCCGGCAGTGAAGAGCAGCCCTGAGGCGAGGACACAGCAGGTCTAAGGAGATGTGAGCTATATACAGCCCTCTACAAGGGTCTATGGGACAGCGCCACGGTTCCAGGCCTGAACTTCTTCTACAGGGCAGCCCCAACCATGAGGATAGGCCCGGGCAGTTGCAAAGTCCACCAGGGCTTATAAGTGTGGAACAACTATGGCCCGTGAGTCTACAGTGAAGAGCTGTCCCCTGAAAACTAACAGGGCCTCTGAGGCAGCTCCCCTGCCATGAGGAACAGCCTCCCGAACCCTGAAGCCAATGCTCGGGAGAGGTCTAAGGTCCAGTCAGCCTAAATTGAAGATCAATCATGTTGCTTCAAAAAAACAAAGTCAGTGAGGCAGCTCTGTGGTCTCAGTGAAGAGTAATATTGAACCCTGAGGGCAGGGCCCCTGAGGCAGCTCTACTGCCTACTGTGAACAGCAGCCGTGACCCCCATGATCAATGCATCTCTAAGGACCCCCCAACTTTCAATCAGGGGCAGCCCCGTGAACTCAGAAGACAGTGAAAAGCATCCCTGGTGCAAAGGCCTGGAGCATCTCTATGGTTACGTGAGTCTTCAGTTATGGGCATCCTCTAACACCAGAAAACAGGACACCCTAGAGCAGGTCAACTGTTATCTAAGGATTGTATGAGGTAGACCAGTCCTGGACCCTGAAGATTGGACCCAGAGCCGCAATCATAGGAGTGAATCCATTATTGAAGCAGAAGCGTGGCTAGTTTTGCCTTCATCTTGTGGGCTGGGCATCCCAGAGAGATTTCCTCAAAATGCTTATATATCTCTCTGCAGTAAGAACTTTGGTTCAACGTGACAGTGTTGGTCAAACGACAAGTCCAAGCTCTACAGCAGATGATTGGGTGGACTTAGGTGACATTAGGTTAAACATCAACGTTTAAACTGAGAGATTTCCATAGAAAAAAATAGTGCAGGCAACTCCAAGGGTCCCGAGCAAAAACAGGGCCTGCGCCAATATCAACATGCCTTGAAAATCGGTGGTGCATTGCCCCGCGCTCTGGGAATAACATTCGGCGACCTTTCCTGGAAACCCTGTGCTCTGGCATTGGCCAACAAGCCATCAGATCATCCTGACATTTGACTACCAGAAGAGCACGTCCTCGCTCATTGCTTTTCCAACTCATGCTCTGACACGAGCCTCCCCAAGTGAGTCAGTCTCATTGGGGGAGAGGACCCAAATTAGCTCCAAGGACCTATCAGGCTCTGTTGAAGAACAGCCTGCCCTCTTACAATCAGTCAGGGCATGTGCCAGCACCAAGATCTCCCTCCACTATTGGGGGGTGGCCCCGCACTCTGACAGAAACCATCCTTGGTAATTACTGGGCCATCTCCAGGGCTTCCACTGCAGATCTCACCTCTGCTGAAAACCTCCAGGGCTTCTTGTGCTGCCAGCAACCTCCACATGTCAGAACTGGACCACTGCCTCTGCAGGCAAGAGTGGACCATTTCCAAGGTCTCCTCTGCAGAGCACACATCTCTGACAGCGGCCTCTTTGGATCAAGAAGAGCAGAAGGACACCTCTGTGCCTGAGAAAAGGCTTCGGCTAGTACTTGGGTAGCTCAAGTCCAGGAAACAAAGCTCCAGAGGAACAGACTCCCATGCATGAGATGCATTGTCTCCAAGGCCTCTAGTGGATAACACATATCTAATCTCTGACTACAGCCTCTTCTTGCATGAACTGGGGCAACTCTAAGGACCCTTCGGCAATTGCTGGTTCGTATCCAGGGCCTCTCTGACAGAAATCTCCCCATGCATAAGCTGGGCTACTGACAGCGGCCTCCTCTGGCTAGAACTGGGGCAGCGCCAACGCCTCCTATGCAGCGCTGAGAGCTCCTCTCTTACAACACCTTAGCCAGGCAGCAACTGGACCACCAACAGCAGGCCCACTCAGCCTTTCATCCTTCCAAAGTCAATGAGTATCGCTAAGTTGGTTAACAATAAATATATATTATCAAGCACCTAGATGCCCGAAGGGTAAACATGTGCTTTACAAATGCATGTTATGCTATAGTAATACTCAGCCAGCGGAGTACAACAACAATAATCAATATTACTGCACTACAATGATAGCCATCCACTGAAGTACCAATCAATCAATCAGGGGTTTGTAAAGCGCGGCTACTCACTGTGAGGGTCGCAAGGCGCTGGGTACCATAGTAATGCACACAACTGTAGCACAACAGTACCATAATAAGGCACCTTTCTACAACACTGTACTAATATCCAACATTATTATAATATGTAACATAGTGTAGTGTTGCAGTAACAAAGTAGTATCCAGCCATGCAGCACCACAGTAATAACTGATTGGCGAGCAGGGTGGTGATGGTGCCTGGATACTCTCCGGGGTGAGAAGTGCCCTATACAAATACACATAACGTAAGTGTGTGCAGGCTTGTCAGGTGTGTGGACATGCATGAGGGTCACAGATCTACACCAACAGTGTAGCAGGCACAGCAGAGTCAGTGACGAGTACATCATGCTTGCCTGGGTCAAGGGTGCTTCTTTGAGTGTTCTTGCTGTGGCCCCAGACAAAGGAGAAGGTGGATCTCTTAATTCAGCTCAACCATATAATGCTCATGAGCAAGAGACATCAGCTACACCAAGTATAACAATGGATCCAGGAAGGACCGCACTAAGCTACTCACAGGCACCGACTGTCAGAGAATAAACACTTATCTCCAGAACACAGCCCTCTTTTAATGGAGGGAGACCACTGACTGAATCAATACAACACAACATTTTATTTACAGCTCATATTCGGATTTTATGGATGTTTGCCCTTTTTTTTTACCGTCTTTGTCAGTTTCTATCTAAACTTACAATTTAAGGAAAGGCTCTTGGTAAATCACTTCAGCTATTTGGTAAGGGACGCTGTGCTCCTGCTATAACCATCTACATCTTTCTTGTGTTTCCATCTTATCAACTAACATATTATAGCCAGTCATTTTAATAAGGTTTTGCTTGCATAGTCAGTTGAACAGGCATGATTCTGTTTTGATAATTAGCTACACGAGGATGCTTGTTTCCAGTCCAGGGAGGACCTGGCTTGGCAGTTCGGGCTGGACTGTTCCCATGAGGCACAGAGTCAAGACTGATTTGCATATGGCTGGGTTCAAACTGGAATGGCATGGTGAGCAAAAAAAGATGGATTTAGGCCTGGATCTCTGTATTGGGTTAAATGTATGACATTGTTCTGCATTCTGTCCATCAACTGTTGTTTTTGCATTTGTCACACCGAGTGGGACAGGTATGCCCAGACGTGGGTCCAGTGCTCTCCATGCCAATGGAATCAAGCTATCCTAGCTGATGAGGGGTGAAACCCCGAAACCGGTTCTAGGATGCTTGTTTCCAGTCCATGGGGGGACCTGGCTTGACAGTTTGGGCTGGACTGTTCCCATGAGGCACAGGGTCAAGGCTGATTTGCATATGACTGGGTTCAAACTGGAATGGCATGGTGAGCAAAAAAACGATGGATTTATGCCCAGATCTCTGTACTGGGGTGAATGTATGACATTGTTCTGCATTCTGTCCATCAACTGCTGTTTTTGCACTTGGTGTTGGCAGGCACAACATGCTACCAGGAACCTTGAGCATCTCAATATAAACCCAGTACCAGTCGCTTGCGGGGTACTGCCATTAGTGAATGGACTCTTCATTCATACATTAATACAGTTTATTACAACGTATCCACTGGAGTACTCCAGTGTGACCGCACACCACAGAAACACATAAGGTGTACATTTTTACTGCCGACAAATGTACGACTCGACAACTAGAGTGCTGCGGTATTACTTAACTACTGTAGAGCTAAAGTAATACCATATGGTGGTGGTAAAGGAATAATAAACTACTCTACTGGAGAAGTACAGTATTACTTAGCCAATATAGTTCCAAATTGATACCCTGTAAAAGTAATACTCAACAGATGGAGTGTAGCAGTATTACTTAACCAGTACAGACCTAGCATAATATCCTACTACATTACTAAAGTAATACTCAACCAGTGGGGTGTCACACTATTACTTAACCAGTGCAGAACCAGAGTAACACCCTACCACAGTACTACAGTAATACTCAACCAGTGGAGTATCACAGTATTACTTAACTAGTACAGACCCAGCATAACACCCTACCATATTACTACACTTACACTCAACCACCTGAGTCCCATAGTATGACTCTACTATTGGCATGCTGCTGTTGTGGCCTCGGTGTCCAGTATTGGAAATACGCTCTATACGCTCTAGGCAGGTGATGTCAGGACCATTGACACACTCTGCAGACCTGCAACACCCAGCAATGATACGCCCATTGTGGTACCCTACGTTACACCACCACCGCAACAACGTATGCAGTACTTGACAAAAAAAATGTACGTGCAATCAGCCCCACACTTTACTGCCCTATTTGGACCCCAGCTGATCGGCATTTTGTCTAAACTCTACACACTAGGTTGGATGTCCTCTTTGGTTGATACACACAGTGTGCTCCACTTCTCTGCCACTCTTGCATACCTGTGCAACTCTGTCCCTCCCTTGCTCCTACTGTTACCGTAAACATGAGCACTCCTCCCTGTTTACCAGCGCGAAGGAGGCCCGTCCTACACCAAAGTGAACCGACCTGAATTTCAGAAGGTGTGACAAACACTCTGGTACTGGACCTGTTCCAGGTCTCCCAAGGCCCGCGCATGCCAGCCACTCATTGTTTGGGTGTGCTTAATGGTGATTAGCTTAAGGCTGATGTCAGGGCCTCTGGCATTATCTGGATTGACGCAGTGATGTTATGCATGAGTTTGCGTGCCAAGGACTGCCGTTGTAGAGTTCGGCGAACTGGTGATGTGCAAGACATTGTGTGCCCAGAGTCGCTACGTTTGGGTTATGTACCATTATGAGATGCAATATTTAGGGTGATCATTGTGCGTATCATCATAGAGGTTATATGCAGGAGTTCGGGTATCCACAGTGGCCAGTGTTTTGTTTAGGGCAATGGTAAAAGTCAGGAGTTCAGGTGTCCGCAGTGGCCCGTTGTGGTTTAGAGCAAGTTTGGGTGTCCAAAGTTGTCCGTGTGTGGTTTAGGGCAGTGGTGATATGCAGGACTTTGGGTGTCCACAGAGACCAGTGCTTGGTTTCGTGCAGTGTTGATATGCAGGAGTTCGGATGTCCGCATTGGCCAGTGATTGATTTAGCGCAGTGGTGATATGCAGGAGTTTGGGTGTCTGCAGTGGCCAGTGATTGATTTAGTGCAGTGGTGGTATGCAGGAGTTTGGGTGTCCGCAGGGGCCAGTGCTTGGTTAGCGCAGTGGTGATATGCAGGAGTTTGGATGTCCGCAGGGGCCAGTGTTTGATTTAACGCAGTAGCGATATGCAGGAGTTTGGCTGTCCGCAGTGGCCAATGCTGGATTTAGTGAAGTGGTGTTATGCAGGCCTGCAGGTGTTCGCATGGGCCAATTCTTGGTTAGTGCAGTGGTGATATGCAGGAGTTTGGATGTCCAGTGGTGATATGCAGGAGTTTAGGTGTCGGCAGGGGCCTGTACTTGCTCAGCGCAGTGGTGATATGCCGTAGTTTGGATGGCCGCAGGAGCAGTGCTTGATTTAGTGCAGTATTGATATGCAGGAGTTTGGGTGTCCGCAGTGGCCAGTGGTTGATTTAGGGTAGTGGTGATATGCAGGATGTTGGGTGTCCGCAAGGGTAGTGCTTTATTTAGCGCAGAGGTGATATGCAGGAGTTTGGGTGTCCGTAGGGGCCAGTGCTTGGTTAGCGCAGGGGTGAGATGTAGGAGTTTGGGTGTCCGCAGTGGGCAGTGATTGATTTAGCGCAGTGGTGATATGCAGGAGTTTGGGTATCCGCAGAGGCCAGTGATTGATTTAGCGCAGTGGTGATATGCAGGAGTTTGGGTATCCGCAGTGGCCAGTGATTGATTTAGCGCAGTGGTGATATGCAGGAGTTTGGGTGTCCGCAGTGGTCAGTGCTTGATTTAGCGCAGTGGTGATATGCAGGAATTCGGGTGTCCGCAGTGGCCAGTGCTTTATTTAGCGCAGTGGTGATATGCAGGAGTTCGGGTGTCCACAGTGGCCAGTGCTTGATTTAGCGCAGTGGTGATATGCAGGAGCTTGGGGTCCACAGTGGCCCGTTTGTGTTTTAGTGCAGCGATGATATGCAGTATTTGGGTGTTCGCAGTAGTCAGGGTGTGGTTTATTAAAGTGGCGATTTGCAGGAGTTTGGATGTCCAGAGTGGCCAGTCTGTGATTTAGCGCAATGGTGATATGCAGGAGTTTGAGTGTACGCATTGGCCAATGCTTGATTTAGCGCAGCGGTGATATGCAGGAGTTTGGGTGTACGCATTGGCCAATGCTTGATTTAGCGCAGCGGTGATATGCAGGAGTTCGGGTGTCCGCAGTGGCCAGTGCTTGATTTAGCGCAGTAGTGATATGCAGGAGTTCGGGTGTCCGCAGTGGCCAGTGCTTGATTTAGCGCAGTGGTGATATACAGGAGTGCAGGTGTCCACAGTGGCCCGTTTCTGTTTTAGTCCAGCGATGATATGCAGGAGTTGGGTGTTCGCAGTAGTCAGGGTGAGGTTTATTGCAGTGGTGATATGCAGGAGTTTGGATGTCCACAGTGGCCATTCTGTGTTTTAGTGCAGCGATGATATGCAGGAGTTGGGTGTTCGCAGTAGTCAAGGTGAGGTTTATTGCAGTGGTGATATGCAGGAGTTTGGATGTCCATAGTGGCCATTCTGTGGTTTAGTGCAGCGATAATATGCAGGAGTTGGGTGTACGCAGTGGCCAATGCTTGATTTAGCGCAGCGGTGATATGCAGGAGTTTGGGTGTACGCATTGGCCAATGCTTGATTTAGCGCAGTGATAATATGCAGGAGTTCGGGTGTCCGCAGTGGCCAGTGCTTGATTTAGCGCAGTAGTGATATGCAGGAGTTCGGGTGTCCGCAGTGGCCAGTACTTGATTTAGCGCAGTGGTGATATACAGGAGTGCGGGTGTCCACAGTGGCCCGTTTCTGTTTTAGTGCAGCGATGATATGCAGGAGTTGGGTGTTCGCAGTAGTCAGGTTGAGGTTTATTGCAGCGGTGATATGCAGGAGTTTGGATGTCCACAGTGGCCATTCTGTGGTTTAGTGCAGCGATGAAACGCAGGAGTTGTGTGTTCACAGTAGTCAGGGTGTGGTTTAGTGCAGTGGTGATATGCAGGAGTTTGGTCTCCAGATAAGTAATGTTTAACAGAAGCAGTGGTGATGTTGTGGGGCTGTGAGTTGGCAATACACACAATGGCTGACAAAGAATGGTCTTCCTTATTTCCACTACCTCAGCCCTCCCCTTCAAACAGAAGCTGGATATCTTTAGTACTAGTAACTGCTAAAAAGCAAACCTTTCAAAGAGGCCTCCAACTAAGTCCAATGTCCTCATGAGAGCCACTAAAAGATACCAAAGGCTCGCCTACGCACCCAGCTGTACTCTCTTCTATATTCAGTACATCTTACTATGTCTCTATCTCCGGCTGGACTTTAACTCTCATGTATTCGGTGACTCTCATTATCACGCATACGTCTGGACTCTAGCTCTTGTCTCTCCAGTACTTCTCATTGTTACGTATCGGTCTCCAACTTTCGTGTAAATCGCATTGTTACATTTCCAGATGGAATTTAAATCAGATGCATTCATTGTTACGCATCTGGCTGGACTCATCTCTTCGGAATGTATCACTGTGACGCATCCGGCTGGACTGATCTCTTCAGTATGTATCACTACGACGCATCCGGCTGGACTCATCTCTTCAGAATGTATCACTGTGACGCATCCGGCTGGACTCTAACTCTCATCAGTACCTCTCAATGCCACACATACGTCTGGACTCTGGTTCTTGTTTCTTCAGTACTTCTCATTGTTACGCATCTGTCTGGACTCTAATTCGCGTGTTCCTCTCATTGTTACATATCTAGATGGAGTTTTAATCAGATGCATTCAGTACTTCTCATTGTTATACATCCGGCTGGACTCTAACTCATGTATTCAGTACCTCTCAATCTTACGCATCCAGCTGAACTCTATAAACTCTGATCTGTTCAGTACTTCTAATTATTACGCATCAAACTGGACTCTCATCTCTTCAGTATTTCTCATCTGGCTGAACTTTAACTCTTATGCATTCAGCACTTTTCACAGTTATCCATCCGGCTGGACTTCCAACTCTTATCTGTTCAGTACTTCTCATTATTATGCATCGGAAGCCACCGACCCTCGCAGCAGTGCAGACGGGTGGGAGCAGTGGTGGGTCAGACTTGGCCACACGCCTGTCCCTAATAAACAGACACCCAACCTCCGGCATAAGGACCAGTTGTCGGAAAAAAAACTCTCCGTTTCCCTGTACAGTTGGTACTGGGCGGGCCGGTGCTGCGCTGATGTACACAGTGCCCCCTGGCGCTCTGCCATCCTCCCGTGCCAGGGTAGCCCGTCCTCCCTCCCTCTCCACTGGAGTCGCCGAGAGGCCACTTGTGTTTACACCCTCAGATGGCGAGGAGTACCTGGGCACACCTCTGGTGTTTACTACCGCGAGGGAGGCTCCGCCTCACCAACTGAACCGACCTGAAGGCTGCGGCGCGGGAGTTTGAGATAAACAGCCCGGGCCTGGACCCGTTCCAGGACTCCAGGCCTGAGGCCGCGCACGCCAACGGCGCATTGTTCGGCTCCTTGCGGCGGGGGAGTGACGCATTCATCTGCTCTCTGGTAACCCAGAGACGGTTTCACTTAATGTGCACCCTTGTCTCCTCGACAGAGGATCGGGACCGCCTACATTCAACTGTACGTGGAAATGACGTAAAGTGGTGTGCAGTGTGCTGGCTACTGGTCTTTGATATGTGCAGTAAATTTGACAACTAAACGTACATGTGGCTTGTTTACTTTTTGTGCAAGAGTTTGTTGGTTTCCAGGGTAGCCATTGTTTGGCCCTGTGCAGTGGGGTGTGCAGGATTTCTATATCCAGAGCGATTACTGCTTTGTTCGACACAATGGTGATGTCCAAGTGTATGTGGGTGAAGAGCAGCCACAGTCAGGTTTGTTGTAGTAGTGATGTGCAGGAGTATGGGTGCACAGGGAGCCACTCTTATGTTTGCTTTAGTAGTAATGTGCTGGAGTTTTCGTGTCCAAGGGGTGACAGTATGGTTTTTGCTGAGGTGATGTGCAGGAGTTTGGGTGCACATGGAGCCACTCTTATGTTTGCTACAGTAGTAATGTGCAGGAGTTTTGGTGTCCAAGAGATGACTGTATGGTTTTTGCTGAGGTGATGTGCAGGAGTTTGCACAGGGAGCCACTCTTATGTTTGCTGCAGTAGTAATGAGCAGGAGTTTTCGTGTCCAAGGAGGTGACTACATGGGTTTTGCTGTGGTGATGAGCAGGAGTTGGGTTGTCCAGGGCAGCCACTCTTATATTTGTTGTAGTAGTGATGTGCAGGAGTTTGGTTGCACAGGGCAGCCACTGTTATGTTTGCTGCAGTAGTAATGTGTAGGAGTTTGTGTGTCTAGGGCTGCCACTGTCCGTTTTGTTGCACTAGTGATGTGCCTGAGTTCGGGTGTCAAGGAAGGTGATTGCCTGGTTTTTGCTCAGTGGTGATGTTCAGGAGATTGGACGCCCAGGGCAGCCTCTGATCGGTTTGTTGAAGTGGTGTTGTGCAGAAAGTTGGGTGTTCAAGGAGGTGACTGTGTGCTTTTTGCTAAGTAGTGATATGCAGGAGTCTGCATGCCCAGTTATTGCAGTGTTGATGTGCAGGAGGCAATGCCACGCTGCTCTCTCCTGTGTTTTGAGACCATGTAATGCTAAATGTCATGGCTAGCAGCCAACGAGGATGGTGGCAGCCTGACGAGGCTCCCGAACCCACTGCCCGTAATCCGCCAAATTATCCTGACTTAAGGCTTGGGGGCCCCGTGGAAACTCGGGGGACCCCGACGGTACATTACTGCCTGCTCCGGTGCTGCGGTGGAGCCGGTTCTGGCGCCGAAAAGAGACGCGCTGCCCTGCGGAGCCCAGCGGCCCTTGAACACAAAATGGCGGCGGCCCCAAGACTCCGAAGCGCCGGGACCTCCGGCGCGACCCAGAAGCCGGAGTGAGAGCGCTGGTGCGCGGCCCGGGAGGAGGCGGGAGGGGCCGTCCGGCGCCCGGATCCGACGCCCTCTGCGACCGAGGAGGGGACCGTCGGGTGGGCTGTGCTGGGCCCCCCCCCCGGCCCTGCGGCGACTCCTCCCTGTCCGGGAGGCCGGACTCGAGACCCCGGCGCTGCCGAGGCCTACCGCCAGCTGTGAGTGAGCGCTCCCGGCCAGCGCGGAGAACCCACGATTGCTGCCCCGGCGCGGATGTCGCCCCCCTGGGTGGGTGCGTTCCCCGCGCCGGGCCCATGAGGCTGCCGACCCAACACCCGTGATCTCAGCCCGGCGGGTGACCCCGTGCAGCCCCGGGTATACCAGCCCTACCCCCACCCGTGGGCACTGCTCTAAAGTGAAGGGCCCTCCCTATAGGGCGCAGAGAGGCTTTGAGGAGACCGGAGTGATCCCGGGGACGCTGCGGTGGCCTCTGCCGCCCTGCAGGGCCGACGCGACCGGGGGTGTGCACGCCGGCCCAACTGCTGAAGACCTGCGACGAAGATCCGAGCTGGCCCGGACCTGAGGGGGGGCCTTGCGGAACCTTGAGGGGCGATAGTACGTGACCGGACCCGGCGCCCCATAACCAGGCGGGGAGAGGACCCTGTGGTGAGACGGAGATCGCCCTCCTTGGCTGACGGTGGAGTGCCCGGGAGGCGCTGCGGGGCGAGCCCGACGCCCACGACGCATGTTCCATACCAGCGGCCCCTGTAGCGGCGGAGCGCACGACTAGCTCCCCCGGAAACTCCCCGCAGCAGACCCCCACGGCTGCACGGCATCACTGCCTGGATCTCCTGCTAGCGAACCACTATGGGGAAACCGAAGGGACCGAAGGGAGATGTCAGCCCCAATGCAGACCCTCAAGAAGAATCACCTCCGCCGCCCACAGACCTGCAATGCCTGCAGAACACGATCCTCCAGGCGATCGCGGACACGAGGGATGCCCTACACCGCGATATTGCGCAGGTGTCGACGGGCCTTGGCCTCCTTCGTGCGGACCACGCAAAATTGGCGGATAGGGTCAAGGAGACGGAGGATACTATTGCAACCTTGGCACCAGCGCAGAAAACGATAGAGGGACGACTCACCGAGGCACTGGACCGCATTCACGCCCTGGAAAGGCGGGCCGAGGATGCTGAATACCGCAGCCGCAGAAACAACGTGCGCCTAGTGGGCCTTCCGGAAAAAAAAGAAGGTACGGACATGGTGGGCTACCTAGATGACTGGCTACGAACTGCGGTGGCCCCGGAGGGTCTCTCCCCCTTCTTCACGTTGGAAAGAGCGCACCGTGTCCCAACCAGGCCCCCGAAACCGGGCCTACCTCCTCGCCCCGTGATCATCAAGCTGCTGCACTACAAAGACAGAGACTGGCTGTTGCAGCGGGCCAGGGACGCCGGTCCCTTCCAAGTGGACAACAGCAAAGTGACCCTGTTCCCGGACTATACATTCGAAACTCAAAAGCAGCGCGCCTCCTTCCTCTCCATCAAAAAGGAACTCCGCACGGAGGGCATCCGTTACTCCCTGTTGTTCCCCGCCAGGCTCAGAATAGAACTGGACGGCAAAGCTCAGTTCTTTGCAACTGCAGAGGAGGCCTGGGCCTGGTGGGACACCTACAAAACTGGCACGGACGGAGCGCTTTTTAGAGCCGAGGAGGAGCGCCGGAGTCAGCCTACGAGAAAATCGCAAAGGCTCCGAAGACTGAGACAGCGCACCGGGAAACCGACGCAATCCCAAACTGAAAATGAGCGGCAGGCAGCGCTCCAGGCGGTGAAGGATGTCTCTGGGTCGCCTCTGCACCTTTCGGAGAAGGACACCGGCTCGGAGCGCAGGGGCTCGGGATCGGAGACTGAATTGTCCGAAATGGGCAAATCCGGCGGTCCAAGGCTCACGCCACAAACCTCGGAGGTTATCATCGGCAGCTAACCTCCTGACGTTGGCCACCGGGCACATGAGGATGACGAGCCGATTGGCCTCCACGCACACCTGAGCAGGACGCTGTTAGACTGCTGTTTAGTAAGTCGCACTGTATATGGCGGTTGGGGTCTGTGGAGACGGACTTGGATTGTATTGGTAACTAGCTCACGCTCCCCAGAGCCCATAAGGCTTCCGTGATACTAATCACGTACACATTGAAGTTTTGAGCACGATTGCTCGCCAGTTTGGATGGGAACTACTCTGTTACAGTTAGGTCCTGTTCTGGGGGGGAGGGTGCCTGGAGCAGTTGGGGACACTCGGGGCAACGTTTGAGGGGGGGGAACTGTTGAATTTGTGGGGAGGGTGGGAAATGCTGTCGAACCTATTGTCTGGTTGCCAACCGAACCTGAATTGACTCGTACCCAATGGGACTATGGCTAGCATGGGATCATTGAACTGTGTGTCCTGGAATGTGCGGGGGTTACATACGATGACGAGACGTCACAAGATCCATTACTATCTGGTCCGCAGGGGGGTGCACATCGCATTCCTGCAGGAAACCCATCTGACCCAAAAGGAGGGAGTGGCGCTACAGCGTAGATGGAGGGGCCACCTCTATTATACTACATACTCGGCCTTCGCTAGAGGGGTGTTAATCTGGATCAGGGCGGGTGTCCCTTTCCAGATCACTAGACACACTGTGGACCCAGATGGGCAGTTCGTGGCAATCGAGGGCCTGCTTAGAGGCCGACACATAGCACTTGTTAGCATATATGCCCCAAATGTGGACCAAGCGTCATATTTCACTAAACTCTCTCGTACACTGGCTAGTTATTTCACTGGCCCGCTGCTAATGGGGGGGGACTTCAACTCAATAGCGGACATCTCCCTGGATAGATCGCACCCACACACTACAGACATCCCCGGTACACAGGCTAGCGAAGCTCCGAGCAGACTGGCAGGGAAAATGGGACTTATCAGATGCTTGGCGGACACAACACCCGAGGGACCGAGACTATTCATTCTACTCCAGTATTCATGACCTCCATGTCCGCCTCGATATATTCCTCTGCTCGCAAACAGTGCTCCCGTCGGTGGCCCGGACGGAATATTTAGCGCGAACACTCTCCGACCATAATCCCTTACTCCTTACACTGAACTGGATGAACGTACCCACACTTATCCCAACGTGGCGGCTACGGCCGGACACGCTTGATGACCCTCCTTTCCGCGAGGCGCTGGGAGAAAGAATTGACCAATACTTCGCGGAAAACGAGGATACTGCCTCCTCTAGATCTGTAGAGTGGGACGCATTTAAAACAGTGGTGAGGGAGCACTGTATTGGGAGATTTGCGGGAGCGCGCAGGACACTGATTGGGGATCTAGATAAGGCAGAATCAGCACTACGGAAGGCGGAGCAGGAACGCCCCAACCACCCTGAACTTCAGGATAGAGTCAGCAGTGCGCGGGAGGCGGTAGCGGTAGAGGTAGAGCGCCTGCGCAGCTTTGACCACAAACTATACCTGACGAAAACCCTCGCAGACGGAGATAAGCCCGGGGCACTCCTAGCCTGGTTGGCAAACCCCAACAGACACAGTAAGCCAATTATGACTCTTAAGGAGGGTGAGGACTGTATACTCCAAACACAGCCGGAGATACTGACCTGCTTCCGCTCCTATTACGATCGGTTATATCAGACCAGGTTAGTGGACCGGGGAGAAGCAACGGACGCCTTCCTGGCGGACCTGCACTTGCCCCATCTAACCCAAGAAGACGCAGAGTCCCTGGGCAGTCCGATAGCTCTAACGGACATAAGGGGCGCTGTGAAACACTTAGCGCGCAACAAAACGCCGGGACTGGATGGGTTGCCCGCCGAATTCTATGCCAAATACCTTGACCAACTGGCCCCGCGCCTCCAAATAATCTATAATGAAGCCAAGGAGATGGGCTGCCTCCCTAGCTCAATGCGCGAGGCCATAATGATTCCCCTCTTAAAGCCTCGGAGAGACGGCACGGACCCGGCGTCCTACCGGCCGCTCTCTATGTTGACGACGGATTACAAAATCCTCAGCACCATCTTAGCCACCAGATTACTTTCCCACATGCAACATCTGATCCACAGCGATCAGTCGGGATTTATACCCACTAGAAACACTACACACAACATACGCAGGCTCCTCCGATTAGTGGATGACCCTCCTCCCGGAGCACAGTCCCCCCTGGTGCTGGCGGTCGACATGGAGAAGGCATTCGACAGCCTAGAGTGGGACTACCTGTATAGAGTAATGGGAATCTTTGGACTGGGTGAAGGGTACATAGCGTGGACAAAAGTGCTGTACGCGTCGGCGAGTGCCAGAGTGAGAGTCGGAGCCTTGATATCAGAAAGTTATGAGGTGAACCGGGGGACCAGACAGGGTTGTGCACTCTCCCCATTACTATTCGCACTCGCAATGGAACCCCTAGCGGCAACTGCCAGACAGGGGGAGTGCTATTGTGGCCTGGTCTCCAGGGATGCCCGCCATTTCATCTCCCTATATGCTGATGACCTGCTCCTCTTCTTGGAGAATGCGGGGGAAGCGGTGCAGGGTGCCGAGAGGCTGTTGGACCGCTTTGGGACATCTCTGGTTTACGGGTGAACTGGTCGAAGACCTGTCTCTTCCCACTGCGGAGTGAGGAGGAGCAACCCGTGTCCCATTCATTGGCGAGGTGGGAGCCCAATTGTCTGAGTTACCTGGGGGTGCACATTTACCACGACCCAGCGAACTTGTTGGATGGCAATATCGGACGTTGCATCAGAGCCCTACAGGGTAGTATCTCCTTCTGGGCGACCTTGCCCCTCTCCGTGTCAGGCCGAGTATCGCTACTAAAAATGATAGCCCTTCCGAGGCTACTGTACTTTTTCCGGACCCTTCCAATATGGATCCCGGGGACAACCTTCAAACGGCTCAGGTCAATGGTAGTCTCCTTTTTATGGGGATCGGGCAGGCGTAGAATCGCTCTTGCGACGCTGACCCGCTCGAAAAACGAAGGTGGTCTGGCAGTCCCGGACTTTGAGTCATACTACCTAGCAGCCCAATTGCAGCACTTTACGCAAGAGGTTGCAAGAGCCTACCGAGGTCCGGAGCCCGAGAGGGACGCCGGAACGCCCCGCCATGTTCTAGCATACATTACCATGCAACAGAAATTGGTCCTTAGGGATCTCTCCCTGGAGGAACGAACACTGTGGCTATGCTGGAACAAAACACAGAAGCGAACAGGGCTGAGACACCCATATGCACCCGAAATCCCCCTGGGCATGGTGACGGCGCTACCGCACGGGGGGGACTGGTCAGGGCTGCAAGATTGGGAGGAAGCAGGCTTACAAATGATAGGAGACCTCTATGACGATGGGGTTCTGGTCCCATTCCAGACACTGCAAGAGCGCTACGACCTTCGGAGAGGCGACTATCTAATACACGCAGCAGTTGTGAGGGCCATTCAAGCGCACTGGGGCGAGGGGTTGACAGAACCACAGACAACACAGGTGTGTCAATACGCAATGATGGCAGCGGGGACGTTCAAAGCAGTCACATGCCTTTACTCTCGACTGTCCTCAGAAAACATTCAACCCCTCACTTCACTCAAAACGAAATGGGAGGCAGACTTGCAGAAGGAAATACCTGACGCAACGTGGTCCCAACTTGTACGCAGGGCTAGGAAAAGTACGAGAAACACATGCTTCCAACTTATACATCTGTATGTCCTCCACAGAGCCTACCTGACACCGGGCAAAGTGGCGTTATATTTCGGAGATACAGAAGCGGCGTGCCCTAGGTGCAGCCTGGTGGAGGCGGATCTGCTCCATATGCTCCGGGGTTGCCCTCACATACAGGAATACTGGGACGAGATAGGCGTCACATTGAACTCAGTAACGGACAGGGAGCTACATTATGGTAACGAGATCACACTGCTTCACTGGTTCCCGCACACACGCAAAAATAAGTTAACAAGCAAGTTCATAGACATGGGGCTGCTTCTCGCCAAACGGGAGCTGACCAGGGGCTGGAAATCGAGGAAGGGCCCGACACACAGGAGATGGCTCTCCGAATTCTTGAAATGGGCAACAGCCGAAAGCACGCTTAGGTACCAATTAGCCCGCCGCAGCTCGGACGAGAAAGCGCAGGACTCGGCGAGAGCATGGGAGGCGTTGGTCCAGGCTTTGAGAGATGATACACTGGAGGGACCAGATGAGATAGAAGCTGAGGGCCCACCGACTCCATTAGCGCCCATCGTCCACCCAGCACCGCTACCAGACACACACGTACAAGAGCACACTTGAATCTCCTTCGGCATATCCCTTGATCATGGACATCTACACCAGGCATAGGCATAGACACGCAGCGGGGAAGGGGGGGGGAGCACAGACCACTATAGGCTTCATAGGACTCCGGCGATAGCGAACAGCAGCAGTGAAGGGGATGGAGGGTGTAAATATAAAGCAGAAACTGATTGTATTATCCTCCTCGTAAGTAGCTCAACACATCTATGTGCCTACCTGACCCACTTGACTCGCCGCCCGACCTCCGGGTTGTGGGCTAAATGGCTGTGTATCCTGTTAAGTTGGGACCAATACGTACAACTAAGCTGTGTAAAATACTACTGCAACTAATCTATGCGGTTTTGCAATAAAAACTGTTTTACAAAAAAAAATGTCATGCTAAATGTCATTCACACCTGAGGCAATGCCTTTTTCAGGGCACAAGTCCTAAAAAACAGAAGTGGGGGGACTAACCTATTTAGGCAGTATGCAAGTAACTTCGTGGAAGCCACTCACAAGGAAGGACATCGACTTGACCTTATCTTTTCGGTCCCCCAACTAGTGCACATAGGGGAAATTCTGCCCATGGACTGGACAGATCATTTCTTAATTACATTTTATGTTAATTTTAATGGGGTCCTAACCCAGGCCCCAGATGCTACTACTGAATTATTGTGTAGGAACTGGAAAGCCCTCTCGCGGTTGGGATCCTCTAACTCGGTATTTAAGGTCGGAGACTGTTTTTCCCCGGATAACCAGGTTGACGAGAACTATGCTTCGATGTGCCTTAAGATCACCGCAATGGTAGACTCCCATGCCCCACTCAAAAAACGTAGTTATAAGGGCAGAGCTTCGGCCCCTTGGTTTAACCAATCTCTGAGGGCCTCGAAACTAGCCTGTAAACAGGCCGAGAGGAAATGGAGGCGAGGCAAGGCTATAAAGACTCAGGCAGACTGCTTTGGAAGGCCAAACTTGTTGAATATAAGACCCTGATTCACAAATCCAAAGCTGATTACTTCTGCTCTACGATTTGTAATGCCGCAAATAGCTCTAGGAGCATTTTCAATATTCTGAATAGCTTAACTAGCCCTGACTGCTCTAAGAAGTCGATAGCCCCCTCGCAGGCACTTAGCGATAATTTGGCTAAGTTTTTTTTTTTTTTAAATTGATGCTATTATAAACGGTCTCAGTACAGCCACTGAATCCAGCAGCTTCCATGGTCTAGTGGATGGGGGCGTGGAGGGTGGGGATGAGTGCCTTGGTTTGCAGCCTGCTGATTTACTCTTGGAGTTTCCTCCCGTTACGGATGAGGACTTCGGCAGGCTTGCACGGGGTATTTCTTCTGGCTCACCCATGGATCCGATCCCTCATAAGATCTGGAAAGACTATGGAGAGGAACTATTTCCTACCCTTCGCAGGATTTGCAATCAGTCTCTGGCCAGTGGTGTAGTTCCGGCGCATTGGAAACAGGCCTTGGTATCCCCGCTGCTGAAAAAAACTTCTTTGGACCCAGAATGCTCAAAGAATTATAGACCGATCTCCTTGCTACCTTTCTCTGCAAAAATTGTTGAATGCTGGGTCAGCTCACTCCTTTCCAAACATCTGGAGCAGCACCAGCATCTGGAGGAAGTACAATTTGGCTTTCGTCCCGCCATGGGACCGAGACGGCGCTGATTACCGCTAAGGATGATCTTCAAAGGCGTGCAGACAGGGGACAGGCAGCAGCTCTGATCCTGCTTGACCTGTCTGCCGCATTTGATACGGTAAACCACGAGATCCTCTTGAGAAGATTGAGTGAGGCCGGGTTAGAGACGGTGCATTGCGCTGGTTCCGCTCCTTTCTACAGGACAGACAGCAGGCGGTGTCCCTTCTCCCTTTTCAATCTGCGTTCTCTCCGGTGTCACAACGGGTTCCTCAGGGCTCGGCAGTTAGCCCGATCTTGTTCAACCTTTACTTAAAACCCTTGATTGCACTGATCAAGTCTTATAAGATCCATGCAATCAATTACGCAGAGGACACCCAATTAATTCTATCTTGGGAGGGTGAGGAATCGATCCCGCTGGAGATATTTCATGATTGTCTGCGGGACACTGCCGGCTGGTTACAAAATAACTCCTTGCAGTTTTACGCTAGCAAGACTGAGGTGCTTTTCTGTGCAGGGAGACGGATTCCTCGCCCTTTTCCGGATAATTTCTGGCCTCCAGAAACATCAATAAAAGTTCAACCGGTTAAAACTGTCCGCAACCTGGGCATCATGATGGACAGCAAGCTGAGCATGGAGGCTCAGGTGGCGAAAACTGTGTCCTGCTGCTTTGCCCTTATTAGGTTCCTTCGAAAGATCCTACCGCTACTTCCCTCTCAGGCTCGGGCTTTAGTGGCCAGGTGCACTATCTTGAGCAGACTCGATTACTGTAACGCTCTGTTACTCGAGTCTCCGAGCTTGTTGATGGATAGACTCCAAAGAATCCAGTCTGCCGCTGCCAGGCTGGTCTTAGGCTGGCCTAGAAAATCGTCCGCATCAGCGGCGTTGGCCGAACTCCACTGGCTCCCTCTTAGGCAGAGAGTACAATTTAAGTCCATCTGCCTTGTTTTTAAGGCCCTTCATGGGTTTGGTCCTAGATCAATGCAAGTTAAATTTGCCTGGTACGCTCCAACCAGAGTGCTTCGCTCAGCAACGGCACAGTTGGTGAGAGTACCTAGATTTAGGAAAGTTAGGACAGGGGGTAGATCTTTGGGAGTTGCTGCTGCTAAACTTTGGAACAGTCTGCCTTTGGAGATCAGACAAATTGAGGAACTTCTCCCTTTCAGGAAACGTGTGAAAACTTGGCTGTTTCCTAAGGTTTAGCCGGATGTTATCTTGCCACTCCCTCTTCTGCCACTCTGTTTGGAGCCTCACCGCCAGGATGCCTGTAAGGTGATAGTGCGCTCTATAAATTTCATAAATAAATAAATAATAAACATCCTGGCACGTGACATCACGATGAGTGACATCACAGCACATGACATCACGGCGCATGACATTATATGTGGCATTACAGGAACTGACATCATAGGAAGTGGCATCACAAGCCACAACTTTAATATGTACCCGAGATGTAAAGCACTTTGGCACTCTGCTGTGGGATGAGCAGAACTATACAAGAAACAATAATAGTGGTACTTAAATTATTTCAATGCCTCCTCAGCAGTAGTAAGCGCTATATAAATTACATTTAGTATTATGTAAATACTGGGAGAGACCAACACATCTGACATTCTTACAGTGCATGTATATCTAGTAAACAGAGCCTGAACAAAATGTAAAGCTGCCTCTCTTAGGTATGTGTGAAGTGCTAACCTTTATTTCCCCTCTGCTGCATTTGCTTCCAGGTGTGAGGCTCCTGACTGCTCCCAGCCAGGAGACTCGAACAAAAGCAGGCCTGATGACCCCTGAAAGTCGGCCTTTGTTATGGTCCCAGCAGGAGTCTAAAATAAGAAAGCTCTTTTCCCACCTGCACATTGTTGCTTGTTGCAGATGGAAAGCAGACAACATACAGGTGCTGCTGAAATTGTCCCGGTGTTTGGAAATTACACCGGGACGAATGAATGAATGAAAAAGAATTAAACATTTATTGCACAGTTACTTAAAACCATTTGCAGTATAACTTACATCAGTGAAATTAAAACAAAAAAACATGATTATTTAGAATCCTTCACAGTGCATCTTACTTTAAAAAGAATTCACATGAGATTCTAACCAATTTCAGTTCAGAGGCAAATACTATTTGTGTTAAGAAGAAAAAAGTTGTATAAACAGTGATACGACAGAGTTCGATGTATCGTTTTAAAATTTCCCTTCGGCTTAATCAAATCAATAGCAAGTCTATTTTCTAGGAAATGGCTTGATACAGTTCAAAACTCCACCAGTGTTATCACTTAACAGGACCTTCTTCTTCAGTAAGACTGGTACGCAGCTCATCCATGTATCTCCCAAAGCTAGCCAAGTCTGTAGGTAGGGTGCAAGAGAATAGAACAGAAGTTGCTGGGACGAGTTCCGCACATTATTTAGTGGGGCCCAACTGCTTGGCAGGGTGGACGGCGTTCACCTTGAGAAAAAAGTGGGTGGATGCCGTCCACCCGCGTATACCCCCGACTTCTGCCCTGGCCCCACTACTTCCTTCTGTGCTAGGAGACCATGTAATGCTAAATGTGATGCGCACCTGAGGCAATGCCCCTTTGCTCTCTCATGTGTTTGGAGACCATGCAATTCTAAATGCGATGCACACCTGAGGCAATGCCCCACTAGTCTCTCCTGTGTTAGAAGACCATGTAATGCTAAATGCAATGCGCACCTGAGGCAATGCCCCACTACTCTGTCCTCTTTTAGAAGACCATGTAACGCTAAGTCTGATGTGCACCTGAGGCAATGCCCCACTACTCTCTCCTGTGTTAGAAGACCATGTAATGCTAAGTCAGATGCTCCACTACTCTCTCCTGTGTTAGGAGACCATGTAATGCTGAGTCCGATGCGCACCTGAGGCAATGCCCCACTATTCTCTCCTGTGTTTGGAGACCATGTAATGCTAAATCCGATGCGCACCTGAGGCAATGCCCCACTGCTCTCTCCTGTGTTAGAAGATCATGTAATGCTAAGTCAGATGCGCACCGGAGGCAATGCCCCACTAATCTCTCCTGTGTTAGAAGACTAGGTAATGCTAAGTCAGATGCGCACCCGAGGCAATGCCCCACTATACTCTCCTGTGTTGTGAGACCATGTAATGCTAAGTCAGATGCGCACCTGAGGCAATGTCCCACTGCTCTCTCCTGTGTTAGAAGACCATGCAATGCTAAGTCCGATGTGCACCCGAGGCAATGCCCCACTATACTCTCCTGTGTTGTGAGACCATGCAATGCTAAGTCCGATGCGCACCCGAGGCAATGCCCCACTATACTCTCCTGTGTTGTGAGACCATGTAATGCTAAGTCTGATGCGCACCTGAGGCAATGCCCCACTACTCTCTCCTGTGTTAGAAGACCATGCAATGCTAAGTCCGATGCGCACCCGAGGCAATGCCCCACTATACTCTCCTGTGTTGTGAGACCATGTAATGCTAAGTCTGATGCGCACCCGAGGCAATGCCCCACTACTCTCTCCTGTGTTAGAAGACCATGTAATGCTAAATGTGATGCACACCGAGGCAATGCTCCACTACTCTCTCCTGTGTTAGAAGACCATGTAATGCTAAGTCCAATGCGCACCTGAGGCAATGCCCCACTACTCTCTCCTGTGTTAGAAGACCATGTAATGCTAAGTCCAATGCTCCACCAGTCTCTCTCCTGTGTTAGGAGACCATGTAATGCTAAGTCTGATGCGCACCCGAGGCAATGCCCCACTACTCTCTCCTGTGTTAGAAGACCATGTAATGCTAAGTGCAATGTGCATCTTAGGTAATGTCCAACTGTTCTCTCTCTTGTCTTAGGAGACCGTGTAATGCTATGTCCAATGCGCAACTGTAGCCATTGCCCACTGTTCTCTCTTTCGTACCTATGAAAATTCTTCATCGCTAGGCAAGCTTTGCATTCATGTTATAATCCTATGCGCAACTGAGGCAATGCCCCACTGTTCTCTCCTGTGTTAAAAGACCGTGTAATGCTAAATGCAATGCGCGCCTACTCTCTCCTTTGTTTTGCGACCATGTAATGCTAAATGCGATACACACCTGAGGCAATGCCCCACTACTCTCTCCTGTGTTAGAAGACCATGCAATGCTAAGTCCGATGCGCACCCGAGGCAATGCCCCACTATACTCTCCTGTGTTGTGAGACCATGTAATGCTAAGTCTGATGCGCACCCGAGGCAATGCCCCACTACTCTCTCCTGTGTTAGAAGACCATGTAATGCTAAATGTGATGCACACCGAGGCAATGCTCCACTACTCTCTCCTATGTTAGAAGACCATGTAATGCTAAATGTGATGCACACCGAGGCAATGCTCCACTACTCTCTCCTGTGTTAGAAGACCATGTAATGCTAAGTCCAATGTGCACCCGAGGCAATGCCCCACTATTCTCTCCTGTGTTGTGAGACCATGTAATGCAAATTCAGATGCTCACCTGAGGCAATGCCCCACTACTCTCTCCTGTGTTAGAAGACCATGTAATGCTAAGTGCAATTTGCATCTTAGGTAATGTCCAACTGTTCTCTCTCTTGTCTTAGGAGACCGTGTAATGCTATGTCCAATGCGCAACTGTAGCCATTGCCCACTGTTCTCTCTTTCGTACCTATGAAAATTCTTCATCGCTAGGCAAGCTTTGCATTCATGTTATAATCCTATGTGCACCTGAGGCAATGCCCCACTGTTCTCTCCTGTGTTAAAAGACCATGTAATGCTAAATGCAATGCGCGCCTACTCTCTCCTTTGTTTTGCGACCATGTAATGCTAAATGCGATACACACCTGAGGCAATGCCCCACTACTCTCTCCTGTGTTAGGAGACCATGTAATACTAACTGTGATGCACATCGAGGCAATGCCCCACTACTCTCTCCTGTGTTAGAAGACCATGTAATGCTAAGTCAGATGCGCACCGGAGGCAATGCCCCACTAATCTCTCCTGTGTTAGAAGACTAGGTAATGCTAAGTCAGATGCGCACCTCAGGCAATGTCCCACTGCTCTCTCCTGTGTTAGAAGACCATGCAATGCTAAGTCCGATGCGCACCCGAGGCAATGCCCCACTATACTCTCCTGTGTTGTGAGACCATGCAATGCTAAGTCTGATGCGCACCCGAGGCAATGCCCCACTACTCTCTCCTGTGTTAGAAGACCATGCAATGCTAAGTCCGATGCGCACCCGAGGCAATACCCCACTATACTCTCCTGTGGTGTGAGACCATGTAATGCTAAGTCTGATGCGCACCCGAGGCAATGCCCCACTAATCTCTCCTGTGTTAGAAGACCATGTAATGCTAAGTCTGATGCGCACCTGAGGCAATGCCCCACTACTCTCTCCTGTGTTAGAAGACCATGCAATGCTAAGTCCGATGCGCACCCGAGGCAATACCCCACTATACTCTCCTGTGTTGTGAGACCATGCAATGCTAAGTCTGATGCGCACGCGAGGCAATGCCCCACTACTCTCTCCTGTGTTAGAAGACTATGTAATGCTAAATGTGATGCACACCAAGGCAATGCTCCACTACTCTCTCCTGTGTTGTGAGACCATGTAATGCAAAGTCAGATGCTCACCTGAGGCAATGCCCCACTACTCTCTCCTGTGTTAGAAGACCATGTAATGCTAAGTGCAATATGCATCTTAGGGAATGTCCAACTGTTCTCTCTCTTGTCTTAGGAGACCGTGTAATGCTATGTCCAATGCGCAACTGTAGCCATTGCCCACTGTTCTCTCTTTCGTACCTATGAAAATTCTTCATCGCTAGGCAAGCTTTGCATTCATGTTATAATCCTATGCGCACCTGAGGCAATGCCCCACTGTTCTCTCCTGTGTTAAAAGACCATGTAATGCTAAATGCAATGCGCGCCTACTCTCTCCTTTGTTTTGCGACCATGTAATGCTAAATGCGATACACACCTGAGGCAATGCCCCACTACTCTCTCCTGTGTTAGGAGACCATGTAATACTAAATGTGATGCGAATCGAGGCAATGCCCCACTACTCTCTCCTGTGTTAGAAGACCATGTAATGCTAAGTCAGATGCGCACCGGAGGCAATGCCCCACTAATCTCTCCTGTGTTAGAAGACTAGGTAATGCTAAGTCAGATGCGCACCTGAGGCAATGTCCAACTGCTCTCCTCCTGTGTTAGAAGACCATGCAATGCTAAGTCCGATGCGCACCCGAGGCAATGCCCCACTACTCTCTCCTGTGTTAGAAGACCATGCAATGCTAAGTCCGATGCGCACCCGAGGCAATGCCCCACTATACTCTCCTGTGTTGTGAGACCATGTAATGCTAAGTCTGATGCGCACCCGAGGCAATGCCCCACTACTCTCTCCTGTGTTAGAAGACCATGTAATGCTAAATGTGATGCACACCGAGGCAATGCTCCACTACTCTCTCCTATGTTAGAAGACCATGTAATGCTAAATGTGATGCACACCGAGGCAATGCTCCACTACTCTCTCCTGTGTTAGAAGACCATGTAATGCTAAGTCCAATGCGCACCCGAGGCAATGCCCCACTATTCTCTCCTGTGTTGTGAGACCATGTAATGCAAAGTCAGATGCTCACCTGAGGCAATGCCCCACTACTCTCTCCTGTGTTAGAAGACCATGTAATGCTAAGTGCAATTTGCATCTTAGGTAATGTCCAACTGTTCTCTCTCTTGTCTTAGGAGACCGTGTAATGCTATGTCCAATGCGCAACTGTAGCCATTGCCCACTGTTCTCTCTTTCGTACCTATGAAAATTCTTCATCGCTAGGCAAGCTTTGCATTCATGTTATAATCCTATGCGCACCTGAGGCAATGCCCCACTGTTCTTTCCTGTGTTAAAAGACCATGTAATGCTAAATGCAATGCGCGCCTACTCTCTCCTTTGTTTTGCGACCATGTAATGCTAAATGCGATACACACCTGAGGCAATGCCCCACTACTCTCTCCTGTGTTAGGAGACCATGTAATACTAAATGTGATTCGAATCGAGGCAATGCCCCACTACTCTCTCCTGTGTTAGAAGACCATGTAATGCTAAGTCAGATGCGCACCGGAGGCAATGCCCCACTAATCTCTCCTGTGTTAGAAGACTAGGTAATGCTAAGTCAGATGCGCACCTGAGGCAATGTCCCACTGCTCTCTCCTGTGTTAGAAGACCATGCAATGCTAAGTCTGATGCGCACCCGAGGCAATGCCCCACTAATCTCTCCTGTGTTAGAAGACCATGTAATGCTAAGTCTGATGCGCACCCGAGGCAATGCCCCACTACTCTCTCCTGTGTTAGAAGACCATGCAATGCTAAGTCCGATGCACACCCGAGGCAATACCCCACTATACTCTCCTGTGGTGTGAGACCATGCAATGCTAAGTCTGATGCGCACGCGAGGCAATTCCCCACTACTCTCTCCTGTGTTAGAAGACCATGTAATGCTAAATGTGATGCACACCAAGGCAATGCTCCACTACTCTCTCCTGTGTTAGAGGACCATGTAATGCTAAGTCCAATGCGCACCCGAGGCAATGCCCCACTATTCTCTCCTGTGTTGTGAGACCATGTAATGCAAAGTCAGATGCTCACCTGAGGCAATGCCCCACTACTCTCTCCTGTGTTAGAAGACCATGTAATGCTAAGTGCAATGTGCATCTTAAGTAATGTCCAACTGTTCTCTCTCTTGTCTTAGGAGACCGTGTAATGCTATGTCCAATGCGCAACTGTAGCCATTGCCCACTGTTCTCTCTTTCGTACCTATGAAAATTCTTCATCGCTAGGCAAGCTTTGCATTCATGTTATAATCCTATGCGCACCTGAGGCAATGCCCCACTGTTCTCTCCTGTGTTAAAAGACCATGTAATGCTAAATGCAATGCGCGCCTACTCTCTCCTTTGTTTTGCGACCATGTAATTCTAAATGCGATACACACCTGAGGCAATGCCCCACTACTCTCTCCTGTGTTAGGAGACCATGTAATACTAACTGTGATGCACATCGAGGCAATGCCCCACTACTCTCTCCTGTGTTAGAAGACCATGTAATGCTAAGTCAGATGCGCACCGGAGGCAATGCCCCACTAATCTCTCCTGTGTTAGAAGACTAGGTAATGCTAAGTCAGATGCGCACCTGAGGCAATGTCCCACTGCTCTCTCCTGTGTTAGAAGACCATGCAATGCTAAGTCCGATGCGCACCCGAGGCAATGCCCCACTATACTCTCCTGTGTTGTGAGACCATGCAATGCTAAGTCTGATGCGCACCCGAGGCAATGCCCCACTACTATACTCTCCTGTGTTGTGAGACCATGTAATGCTAAGTCTGATGCGCACCCGAGGCAATGCCCCACTACTCTCTCCTGTGTTAGAAGACCATGTAATGCTAAGTCCAATGCGCACCCGAGGCAATGCCCCACTAATCTCTCCTGTGTTAGAAGACTAGGTAATGCTAAGTCAGATGCGCACCTGAGGCAATGTCCCACTAATCTCTCCTGTGTTAGAAGACCATGCAATGCTAAGTCCGATGCGCACCCGAGGCAATGCCCCACTATACTCTCCTGTGTTGTGAGACCATGCAATGCTAAGTCTGATGCGCACCCGAGGCAATGCCCCACTACTATACTCTCCTGTGTTGTGAGACCATGTAATGCTAAGTCTGATGCGCACCCGAGGCAATGCCCCACTACTCTCTCCTGTGTTAGAAGACCATGCAATGCTATGTCCGATGCGCACACGAGGCAATGCCCCACTATACTCTCCTGTGTTGTGAGACCATGTAATGCTAAGTTTGATGCGCACCCGAGGCAATGCCCCACTACTCTCTCCTGTGTTAGAAGACCATGTAATGCTAAATGTGATGCACACCGAGGCAATGCTCCACTACTCTCTCCTGTGTTAGAAGACCATGTAATGCTAAGTCAGATGCGCACCGGAGGCAATGCCCCACTAATCTCTCCTGTGTTAGAAGACTAGGTAATGCTAAGTCAGATGCGCACCGGAGGCAATGCCCCACTAATCTCTCCTGTGTTAGAAGACTAGGTAATGCTAAGTCAGATGCGCACCGGAGGCAATGTCCCACTGCTCTCTCCTGTGTTAGAAGACCATGCAATGCTAAGTCCGATGCGCACCCGAGGCAATGCCCCACTATACTCTCCTGTGTTGGGAGACCATGCAATGCTAAGTCTGATGCGCACCCGAGGCAATGCCCCACTACTATACTCTCCTGTGTTGTGAGACCATGTAATGCTAAGTCTGATGCGCACCTGAGGCAATGCCCCACTACTCTCTCCTGTGTTAGAAGACCATGCAATGCTAAGTCCGATGCGCACACAAGGCAATGCCCCACTGTACTCTCCTGTGTTGTGAGACCATGTAATGCTAAGTTTGATGCGCACCCGAGGCAATGCCCCACTACTCTCTCCTGTGTTAGAAGACCAAGTAATGCTAAGTTTGATGCGCACCCGAGGCAATGCCCCACTACTCTCTCCTGTGTTAGAAGACCATGTAATGCTAAGTCTGATGCACACCGAGGCAATGCTCCACTACTCTCTCCTGTGTTAGACGACCATGTAATGCTAAGTCCAATGCGCACCCGAGGCAATGCTCCACTACTCTCTCCTGTGTTGTGAGACCATAAATGCTAAGTCAGATGCGCACCTGAGGCAATGCCCTTCTACTCTCTCCTGTGTTAAAAGACCACATAATGCTAAGTCCGGAGCGAACCCGAGGCAAATCCCCACTACTCTCTCCCGTGCTAGAATGCTATGTCCAATGCGCACCTGTAGCCATTGCCCACTGTTCTCTCTTTCGTACCTATAAAGATTCTTCATCGCTAGGCAAGCTCTGCATTCATGTTATAATCTCCCTTCTTTGGACATTGGAATGCTAGGCCAGCTGTGCGACTGGGCATACACTGTGCAGGGACAGAAGTCCACAATCCACCCAGAAGCTTTTCCACCCTTGCCTCTTTTTTCTTTTTTCCCCAAGTACTCTTTCTTTTCACTTTACCAGATACAGTGTAGACTGCCATGGAAATTGACGTGTGAGCACCTTGTTTTCGGTGTTCGCAAACACCAGGGAGGCAGATTATTACCCACGTAGGTTAATTTTGACAGAATTGTAAAACGTCCATTTTATAGTGTCTTCATCACAATTAATTAGTCATGGTGACTATTATGTTTGCACATATTGCTCATCATTTCCAGAGGATCCATATCTGCATTATAGTAGTATTTTCAGAAGTGTGCTAATGTTTTCGGAAATCTAGTGAGCAGTGTGCATACTTTCTACTATTTTAACTCCCATTTGTACTGTAAATATGTTAAATATTCTAAGATATTATTAAGTGCTCTGTGTGGCTTTCGTATCTTTACAGCAAGGGTGATAATTGTGATGTATATTACCTAGACTCGACCTACACCCCCTTCCATGAGTTAGGCATGGACAGCCTGTCCATGTTTACCCACAAAGTCAAGGAGGCTTAGTGAGGGCATCTTTTAGTCGCAAACCATATACCTGTAGCCTCATGCATCCTGCCAAGCATGGATCTCATCCTTTCTCACTCTTAGAGCAGTGCTGCTGGAACAATTTTCACAGTGGGGGTGCTGCCATCACAGAAGACAAATGGAATGTAATAAATATTCCAAGTGTCACTCAAAGAAGTATAACAAACAAGCCACACCAATTCAGCGGGAGAGAGATAAGCATGTGGTAAGTAGCCAATGGTGAATTTTGCAGTACACCGTCACAAATATATCACTAAAGCATGTTTTAGCAGGTCACTGGCCTAAACATGCATTTTCCATTGAAATGGGCATAACATTTTGTCATAACCTGCTGCTCAATGTTGGTTCATGATGATGTATGGAAATGTTAAGGTGCCTGTGTCAGTCGGAGTAAGGGCTGAGCAGGGAGGCTGCTCCTGGTGGGGATCATTACTATAGCTCATTAACTAAGACTAATAAACCATCTTCTATACAATATATACTTTGGCAGCAGGACTTTAGTTTATTACACATTTGCTCTGACATCCAGTTTTACTGAGTTGTAGCGCACAAACAAAATGTGTGGAAATTGGTTCCATTAAATATTTATCATTATTACTTAACCAAGAAAAGTGCCTTGATTTGTTCTGATCCTATTAAAATCTTTGTTTACATCAAACTTCAGAATTCCAAAAAAGTGTTCATTTGTGGGTTCCAAACTGCTGGTATACACTGAAATAATTGTACACTTCATTTATAGGTATTTAAAATGTTATTGTGTGATAGAAAAAACTGACATCCTACAAACTTTCCCGTCACACTCCCTGCACCCCAGCAAGACTGTCAGATGGTTCACTTTATGAAATCTTCTGACCCTGCAGTCAGGAGCAATGTAAACACTAATCTCCAAGTTAAAATAAGTAGCATGTTGTTAGATCACACAGCTTGGCATTTATTTTTATTCATTTATTTATATGACCTGTCCTTTAAAGCACCGCAAATGTGGCACGATAAAAACAAAATGTAAAGGTTTCTTAATTGCTCATTACTGACCTCCTGCATGGTTCTTTTGTGGGTGCTTCAGCACCCTCTCCCCTACTTTCAGCACCAATGTTTGAGTGCCTGGTGGCCCCTGCAAAAGTATCTCCTACAGAAAAAGTCTGACATATGGTCTGTAGGTGGATATGATATTTATGACTGCCAGGGTTCTGTTTGTTTGCAGAATGGTAAACATCCCCTCTGACCCCAATGGCTGAGCACATAGACGTTTTGAGGCATGGGCAAAGTGGGTTCAGGCCCAGGACCCAGTGATAGAACCAGCCATGTTTTACGGTGAGTCTTACCCTGAGGACCTTGATTAATTTTTAAACAGGTATTTTTAAATACTGTTGTCCTTACATTTCTTTTTAATGTGCGTGATTTGTGAGAATACATTATAGATATTTTGCAGAAAAATGTGTTTGTTTCATGCAACATCCATCAAAAAAGTTTCTTTTAGATAAAAACAGGACCTCTCATATGAGAAATAAGAGGGTGTTACAAAGATTATTTGCAGCAATATTAGTGTGCTGCTAGTGTTACAATATTGAAAACACACAGCGATGTAAACATTTAGAATTTGCACCATTGTGCCTGAGCACTGTCAGTGACCCGTCCAAAGAGGGCATGGAAGGGCTGAAATTGAATCATAAATTCAGAGCTGTTCTGAACAGGGGCCCTCAAAGTACAATTGGTCCTGGGCCCCCAAAATCCTTAAGCTGTCCCTGGCTGAGCAGCGACTTAGTATACACTGAAGTACCACCGACAAACTCTTTCGCCTCATCTGAGCCCATACACCACCATTTTTTGGGCAATCCAGCAGCCTGCGGTTGACTATTTATTTATACTACTAGTCACATTTGGATGGGCAGCAGTGCTTGGCTTCAATTCAGGGGTGTGCCCTGGCCGGTTTAGCCAGCTCATTTGCAGTGCCACTCGAGGGTGACATGGAAAGTTCACAAGAGGGAGAATAAGAGCGAGAGATGCAGTTCTGTGCCAAAGGAGGCAGGCCAGAGGTGACGTCCTAAAATCCACTACAAACAAGATTATACAACTGCACACTCATCTGTCACACGTACAAACAAGGATCTAATACTTGCAGGCTTAGAAAGAGGAAGAGGGACAAATGATCAGAGTGCGATGTCTGCAGGGGCGTAGATTTATGGGGGTGTTTGGGGTATTAAACCCCCTTAATAAATTTATTTTCGGATGAATTGTTGGGTACAGGTTCTTTCAATCAATCAATCAATCATGTGTTTGATAAGCGCTACTACTCACCCACGAGGGTCTCAAGGTGCTTGGGGAGGGGGGGTTGCAGGTTCAAGTCCATCAAGGAGGGGATATGTCGAAGAGCCAGATTTTGAGGTTTCTTGTGAAGATGGGGGAGAGATGTTGTGTCTGAGGTGGAGAGGGACGGTGTTCCAGGCTCTGGCCACGAGAAAGGAGAAGGAGAGGCCGCCTGACCTGGTCTTTCTGGTGAGGGGGACTAAGGCAGAGAGGTGGGATGATCGAAGGGTCCTTTGGGGTGCGTGGAATTTGAGTCTGCTGTTCAGGTATGCTGGTCCGGTGTCGTGGAGGGCCTTGTAAGTGCGAGTGAGCATCTTGAAGGTGACTCTAGATTCGATGGGGAGCCACTGGAGTGAGCGCAGGTGCTGGGAGATGTGGCAGTGTCTTAGCAGGTAGAAACCAGTCTTGCGGCGGCGTTCTGGATGTTCTGTAGCTTGCGTGTGAGGTTCTTTCCGTCGAGTATAGTGAGGTGTGTCGCCTGGCATTTTTTCATGCACACACTGACAAAAACATACACACTCTCTCATCTGTATTATAGAAAGTCCTAACATTTGTTGATTATTTTACAAAACATTGTGTTTCTCGCACTTCGTACTCATACCAATCCGCATTCCTATCCCTTTCCGCTGTCCCTTCAGACCCTGCCATGTGCCCTGCTTGTCGTATAATGTATTTTAATATTAAATGACAGTGTGAATGCTGGGAAATCTGAAGCTCACCCCTTCCCCAATCTTACTGACCAAGCTATGCCCCTGGATGTCACGGATGGATGGTAGGAGTAGCGGGCACAGGGGAAGGAGCAGAAGGCCAGGGTAGGGACAGAGGTCAGAGTTTAGTGAGCCGATGATCAGAGATATTAGGTGGGGGTAGAGGGCTAAGAGCAGAGGCAGGAGAGTAGGGCAAGAATGAGGGAGATAGAACAAACATTGGGAGAGCCAATGGGTCTCATCTATTAGTGCTATGTGTTTTGTAACCATGCTCTACTGCAGCACAGATGCTTGTGTGGCTGAAACTAATTTAAAATAGCTCTCTGACGCTGCCAGACCTAATGCGCTATTTTTAAAAGTGCCTTAGTGCTGGATACATCATAGTCCTTTATTATTAATATTTTTAGCCATGATGCACAGCAGCCACACTGCTATACAGCATGGCTACAAATCATTGTCAAAGTTGTCAATGTGCATGCTGTACAGCATGAACAAATGGTAACGGCAGAGCTAATAGTCTCATACAAGAGACCATTTGGCTTTGTCAATGCTTGTTAGGTCTCGGCACAACACACCTGTGATTCTGAGCAAATCAATTAATCTCCCTATGCAGGTAAAGAAACAAAAAAATTGCCATTGTGCAAAAACATAAAGAAGGAAATTGTGCCCTTGTACATGTAGTAATGGAAATACATTTGTAAGCAGATAACAACTGTAGTTACAACAAAGGTTGATAACATTTGTTTTCACAATAAACATCCCTTTCAAAGGAGAAAAGGGCTACTTTGAAGGGTGTGTGACATAGTAAATCATTGCTACAAACTGTAAGAGGTTCAACAAGGACGACAGGGGAAAAAGAAAATAGAAGTAGTAGCGCGATCAACAAAAGGCCTACACTGGGTGATAAAAAAACAAACATACACGCCAACATGGCTAGCCCTAGAGAAAGCCATCCTCAACAACGTAGAACCTCTAATACTCCTAACTTCCAACAAACAATCCCTAAAGAACAACCCGGTGTTCAAATTAACAAAACAGGCACTCCGCAAGGTAGATCAGAAGCTAGAAGTAAGCCTAAAAAATTCGAAATGGGTAGCGCTATGGGCAAACCCCAAGATAAAATACAGAAGCAAACCCCTAGACATAGAGACATGGAAGAAACTAGGCCTTGCACACCCAGCTCGCCTAGAAGAGAAAGGCACACCACACACTTTCAACACTATTAAGAGTATGTTCAACCTCCCAGAAATAGAGCTCTACAACTTCCTAGCCATCAAAACAGCGATCATAAAAGCCAATCTCAATAGTCAAACGCCTTCAATCTTCCAACTTATAGAGAATCTGAACAAGACAGGTCACCACTTATCACACCTGTACAAACTCCTACGCCCCACATCGTCGAAACTCAATGATAAGAACAAACAATATTGGGAAGCCCTTATAGGCAGGAACCTAACAGAGCAGGAAGCAGCCAATATGTGGTCATCTCCCACGAAAAACATCATATCCCAGCACTAGCACAAACAAAATTCTGGCTTCTGCACTAAATGCACTGGACCCCGTCTAAACTAGCTAAATTAGGACTAAGAGAGAACAGCCTGTGCTGGAACTGTAACACCTCAACTGGTGACCTCGAGCATGTAGTCTTCCAGTGTAACAGAGTAAAAAAGTTCTGGGACAAAGTGTACAACTTCTCAAACCAGACACTAAACGGCACCCTAAAGAAAGAGTTCTGTACTCTAACAGCAGCACACATAAACACCGACATTAGAACACAACAAGACAGAAACCTCCTGGACTTCCTCCTAATTAGCGCTGCGAAACAGTATTAGCCAACTGGAAAAACACCTCCAAAGCCACATTTAAGGGGTGGCTAAACTGGATAACATTCCTGAGATGCGCAGACAACACAGCTCTAAAACACACTCCATGGAGGAAATCAAACAGAGAGATGTGGTCCGCATTGGACATCGCCCTAGACCCTTTCAAACCACTGTAGTCAGTACCCGCACACATACCTGCACCCAAAACAAATCACGACAGCAGAAGCCGATCACCAACCAGCAACAACAACTACATGGTATTTGTGTGTACGTTACGTTAATTGTGTAAGAACAAACATGGAACTGAGACTGCCAATCTCAATGCAAAGAGGACAATGATAGGCCTAACCAAGAGAGCCATGCAACCGAAATTCGAACAATCACCAACAATTTGCTGAAGACCTGTATTTGCATATGCCAAACTAAGCAGCAAGCACTAAATGCCAATCATGTATGAATGTTATTAGGTGTATGTCTTTATGTAAATGAAAATACAATAAAAACATTATATAAAAAAATAAAATAAATAAAAAACAAAAGGTCAGCAATCAAGCTGAAGCAACCAGTACATGGTCCATGCTCCAAAAGAAGAGGAAGGGAAGCAATTATACCCTGGACAATTAGAAGGCAGCTAATAGGAGTGACAATAAAGCCAATGACTGTTAAGCAATGACTGGGCTGCAAACTCCTTGGTGTATATCTCTCGCAAGCGAGAGCGCATGCACTGTCACTGGCGAGACCTAAAATGGAAGATAGGCTACCAGTGATAGAAGGCCTAGGCCGGAGAAGTGGACATGAATCAGGGGTCATAAAGCTAGAGAGTGGGAGATCAGGAAGTGATAGAGGCATGCACGGGGGTAAGTAAATTGAACTGTATGTATCCAGCATAAAGAAGGTGCAGTGAGTGGAGACCAGGAGAAATGCCTTAAGCACTGGGGGATATGGGTCAGAAACGCTCGCTGAACAGCACCAGCGTACAAACCAACCACAGGGATGTGTAAAAATGCAAAGTACATACAGAAATTCTGAATAAATTATGGATAAGAGGAATGTGTTTAATAAACAAATAATTCAAAACCTACACACACACACACACCCCTCTCTGAGTTTGCAAGTCAGACCTCTTTCCAAAGGGCTAACAAAGCTGGCTCATTGTTTTAAAGGTTACATTGCCGGGTTGCTATGAAGAATGTAAACCCCGTTATTTCAGGCGTTGAGCTGGGAAGAGCAAACACTTTTAATATTTTTTAGAAAAATGTTCCCTTCCAAGCCACAGTACAAGATTGGGTCAGCGTAAAGTATGGCGTACAAGGGATCTGGTTGGTAAAGAGGTCTCTCCCTGAGATAAGTCAATCGCCCTAGGTCCTACAGCACATGCCTAAAGTTTAAGGCACTGACGGCCTGCGAGTGCTGGATAATGGGTTTTAATGAGTCTCTAAGAAGCACTAGAGACAATAGTTGAGAATCTGTGGGGAAGTCCTAAGGTGTTTCTGCTCCTTGCTCTTAGGTCACAATTTGTGAAAATAGAGTCTTTAAATGCATGCTTGTGTTGTGTTATTGCATAGATCTATACTGTTCCCATCCTTCCGTATCTATATAGAGCTGCAGCAAGCCATGATACCACATCCCAACATCTCTACCAATATGCCGGTGATACACAATTCTATCGGAAGGTTACCTCCTCAGTTGGCATCCGGACCCTGAAAGCCTATCTGGTGCTTTTGAACACTGAATAACATAATTCACCTTAAAATGTTGCTGAAACAAAACTTCATTTGTTCTCCTTTCAGTGCCAACAATGCATCGTTCTCCATACTTGACATACAAATCTATCCCTTCTTGGGATCAGTTCCACTTCTGTTCCATGAGCCACATCTGTAATCTGTGCTTTAGACTTAAACTTGCTCTTCAGCTTTGCATTGCCAGAATCACAAACATGGTGCTCCTAAAATTTTATCTTCTCAGGAAATTAAAACACCTTATCCCCTAAAATGACTTCTTAAACTATATTCCAGTTATTAGTCTTGACATTGCCTTCAAAACTATTGACTTAGTTCAACCTGTTCATCTGAAAGACAATCTAATTATCGCCAATGGGTCCAGATCTACCACAAGCAAAAGCTGCCTCGCCTTGTACATCTTGAAACTAATCGTTGACCGGACCTGTTCCCATCTCCGAAAGCATTAAAAATGCTTCTCTCTTATGCTCTAATCCAACTTTCTGTCTTCAGCATAATGTACTCAACCACTCCCACACTGAGATCAGCTCTTCTCCTAATTTGAGTACTTAGTTACATTTCTTGTTATTTCTGAAACGTTCTATTGCCCATGTGGCACTATAGAAAATGGAATACAACACTGCAAAAAAAGAAGTAACAAAAAGTATAATAATAGTATGTTAAGTCATTGCTAGATTAATTCACACAACCAGGGCATACTTTGGTCATCTCTCCCTTTTCTATCTAGCCTCCTTCTTGGTTCCTCGATTGAGGAACCACTATATATATCAAAAGGGAAGTACAGTGTTTATGGACAGATGGTAAGATTTGTAGATTTTAATCATGTCGCCAAAATCCGACCCGACCTCACCTCAGGCCAGGCCAGGTGGCTTCCTTGGAACATCTATGAGGGGATGTTCCAAGCTTCACAATAAACATAAAGAAAATTAAAAAAGGAACACCCACCACACATGGTACTCCCCATAACCATTTTAATAAATGTAACAAAATGACAACAAAAAAATTGTAATGGAAACAGAAACAAACTTAAGAAAATATACAGCACACCGTTGAGAGTGTCCGTTGATCAAATAGTAAGTAAAGGTTTAAAACTAGAGCATGTTTACATTACATACGCTTATAATTTCAAAAGACTATTGTAAAACATAATCTTTATGATGTTTTGCTACGCACCGCTTACGATGTGACACACGTCCACATCAAGAGGAGCACTCCTTTCAATCTCCATGCTCTGTCGTGTAAATGAATTAATGAACTAGAAGAATTTGTAAAGCGCAGCAGCTGCTCCAACTAGAGCGTCCGGGCGCTGGTTGCAGGAATAAAAGCAGACAACTAGCAATTCGTTTCTAACAAAAGAGGAGAGGAAAAATATATTTTTTTGAAAGATGAGTCTTTAAAAGGACTTTGAATATTGCCTCCGAAGATTTAGGGCCATATGTATGAAGGTACCCATTTGCGAATCTCAAATAGCGATTTTTTAGAAATCGCTATTTGAGATTTGCAAATTGGTATGTATGTAGAAATTCACATTTTTTTTGCGATTTCTTAAAATTCCTTAATTGCGATTTGCAAATTGCGAATCTCAAATAAGGAATATTTTCCCATTCATTTCTATGGGCCAGGAGTTATTCTCAATTTGCGATTCTCAATCCTAAGGGCATGTATGTGCTTCACAGTGCACTTTGCAAAAAGGTGCATTTTTCAAGGAATTCGCAAATTACCACCAACTTGAAGTTGGTGGTAATTTGCGATTCCTTAAGGCGGGGAGCCGCTTCGCTGGTTTGGGCAGAACGACGGAGGAGAACCACAAGTCCCAGGGGGCGTGTTACAGAGCCCACACCTGAGCCTGCTTGTCCGGCGCATACAAAGCACCTCGCCGCTCCTGCTGGCGTGGGAGCCACTTCGCTGGTTTGGGCAGTACGACGGAAGAGAACCACAAGTCCCAGGGGGCGTGTTACAGAGCCCACACCTGAGCCTGCTTGTCCGGCGCATACAAAGCGCCTCGTCACCTCCGCTGCGCGGAACGCACGCGGACATGCGCCGGGCAAAGCCCGGGCCAAGGGCGGGCCCGTTTAAACCGTTGTAGCCCGGAGGAGACCGGACCGGGCTACCCCCCAACGTCTTCCACTCGGTTCACTGAAGGTCACTTCATCATCTTGTGAGTACCAGTAGTCATTCTAAGTACTGTGGGGAAATGGCCGGGCGAGAAGGGCGGAGCAAGACATCGATGACGGGGTGCTATGTGGCCGGGACTCTGGATAAATTCATTACAAGGGCCACGAATGTCCTGGAACACGAAATAATTCTCACGGAGCGTTGGCGCTCCCAGGATTTAGCTTTTGCCAAAAGATCTTCGTTGTGGGAATTGGCGACCGCCAGCACACCAGAGCACACACTGCATACACCGCAAATTATTGTTAGTGAGGGGAGTGTGAAAGGAAGCAGTATGCAAACAGTCCAGGGAGCGGGGAAACTTCCCCAATTGGTGAGCTCCCGCTGCTGGATGTCTCAAGTGATGATTCGGCGACAATACCTGAAACCAACAAAGTGGCTTCTGGTGCTGAAGGGTTGAACTCTAGACAGCTACGCGGGAGTCTTGAAGGAACAGTCCCCAAAAGGAAGCGAGGTTGTGCATCCTCGCGTGGGAGGAAGCCCAAGCTCCCGAAGCTTAACAATAACATCGAATCTGCCATCCCGGACCCCAGCGTTACAGAAAGCGGTCAGCCCGCCCTACCGACAGTGACTCTCCCCACAGATGTAATCAATCATCCGAAACAATCTCCAATTGAGGGTGAATTTTTGACGAAGATGGGTGCTCTCTTGCAGTTGTCACTACAGCCTCTCGAGGGGAGACTACTACAAATCGAGCAGAGGTTGTCTAAAATTGAAGGTAGTATGGACATCATAAAGGGCAATGAGGCACATACTGCCCAAGCCAGAGCAAAAAATGTCAGAGAAGGGCCTTTACCAAGATCTAACATGTTGCCGCCTATCAGCCCCCCTGCCTCTGAGAGTAGCCCAACCCATACACCTTGTGCCATCTCTTCAAAGGTTCCTACGACGGCAGCAAGTAATAAAAATCCTAAAGAACTGGGAGGAGAAGTGCAGAGAAACTCTAGGGGGTTGACAAACGGGAAGCCGACTGCTGATGGTCCAAATTGTATCTTACCATGTATTGATCTTCCTCCGGAAAGTGCACCATATGTGGTTGTTTTGACTGGGGTTCCTAAGTTGACTGCATATGGGTCAGAATCATATAATGAGTTAAAAAACAAATCCATCCACTGGCTGAATACCAACAGACCCCTTCCTAGGAATGTGCATTGCCACATTTTATTTGCTAGGAGAGTGGGATGGGTGGGAAGTAGAGTTAAAAATGTGGAGGGGGATTGTATTGTTACTAACTTTAAAAATAGAAGGGTGGTTGAACATGTATGCATGGGCTCCCCATTAAGGGCTCAAACGAAAATCCGCCCTATGAACCTAAGCTTTTTCTATCCCTCCCCCCCATCCGTAGCCTAAACCGCCTCCATTGTGGTTCTAACAGGGGATGGGTTGCCCAACATGACCCCCAGAACCAAGGCAAAGAAATGGGTGGGAACCAGTTCTTGTCGGGTTTCCCAGTAAGTAACAGGTTTACCACACTTGATCAGGTTTATTGACTGCCATCTATTCCTTTACCCCGAGTCCACTACAATTAAGTCAGAGGGCAATAATTAAAGAGAGGCCACCAGAGGGGAAGAAACGAGACCCCCCAATAATTAAGCCAATGGGGTTTAAGGAAACTAGACGATTCTGAGGCAGAGGATGGGAACTGGGCGTTAATCAGTGAAATATCTATCTTACCAAGTGAGGCACTAATATCCTCTGAAGCAATATTTCCCTCCTGCTCCGGCATTGTTGATCTGGGTTCGCCGGAAACAGATCCATTGGAGGGTCCGGCCACTGTCGCTGAAGCTGGGAGGGGGCTAGAAGGCTGTAGCAGAGGTCTAAGTATATTGTCATGGAATATTGCAGGCCTAATGGCCAAAATGGATTTGCCAGACTGGGAAGTTCTCATAGATTCCTATGGGATCTGCCTCCTCCAAGAGACGTGGGCCCTAAGTACAATCCATCGGGTGGGTTTTGTGACCTATTCTGAACCTGCCGTTAAGGGCCCCAGAGGCAGATCATCAGGGGGCATGTGCACATGGGTGGGAACCCACCTTGAATGTGTGGTAAAAAGAGTTAACACCTATTTGTCAGATATAATCTGTATTCTTTTGACTTTTAAAAAGCGACAAAAATTGGCACTTATTAATATTTACTCCCGACCTGTCCAGTATAGTGGTACCTCCCCCACTTTCGTCCTACTGGATACTCTTTTGAAATCCCTACCCGGTGATGTGGCTCTTGTGATTGGCGGGGATTTCAATTGTCACTATGAACCCTTCAAGGGAGTTATGAAACTCATCACCGCAGAAGAGGATGCAATCTGGTCAATCCCACCCTCTAATACTTATGAGGTAAAGAGATGTACCCCACTAGTGCTCCAAATGATTTCCCTTACACTATCCTCCTCTATAAGGACCTGTAATGGGCGTTTCCCGAGTGATAACCCTGGGCTCCCAAAATTCAAAAGATTAGATCAGGTATCGGTGATCGACTATTTTTTAATTAGTATGGAAATATGGCACAAAGTGGTTGATTTTAAGGTCGTGGAGCACTCGGAAAGTGACCACAACCCACTGACCATTAAGCTAGATTTCCAAGCAAGCGAAACAGACCAAGGTCCTTTTTTCCCGCCCGAAGAGATCTTAGAATAGTAAATGGAGGGAGGCGTATTCGCAGGGCAACATTTATTCAATCCCCAGACACAGGGGCAAGATTGTACAATGTTATTATCCCCCTCACAGAAAAGGCAGCTACTATCCAAGAGAATATCTCCTTTAGTAATATCGGGCAACGATTTGGGAAGAATACACCAGGTGATGGTGGTAACCCTGGCGGATTTCTTCTGTTTTGCTCAGTCAACTAAATGCCAACCTAGTGGTGATAAAAACCCGTGGTTTAGCAAGGGCTGTAGGGCTGCTAAGCAAACTCTTTTATCATCCCTCCAGGGTGGGGATTCTTTATCTATCAAGGCAGCAAGGGCTGATTTAAAAAAAAATCATTACCATTACAAAATCCGAATGGGAAGTAAATAGATGGCTAGACATTAAGTCCGCCCTTGATGAAAAAAATGCAAGGGCTCTCTGGAATTTGGTTCACACGGGGAACTCGTGTAGAACCAAAATATTTCAGAGGAAGCATGGCGTCTATATTTTAAAGACCTCTATACTACATTGCAAAATGAGCAATGTGAGCTGCCAGCAGCCCTCCTGACAGCCGACCCTACTTGGTGTATTCCACCCTGTACGGTGGCCGAGGTAAGGTAAGCTTCAAATGAAAAAAGCCCCAGGACTAGACAGGATCCCAGGAGACCTGTATAGAAGTGAGCAGGTAGTGTGTGTTCCTTACCTACACTTACTATTCAATGCAATTCTCCAGGGTCTCCAAATACCCAGTACCTGGTCCGGGTCTGAGATCATCCCCATCTTTAAAAAAGGCTCTCCCATGAATCCGGCTAACTATAGGCCAATCTGCCTTATTGATGTATCTCAAAAAGTCTATGCTAGGGTACTCTTACAATGATTGCAGGATTGGATTAGCGACCATAATATTCTTACCCCACTACAAGCAGGTTTTAGGGCCAAAACCTCCACTTTAGACCAACTATTCAGGCTCCAGTTAATTTACTGGAAGCATGTTGTGTTGGAAGGTGGGAGCCTATACTTCACCTTTGTTGACTTAAAATCAGCATTTGACACGGTGGACCATAGCCAGCTGTGGACCATCTTGCTGGCTATGGGGGTTTCACCATACCTATGCTGCCAGCTTAAACAACTTCACGAAGGTACCTTTGCTAGAGTTAGGTATGGCAGGAACGGACAATTGACAGCTCCGTTCCCTGTCGAGAAGGGGGTGAGGCAGGGCTGTGTGCTGGCGCCGACCCTCTTCTCCCTCTTCTTAAACGGACTGATAGACGACCTACTCGCTATTAAGGACATAGACTCCCCTAAATTGGCCCACACCAGGTTTCCCGCTCTGATGTTTGCGATAATACCCTGCTGCTGTCTAAGTCAGCTCGGGGTCTGCAGCGTGTTCTAAACCGATTTGCACAGTTCTGCCAAAAAAGGAATCTTGTCATCAACATTAAAAAAATATATATATGGTTTTTAATGCTAGATCCACTAATTGTCCGCAACCGCTGTTGGAGGGAGGAGCACTTGAAAGGGTCCCCACTTTTGACTACCTTGGTCTCACATTGACCGAAAAAATGGGGTGGGGCCCCCAGTTGGTTAAGGCTAACTTAAAACTTACCCAGGCAGTTCGGGGAATTTTAAAAGTCCAAAAGAGTTGCGTTTTAAAAAACATAAGTCCGTCATCGAAAATATACAGGGTCCAAGCTAGGTCAGCCTCTCTTTATGGGGCTGAACTGTGGGGGCATAAGCCTCATAATGCCTTAACATTTACTGAAAACAACTTTCTTAGACAGATCTTAACCCTGCCAAAAAACACCCCGCTTGTTCCGCTAAGGATGGATTTAAATATTGTTCCCGTTGCGGACATTATCTCCACCCGACCATTGCTATATTGGCGGCGGCTGTGGAGCACCCCCGAGCTGGCCAGCTACAAGGAAGAGCTAAAAGTGGTGTTGTCCACACTTGGGGCGCGTAGTATACCTTGGTTTTCTTATGTAAATCACTCCTTTAGGACAAGTGGCATGTAAAATTTATGGACCGATCCCGAAGTATTCTGCCCAGCCATTTCCAAGAAATCCTTGGTAAATGTATTGAAAGAGCACAAATTAACACAAATATTCCAGTCAGTTAACCCTTCAAGCCTAACGTATAGATTCCTCGATTTTAAGAGCCATTATAAATTCGAGAGGGCTTTGGACACCATCCATCCCACCTTAGCAAAGAAGTTGTTCCTGCAGTTTAGATTTGGAACCCTGCCGCTATTTGCGATTACCAATAAGTGGGCAGGAGATCCCTCCTACCTTTGCCCCGAGTGCCAGACTGAGGAAGAATCTTTAATACATGTTACGCTCTTTTGTGGAGCATATAAACATCCAATGTGTAAATGGATTATTCAACTCTGTAGGAACCTGGGTGTCAGGAACTACCTAGACTTCTTTAGGATTCTAAAGACAGATACCGACCCGGTTTATGTGGTCGCAGTATCAAAGTTTTTGTTCTCTATGTGGCTAATTCGCAGAAATTTGCTAAAACGGGAACAGCTCAAAGCCAATGATTAGTGTCTCAAGTTTCTACAAATTGAGCATTTGGATGCATAGTCGAAGCCCATATATGGGGCGGCTGAGGAGGGAGACTTGGTGGGAAGTATCTAGGGATCTGAGTGATACGGACGGCTCCTTATAGAGTTCTAGAGTTTTTAGAGCTTTTAGATTTTTATGAAATTTGTATTGTAAATTATATTTTTAAATGTTTTTTATAACTATGAAATCCCATAATGACGATTGTATTTCAATGGTATTTTTCTATTCCGCCCAAAGGCCTATGTACATTATGAATTGGTTATTTTGACCTTGGATCTGTAACAATATTTGCTTTTAAGTGATTGTGCTTTTATGGCTATATCTAGCCGCAATAAAGTTTTTTGAATGAATGCATTAAGGCCAATTTGCATTTTTTAAATGCTTCTTTAAATGCTTCTTACATTGCATTTAAGGAATTGCAAAATTTGCAATTCCTTAAATACAATTGCAAAATAAGGTATCGTAAATTTTGCGATTCCTTATTTTGCACGCAGATTTACTTAATACATACCATTTGGCCAAAATGCATTCGCAAACGCCGAAATTCTGCTAATTTCGGCATTTGTGAATGCAATTTGGCTTGATACATATGGCCCGTAGTTCGAAAATGGTAGGAAAGAGAGTTCCAAAGTTTGGGAGCCAGACAGGAAAGGGCCATGCCTCCAGCTCTAGGTTTATTTATTCTTGGGATACACAAAAGATTTTGGTGGGTGGAACGTAATTTTCTGCAAGGTTGGCACTTTTTAATCTTGTCTTAAATTTAACTCCGGCCCGTCATTTGCAGTGCCCTAAAGGTGAATACGAGTGCTTTGACGTTTATTCTTTGGCTGATAGGAAGCCAGTGGAGTGTTTTAACCCCTTTCGGGTTGAGCTGCGTAGTGGAATGTTCAGGACAAGGCGAGCTGCGGCCTTCTGAACCCGCTGTAGTCTGTTTACAAACTCTTGAGGGGCTCCAAGTAACAGGACATTTGCATAATCGAGCTTAGATGTGATTAAAGCATGAATGATGCACTTTCGTGTATTGTCATTTAAAAACATTTCTACGTGATTTCAGTAAGGCAAAACAAATTCCGGCAGTGGCCTTGGCATGTGGCTCAAGATAGAGTGAGGTGTCTGTTTTAACACCCAGTTTTTTGGCAATGGTAGCAGGGGCTGGGGGTTTTCCCAATTCTGATTGCCAGATTCTTGTTGTATCAAGCAGGGAGGATGTGCCAAACATCAAGATCTTGGATTTGTCCAAGTTCAGGTAGAGGCAGCTCTTAAGCAGCCATTCTGTCACTGCCAAAGGACAGCCCTGGGAGGTGGCTGTGACAGAATTGTCCAAGTTATTAAATCAAACATCAGTTGGGTATCATCCGCATTTGACAAGACATTAAAGTCCCAGGCCTGTGGAAAGCAGCAAGGTGGGCCTTGTACATGTTAAACAAAGTAGGTGAAAGCGCCGAGCCCTACAGTACGCACAGTTAACCTCCATACATTCTGGGTTGTAGGGGATTAACTTGACTACTGCCTGAAAGGAAGGATTTTATCCAGCTCCAGATGGTGACTGCTATGCCAATTTCTTTCAGTTGCTGCAATAATATGTCATGTGAAACCATATCAAAAGCGGCTGATAGAGCAAGCAGGACTGAAGTAGTTTTTTCCTGAGGTCAAGCGCGGTTCAATGAAGTCTCTCACTTCTCACTTCCAGAAGAGCTGATTCTGTGCTGAAACCGGCACAAAAAATTGGACTGGGAGGAGTGCAGACAGTTATTCTCAACTATACATTTGGCAATTAACCAAAGATACTAACATCTTCCCCATCATGTGAAGTAAAGAGATGGGTCAATAGCTCGGATTTAATGTGTATAAATTGGCTTTTATTGGCAAAAGGAGCACCATTGCCTTTTTCCAATTCATAGGTATCGTGCCAGTTTCTAGGGGAAGATTAAACATAAAGTTAATATGTAGATTGAGAGAATAAATTGCATATTTGATTATATTAGAGGTCAGGTATCTAGTGGGGAGCCAGATATGTTTTTTTTTTTATAAACCTTTCAGAATCCTTCAGAGAGATCTTGTCAAAAGTGGTTAGGTGTGACAGAATGCTCTGAGGTTTGGGAAGACACCTGGGGCGAACAGTATTTTGATTGTCTCTGAATCAGGAGTAAATCTTTCAAACTTTGTCAGCAAATTCTTAAGAGGAGGGAATTGATTGTTTAACTGATTTTGGATACACGAAGGAGTACAATTTCAAATATAGTTCTAGCTACATTGTCTGCTTCCTCAATCTGTTAAACAAACATACACGCGTTTAGCACTTCTAAATTAATTTATTTTCGGGACGAGTTTTACCCTTTGCTCCACAATCCACCATCACTCTTCTGTCATCACGAGGCAACACCCCAACAACTTGTATCAGCAACATGAACTTGGACTCTTCAGATGCAATGTGACCGGGGTTCTTGATAGAAATTCAACTACCACCTATGATTTAATTGCTAAGCACACTGCAGCCACCTTCATACCTCCTTTGCACTTGTTTTCTGATGCCTTCCTCCCAATGCAAACGAGCAGGGTCGTTGGATGCCATCCTATCCATTATCTATTTAACATGGTGCCTTGAACACAAAACCATCAACAAATCAAAAGGTGAAACACCAGTATGTGGCCATTGGGATTGGTCTTTATTGGTCACAACATACCACTCACCACATTCTTCAAGGAGAGAAACTCATGACACAAGTTACTATTTGACTCCCATTGTCGCGAACACGTTTGTTGAAAAAACTTTCCCTTCTACGTACATCCTGCAAGAACTGGATGACCACATGAATGTTCACTGTACTTACAAACCTTACTTCAGGCCACTTCAATAAATGTTCTATTAAAACTAGAGCATACTTGAATGTTTTTTGCAACAAATTCTATGTACTTGAAATATCAAAGGCCAGATATAGCATCTTTTTTCTTAAACTAAGAGGTACCTCCAGCTGTTGAACCTGCCATAACAACCCCTGTTCACATGTCAGCTCTTAAGAAATTGCAGGTATGACGTGAATTTAGATTTCACAACTCTCACACTTGGCATCACACTCACTGCCCAATCTCTCACTTGGATAAGCACCTCGTCCCTTTCTTTAGCACTCTTCCACTTTTCTTCACGTAAAGCTGCCCTAAAAATCCCAGGAAAACAATTGGTCGCCCAAAGGATTCACTGTCATAGGTTTTGCTCACCACTACATTCAATGTCATTCATTGGTAAACGATACAGAGAATCCGCAAAAAAAAAGATTCTTACAAAATCCCCTTGCAAATGATACTGCCATTTTGCTACCCTTGGGGTGTCTTTTCCCTAACCTTTGGTTGTAAATAGGTCCACCAGTGGTATGTGATCCGTGCATATGATGAAATGCACACACTGGACGTACGTTTTAAAAAACTGTGCGTTTTCATTAGTAGAATAGGAAACACGAGCAACTCGAAGTGCCCTAGAGGCAAAAGCCACCACTTTTCCACGTACCATCGCTTCTATTTTGCATCAAGACAGCATGTATAGCCTGGGTGCTTCGATTCTTCGTGTCAATTCTCTTGAGCAGTGTAAAGTGTACGATATCTGAAAGCATTCTTTGAAAAGCTGACTAACTCTAATCATTCCGATCATATTTTTTACCTTTCTTAAGAAATATTTTTAAATGACATGCCTTTTCTGAAAAATCCGGAAGGAACTTAAAATAAAATTCACTTAGCCCCAAGAATGACCTACGTTGTTCTTTATCCACTAAGACAGGAGCCTCATCAATCGCCCTCGAAATTTTTGTTTTGGATTCCACCCCTTCTGGTGCCCTAAATAATCCACCCCATCTTTATTGAACTTGAACTTGTTAAAATGCCGAGTCACCAACAAATGCTCAAGATATTTAGCACATGCAAAAACCTTGAGTCCTGTTAAGTTTCGTTTGCAAAGGTGCTGATGCTGCACAGCCGAGGCAAATAGTAAGATTTGCAGACTTTAATCAAGTCTCTAAGACCCGACCATGATACCTCACCCCAGGTCAAGCAAACAGCCTTCCTACCAGGGGCACAACTAGACCCACACTTTTGGGGTGCTAACACTCCCAGCCAGTGCTGACCCAACACTGGTCGCACAAGGTGCAACAGTCTTTTTTGGCGCCCTCTCCCCCATTTCCTCCTCCTCCATGAATTCCCTCACTACCACTCACCAACAATGCATCTCTCTAGCACCTTTCTGACAAACATTTTTTTTATAGCCTTACTCATAGGTTACTCACACTCAGTTCTGTTATCTGCATGGTACACCTTCTTTGTAGCAGGCAAATTAACCCTCTGCACCGTGTGGTGGCAGGAGTGCCCATGTGAGTGACTGTGAGCGATGCGACAGTGTGAGAGTAGGGTAAGAGGAGTGACTGCAGAGTGAATGAGGTGACCATATGAATTTTGGCGCAGATGTAAGTGCTGAGTGGGACGAATGAATGCATGGTTAGTGATGAGCTTGTTTTAGTGAGATTGCAGATTGAACTGTGAGGGGAACAAGTGAGTGAAGTGTCACATGAGTGCAGGGTGAGTGGTGTGCTCGTGTGACTGCAGGTGAGGTATAGGGAGAACAGCGCCAGTGCATTGTGAGAGCAGAGCAATCACTGGGAGTGCAGTGAGTGGTGTGCTCATGTGACCGCAGGGTAAGTGGAGGGAGAACGGTGTGAGTTCATGGCGAGTGGCATAAGTGCAGTGTGGTCACAGTGAACGCAGGGTGAATTGTGTGAGTGCATGCTGATCAGTGTGAGGGCATTGTGAGCACTCTGGATGCAGGGTGAGCGGGTGAATGGTATGAGTGCATGGTGATCAGTGAGAGTGCATTGTGATCACTGTGAATGCAGGGTGAATGGTCTGAGTGCATGGTGATCAGTGTGAGTGCATTGTGATCACTGTGAGGGTAGGGTTAGTGGGTGAATGGTGTGAGTGCATGGTGATCAGTGTGAGTGCATTGTGATTTCTGTGAGTGCAGGGTGAGCGTGAAAGTGAAGGGCAAGAATGAGGAGTGAATGCAGGACGTATTCCCAGAAACTTGGAGTAACTCATTATGTTATTGACGGCAGCATAGGGTTTCAGATATAAGTTAAACTATTGCTATTATGGCTTAAATCAGGGATCGAGGGTGGAGGAAATAAATAAAATGTTGATCCTGCACCAAACTTCCAGTCTTATGATTAGGGTTGCCGGCTCATTATTTTGATGTCACAGACCGTACAAAAATAAACAGTCAACTAAAGTCATATTTTCAGCACTTATCTGTGCATTCTTGGAACAGCAAATATAAATAGAAAGCACTTTTAATTATGTCCTAGGGCTGCCTGAATGATCCATGACTGATAATTATAGGGAACAATGACAGAAAAGTCACATTACAAATTAATACATTCTTTTTTATTTATAACCCTATTTAGTGTAAAGACGAGGTCTTGGCAGGGTTTAAACAACACATGGCTTGCATTTTTCATTTGGCAACCCTTCTTTATATTCCTTTTCATGAAATGCATTCTCACACTATGGCGAAGGAATAGGCGGGGGGAGTGGGGGGAATGGGGTATTGGAACCAGAAAAAAAAGAAGCCTTGGTAACCAGTTGACAAAGGTATGTAAATATGTAAATGCTCTGTAAAGACATGTGAAAAACTCAAGCATGCCAGAGATAAGACTCTAGACATCTCCCAGCCCACAGCAGCTCGAGCTACAGCAACCCGGGCTGAGACACATGGGGGGCTGAAGCCCTTTCAGCCCTATGTGCATTGCGCGCCTGCTTCCTCCCAACCACATCCCACTGCTGCTGGGGAAGCTGCAGACTATATCATAACATAACTTGTATTTGTAAACACATGTTCACCCTAGGGCATCTTGGCACTGAATAACATATTTATTGTTACACAACTCAATGCTACTCTTTTTTATCGACCTCAGAAGTATGAATGGTGCCAAGACCCGACCATAACACTTCCCCGCAGGCACAGCAAACAGCCTTAATTGGGACATCCATGAGTGGCTGTTCCAAATTCTACAGTGAACATAAAGAAAGTTTAAAGAACAAAACCCCCATAAAGGTATTCCACAATCTAGCCACTAAAGGAGGATGGAACACAAAGTTAGGAGACAGGTGTCCACTTTTTCAGAAAAACTACAGCCTACAGATGTCTCTGTTTCATCCTAGGGCTTCTGGGGAAGCTGTGGACTTTATCATAACATAACGCGTATTTGTAAAGTGCACGTTCACCCAAGGGTAACATGTCGCTGTATAACAGATGTTTATTGTTACCCAACTCAATGGAACTCATTTTATCGACCTTAGAAGGATGAAAGGCTGAGTGGATAAGCCAGGAATTGAACCTGTGATCATGATATCGAACATAGGCCCCAACACTGGGCATAATAGTCCACTGAGCCACCAGACCTGGCTGGATATCAGTTCGGGGGTGAAACCCAGCTTCCTCAGGTCCGGAAGGCAAGCCTCCCAGGCCGCTGTGGGTCCTGACTGACATCGAGGCAATGCACAGGTGTGCTTGCTGATGTGCTTGCAACGTTCACAAAAGCCCCTCATTAATGTCATTACAGGGCATTCTCAGAATGGCCTCCTGGTCATAATGAACAAAGCCATTTCCTCTCATCCTTTCCTCGAGCATGTAATCTGATTTATTATTACTTTAGTGGCCAAAGGCCATGTGATGTATTTTCCAGTGATGCCATTATTATGGTAATTAGTGGTTTTATAAAACTCAAACAATCTTGCCGATTCATGCTCACGCAATCTTGATGAGCGTATGGGGCGCACATCCCAGGGGAAGGGCAGATCAGCCTGGGATCTGTACACATCCAGCACGACCAGCTGTGCTGTGTGTATCAACGTATCCGTACGGTTCTGGAAGGGAGCAGGGACCAGGAAGCAAGCAGAAGAGATGACACAGAGGTGGACATGACATGGCAGGAAGCATGGGAGCGGGGACAGAGAGAAGGAACAAAAGGAAGGGCTGGGGCAGAGTCATATGTCCGGTTACCTAGACTCCTAGGCTCTATCAGAGGGACTAGCCTGTTGTGACTAGTGTTCCTCTCTTCAGTCTTTGTTGGTGTTGTGTTACGCTATCGTAAGCACGGTTACATGGCGCATTCCCGACATTTGTAGGGTTCCAACGCGTGTTGGGGATCTGGGAGGTTCTGGAATTCTCGGCCACCTGTGTTAAAGGGATGGTGCGTGTGTGCGTGATTGTTTTGCGGATTGCATTGTTTTGTAAAGTCACTTAATACCGCTTTATTCTCCTAATGAGGCACAGAAACTCTTTATGACGACAAGTAGCCCGTTACTCACTAACCCAAGATTAATGGTTATTCCACTGGTTATTAGGCTCAGCCAATGTGCTTAACCACGTGCTGTGTGCTAGCACCCGCTTGCTCCCCGAGTTTGTGCACGGACACTTTCTGATTGGCCGCGGGTGCTCTGTGTCAGTGTGCAGCCACCCCTCACCAGTGTCAGGGCAGTCTCGCTTTATAAGATTGTGTGTTTGGCTTCCTCCCTGTTAATGTGTGCATCACACATGTTGATGTAAACGTGCTCCTTGTGTTTGCATGTACGTTTGTCCCAGTCCGTGCTCCCCTGTCGGCGTGCACCTGGCTGCCACCGAGCACGCAGCGCCCTCTGTGTGGGAGTTAGTTCCCGCGCCGCCCGAGGCTCTGTCAATCTTTAACGGAGGGATCTTGGGGTGTGGCAGCGTGAGCACGGCAGGCCAGTGAGTCCGTGTACCTCAGTCCTCACCAGCCAGCCTGTGCCCGGGCCCGCCTCCAGGGGCAACGCTGCCACCCTGCCCTCCTTCTGTGGCACCGGCCGGTCTCTCGTTCACAGGGGCTGCTGTCTCTTCTTCCTTCCCCAGGGGTTTAAGTGGGCCGGGTCCGGCCGGTACTGAGCACTGGCAGTTCTAAAAAGCAGGGGCTGGGACGGGTCCCTATCGGGCTCCACATTTTTGCAATCGCCCTCAGGATGAAATAAATTCATCTTACCTCTGCAGCAGTACCACCCTTCACTGCCTCTTATGTAACTTCAGAGAGACTCGTTATGGTTCTTTTACAGTCTCATCATTTCAGAACTTAAACAATATCAATATTCTATACCACAAAGCCATAGTTGTTGCTTATTTATCTTATGCAACTAACAACCATTGATAAATCCAATAGTCCTGGCTTGTTGTAGGTGTAATGTTACTTGTAGTACTGTAAATCTGGATGCAGTGACAGAAGCAGCAACAAGCCAGTCAGGCAGCACACTATGCCAAACACAGATGTTCAGTTTCTGTTTTTCAGCCCCGCCCTTAATTACACCAGTCATGCCCCTTTGAGAGACCCTCAGTTTTTGCATCCCACTTAAAGCCATTCCCTTCCCATTGGGGTCGTTGTTGCTCATATTTCAATGAGAATGCAGCCCTCTTCCTCATGCACTGATTGATGCTTTTACCTCTCCACCTCCCCCATCCATCAGTCCTCCCAAAGACTGCTGTCTCTTCCTCCCGCCTCACACTTCTATTCTCCACAGTGCCTGCTGTCTCTCCGCTGCCTGCTAATGGAGCTGTATTTTACCCCACCTTCCTCAGCCCTGAGGATGTGTTTTCTACCCTTTGCTCACTTGTCTCCACCGTTGCTGCTATATGCCCTTGTTGACTCCATTGTCGCCCTCTGTTGGCTGTCATGACTCCATTGAGTGTTTTCATTGGCTGTGATGCTTTAGTTGGCTCATCATGTCCCTCTTGTGACAATACCACCTGACTGTCAAGGTTGCATTGGGTGATCACAGGCTGCTGGGCTATTGTTGGCTATAGTGCCTTTGTTGATCACTCACTGGCTGTCATGGCTTTTTATTGGTGCTTTTTGGCTGAGGTGGTTTTGTTGTGCTCTTGTAGGCTGAAATGCCTCTGTCGACTACTCACTGCCGGTCATGCCTTTGTGTAACGCCTTTGCCTGTAAAGAAAGTGAAGGCCGCCCAGCGGCCATGCCTTGCAAAGGATCTCAGTGGCTGTCGTTTGGAAGCCAGGTAAACTATGAATTGTAGTCGTAGGACACACTTGTTTACCTCCTGGATTTCGGAGTTGCCACTCCTCGGTGAACCTGCCAAGAGTTTGAGGCCTGTCGGACAGGTTTGGGGAGTGCGTGCACTGCTAGGGCCTTGCATGGGAGGGCCTCAGGAGATGGGTGCCAGGTCGCCATGGGTCACACAGGCACACCCCGAACCTGTATATAAGGCTTAGGTCTTAGAGATCTCTGCGGATGGGACATCCCCTATAAACAGGGGCCTTGCACCAAGCAGTATTCAGCTAAATGGAAATGTTTTGCCAACATCCCTGTTGGTGCCATGTATGTGCACAGAACGAAGCAGAGAGGCCCATCTCTGATCACGAGTGGATGCTTCTGGCACAGGCTTCAACAGCACAAAATAAAACAAGCATTGACAACCCCAATAAGTCTCGCCTATGCAGGAGCTATTGGTTTACCAATGTGCTTTAGCCATGCTGGACACCAGTATTGCTGCTGTACAGCATGGCTAAATGTTAGTGGTGTTACGTGGAGTGGCAACAAGTGGAGTAGAGTGGTGAAGAGTGGAGTGGAGTGAGTGAACTGGCGTAGAGTGGAGTGTTGTAGTGTGGAGTATCGTAGAGGGGACCAGCATGGCCTAGAGTGAAGTAGCATAGAGTGGCGTAGAGTGGAGCATCATAGAGTGGAGAGGAGTTGAATAGAGTGGAGGGAGTAGAGTGGCGCAAAGTGTAGCAGATTGGAGTGTCAAAAGGTGGAGGGACGTTGAGTGGAATAAAGTGTCATAGAGTGGATTAGAGTGCCACAGAGTATTGTAGAGTGCGTAGAATGCCATAGATTGTCGCAGCGTAGAGTGGAGTATCTTACAGTGGAGTAGAGTTGCCTTGAGTGAAGTGACATAGAGTGGACTGGAGTGTGGTGAAGTGGAGTGGGAGGAGTGGAGTAGAGTGTCGCAGAGTAGAGTGGAGTGGCTAAGAGTGGAGTATGCATGGTGTGATAGCGCACTGCCATTAGAGACTATAGATTTTCAATTGAAATTCTCATTACATTTGCACATCCATTTTAATTGATAAAACTATACAACCCACAAATGATAATGTGTTAAAATGGCATCACTAGTATACGGATTTGTTTCGGTCACATTAAAACATTTGTTTCCACCACATTTCAGAATTACAAAAAGTTGCTTCATTTGTGCTTTCCTAATTCTGATGTATTCTGAAATATTTGCTCAGTTCATTTACAAACATTTAAGTTTTGTTGCATGCTAATAAAAACTTTTCTTTCCGGGAACCTGGCAAGATTGTAAATCACTTCACTTTGAAGTCAGAGAAAGAAAAGTAAACACCAAGCTCCCTCAGAAGACAGTGGCTGAAATTTGACCTCTGTATTTCATCACACTGCAAATATGACAATAAAAGAACAAAATATAAAGAACAAAATGTTTACAGAAAGCGCGCACTCATTGAAGAATACAGTAAACAGGTGATGCTCCACGGGAGGGATGAAGACACGCTGGACAGCCTAAAACATATAAAGCCAGCAAACAGAAACCAAGAAAGTGTTAGTTACAAACCACAAAGCCAATGGTAAGCAAAGGGTTGAATGCATTCCCAGGGAAGATGTCAGAATGCGTACAAGCAACCAGAAGCAACCAGATAGCTGCCATGTCTGGAAGTCTCCGAACTAATGAGTAATATGAGAAACCCAAATGTTCTGACTAGCAACTAACTCTCCCTTGCAACTCTGGCCCTCCTGGCACTTAAGTGACCCTGCAGTCAGTCCAGCCGTGGCCTGACGTGTGAGTGATCCCAACCTGCTGACATGGAGTGACTGCACTTAATCCAACTAGCCAGACTGACATGCGTGCAACACATAACCTACATATATGCCAACATTTTAGAACAGGAACGCTAGAGATGTGGAAACAAATCGGGGGAATGTAGTTCCCCCATTGATCTCTATGGAAGCAGAAGCAATTTCAAGCTGGAGACAGAAAAGATATGTTTTGTTTCAAAAATCTGAAGTCCTCTTCCTGAATAGGGTCTATTAGCATGTATGAACCAAAGTAGCTGCCCTTACATGCACTTGATCTGGCACGCACGTGCTGTATGACGAGACCCAGCCAGCCAGCGTGACATATGACTGACTGACATTTTAGCTAGCATGAGATCTGACTCTGCAACGGCCTTAGCGGTCGGCCTGACAAATGAAGGGCTCTACCCCAGCCCGCCCCAGATTTTCAGAGTCTTCAAGCAGATGGGGAGGGCCCAGATTGCTACCAGATCGGTGTTCTTTCACATGGCTGATAAAAACATTCCAGTTCATGGAGGCAGTCCCCGAGCGTGAATTCTGACAGGGAGATTAGCCGGAACTAGAAGTCCTGTGGAACCTGAAAATCAAGATTTTCCGAGATTAGGGGCCTTTTAGAGAGGAAAGTCTAGTTTTGCAAGAATTCTTTATGCTGTGCAAAGGTGGGAAACGCACCAGCGATGCACTCACGGAGGGAGGCCTGGAGCGAGGGCAGAAACTCAGAGCAGGCAGTGTCCCAACACTCCTAGCCCAATCTCTGACCGTACCACTACACTCCTAATATCCCTCGTCTCTCGCATCCTGTACCACTAGACCAGTCTCTGCCTGTACCCCTGCACCTCTGACACCCTGGCCCAGTACCTGCTTAGGGCTCTACACGACCCATTGCCTGCACTACCGGTTGGCCATGCCTACCTGTAGACCCGACACGTCTGGCCTAGTCCCGGGCTGTGGGCCTACACGTCACTTGATTTTTGCTTCCGATCCGTCTAGTGCAGCAGTCCCGGCTTGTAGCTTTGACGTTTCTGGACCGGTTCGTGCTACAGCCTTTGACACCCTTAAGCCCAGTCCCTGCTGGTACCATAGACGTCCCTAGTCCAGTCAATGCCTGTACGTCTGGCCACACTCCTGCCTGTAGCCCTGTCATTTCTGGACCAGTCCATGGCTACAACTCCTGGTCCAGTCTCTGCCTGCACCTGCCTGTACCCCTGATCCCAGGACCCAGTACTTGCCTGCGGCCTTACACATTTCTCGCCTATCGCTGTCTGTACTGCTACCCCAGTCTTCGCCTGTAGCCCTGCATTAGTTGCCCAGATGTCATCTGTTCCCCATATGCTCCGGCCCAGTCCCTCCCTGAGACCCTTTACACACCCCAGGTCCATCGCTGCCTGTACCTCCACATAATTCCTGCCTGAAGCCCCTATACTCGAAAGGCAGCGCCTTGAGACCCTTATGGGTGAGTAGTCCAGCTAAATAAACCATGATTGATTAATCCCAGCCCCTGCCTGTGGCCTTGTCCATCGCTGCCTGCACCTCTCGCCCAGACCCTCCGGTAGCCCCAGCATCTCTGGACCAGTCCCTGTTTGTGGCCACACACATCCCTGGTGCAGCTGGTGCCTGTATTTCTCACCATGCCCCTACCTGTAGCCCAGACACTTCTAGCCCAGTGCCTATCCATGGCACTAGACGCACCTGGGCCAGCTGCGCGTCCCAGGCACGCTACGTCTGCACCACTACTCTTTCTGGTCCCCCCTGCGCCTTCTTCCACTGGACCAGGCCCTGCCATAGACACCACAGGCTGTCTCTACCTGCACATTTCAGCCACCTACGGCCCTGCACTTGCTGGTAGCCCAGGGATTGCTGCTCCACTTCCTGGCTGTACCCCCTCGCACCCCTAAGAGGGAGAGGATGTGGCGTAACAGCATGCGCTGCCATCTTTGGAATTGAGGAACCAGGTTCGAGTCTCGGTGTCGGCTCAACATCCTGTGTTCCCTGGGCCAAACACATAATCTCCTTGTGCCTACAAAAAATAAAACGAGTGTGTCCTTGTGTAAAATAACTGGTGCTCGTGAACCGCTCCAATACCTTCGGGTCGAGTCAGCGCCTATAATGAAATTGCGGAACAAAAAAAACCTCAGTTTGCCTCTAGCCTCTGACTCGTTCGGCCCAGTCTCTGTCTGACACAGCCGACACTCCCATCTGTTCACCTGAAAGCCGTTGCAACCATTGCCCCTGGTTGTTACCCTGCCTGCAGGCCCTCGGCTTTTCCCAGCTGCCTGTCCCTCTGCCTGGCGCTCTCCCTTCCTCGCCTGGCTGAAACCCTGGCGCTTGCCTGTAGCTCACCAGGGGCCCTGTAATGAATAGGTCTCAGGCTTCTTTAAGTTGAGAAGGATTTATTTGCACACAACAGGCCCCTCGCAGCACGGGCCTGTCACCAAGATGGGGTGTGTTTTTCGTGTGATTGTGTATACTCGGCGGGCCCTGCCCGCTCCAGGGCCTTGCGTCATGCTCTCAGGGCCGCGGGTGCCGCCACAGCCCGCCATTGTGCGCGGATCAGCCCGAGATGGGCCTCCTGCCAGCTCACGCGCCCCGTCCCCAGTCCCAGCAGAAATATCTGAGCTCACGTGAGTACATCAAGTACCAGAGGCTCGCGGCTGCCCCAGGGCTACGAGAGGGAAACTTCGCTTTCTCTCATCATACGAGCGATGCAGGTGTCCTTCAGCCCTACGTCACATCGAGGCCTCCTCTCACCTCAGAAACAGGCAGATCTTTAGGCCTCTCACTTATGAACTCTCGCCGATTCCCCAGATAAATGGAGTGTCAGCGTCCAGGCAGCGTTCTAGACGCCCTTGTGCCCCTTTAGCCTGGATCTTGGCTATGGTTGGGGATTGACACTGCAAAGGTGTGGACCTGGACATTTACAGCCTGATTCATCATTCTCCCGTTTTGCGAGCCCCTAATAGCGATTCATAACGAATCGCTATTAAGGACTTGCAAAACGGGATTCATGTAGAAATTGCATAAAGAAATGCGATTCCTACACATTCCTTATTTGCGATTAGCAAATTGCTAATCGCAAATAAGGAATACTCCCCATTCATTCCTATGGGCCAAAAGGCCCATAGGAATGAATGGGGAGTATTCCTTATTTGCGATTAGCAATGTGCTAATCGCAAATTAGATAGCGATTTAAAGGGTGCCAGGGGTGTCCAATGGACACCCTGTAGCACCCCTTAAATGCAAATTGAAACAGGTGTTGCGCACACACATGTCCAAAGGACGTGTGTGTGCAACATGCAACTTAGAAAAATGCTTTTAAAAGCATTTTTCTAAGTTTTCGCTATTTACCACGAGGTTTGACCTCGCGGTAAATAGCGGGCCGAAATTGCGAATTCGCAATTTTTAAATGGATGATGAATTGCATTTAAGGAATCTCAAATAGAGATTCCTTAAATGTAATTCCTCGCAAAATAGCGAAATCGCTATTACCGATTTTTGCATTTGGGATGATGAATCCCAAATGCAAAAATAGCGCTCGCAAAGGGCCAGATTCTCAGAATCTGGCCCTTTGCGAGCCGATTTCGGCTTGATGAATCAGGCTGATAGCTCCAGCGTGGTTGGAGTCAACAAGTTGTGTTCTTTTTAAGGGGCGCTAATGCTGCTTTAATTTCTGGGAAATGAAAGGTGGTGCTTATGCTATAAATTCTAAATCTGAAGATTTAGCAAAGGGGAAGTTGTAAAGGTCTTCTTCTCGGGGAAGTTATGCTTACAAGTATAGGAAGATACGTGTCCACGTTCACTGTGCTTGACAAGCCATAAAGGGGCATATGTATGAAAATCCCTGTTTGCGATTCTCAAATAGCGATTTTTTGAGAATCGCTATTTGAGAATTGCAAAAATGGATGTATGTAAAAAATCACAATTTTTTTGCGATTTCTTAGGTTTCCTTAATTGCGATTAGCACATTGCGAAATCGCAATTAAGGAATAATTTCCCATTCATTTCTATGGGCCAGGAGGCCCATAGCAATGAATGTGAAGTCATTCTCAATTTGCAATTTGAGAATCGCAAATTGAGAATAATTTCAAGGGTGCAAGGGTGAATTAAGGACACCCTAATGCACCCCTAAAATGAACATGTGTGCGCATATGGCGCACATACAATGTATGTGCGCCATATGGCACGTTCACAAATGCCAAAAAGTGCATTTGTGAAAGAAATCGCAAATTACCACCAACTTGAAGTTGGTGGTAATTTGCGATTTCTTAAGGAGAAATCGCAAAAAATGAATGCTTGTTGCATAGCATTTAAGGAATCGCAATTTGCGATTCCTTAAATGCTTACGCAAAATTAAGGAATCGCAAATTTAGCAATTCCTTAATTTTGCGATGTGATTTCTCTACTACATTCCATTTTGCAGAGTCTAAGATGGCGGAGTGAGGGCTCTGCTACGCGGCGGATCGAGAGCTCTCCCCTCCACACTGGAGACAGCAGGCTGCTAGGATAACTTCTGCAGCAGCAGCAGCTTAACCGACATCTCAATCGGATTTTGCAAAGTAAAGCGAAGCGAGAACGGAAAAAAAACGGAAAGTAAAACCGGCATCTCGGCTATTCTCTCTCTCGTCCTCTTACCTGCAAGGCTCCTCAGCAGGCTCTCCGGCGGCCTCCCAGTGGCTTCCCAGCGGTAACGGAACACATGCAGTGGCTGCCGCCGGCTGTTTGGCGAGCGTTTGGAAACTGGCTGGAAAGATCTAGGATTGATCTGTTTGGGCTGTCTGCCACTACCGGGACACGGAAGGTAGCTACATCGGCGCTTGCACGCCTGCATAAGGTTATGTCGCCCAAACATCCATCACGCACCACGCGGAATACGAAAAACTCCGCAACGGCGGCGGCAGCGGCGGCTGCTCCCCCTATTTCTGTAGCCTCTTCTGCCCCTACTGCCTTGGCTGCCTCGGCTCCCGTGATAGCAACATCAATGGCGGCAACTACTACAGCAATTTCGGTGGCGGCGACAGCAGTGTTGACCCAGACGAATATCATGGCGAATCCAGTTTCTTCCTCACAGCCTTTGTCTCTGCACAACGCATCCCAAGAGCCTGTGATTCTGAAGGGGAGTGACAGGAAGGCGGCAGGTAAGACGATTCTGCGCCCTCCTGTACTAACAAATTGTGGAACAATACCAAAAGTGCCTGCTCAGAAGGGCGTTTCTACCAATACTGGTGATGCTTCAAAGACGGGTGATGTCTCAAAGATTGGGGTGGCTTTGGGGAAAATATCAGACCCGCCGTTTAGTCTCAGGACACAAGACACTCCCATAGCAATAAATGACGAAACTGAAACTGAGACACAAGCGCTATCACTTCCACCACCAGAGATGCCTAAGGTTGGAACTGCCCCTACCACAGAAACAGGACTAGCAGGCCAGCCCCCCCAACAGTACCAGTATTGGATAAAGTCAACTGTGATGACTTCGCCACTTCTCCTAGGGGTAATGAGGCTCAAGAGGCCCAAGAGATCCTAGAGAACCCCGAGGACCCCGAGGTAACAAAAGGAGTTAATGTGGCAGAGGAGGGGTTACCCTCAGTAGAAATTTCCACAGTCTTGCCCGGAGTTTCTGGGAATTCTAGAGGGTCTTTGCTTGTTATCTCTACAGCTACCGCCACAGTTTATGCGTTGGGGGGCCCAAAAGGCAGAGACACAGGCACAGACACAGGCACAATGGAAGCGGATACTGGGGTGCGTCAAACTGGTGATTCCTTTCCGGAATTGGTTGAGGAACAGCCCTCCTTTGAGGACCTTGATGATGAGACGGAGGAGGAGCTGAATACATCTACAGATAACCCTTCGATCAGGTTATCCTCACGGAGACGAAGAGGCAAAGCCAAGGCAAGCTACAAGAAGAAGGGGAACGTTTTGTCTAATCTGACGCGTCCTGCAGGAGTTGCGCCCCTAGCTACTAAAAAACTGGTTATTGACAAGAGCCCGCTAAGAAAATGGATTGAGGCCAAGGGGCTAGTCAAGAGCATGGCACTAAGGCTTTCAGGGGGTAGCCCCACAGATAATGAGATGTCACAGGTCCCCATACCGGAGCAATTCAGTGCGCAAACCCCCAGGAGCACTCCCTCTGAGTCAGCCACTGGAGAGAAGGATTATCTGTCATCAGCTGCAGACTCTGATCAGCCGGTTGTTGTAAATATAAATACAAACCCAAATAAATCATCTGATGAGACACTGCGCCCAATAGAGGGGACTGGGACGGGGAATACCGGCCACTCCCAGCTGGATATTATATTAAAACTTTTGATTAACCAAAGGGGAGAATCAGAAGAGCACTATCAACAACTGAAAAGTGACAGCGTAAAACTGCAAACCTCCATATCAGATTTAACCTCCAGCTTAAGGGGCGTCACTCAGGAGATAATAGAGCTTCAGCAGCGCACAATCGTGGTAGAAGAGGAGACATCACGGATAGGTCTCACTGCGGAGCGTCATGATGCCCAGCTAGCCCAACTACAGGGGAAAGTCGAGGATTTGGAAAACCGGCAAAGGAGCTCCAACCTTAAAGTTTATGGAATTCCGGAGGGGCTAGAGGGGTCTGACCCAAGGACATTTCTGGTGAAACTGTTACCTCAAGCCTTTCCGGAACTTTCTGACTGGGATTGGGACTCCCAAATACAAAGAGCACACCGACTCCCACTCGGCTTAAAACGACAGAATAATAAATTTTCACGCCCGTTTTTGATATATTTTGGCAATTTCCTGCTCCGACAAGCTGTCTGGCAAAAAGCCAAACCCAATACCCCAATAACTATTGGCAATTTCTCCATCTTTACCCGCTCAGATCTAAGTAAAATTACAATGGATAAAAGATGGGAAATGCGAAAACTAATCGATCCAGTCAATAAATTGGGAGGTCAAGCATACCTGCAGGAACCTGCCAGACTTAAAGTGATTATGAATGGGCGCACAAATTTCTTTAGCGACGTACACGAGGCACAAGCATTTCTGTCTAGCATTAATAGGAATAAAGACTGAAAAAAAAAAAAGAGGAGGCTTACCCCTACTTTTTACATATGATATAGTTATGTTGGCTAGATAGAAATAGACAGAAATAGGAATGTGAAGGGGCACAGGATAGTCAAGGTTGAGGGGAGGGACAGAAACTGTTAATTACCAGTTATATCACTAGGTATCACTAAGTATTATTAGATAGTGGTCAACTTACAATTTATCTTGTTAAATATATCATTTTGGCACTATGGTTTGATGCTGCACTATTAATAGCTGCAACTTCAGGGGGAGGGAGACTCGGACTATCTGCCGCAGGCGCTGCCTCACCAACGGCAGCAGATGGTAAGGGTGGGGGTGGGGGGGTGGGTCTCCGCAGACAGGGGAGAGTGTGGAAGGAGAGGGTAGGGGGGGGAGGGCGAAGGGAAAAATGAAAAATATTTTCAACCTGGTAGAGGGACATAACGCGAGATTTGATTTTGTAAAAAACTTTTTTGTTTCTGAACAATATATGAAGAACAATTTATATGGCTTAATAGAGTTGTTGGAATGGATGCTGTTTACTGTCATTTTGCTCCATAGTAGTGATGCATAATATTAAATGTTTGGCATGGAATGTCTCAGGGCTGAATAACAAACGTAAAAGGCGTTTAGTTGCAGAAGAGCTAAGACTCTATAACCCCCATCTAGTATTTTTGTCGGAAACACATATTACAGATAAAGACAAGAAACTGCTGAATCAACTGGGATTGGAGCTGGTAATAAGCTCAGCAGTTGTTTCCTCAACAAGGGGGGTAGCAATCTTGAAAGATAAAAGATTTAAAGCAGAAATAATTAAATCAACACACGACAAAAAGGGAAGGTGGGCGATCACTCAACTCTGCATCAACAAGACGAAGATTGTAGCCTGTGTTATATATGGTCCTAACAAAGATGAACCTAGAATATTTGATCAACTAAATATAGCATTACTAGACTGGGAGGGAGAATTAATAGTTATGGGAGATTTTAATTGTATCTTGAATTGCCAAATAGACACTACTCGGCCGGGTAATCACAAACGAATGTCCAAAACTAGAGCTTCTATTCTAGATCTATGCAAGATGCACAATATCAAAGATGTATGGAGATACTTACACCCAAATTCTCCTGGCTACACTTATTATTCAGCACCTCACAAGTTATGCTCCCGACTAGATATGGCCTTAGTTTCAGATTTCTTGATGAACTCTGCATCAATAGCAATCTACCCCCGCATTTCATCCGATCATAACCCCATCATGGTGGAACTTTCTGTTTCTTCGAATCACAAACCTCCCAGACCTTTTACATTTCCTAGGAATTTAATTTCAGACACGTCTTATATTTTGCAGTTGAAACATCATATAATAGAATTTTTAGACATCAACAGAAACACCGCTTCTTGTTTAATAATTTGGGACACTTGTAAGGTAAGCATCCGAGGGTTCACGCAATCTTATGTCTTAAAACAGAACTCTGAAAAACGTAAAAACGATGCAGCCCTGACATCTGATATTGCTGCTGGAGAGATTCGGCTAGCACTAGCCTTAAGAAATAACTTACCTACTTTGGAAATCTGCGCAAATCTTAGCCAGCTAAAATGCAAGACCAAAGAAAAACTTCTAAAAAAAAATAGTCCTCAGATACATAAATATAAATTTTCTAACTATGAGGGTGGAGATAAAATAGGCAAAATTTTAGCCTTTAAAGTGGCAGAAGATAGAGTGGATTCCACGATAACTCAACTAACAGGACTTGACAACAAGAAATATAGTCAACCAAATGATATCTCACAAAAGTTTGCTAAATATTACGAAGCTTTGTACACCCCGGAATGTACACCTAATGGTTCTGTAATTGAGGATTACTTAAGAGAAAATCTAACGACCCAGCTAACGGCAACTGAAGTAGACACTCTGGCTATAGGCATAACGAGAAAAGAACTAAAGGAGGCCATACTATCACTGCCTATAGGGAAAGCCACAGGTGAAGACACCATTCCATTGGAAATCTATAAATTATGCTTAGATGAACTAATACCCTCTTTTTTAGAAGTGATATTACATATTGGCAGGACAGGACTGGCCCCCAGCTCCTGGAACAAAGCTAAAATAATATTTTTCCATAAAAAGGGCAAATCTAGAGAGGAGATGGGTTCATATAGACCCATATCCCTGATTAACACAGACGCAAAAAAATTCGCAAAATGCTTGGCCATAAGACTTGCACCACTAATGCCCAGAATTGTAAATATACAACAGCATGGGTTTATAGCAGGGAGGGACACATCAGCTCATGTCAACACAGCAATAACAGCATTTGACATAGCAGAGATAGAGGCCACTCCTCTTGCTATGATAATGCTTGATGCCGAAAAGGCGTTCGACCGGGTGGGATGGGACTATTTATGGCGTACACTGGGATCTTTGGGCTTTGAAGGGGAATTCTTAAACGGGATCCGTGCACTTTACGACAAACCAACGGCACATATTAGCTATGGAGGGCTTACATCGCCGTGTTTTTTAATCTTGAGGGGTACTCTTCAAGGGTGCCCTTTGTCACCTTTATTATTTGCCCTTTCACTTGAACCGTTCTTAAAGGCCTTGGATACCCGACCTGGAATAACACCATTCAAGACTGGCACGCATAGCCTAAAAATTACTGCATATGCAGACGACATTGCTATCTATTCGTCTGAAGTAATCGAGTCCCTAAGAGCTATTAATCATGAAGCACTTCAATTTATAACCTGAAACTGTGCCGAATTTAATACACATAAAACCCAAATAATAGCTAATTTTGTCCCCCCGACACCAGTACCAGAAATCTGTAAGGTTGCAACCTATCTTGGAGTTAAAATCAACTCAAATATTAAAGAACTTAACGCTATTAACTATAACGAGCTAACGAAAACTACCATCTCGACTCTGAAGAAATGGCATCGACTTCCACTAAGTCTAATTGGTAGAATAAATTTGATCAAAATGAAAATCATACCCAAATATTTATATTTGTTTAGATCAATCCCTTTGATACTGAATAGACTTTTTTAAAACAATTAGATGGGATTTTTGGTAACTTCATCTGGGGGTACAAGAAGGCTAGGAGATCATTAAAGGTATTGAAAAACCAGATTGAGTCTGGGGGCCTTAATTTTCCTGATTTGAAATTATACTTTTGGGCATCATTTATCAGACGTTTACGGTCATTACTAAATACTGAGGATACGCTATTTTACCACCATTTATTGTTAAAAGGCGACTCCAACCAATTTTTACTCCATATAACAGACCCAAATTACTACAAACGGGTCAAGTTCAAGACTGCACGTGACATAATAAAAGTATGGAAGGATATTCTCGATTACTGCAAAACCACTATATCACTCTCAACTCATTCTATGGAACAATCCTGGCCTACCGAGCATATTCAGTGATGGGGAATCCCGTAGATGGCAGCTGAAAGGCGTAACAGTTTTGGGTGATTTGTACAACTCACAAGGCATGCTAGACTTTCCCTTTCTAAAACACCTATATGGTCTGACTGACATACATAGGTTTAAATATTTACAAATCTATGATTTCTTAGTGCGCAAAAATAAAATCAATAGCGTGTCGAGCGGTGGTATCTGGGATTGCTTAAATTCTAGGAAAGAGAAATCAATCATCAGTTCAACTTACAAATTTCTCATAGGCCTCAGATCTGACGACAGTGATACACTTGCAAAAAAATGAAACTCTAAACTAGGAACAAATTTTACAGGAAAGCATATAATTCAATCGTATACTAATATTCATAACTCTGTACGGTCATCTAGTTTAAGACTCCAACAATACAGAACCACCTACATGCTTTATTATACGCCAGAACATTTTTCGAAATGGCCCACAAGCAATGCCTTGCGAGATAAAACCAAATGCCCGAAATGCGCTGAATATGCGGCGGATTTGGTGCACATGCTGTTTTCCTGTCCAAAGTTAGGGAAATATTGGGAAGAAGTGGGAAAAATTTTGGTTGCTAAAAACATTCTGAGCTCTTCTATAACGGCGACTATGGCATTATTTGGCCTACATTTAATTAATCAACCACGCCCTGCTTTGGCATCAATACTAATTTCATGTGCTAAATTAATTCTAGCAAGGGCTTGGATTAGCTCTAATATACCTAACGCTATGGAATGGTGGTATTTAGTCATTGAAATCAAAACAATGGAGTGTACTCTATCAGAACTAAGAGGCACTCGGTCGCTGAAGAAATTTGGGAAAATTTGGGGGGACTTAGATTGAACTGATTGATTTAAAAATTTACTTTGACTGACAAGTGGATCCTGCTGGTCTATATTAGTCTCTCCACTATGACATTTGATTTATAGATTTTACTTTACCTTTCACTTTTGTATTTTATTAACTTCTTGTAAAAATCAAGCTCATTCAAATCAAATTACAGTATGATGTGAAATAATTTTGAATGTATTGTTGTCTTGTACCAGGTGAAAATAAAATAAAAATATTTAAAAAAAAAAAAGGAATCGCAATTTGCGATTCCTTAAATGCTTACGCAAAATTAAGGAATCGCAAATTTAGTAATTCCTTAATTTTGCGATGTGATTTCCCTACTACATTCCATTTTGCACATTTTTTGTCGCAAACGCTGCTTTTTTGCGAATCGCACCGTTTGCGACAAAAAATGTTGTTGATACATCTGCCCCTAAGTTCATATAGGAAGATTTTTGGTGGAAGTGGAATTTTTGAAAGGTCCGGAGGAAGGGGACATTTCGTCAACCATGGTTTCCCAAAGTCCAGGAGTCAACAGTATGGCCGAGGGTCATTGGGAGATTATATGGTTTCCAACTAAAACGTTTTTCTTTTCCCTTAGAGGTAGATCGGGTAGGAGTCAGCTCACAAGAGGTAGAGCATTGCATCTACTGCAAGCCAAGGTAAGTACGAGGATGTAAATTGTTTTTTACCCAAGGAAAGGTGGGAGGAAGTTTGAGGATGTTCAAGGACAAGGAGATGCACGAGTTTTGTAAACAATAAATGGTTATGTGATACAGTTTGCAGAGAACCTTTTCAGCTGAATGTATCAGAAATGCTATTTTTCAAGCAGGGTCACTTGGTGGATTCTTAAGTGGAGCAAACGCTACAGAAAGGTGCAACTGTTCGGGTCTCGGAGGCTCTGAAGATGTTTGTAAGTTTCCTCTTTCTGGTGGAGAGAGATGGCAAGGGTTTACAATTAGATTCTAGATTATCAGCATTTAAAAAATAGAGGAATGCCGTCTGCTAAGGGACATTCTTCGAGAGAGGGACCGGCTCATGAAGTTAGGCCTAAAGCATGCATACTTTTTGGTACCTGTGGGAAGAGGTTTTTCCAGTGCAGATAGGCAGGACATCTTTATCACTCCTGTGTCTCTTGTTCAGTCTTGCTTCACCAGCATGGTGCTTTACAAAGGTGATGAGGCCAGTGGCAGCTTGGCTTGAGAGAGGAGTGAGGTTGATTATATATCTTGACAATTTTCTGATCATGTCTCAGAATTGTGTTGAGTTGAAAGGTCAATTGAGGATAACTTTAGATCTCCTGGGAAGTCTAGGTTTCATGATAAACAACGAGAAATCAATATTGGAGCTTAGCAGGTAGTTAGTTTCTGGACTTTCAGGTAGATACATTAAGGCTAATGTTATCTCAAAGTAGAGAGGTAAAATGATCAAGCAGAGGTTCTGCATTTGTTGGGACAGGGATATTAGATGTTGAGAATTTTAGCAATGGTGTTCACTTATCTTTTTCAATTTTTAACTTGGTTATATTTGTATTATTTATAGAGCTGTTTGTGCTTCCCAGATGACTGCTTGAGAGAGCTATGAGAGGTAAGCAAAGTTAGATACCAAGATTCCTTGCTTTATATACTTGCATTAAGCTTTCATGGAAATGTATTTATGCGTCTTTTTGTATATGATGAACCTAGCCAAAAGGCAGCAGAGCTGAAATAAAAAGGACAAAGTTGAAAGATTTTACACAATATAATTTAAATCTTTTAGCATGGCACCTTGTTTGATACTGCTGTACGAGGGGGATCAAAGTCCACATACCTTTTGTATACCGCTGTACGAGGAGGCATAGGCCCAAGTTCCTTTCATATACTGCTTTAGAAGTGGACTTACATCCATGTATCTTTCATATTCTGCTGTGAAAAGATCTATGCCCAAGTATCTTTAGTATACTGCTACATGAGGGAACCTATGCCCAACTACCATTCATATATTGTACGAAGACCCAAAGCCCAAGTAGCCTTCATGTACTGCTTTATGAGGGGACCTATGCCCAAGTTCCTTTAGCGTACTGCTGTGTGAAGGGAACTATGCTCAACTACCTTTCATATATTGCTGTACGAAAGACCCCGTGCCCAAGTCGTTTTTGTATACTGCTGTAAGAGGGCACCTATGCCCAAGTACTTTACGTAAATTGAAGTGCGACGGGATCTCAGCCCAAGTCCTTTTCATATACCTCTGTACGAAGGGACCTATGCCCAAGTCCTTTTCATATACTGCTGTACGAAGAGATTTAAGCCTAAATAACTTTTTGTAAACAACTTTTGTATACTAACGATTTTAGGAACATAAAGAAATGGTTCATTTTTCCCCTAAAGCTCTGACCCTGCTGGGAAGATCTAAACACCAATTAGTGGTTCCACTCTCTTTATGAAATGAATCAAGCACATTCAGAGCAATGCTACAAAAATGAATCAATCGTTTGATGCCGAAGATAGATCATGGTGACAACAGTGATTCATTTCTTGTATTTAGGACAAGGGCGCAGCAAGTGTTGTGGCACAGGCCCAGCTGAAGACCAAATATAGCTAGTTTTAATTCCCAAACCAGAGAGTGGGACCCAAGACACCTTTGATGTTTAAGATTGGTAAACTCCACACTTTGGTAACCTATCCCCTACCCACTAATTAAATTTCCATGATCCCAATACTCGGAGCAGAGTAGGGAAAACAGCGCCCGGACAGCGACATCCGAGAGGGGCTACCAGTTACCTAAGATTACTAGAGCCCCTTTTAAAAGGTTGCAAAGGCTTCAGCCGTTCAAAGTTCTTCTCAGCACCAGGAGAGCATTTTCAAAGCATTACGAGATAATGTCCACTCTTATCGGACCCAGTCAAGCTGAAAATGTTTGCAGATTTTTTTATGCAGGTTTACCTTTCCCTATGCCCAATGGCAAATGTTTAATGGTTTTTCTATGATTTTTTACCTTTCCCAAAGCTTTTGTGTGCAAAGTTCCATAAGTGAAGGATACTATGGGACTCATGAGATTCCCTATAAACCCCCCCTGTGCCAGCAGATTATAACATTTGGCGTCATCAAATTATAAGAATTTGAGATCTTTGGTGCTCCACTTGGTTAAGATTTTGGCTGCTAAAAAAGCAAATAGGCAAAATGAGGAATTACCAGATGAACTGAACCAAAATAAACTGATTTCCCCAGTAAATCCTAATTTCTCAGTGAACTCTAATGTTTCATCTCAGAATCCCAATTAATTCCGCACCCCAAATTTAGCAGGACCCCAAGTATCATTTTCTCCAAGGGTGTGGAATTAACATTCCAACCTCTGAGGCCTGTAGTACTTATTAACAGTGGCCCAGTATTAAAGCATGATAATACCGCACATTATATTACCCATACCCAGTGGTATTACTCAGCGCTTGCGACGTCTATATGAGTTTGGACACCTGGAATGCAGATTCACATGCAGAAATCAGTGTTACAACACCGTTTTCCACTAATTCTGAATTCTGCTGTTTACCAAGAAATACCAGGACGCTTGTGGTCGTATTTTGGTAGGAAACGAGACTGTGGGCCCATTCGTGATGGGGCCTTAATCAGGCCCACAAGAATTATGCAGCATAATGCGGCATATTTTTCACAGTATTCATTATTTTCTCATTTTGATACATGGTAATACTGTATGGGCAAAGATTTCATCGCATTTGTACCAGTTTAACAACCAAATACAGAAATAAGCAACTGAAAGAAGACCAAATAACCTTTGCGAAGGGCCTTCCACTGTGCGCGAACACGTTGCAATGTTTTTAGTAACTTTAGATCAGTTTGTGTAAGAACAATTTAAAAAAAAAAAAAGATTATGCAGCAGATGATGGATTCTGTGGCAAAGGTGGCAAAATCTTAATTATGCAAAAACAGCAGCAACCTCAAGACAGCATAATTGCAGTGGCCACGCCCTTAACTGTTTTGTGCAAAGCATGTGTTATGTAGGATGATATTGTTTGTATTTACCAAGCATACATGCATCACAAACTATCTGATGAGTCACACATTCCAGACCTCAGTTACCATAGATGCAGTGGCGAGGGCTGAGGTGGGAGTTAGTGAGCCGGAGGTCGCCATGGGACTGTGGTGGGTCCAGCACTGAAGGCCTGAGATACGGCTCAGTAAGCCCGGTGGCAGATAGGAGACCATGGGCCTAATTTAGAGTTTTGGGGAGTTGGAGGAGCGCCATAAATCTATGGCCGTACCATCCAACTTGAGGTCCCCATGTTAGTTTTGAGTCGGGGCAAGTATCAGGTTTATGCCGGCAGAGACGCTACCAGCTTTACCAGAGTAAATCTTTGACATGGTGGTCTACCATCGGACTGCCAGGCCAAAGTGACAGTCCTCTCTCTCTACCGAGGGCAGGACGACCATCATTCATCGTGAGCATGGAAAATCTCTGCCTGTTGATCTGTTTATTTTTTTTGCATGGAGGAAAAAACTCCCTATTTGGAAGTTTATTTCCTCTATACCAAAAAGTGGCAGAGTGGGTGCTTTAAACATGTCTGCCGCTTGACAAACCTTCAGTGGTGTGAAGCAGGGCCGGACTGGGAACCCAAAGAAGACGTGGCAATTTTGTAGGAGGTGTGGGGGGGGGTACAAGTGTGAAACACTGCTGCTTTTATTACTGGGGGCTGACATTGTAGCACTGCTGCATAACTGGCCCTCAGTAACAAAACTGGCCGCCACCGCTGTAATACCTGCTCCCACCCTTCCAGCCTCCTGGGGAAATGCCCGCTACGGCCTGTCCAGTCCTGCTGTGAAGGGATCTGTTGCACCAGCAACTTCCTTCACAGCACAGGGCAGCTCCTTTCACAGCACAGAGATCTCCGCCAGGCAGCCAGGGATCTCTCAATATACCCGAAACATTCTCCTACACCTTAGCGGCCCAGCGGGTCATGCTCCAGGGTGTAAATGACCCTCTCGGAGTGGTGAGTACAGTACCCTGAAGTGATGCTAAGGCAAATGAGTCTTCCTCCCTGCAACCAGTGGGCAGGGAGGACTGGGTTGGGCAGATGACCACCTTACTCCTGCCCACTGCAGCCTGTGCTGAACCCTGCCAGGGTGAAGGAAGGGGCAGTGTGCACACAGGTCATATGCACTGAAAGGAGCTTTGGAGCCCCTGGCACACATCAAGCAGACCTTATCTCCAACCAGGCCCTGTTCCTCCATCATAACAACCACTGCACAGACCAGCCAGCTGCTCCCCCCCTCCTGCTCCTGTCCTTGGGCTGAAACGCAGGCATTTGTTGCAATCCTCCAGCACGAGCAGGCCAAGTACAAACATGAAAATGCCAAGTTTGTGACGACATTGCTTGGGGCCTCTCTCTCTTTACTTCCCCTGGGAAGCAGTCGATCCAGTCGAGCACTATTACAGGGCGGGACCAGGCCTGAGCCATTAGTGTCAGAGCTTGACGTGTCCCCCAAGAATACTGAGCGATGACAACATGAATAGATAGCACTACAATGTATGTTCAATTGTTCTAAACATCACATGGGCATCAACTTGTAACTGCACGTAGTGATGCAGTAAAATACACACTCATCTTCGACATACCCTACATGCACCATTAACAGCATGCATTCTGCACCCACTATGTTTACTCCAGAGGACTGCAACCAGTCAGAGCCATGCTCAGACCCATTTTTAATGCCTTCACCTCTTCTGTGACCTTTCCAGATGCTTAAAAACACGCACCTGTCCTCCCATTGCTGAGGAAACCCTCTGCGGACCCTTCAGTGCTCGCAACTTCAGACCGAACTCCCTGCTCCCATTGCAGGCCAAGGTCTCAAAGAAAACAACATAAGCCTCACTGAATACATCAATGACCACCAACTCCTAGACACCACTCAGTTTGGTTTCAGATCGAACCACAGCACAGAAACTGCCCTCATCACTGCCACAGATGACATCCTCATGACTCTGGACAGAGAAGACTTGGCAGCCCTCACCCTCCTGGACCACTCTGCATCATTTGACACAGTCTCCCACCCCATACCCACATGACATGGGAATCCAAGAACACGCATCCCCATTGATCTGTTCCTTCCTGACTGGAAAGACCCAGTCAGTAAGCCTGGCACCATACACCTCAGATGCCCACCATCTCATCTGCTGAGTTCTGCTAGGATCCATCCTGCGCCCGACAGACTTCAACGCATACGTGATCCCTCTAGCGAGCATCATACAAGCTCACAATACCAGCATCCTCTTCTATGTTTACGACATGCAACCAACTCTCTCCCTCATCGACAAGACGCCCAGTACTCGGATCAAGTTCAGTGCCTGCATGACAAATCGCCCACCGAATGAAGAACAAGTGTCTAAAGCTGACCAGCGACAAGACCGAAATGATGATCTTCGAGAAGAGGCATCACTGTGGCATGCCTCTAGTGGACGACAGAGTTGGGAATGACACTCACCCCCACCACCCATGTCAGGAATCTCTGGATTATCATCAAGAGCAAACTCAACATGACGGGCCAAGTCAGTGCCTTCACCACCTCATGTTTCCATACCCTGAAGATGCTGAGGAAGATTTTCAAATGCCTCCCAATCAGAATCCAGAAAACCCTCACATACGCCGTGGGCACAATCAAGCTGGACTACAGGAACACCCTTTATGCAGTAATCAACAAAAAAACTCACCAGAAGGCTCCAGACCATTCAGAACTTGGCGACCTGGCTCACTCTCAACCTTCCTAGTTCCAGTTAGCAGCAAGTAATGGAGCTTGTTATTACGGGTGTTCAAGGCAATAGATATTATGAAGACAAAAGAGGAGGGATAATAAGACGGAAAAGGGGGAGGCGGTACAGATGAAGGCTTGGGAGAAAAAGTGAAGAGAATTATGCAGTCTGAGTGAGAATACAAATACACAAGATGACCCAAGGTAAGAAAATAAGTTGCTTGGACAGAGGTGGGCAAAACCAATTGTGTGCAAGCAAAAGATGGATAAGCCGAAAGAACAGTGGGTGTGGACGCCTGAAGGGACAAATAGTGCATGTAGGAGTTGGTGTAGTTCAAGGGGCCACTGGCAGTGGAGCCCTCCCAGGCTGGAGCAGCCTAGGGGCTGATGGAAGTAAGCAGAGACCAGTGGAGTACAAAACGACTCCTGGACGTTGGCCTGAAGCACAGGAACAGTCTTTGGTGGCTTTTCCTGCCACAAGCGAGTGGGATGACACACACAAAACCATTTTCATGAGAGAATGATGGGCATTTGATGGTGGGGTGGGAGATGGAGCAAGAACGGGTGTGAGTGGAAGGTAAGGCACAGATGAAGTGTTGCAACTGGACTATGAGGATGACCGCGATGAATGGGAAGAAGATGAAGTGCAAGAAAGTGGAAAGGGAAGGAAATGGCATAATAGATAATGAAGGAAAGAAGGAGCATTGGTGCATTTCAGAAGTCACGAGTAGAAAGCAAAGGCACCATTCGTAGCATCAGAATGGTTCAAGGAGCTAGATGAACAGCAGAGATGTGCCCAATGGACAGAAGAAGAAATTGCAGAAAAATAGGGAACACTGTCGGTATGTGATGTAAATGGGGACGAGAGTCCCAAGGTTGTGAAGGAGTCAGCGGCGATTGGTAAAGGGTATAAATGATCTGGAAAAGTAGGACAAGGTGGTATCGAAAGATGACCCGCCGAGGGAAGAACGTGCTGTGGAAAGAAAAGATAAAAAGTGTGAGACAATGTGTGATAAGGAAATGTAGTGTGAAGACGCGAAGGACAAATATAAAGGGGCAGGCAAGGTGGTATATGTAGAGAGTAATTAAGCCAGTTACAAAAAGATGTCATATATGGGTTTCGCCATGCTGTTGGGGTCACATGTATCTGAAAAAATAACAAAAATAATTTGGAAGTATGAATATTTGAATGTCTTAAGCCAAGGAAGGGTTAAAGGAGGTGTAGGAGGAGTGAGAACTGGCGAGTACTCCGTGAGTGCCTATGACAGTGGACAATTAGACATCAGCCATCCTAATTTAGGCCAGTATTTACTGTTAGTAAGATGGTGGCAGAGTGGATATGTTATTTACATACCGTATATGGATGCATTTTTGGGGATATGCATGGTTGAGGAATGATGAGAAATTCAGGGTGAGGCTCAGCCTTAATTCAGTGAACCTGAGGGAAGATGAGGGAAGATGTTGACTCGGAGTTATGGCTTCAGTGGATACCATCTGCCAGCTACTATACACAAGTTACGTGGCCTACCTACCTATCACTCCTTTCTGTATAGTCATGCACTCCAAGGGGTAGGGACATTTGGGAGGGGACATGGGCTTAACACTGGTGCATGCTGGGGTTTCAAAATGGAGTATTGTTTGAGACAATTCTGATGTTCTAAGCATGAATGCAACAAATGTGGTAGTTGTCACTAGGAGTGGGCGGAATTCGCATAGTCGCGCTATGCAAAATTCCACGAAACAGTAAAAATCTCCGCGAACACACAGAAAATCCGCGACCACGCGGAATTGCTTGTTCGTGATGCTTTTTTCCTGTTCGCAACCGCTGTTTGCGTGCTCGGGGAGAAATATCTTGCGAACATGTGTTTTGAGAATGCAAACACGCAAAAAATTCCGCGAAGCTGCGGAACGCAGAATTTTGGGTAATTTTGCATTCTCCGCAGAAAGCAAAATTACTCAAATTCCGCAAATTCGACGAGCAGAACAGAATTTACCACCCAGGCCTAGTTGTCACCCTCTCACCCAATGCTTTGTCATGCTTAACATAGGAGAAGTAGAAGGGGTAGGGCACAGTAATCACAATATGTGCCAAAGGGCGCTTACTCTAGTTAACATCGATAGTTTATGTAAGTGGCTGCAATTATACCTAAACAGGGATGCAACCAAAAATCTAATTTGGACTGGGGTTCAGGGAAGGATTACGTTTGGGGTGTCAAGGGCCTAGGATAAGAAGATGAACAGATAACTTAAGATCAGAAAAAGTGCTACCTGAAATTGTAATGGCAAAATTGGACAAAGAGTTGAGGAAAGGAACTATTGTAGGGCCATTTTTGCAGTGGACTTAATCTGTTTTAATGATTTCACCCGTAAGGGTGGTACCTAAAAAGGAAGAGGATAAGCATTGGCTGATACATCATCTATCATGTCCAGAGGGACTGCAGTGTACGATTACATTGCAGAACAGGACACCACAGTGACATGCTTCAGTTGACAATGCTATCAGGTTGGTGAAGTGCAGGGGAGCATTTGCAGAATTGGCAAAAAGTGACATCAAGTCCGCCTTTCGATTATTGCCAGTCTACCCAGCAGATTTCCCTTTGTTAGGTATGCAATTTTGGGGCAAGGAAAATATTTGTGGCTAAAGTAAGATTGTTGAGATGTGCAATTTCTTGCTTTTTTATAAAAACATTCAGCATTTCTCTGCAATGGGCTTTGGCATGGAGCTGTAGTCATCAATTGATCTGTCATTACTTGGATGGTTTCCTGTTTGTAGGGAGGAAAACTAAAGCAGAATGTGGCAGAATTTTGAACAGTTGACACAAGACTTGGCAGTGCCTTTAGCCTTGGAAAAAAGGACATGTCTGACATTCCTGGGCATTGAACTGGACACTGAAATGATGACAGCATGGCTTCCTAATAAAAAAGTGAGAGAAATACAGGATTGTCTGAACAGTGTGACTGGAGCAAACACGGCAGTGTCAAGGCTGCTCCAAAGTTGTTACGTTACCCGAATTTTGAGTGCAGGGTTGTGAGTGCGGGGAGAACTTTCTGCAGGTTACTAGGTCACTTGGTATGTGAGAAGAACATATTGTGGCAAGTTCGATTTTTTTTGATGCATCAGAGCCTTGAGCATGTGGTCAACTTCCAGCATTGTGGGGACGGAGTTTGTTCTGAGGAGTCATTGGGGGAGAGCATTGGAGCACCTGCTGTGGACAGAAGTTGAATAGGACAATGAGGGTTTTCTGCATGCAGGCAAGAATTACGGTTCTGGTGCATTCCAACATATGAGAAGAAGAGGATTACCTGTTCAGGGCAGATGGGGTGCATTTATCTAGATTTGGCAAGGCTTTCTACATGTTGGAGATGTGTAATTTACTGGGAATCCTGTTAATGAAAGTATATGGGTTCAATGGGTGTGCTGCTGGCACGCCTAAGGCGCACAAAGGGCAAGCCGAGCGACACGACCCCAGGTCCTCCCACTCCCGAAGATACCCCATCGCTAAGTTCTACACCCTCGACGCCGCAGCAAACACTGCCACCACGCCGACCCAAGCTCCACCGTAGGATCTTTTACCTGCAGCCACTGCACACACACCAGCCCACTGACACCACCAATACCACCTCAACAAAAAAATCAACTTGCATGCCCCCTTGTCAACACATACTCACTATGTAAGCATTCCACTGAATTATGGGACCTCATCGCCACCCTCGCACCCATCATCTTCCTCACAGACCTGGCTCAAGCGCACATATGCCCCGGACACTGCCACAGCAATCCCCGAAGGATATACACGGTGTGTGACATCATTTTCGATACCAATATCATTGTGATTACTCAACACCTATGTGCATGCTGTCAGCCTGCAGGATAGAAACCAAGCACAGTGCTACTTCACAAGCCTCACATACCTGTTCATTGATGTTACTTATGCAAACCCCCATGTACCCTTCACCATGCATCTGTAAAAAGTAGACCTCTCCCTCCGTCTCTCTCGCCCTCTCCAAAAGTAACCTCACATATCATTTCCAAGAATATGTCTAGAAACAAAACATATTGTTAACTTCAAACCAGCCAATAATTTAAAATCAAACTTGAAGATTAAAAACACGCTCAATGCTTTGAATCCCTCTTTAAAGGTCAGGAGTATTTAACTAGTGTAGCATTCTGCAAGAGTTCCCTTGTCCCTGCATCTCAATGTACCTTTCATATCATAGTATGATATCTTGGTGACCAGGTAGGTGCACTTTCACAACCATGAAGGGCACGCAAAACAGTATTTTCATTTAACTGAATATAACAAGGCAGATTCCGCACCTCTGAAGAACCATTTTAAGAAATCAAAAACATGGATGTATAAAAACCGGGAGACTTTAAACAGCAGTAAGACTGAACTATAGCTGCCTGGCAGCAAAAAACCATATAGCAAACCCAACATGATGGACAGAGTGCTGAAACTTTGTAAACATTCACCCCCAGTCAGGAGATCTGGGTTAAATACATTGTTGATTTGCTCACTATGCCGCCCCAGTTTGGACCCAGCTGTATGCAAATCAGTCTTGACTCTGCTGCTCATGGGAACAGGCCAGCCTGAACTGCCAAGCCAGGTCCTCCATGGACAGCCAACACGCGTCCTTGGACCGGTTTCGGGTAACACCCCTCATCAGCCAGGCTAGCTTCAATCCATTGGCACAGCGAGCAAGGGACCCACGTCTGGGCATACCCTTCCCACTTAGGGCGAACACAGCAAACACAACAAAAGGATGGACGTAGTCCAGCCACTTTTCAACCCCTCACCCCCAGTTAAGAGACCTGGGATGAATCCATTATTCTTTTGCTCACTATGCCACCCCAGTTTGGACCACACAGCTGCCACAAGAACACAACCAGTCTGGTGTAGAGTGCAGTGTTGCTGGCGTCCTGGTAAGATTAAAAAATTGAGAAAATTGAATTTTACCTTGTTAATGGAGGCCAAAGTGAACGCAGGCTGGGAGAGAATCACTCCCAGCACAGAAACCTTGAGATATGGCTTGAGCAGAACTTCACTTTGCTCATCAGATCACAGGCGACACAAAACATAACATTTTACAGCTCGCGGTGTTGAGAAGAAGCCTCCTCTTGTTCTTCTAAACTAACATGGCCTTGGTCCTTCCCCGCTGAATTACTGCACTATAATGTATGACGTGGGACCCTGAAACCACTCTATAAAGCCCTGTGTCCATTCTTCTTCTTACAGTTTAGTTGTGACACACTTGTCACTTCTAATAACAAAGTTACGCAGCCAGTCTTCTGTAACACTTTATATCAGTTGAGTAGTGACAGTACAATACTTGTTGCCAGAGAGAGCAGACAATGGGAAAGCTTCTTGGGCAGAACAGCAACAGACACTTAAGAAGTTAAGGGGAAGTGTCACATTTCAGTTCACTTCTCATGAAATTATGAACCTGCTCATCCAGTCAATAGCTGATATAGTTTATGGTAGAATGTTGTTTAGTTACGCTGCTGAAGCTCAGTGCAGGATGCCGTGAGTTTACTGGTGTATTACAAAACATTTATTAGTAGAAAACAAGATATGGTAAACCTGGGTTGGTCCACACCTGTTGGAACAGGGGAAGGGAGAAGCTTCAGAGGATAAAGATAAGAGCAGCTGGACTTCAAAGTAAATAGATCACAACACCCAGCTCTAAAAGGGCACACCTACTCCCAGTGACCACATCACCCAGCTCTAAAAGGGTACACACTCCCAGCGACCACATCACCCAGCTCTAAAAGGGCACACCTACTCCCAGTGACCACATCACCCAGCTCTAAAAGGGTACACAGTCCCAGTGACCACATCACCCAGCTCTAAAAGGGTACACAGTCCCAGTGACCACATCACCCAGCTCTAAAAGGGTACACAGTCCCAGTGACCACATCACCCAGCTCTAAAAGGGCACACCTACTCCCAGTGACCACATCACCCAGCTCTAAAAGGGTGCACAGTCCCAGTGACCACATCACCCAGCTCTAAAAGGGTACACAGTCCCAGTGACCACATCACCCAGCTCTAAAAGGGCACACATACTCCCAGTGACCACATCATCCAGCTCTAAAAGGGTACACACTCCCAGTGACCACGTCACCCAGCTCTAAAAGGGTACACACTCCCAGTGACCACATCACCCTGCTCTAAAAGGGTACACAGTCCCAGTGACCACATCATCCAGCTCTAAAAGGGCACACATACTCCCAGTGACCACATCATCCAGCTCTAAAAGGGTACACACTCCCAGTGACCACATCACCCTGCTCTAAAAGGGTCCACAGTCCCAGTGACCACATCATCCAGCTCTAAAAGGGCACACCTACTCCCAGTGACCGCGTCACCCAGCTCTAAAAGGGTACACCTACTCCCAGAGACCACATCACCCAGCTCTAAAAGGGTACACACTCCCAGTGACATCAACCAGCTCTAAAAGGGTACACCTAGTCTTAGTGACCCCATGACCCATCTCTAAAAGGGTGCACCTACTCTCAGTGATCACATGACCCAACTCTAAAAGGGTACACACTCCCAGTGACTACATTACCCAGCTCTAAAAGGTTACACCTACTCCAAGTGACCTCATCACTCAGCTCTAAAAGGGTACACCTACTCCCAGTGACCACATCACCCAGCTCTACAAGGGTACACACTCCCAGTGACCACATCACCCATCTCTACTAGGGTACACCCTCAGTGACTACATCACCCAGCTCTAAAAGGGTACACACTCCCCGTGACCACGTCACCCAGCTCTAAAAGGGTACACAGTCCCAGTGACCACATCATCCAGCTCTAAAAGGGCACACATACTCCCAGTGACCACATCATCCAGCTCTAAAAGGGTACACACTCCCAGTGACCACGTCACCCAGCTCTAAAAGGGTACACACTCCCAGTGACCACATCACCCTGCTCTAAAAGGGTACACACTCCCAGTGACCACATCACCCAGCTCTAAAAGGGCACACCTACGCCCAGTGACCAGGCACCCTCCTGTGAGGAATTCGCTTCTTTCTTTATCCAAAAAACTGACAAGATAAAAAGCAATCTCCTCATTGACGCAAGCCTCTACTCCAAACGCCAATGCCTAGCACCCACTGAACCAAAAAACAATGCTTCTTGGTCAACCTTCGGCACATACTCGGAAGAAGAAATTGGCAAACTGCTCAGCACCCTGAAACCATCCAATCACCTCACGGACCCCCTCCCTGCCTCCGCAGTAAAAGACTTTACCCCTTTGCTTCTCCCTCTCTGGACTAAAATTATCAACAGCTCTCTCCAACAAGGAAGCATACCTGACTCCCTCAAAGTTGGTCAGGTCACACCTCTACTAAAGAAACCTACAGCCGACCCCTCTGATCTCAACAATTACCGTCCCATCACCAATATTCCCACTCTCGCCAAACTGCTGGAAAAATGCGCACAACTACAATTGACTAAACACATTGAGCAATTTGATCTCCTCAACCCTCACCAGTCAGGCTTCCGAGCAGGACACAGCACAGAAACTGCTATGACTCACATAATTGACGACGCACTTCAAATGCTAGACCAAAACGACACCTGCCTCCTCATCCTTCTTGATCTCTCTTCAGCATTCGACACCGTTAAACATGAGAATCTACTAGAACTACTAAACACAAGAATGGGTTTATCTGGAACTGTTCTCAAGTGGTTCACTTCCTTTCTTCACAACAGGACGCAGAAATTCAAGAGTAACAACCTGATGTCCTCGCCAATACCGGTAACACTAGGCGTCCCCCAAGGATCCTCTCTATCCCCAACTTTGTTCAACCTAGTCATGGAACCTCTCACCTCCTTGCTACAAGCATCCAATGTACACTTTCACATGTACGCCGATGACACTCAACTTTACCTCAAATTACAATCCCCCAATGACATCTTGCTCCTGAACTCAACGATCAGATGCACCCAATCCTGGCTTGCCGATAATCACCTCAAACTCAATGCCCTGAAAACAGAGTTCCTTCTGATCTCACCTCCCACTAAGATCTCTACCACTCAAACCTGGCTTAAACAGCTAACTGCACTCAATGTCCTACCCACCATCTTGGACTCAGCAAAATCCCTAGGCATAACTCTCGACTCCAATCTCAACATGCAGCAACATATCAGCAAGGCAACAAAGGGAGCGAACTTCCAGATCAATACTCTGAGGAAACTTAAACCCTACCTCCCAGCCAAAGACTTCCAAACCGCAGTACAAGCGCTAGTCATCCCACTAATTGAATACGGCAGCACCGCCCTCTGCGGACTCCCCCTAACTACAACCGCACCACTAAGAGCTTCTCTGAATGCTGCAGCGAGACTCATCACTGGGTCAAAAAAGCACTCCCATATTACCCCTGACTTGAAATCCCTGAATTGGCTGCCTTTTGAAGCCAGAATACATCTGAAAATCGCCTGCATGACACACAAGGCGGTACACCTAAACTCACCCGGCTACCTCGCTCAGAAACTGACAATCTCTGGGGGAATTAGAAACACGAGAGGCACAAACAATCTTCTGCTGACACCTCGAAGATTCCGGAAGGAAAAAACATACAAGCGCTCCTTCTCAGGAATGGCGCCTAGGATTTGGAACTCACTCCCTCCCGAAACAAGGCTTATATCTTCCACTACACTCTTTAAAAAAGAAGTAAAAGCTATCCTCATGGCTAAATACACTTGAAATATTATCTCGAACTCTGTTAACACCCTGCACCGATCTGTACTACTTGTTTGACCCACTTACTTATTTGTGTGAGTTGTCTTATTACTCACGTAATGGGCTTGGCAGCCACATATTTGTACTGTGTGATCTACTGATTTATTTGTTTCAATATGTTCCCTCATGTACCCCTCTATGTAAAGCGCTCTGATATCTGCGAAGATCTTGTTCGCGCTATATAAAACTTTGAGAAAAAAAAAATAAAAATGGTACACAGTCCCAGTGACCACATCATCCAGCTCTAAAAGGGCACACCTACTCCCAGTGACCACGTCACCCAGCTCTAAAAGGGCACACCTACTCCCAGTGACCACGTCACCCAGCTCTAAAAGGGTACACCTACTCCCAGTGACCACATCACCCAGCTCTAAAAGGGTACACACTCCCAGTGACATCAACCAGCTCTAAAAGGGTACACCTAGTCTTAGTGACCACATGACCCATCTCTAAAAGGGTGCACCTACTCTCAGTGATCACATGACCCAACTCTAAAAGGGTACACACTCCCAGTGACTACATTACCCAGCTCTAAAAGGTTACACCTACTCCAAGTGACCACATCACTCAGCTCTAAAAGGGTACACCTACTCCCAGTGACCACATCACCCAGCTCTACAAGGGTACACACTCCCAGTGACCACATCACCCAGCTCTACTAAGGTACACACTCCTAGTGACCACAACACCCAACTCTAGAAGTGTACACCTACCCCACTTACTACATCACCCAGCTCTAACGAATGTATGATGTTACAACGCATACATTTACAATGCATGCCTTTACGACTCAGTTTTTACATCGCAACATCCTTTACAACGTATTCTTTTACATAGCATGCCATTACAACGCATTTTCAGAAACTACCTTTACAACGCATTCAATTACATCGCATTATGCCTTTACAACGCATACCGTTACAATGCATTTAAGGTAAGTGTTGGATAGTATAGGGGTAATAATTGCTATTCCTACTCCAGTGAGTGGAACAGTAGGGTAAGTGTTGGATAGTGTAGGGGTAAAAAATTACTATTCTAACTCCAGTGAGTGCAACAGTAGGGTAAGTGTTGGATAGTGTAGGGTTAAAAAATTACTATTCTAACTCCAGTGAGTGCAACGGTAGTGCAAGTGTCGGATAGTGTAAGGGTACTATGCATTGTAATGGTATGTGTTGTAATGACTTGCGATGTAATGCCTGCGTTGTAGTGACATACATTTTAATGACATGCAATGTAATGGCTGCTTTGTAATGGCATGCAATGTAATGAGTGCGTTGTAAAGGTTGTTTCCCAGCTCTAACGGAGTCCACCAGCTTACAGTGACCACATCACCCAGCTCTAACAGAGTCCACCAGCTACTAGAAGAGTCCATGAGCACCATTAACGATAACACCGCAGCTTTTAAAGGAGCCACCAGCTTCGAGTGACCTCATCACCCCAGCTCTAATAGAGTCTACCAGGTTCCACTAATGAAGGAGCCCATCAGCTCCTAGTGACCACATCACCCCAATAGAGTCCACTAACTCCCAGTGACCTCACCACTCCAGCTCTAAAGGAGTCCACCGGCTCAGAATGACCGCATCACCCCAGCTCTAAAAGAACCAATCAGTTAACTGACCACATCACCTGGCTCTAAAAGTCTGTGACTCCCAGTAACCAAAGAGTCCACCACCTCCCCGTGACCACATCCCCCGGCTCTAAAAGAGCCCAGCGGCTCCCTGTAACCTCATCACCCTAGCTCCAAAGGAGTCCACCTGCTCCCAATGGGACAAAGGAACACATTCAAATGCTGTGCACTGTCTACTAAGCCTTTGAGGGAAGAGGCCAACATTCCTGCAAAGGTGGTACCACACTATTCCCTGCGGCAATCACTCAAATGAGCTTCTGCTAAAAGAAAAAACAGTGGGGGACAACCATCAAAGGAGTGGGCCTGTAACGTCTTTAGCCCATATCGAGACGGCATCTCGGCCGGCCATGCTTCAAACGAGCCATGGAGGCACGACTCTTGAGGGGTGCTCTCTGTATCCTCTAAAAAAAACATCCAGGTTCTACTGAGCCCCTCTAATGCACACACGGGAACTTACGCAACCATCTTACCCTTGACAAACAGGTCAGCAGGACAGTTTCTACCTGCTGTGGTGCTCTAAGAATCTTTAAAAAAAATCACCCACAACCTCTCCCTAGAAGCACGCAAACAGGTCGCAGTGGCTCTTATAGCCTCCCGGCTGGACTACTGCAATGCACTATATCTAGGCATTAACAACGGCCTGGTCCAACGACTTCAGATTGTGCAAAATGCAGCGGCCCGCTTTGTTGTAGACGCCCCGAAGCGTGCGTCAGGGGAAACATCCTTTACAACGCAACTTTTACCATGCAGTGCCTTTACGACGCAACTATTACAACGAAAACCATTACAACGCATTGCGCTGGGGGGCGCTCTAGGATAGGGAATAGATTTAATTTACTATCCAACACCTTCCCTACTATCCACGGGGACTGGAGTTGGAATAGTAAATTAAACTATTCACTATCCAGCACCCCTCAACACTATGCGTTGTAATGGTTTGCGTTGTAAAAGTTGCGTCGTAAAGGCATGCGTGGTAAAAGCATGCATTGTAACGACGTACATCCTGCATCAGCCACTGCCATCAGGAGGAACCTGCACTGGCTCCCCATTCAGTCCAGGATTAATTTCAAGACCTTCTACTTCATTCACCACGCTCTAAATGGGACTGGGCCAGAAGACATTCGTTCCCTTGTGTCCCTTTATGTCCCCGGCAGGGCTCTTCGTTCTGCCAATAAAAATCTCCTGACTGTTCCCCGAGTCTTCAAGGCCAGATGGGGCGGAAGGGCCTTCCGTGCCCTTGCACCCAAAAAGTGGAACAAGCTCCCTGATGACCTCAAGGGGCTTGCCTCTCGCGCCCTTTTCCGTAAAGCACTCAAGACCTGGCTTTTCCGAGAAGCCTACCCGTGATCTGCCCACCTCTCTCTCAAACAGTTGTTCCATCTCTTAGCGCCTTGATGCCTACGGGTTTAGTTGCGCTTTACAAATCCTAATTCATTCATTCATTGTTGGAACCGGGATCCCTGGCTGGCCAGGGCTTTCGCCAAAGTCAGTCAGAGACCACCACTCCCAAGTCAGGGCAAGGGAGTTACACGCCAAGATAACCCCTGCTCACCCTCTAGGTAACGTGGCGCGAGCAGCAAGGCTAAACTTGGAGGCGATGTAAGTTAAGTATTTGCGCATGCACCCCAGCAACAACAGCCAGGGCCCACCACAAAGGAGACTCCACACAAGGTTATATAAAAATAGCCTTTGTATTATAAAAAATATACATCAGATAAAACACACATATTGTTATACTGTGCCCACAGGCACGGGCGGAATTTACAAGGGATATTGTACAGGACAGGGCCACCTGGACACCTGTCAAGGGTATGCACTTTTAGAACTTTGTAGAAATAAAAATCGCTGTAGCACACAATATAAAAATAGAGCACACAACCAGTAATCACTGGTAACAGGACCTCACTAGCACCACCTGTACTAGGGAGAAAAACAACCACCTACATATCACAATACCTGTAGGGGTGTAAGGATAAAACACATGATGTATCAACATTCAGAGGTGTAGCAATAAAAACACAGTTGCGCAAAACTCAGATAAGTCACCACCTGTGACAGTCCCTGTGTCCCAATGTCAGGGCCTAAACGTGGCAGTTGCCCACAAAGTGCTGGGCAACTGGTGCAGGGAAAGTTTAGAGCAACGTTGGAGCCTCGTGGGCTCAAGAACCACCACTGTGGCACTGGTGAGCCTCTCTGGGCTCTGGACAAGAACAATGAACTGGCCCTCCTGAGCCTCTCTCAGGCTCTCAGACAAGGAGGGGCACTCGAGCCTCTCTCAGGGCTCGCAAAGCAAAAGGGCTGGAGCCTCTCTGGGCTCCAGAACGAGGGAATGGCACCCTCAGAGCCTCTCGGGGCTCCAAGAACAATGGCCACGTTGGAGTCCCTCTCGGGGGACTCGGGACAAAGACAAATGACCCCCAGAGCCTCACAGGCTCACGAACGGGAAGGCCCCCAGGAGCCTCGGGGCTCCTCAACACGGATGTAGGCGGTGGGGCCCCTCACGGGGGACCCTCGAACACGTGGGTGCTTCTGTGGGGAGTCCCCTCCTCTGGGGGACTCGTGAAGCAAAGGTACGCCCTGATGGAACGGCCCACTGTCAAGTGGGGCCGCTCGAGTAGAGGCAGGGGGGGGGGAGAAGGTGCGCGACCTCGCACCTCTCCCCTAGCCGGCTTTCACTCACCGGCTGTTCCTGCTCTCCTCACCGGCTGCTGGGCTTCTCTCTCGTTCGGGAGCCTCGGCAGGACGCTTCTCGGCTCCGCTGCGGGGGCGGGACTTCCGGTCGGCCTCTCCCGGGCCGCGCTGTGATTGGTCGGGCACACAACCACTTCCGGGTCGCCGCGGGCAGCGCGGCGGCTCGCTTTAGGCAGGCAGGTGGGATCCCATCATCCGAGGAGTGGGCTCCCTCGTGATTCAAATAAATCACGGACCTGGGCAATTTACAAGGCGGCAATGAGCGGGGTGGCACCCGCGCCGCCAAATCACCACACGGGGCGATCAGATGCCGGGTGGGCACCGGCTGTGCCAGAAAAGCGCTCCCAAGCGCTAGCAAGCCGAACAAAGCGCTCCCAGGCGCTATAGGGCAAGGTAAGGCGTTCCCCAGCGCTTCCAAGCGCTAGGGGGCATAAAGCGCGCTCCTAGCGCTACAAACAGGATAAAGCGCTTCCAGGGGCAAGGACAGAGCCCCAGCAAACAAGTCCTTGGGCAGGCAGGGGGGGGCAAGGCTGGGCCCAGAGCCAGCACACTGGGACTCCAGGCAGGGAGACACCCCAAGTGGCGGTCCTCTGGCCCAGCAGCAGCAACAGCCCCCTCAGGATCCTGGAAGAGAACATTTTCTATGGGGACACAGCCCCTTCTTATACTAACAAATTCTTTGTTTCAAGGTGCAGGGTGGGGGGAAAACCAGTTGCGGCTGGCTTGGGAGCACTCTTGATGGCCCAACCACCCATTTCTTTCACTGGGGAGGCTAGGGTCGTTAGACACACCACAGGGCGGCGGAGCCAGCATTGTGTGGGGAAAACCCAGCCCATCCAGGACACAGGTACACTCCTCCCACACATCACTCATGCTAATCTCACACTAACCACCGGGCAGACCCATCCAGACTTCCTGGAGCCTGGCATGCCAGCCAGCTCCAGCCAATCACGCTCCAGCACCCTTACTGCACACGCACATCAATGTCCAGAAGTAGCACTTCCCTTCTAGACACATACATGCCGCATACACCATCTCGCAGCATTCACTCTCACGAGTTTACACATACTAAACTCGAGCCTGCACTCCCCACGCATCAGGAACTACCAGGGACACACACATTCCCCATGCATTCCTATGGGAGGGCAGGCCAGCCATGCTACACGCACGCACTTTCACTCTGGGACCCAGGGAAAAGTGCGCAGAGACCCAAAAAATCACTGACACAGGGTCACACATAAAGCAAAAAGTTTAGGGGTGAACCTGCCCTGCGGGCCAAGTCCAACACAACCCCCTTCCAGCCAAAACGCAGGGTAGGCCAATCACCACCGTGATGGACTTCCCTGCTTGGGGCGATAGAACACGGACGCAGGCCCGCCACTGCCGGGACACCCTCCTGTTCTATGCCACGGTGAACCCCTAGGGTTCCTTCTAAAGCTACTGTAAGGACCAGCTGGGCTACCCCACTGGTACTCCTCAGCTGTCCGCGGCCAGGACCAGGCCCTAGGCCACCCAGGTGCCACTGGATCCTGCCTACTCACGAAGTGGGGGGTAGTAACCCCAGGCCCATAGTAGCCACTCTCCACTCTTCCTGTCTGCAAGACAGGGCCAGACTGCCACTGGTTCTCCAGCCTAGGGTCTACAACCTCAGGTGGACCAGGAGTCTCAGGGAAGGCTCTCCTCCCCTTACCTCTTCTTTTAGGGTTCCTCCTCCCCGTGCGAGGGGGACACCTAGAACGCAATTCCAACCCAGGGTTTAACCCCTCAGGGTGCACCGGGGTCAGAGGTGGGCTCTCCCACCCTCTGCACCCCCTTCCAGAGGTCTGCCCTCTCCCAACTGGAGAAGTTCCTCTGGAAGAAGAACCGGTCAGGACACTGGTTACAGTCGTCCTACCCTTCAGGTCAGGCTGATCCTGAACCTGGCCTTCCAACCTCTGGTCTAAAACCTTTGGTGGAACCATTGCCTGGCACTCCAGGACTTCTGGGGATTCACACGCCATCCCCCTGAGGCTAACAAATGACACATCTGTTGCGTGACTGTCTGTCTGGCGCAGATCTCCCGCCCTCTGTCCACCTGACAGTGCGTGACGATCCCCCAGACCAGAAGTGGCACCACCCGGGTCCCTCCAAGAAGATCTAGCCCAACTGGCTAGTCTCTGGTCCACTGGTGCATCCACTGGGAAACTCATCCCCCAATCACTCCTCACGCTGGACTCCTGTACCCTCCCTACCGGAGCGGTACTGCCAGCCTCTAGAACCACAGGAGCTCTGGTTACAGACGCTCCAGGTCCTCTACTCACTAGGAGATCTTCCTCAAATGGACTAACAAGACAGCCTAGGTCCCCAACCTGGTGTTCCCTCAAGAAACCATCCAAGTCCTGAGGCAGGGCTTCGGGCGTCTGGGGAACCTCGGTCTCCCCCTCACTCCTGCTCCACTGAGCCAGGCAGTGAGCCCCTACACCCTCCTCGCTATCCTGGGACCTAGCTGGGCTACACTGAGCCTCTTCCACCACGCTGGGCTGGAAGATCCCTGACCCACTACTTTCGGAGTCACTCACCAATGACTCTAGAGAACCTCTAGCACTTTCCCAGCGCTCTGCTTCCTCAGCAAGCGTGTCTGTATCAGTCAACCCATAGTCCAACAGGTGTTGTCGCAACCCTGGCAAACAACTACTGAGCACCTGCTCTCTGAGAACCAGATCAAACAGTTAGACAAAATCACATTCTGTGTGAACCGATGACCAATCAGACAGTGCATCTTGACATTCATCCACAAACTCTCCCCAAGACTGGTGAGACAGTTTCCTACTGCCCCTGAATCTCAACCTATACTCCTCCTCTGGGGAAACAGGTACCATGCTCGGGGAACTGGGAGTGGGACTGTCTATACTAACATTTAAATAGCTGCCACCACTGGACTCAACCCTCCCTGGGGGATCCAGAAAATTATGACTGCGGTCAGGGGATAACCTACACTCTAGGGCTATCATCTCCCTGGCCAAAGCTCTCTCAGCCTCTGCAATCCGCTCATTCACACCCAGCTGCGCCATCTCTCTGGCATAACCTAACCTGAGCTTCTCCATGGCCAGCTGGTGCTCCCTCTCTTCTCTCCTATCCACCCACTCCTCTGGGGACAGGGAAAGGGATGGGGTGCTACATCTGACACTGGGCCCAGCAAGGGACTCCCTATCTATGGGATACTTGCTCTCTGCTGGCGCCCAGTCACTGTCAAACTCACTCTCCACATCAGACTCTTCAGGGCTCCCCTCAGACCCACCACCCTCCTGGTGTGCGGCCCGGGCCCTCTCTCTCTCACTGTGCTCACGCTCCCAGTCACTCTTCTGCCACAGGATCATGTTATCCCTAAGCTTGGACTGGGTGTCTGACTCACTCACTGGGATGTCTCTCTCCTCACAAAACCGTACCAACTCAGGCACACTGTACCTAAACAGGCCACAGAGGTTAAAGGGAGATTCCATCTTGACAGGATGCTCACAGACACGTGCAACACAAGGGACCTAGCAATCTGAAGTAAGAGTACACAATTCCAAAACTTCAACACTCTCCTTATCAAAGAGAACTCACTCATGCGTCCAGAAAAACACACTATTCATCCACACACACCCTCCCCTCGGATCGGTAAGGCAGTTTCTACCACCCCTGACTTCTCAACCTGACCAAAGCGACACAGGTACCAAACTCTGGAAGCAGGGCGGGGGACAAATGTACTGAACACAATTATAAAATGACACTCTTCAGGAGAAGAAACAATGGAATTTCACCAAAAACAATAATCCCCTGTTAGACCTGACACCTTTTGGCGTGGTTCTTCCCCCATCGTTTTGCCTCTGACTCATGTGTTTTGATGCTGTGCTGGATTTCGTTTTTGCTGATTTAGATGTTTTGGACACTCTGCCACTGCTGATCAGTGTCAGAGTGTAAGTGCTCCTTCTGTAAATTGTGATATTGATTGAGTATACCTAATTGGCATATTTGTATCACCACGAAGTCCCTAGTAGAGGGCACTGTGTGTGCCAGGGCTGGTGATGACAAATGCTACTAGTGGGCCTGCAGCGCAGATTGCTCCACCCACATGAGTAGCTTTTAAAAGGTGACTCAGGCCTGCCAGCGCAGGGCCTGTGTGCAGTCAGTGACTGCCATGTCAGCCTGGCCAGTGTCCCCACTGGCTCGGCCTAATCCTTCCCTGTCTGTGCACATCAGTCACCCCTATGGAAGGCTCAAGGTACCCCCCTGGGCAGGGTGCAGTGTATGGATAAGGTAGAGCATGTGCTAGTGCAGGTACTATGCTCTGGTAGCGGGCTGCAGCCATTTTGTGTGCTCACTGCTGTAAGGCTATCTTGCTCCATAGAGTAACATGGAGGGGGGCTGGACCCATGTGATACCAGCCTATCTCCCCATAGGAACAAGATGGGACATAAGTGAAAGATTTCCCTGGACTCAGAATTTAATGACACATCTTTTAGTGAAGGGTGTTTTTAAATCCTGTGTTGGAGAATAGCACTTTTAGAAAGTGGCTGTTCTCTTGTCTAAACCTTTCTGTGTGCCTGGGTTTGTGGAATGTCTGCCTGGTCTGGATGTGACAGGGAGGGGCTGCAGAGCCCCAGAGGAGAGGGTCGGAGCCATCCCGGGGATGAAAGGGCACATCTGCCTGCTTGGGAGGAGGGAGGAAGGAATGCCAGATAAGTGCTGGGCTGTGCCTGCCTACCTCCCCCACATTAGCTCTCTCCTGGTGGTCAACTGACCCCACTGGCCCTGAAGCTGACAGGAAGAAGAAAGCCAGAGACACCTCAGTGCTCCGCAACCCCCAGAACTGGTTTAGACTGGACCCAGGGCCTCCATGCACCAAGAACTTCAAAGACATTGGGGGGTATAAGGAAAGGACCCCTGTCTGCAGAGAATTAGATTCTGAAATTCTACAATCAAGACGGACCCTCTGCTGGAAGGAGGACGGCGAGAGAACTAAAGGAAGATTGCCTTGCTGTGTGCTCTAAGGGCTGACCTGTTCTGCTGTGGCCACTGAAAGCTGAAGAGGGAAAGGGACTTTGCTGCGTGCTGTGACCCTGCCTGCTTGAACCTACCAAGACTTTGCTGTGTGCTGTGTCTTTACTGAATCTCCAAGGGCCTGAGAAGAGCTGGCCTCCTGCTGGGAACCCAGGGCTAAAGGTTCCTAAAGCTTTGCCAGAAAACAGCTGCAAGATCGTGCTGTTGTGGACCGGGGGCGTGGTGTACTCGACTGCGGAGCGTGAGGAAGGGATCGGTGTGCTCATCGGCACATTTCCTATGAGGGTTGGAGGCTTGTGGCGCCTCCCCTCGTGAAATCCGCTCCAACGTGGTGGAGAGGTCGAGAGGGGGGTCTCATCGGGACCAGCGCCCTTGAAAACCCTTTGCCGCCAAATCACCACCGCGGCCCGGAGCCAGGAACCCCCCCGTAACTTGCCTAGAGGTCCAGGCGCTGCCGCGGCGAAGAACGAAGCCGCCGCGCCCTCATTGGTGGAGGGAGCCGAGCCCCCTCACTAACGCCGCGACGGGAGTGGCCCGTGCGGCGCAGCGTCATCAGCAGTAGTGGGCCGTGATTGGCCGGAGTCGCGGAGCGTCATTGTTTACTGTCCCGGGAGCCGCACTGCCATTGGCTGACTCCCGGGTGCTGTGGAGGCTCGCCTGAGGAGCCGCGAGGGGATTGGCTGCCTTCGCGAGGAAGCCGAGGAATCAGGGAGATCACCGCCGGGCCCGGGAAGAAGTGACCTGACCCCGCCGAGGGATCTCCGTAAGTGCTCCAGCCCCTGGCCTGCCGTCTCTGCTCCCCGCTGCTCTTTGGAGGATCCAGAGCGGGCGGAGAGCGTCCTGAGACCGGCCGGGCGGGAGCAACACTGAGCCGGCACCCGCGAGGTGCCCCTGGGGGACCCGCGTCACTGCAAGCACAAGGAAAGAAGTCCCCCCTCGCCCAGGATACCGGGTGAGCCGCGCAAGAAGCGCTTGTGGTCCCTGAAGCCAGGGGACCCTTGGGGGATAGTTGTTTTACGCTGGCATTGTTTGCTTGCTCATTTTGAGAGCGTTTTTGATCACAAAATCGTTGGCATATCTTTGTGCTGACTTGAAGAGACTAGAGACATTGGTTTTGAGAACTTCCTGAAATTAAGAAAGACCAATTAAGAATTAAGTGCAACCTTGTTCTAAGTGAAGGGTTTAACGTGCAACCTTGAAGTTAGAAATGCTATGCGTTCTAAAGAAGTGATTATCATGCAACTGCTTCATTTACATGCTGAAACTAGATAAAGTTATATTTTATATATACTTACCTGTGTGGTCTCAGTTTGTGGTGGATTGGGAATTGCTGTTGTGTTAAGTGCAAATGTTATCCACATTGTCTCCGAGTTTAGCCTAGACTGCTCGCGCCATGCTACCTAGAGGGTGAGCAGGGGTTATCTCAGAGGGTTATTCCGTTGCCCTGACCGGAGCTAGGGGTCCCTACTTGGGCCAAGGTACTTACCTTTGCCAACCAGAGACTCCCGGTTCTAACATTGGTGGCTCGCGGTGCGGATTTTGAACTAATAATTGCACTTGACCGGCAGTAATTTCTTGTACATCACTAGTCTAGTTTAGCGGAACAGGTTGCACAGGATTTTTTTCTTTTTGGTGAAACCTTTTTAGTTGAAAAAGGGGTAGGAAGCATCATGTCTCGGAAAGCGCCAAGCGTGAATGGAGACGTGGAGGTGGAATTTGAAATCCAGAAGTTGTTAACCTATAACAAGGAGCAACTGAGAAAGGTCTGCAAACAGCTTGAATGCCCAGTGAGGGGCGGCGCAAATAAGGAAGAGCTACAGACAGCTCTGAGGGCCTGGTGGGAGGCCAAACATGGTGTCCCAGAAGCTCCTATGGAAGAGGGTGGCGCACAGGAGATTGGGTTTTGGCCCAGTGAATTGCCAGTGGCGAAGCCAGCGTCTAGGGCCGGCAGCACCCACTCCAGTAGGAACATTTCTCCAGAGGAAGTGGAGGAGAATCAGAGAACTAGGGCCCATGAGATTGAGCTTTTGAAACTCAGAGCGGACGCCGATGAGAAGAGACTGCGCCTGGAAATTGAGAGAGAGGCGCAGGAGAGAGCGGCGCAGGAGAGAAGGGATGCTCTCGCTTTGGAGGAGAAGAAGCTCGAATTGGCTCATGAGAGGGGCATGAAGGAATTGGCCATCAAATATAAAGAGAGGGTGCCCAGTTCTAATGGTGGCAGCGCACAACCAGTACAGGCGGGTAAGGTATACATACCAAAGGATCTGGTACAGAATTATCAGGGGGGTGATGATATTTATGCGTGGTTTAGAGCGTATGAACTAGCCCTAAGGATGAATGAAGTGCCTGAGAAGAATTGGGGAGCAGGATTGTGGAAGCATTTTGAGGCCTCTGGGAGGGATGTTTTGGCACCCTTAGAAGCAGAGGATGCTTTGTCCTACTCCGCCATGAAGGAGGCTTTGTGCCTCAGGTATGGGCTCACTGCTGAACAGTACCGCCAGAAGTTTAGGAACTTCAAGAAGCTTGATTCAAGTACTTGGGTGGAGTGTGTGAGTATGTACACGCGTGCACTGGAAGGTTGGATGAAGGGCAGCAAAGTTACTGATTATGTGGGGTTGTGTCACTTGATTAGTAGGGAGCACTTAAGTAGTTTGTGTGTCCCAGAGCTGCGCCAGCATCTTTTGGATAGTAAGTTAACTGATCCCAGTGAGCTTGCTAAAGAGGCGGACCGGTGGACTAGCACCAGGGTCCACAAGGGGGTGGTAAGTACCCCAGCCAAGGGTGGACAGGGTCCTCCGCAGAAGAGTGGGGGGGACACGGGTAATCAAAAGGAGTCTTCTAAAGGGCCCCAAACTGGTTCCCAGGAGAAGGTGTCTCAACCCCCCAAGGCTAAGAAGTCCTGGCCCCGTAAGGGCAAGCAGGACAACAGGCCCCCACCTACCTGCTTTACATGTGGGCAGGTGGGGCACATTGCTCCCAAATGTCCAAAGAAACCTCCAGCACCCTCTGGTGCTCCAGCACCGGCATTGGCCAGTGTAGCTTTGGGAGGGGATTTGATCTCTAGTGGGGAGGAAGGGTTAGCAGTGATGACCCTTGTCTCTTTAGGAGACCGAGAGATGGCCCAGGAAACCTTGCTGCCCCAAAACACTAAGAAATACGGGCAGAAGGTGACCATCAATGGACAGGTGGTGGAGGCTCTGAGAGACACAGGGGCCAGCGTGACATCTGTTAGGTGTCAGTGGGTGTCTGAAGAGCAAATTGTTCCCCAGGTACTCCGGCCTGTGGTGGCAGCTGACAGTTCAGTGCGCTACTGCAGGCTGGCGAAGGTTCCATTTGAGTGGGGAGGAGTCTCCGGTATTTTGGAGATTGTTGTAAGTGATGCCTTGCCTGTAGATTGTCTATTAGGTAATGACCTGGAGAGCTCCCCATGGAAGGAGGTGGAGCACAGGACTCACTTGGAGATGTTGGGTTTGCCTGCGTGGATCTGTGTATCCACCCGTGCAATGACAGCAAGAGAGGGCGGTCTAACAGAGCTGGAGCCTGGAACAAGGGCCCAGGGACCTGCCAAGAGAGGAAGGGGTAGAGGGCGCGGGAAACCGGCCCCCACTGTTCCCACGGTCCAGGAGGAGGCAGACCCAGAGGGGGATGCCCTGGAACCTACGGGGGAGCAGGTGGCCGAACTAGGGGAATTGCCTGAGCTGTCCCAGTGGCAGCAGGAAGGTGGTCCCTCCAGGGAGGAATTCTGCCAGGCTCAGAAGGAGTGCCCTTCTCTCATTGGTGTGCGGCAGCAGGCTGCTGACCAGGCCGCAGGCCTGGGGTCCAAGGAGCATTTGATCTATTGGGAGGATGACTTACTTTATAGTGAGCCTAAGTTCGCTGAGCCCGGCGCAGCCCGTGTGCTGGTGGTACCGGAGCGCTTCAGGAACTTCCTACTGGGTCTGGCTCATGACGTGCCTCTCGCAGGACATCTGGGGCAAGACAAGACCTATCACAGGCTTGTCACCCATTTCTACTGGCCCCAGATGAAGACGCACGTCTCTGCCTTTTGTAAGTCTTGTCAGACTTGTCAGGCCAGTGGCAAGAGTGGAGGGAAGCGCGTGGCGCCCCTCCAACCGTTTCCCGTGGTGAGCACCCCTTTTGAGCGGGTGGGCATTGACATCGTGGGGCCCCTGGATCCCAAGACAGCCCTAGGCAACAGGTTTATCCTGGTCTTGGTGGACCATGCCACTCGGTACCCGGAAGCCCTTCCGCTCAGGACAGTCACCGCCCCAGTGGTGGGCCGTGCCCTGATGGGGATCTTTTCCCGGGTGGGATTTCCGAAGGAGGTCGTTTCGGACCGCGGGACAAACTTCATTTCTAAATATATGAAGTCCCTGTGGAGTGAGTGTGGGGTGACTTACAAATTCACCACTCCTTACCACCCTCAAGGAAATGGTTTGGTTGAGAGATTCAACCGCACATTGAAGGGCATGATCATGGGCCTGGAGGAGCCCATGAGGCGGAAATGGGATGTCTTGTTGCCATGCCTGTTGTTTGCCTACAGGGAGGTGCCTCAGAAATCATTAGGGTTCAGTCCCTTTGAGTTGCTGTATGGCCACCCTGTCAGAGGACCTCTGGCTCTGGTGAAGGAGGGGTGGGAGAAATCCCGTGGGAAAACCCCTCAGGATGTGTTCAGCTATGTGCTGGCCATTCGCAACCAGACCAAGCGCTTCAGGAAGCTCGCTCAAGAGAACCTGGAGGCTAGCCAGGAGGAAATGAAGAGGTGGTATGACCAGAACACTTCTCTGGTTGAGTTCCAACCTGGTCAGAAAGTGTGGGTGATGGCGCCAGTGGAGCCTTGTGCGCTCCGTGACAAGTGGTCTGGCCCATATGAGGTGGTGGAGCGCAAGAGCGAGGTTACCTATTTGGTTAACCTGAAGACTCCCAGGCAGCCCCTGAGAGTGCTACATGTGAACCGCCTCAAACCCCACTTTGAGAGGACTGAAGTGACTATGCTCATGGCTACAGATGTTGGAGGGGAGGAGGATAGTGATCCTCTCCCTGACCTCCTGGCAGTCAAGGAGCAAGATGGGTCGGTGGATGGTGTGGTCCTCTCCCCCACCCTGACCCCAGAACAGCAGGAGGACTGTCGCCAAGTCTTGGGTCAGTTCGCCCCACTGTTCTCCCTGACCCCAGGTGTCACCAAGTGGTGCGTCCACGACGTGGACACTGGAGACAGCATGCCTGTGAAACAGAAGTTTTACAGGGTGGCTGACAAGGTCAGAGCTAGCATCAAGGAAGAAGTTTCCAAGATGTTGGCGCTTGGGGTTATTGAGCCCTCCAGCAGCCCCTGGGCTAGCCCAGTGGTCTTAGTGCCTAAGAAAGCTGCTACCCCCGGTGGCCCCCCAGAACTTCGGTTCTGCGTGGACTACCGTGGGCTCAATGCGGTCACGAAGACTGACGCGCACCCCATCCCCAGAGCTGATGAGCTGGTGGATCGGTTGGGAGCTGCCCAGTACCTGAGTACTTTTGATTTGACTTCAGGGTACTGGCAGATTGCCTTAACTGACGGGGCAAAGGAGAGGTCAGCATTTTCAACGCCAGAAGGACACTTCCAGTTTCGTGTCATGCCCTTTGGGTTGAAAAATGCCCCCGCCACATTTCAGAGATTGGTCAACCAGGTACTGGCAGGGCTGGAACAATTCAGCGCAGCCTACCTGGATGACATTGCAGTGTTCAGCTCCACTTGGGAGGAACACCTGCAACACCTCACTGAAGTGTTGAAGGCTCTGCAGAAGGCAGGCCTCACTATCAAGGCCAGTAAATGCCAGATAGGGCAGGGATCTGTGGTGTACTTGGGACACCAGGTGGGGAGCGGCAAGGTGTCGCCCCTACAGGCGAAGATTGATACCATTCTGGCTTGGGAACCCCCCAAGACCCAGACAGAGGTGAGAGCCTTTCTAGGTCTCACCGGGTATTACAGACGGTTTGTCAAAGGCTATGGCACCATTGTGGCCCCTTTGACAGAGCTGACATCTAGGAATCAGCCCAGGAAAGTGAATTGGACTGAGGCCTGTCAAACTGCTTTTGACACCCTCAAAACTGCCATGTGCACAGCACCGGTGCTTAAGGCACCTGACTTTTCAAGGGAGTTCATTGTGCAAACTGACGCTTCAGAGCAAGGCGTGGGAGCAGTGCTCTCACAGATCAATGATGAGGGAGGAGACCAACCTGTGGCTTTCATTAGCCGGAGGCTAATCCCCAGGGAACAAAAATGGAGTGCCATTGAAAGAGAAGCTTTCGCTGTGGTCTGGGCTCTGAAGAAGCTGAGGCCCTACCTGTTTGGGACTCACTTCCGTGTTCAGACCGACCACAGGCCCCTCAGATGGTTAATGCAGATGAGGGGTGAGAATCCAAAATTGTTGAGGTGGTCCATTTCCCTACAGGGGATGGACTTTACGGTGGAGCACCGCCCTGGAACAGAACACGCCAACGCTGACGGTCTGTCCAGATTCTTCCGCCTTAGTGATGAGGACTCCCAAGAGGTTGGGTAGTTCTCCCCACTTTCAGCTGGAGGGGACACGTGTTAGACCTGACACCTTTTGGCGTGGTTCTTCCCCCATCGTTTTGCCTCTGACTCATGTGTTTTGATGCTGTGCTGGATTTCGTTTTTGCTGATTTAGATGTTTTGGACACTCTGCCACTGCTGATCAGTGTCAGAGTGTAAGTGCTCCTTCTGTAAATTGTGATATTGATTGAGTATACCTAATTGGCATATTTGTATCACCACGAAGTCCCTAGTAGAGGGCACTGTGTGTGCCAGGGCTGGTGATGACAAATGCTACTAGTGGGCCTGCAGCGCAGATTGCGCCACCCACATGAGTAGCTTTTAAAAGGTGACTCAGGCCTGCCAGCGCAGGGCCTGTGTGCAGTCAGTGACTGCCATGTCAGCCTGGCCAGTGTCCCCACTGGCTCGGCCTAATCCTTCCCTGTCTGTGCACATCAGTCACCCCTATGGAAGGCTCAAGGTACCCCCCTGGGCAGGGTGCAGTGTATGGATAAGGTAGAGCATGTGCTAGTGCAGGTACTATGCTCTGGTAGCGGGCTGCAGCCATTTTGTGTGCTCACTGCTGTAAGGCTATCTTGCTCCATAGAGTAACATGGAGGGGGGCTGGACCCATGTGATACCAGCCTATCTCCCCATAGGAACAAGATGGGACATAAGTGAAAGATTTCCCTGGACTCAGAATTTAATGACACATCTTTTAGTGAAGGGTGTTTTTAAATCCTGTGTTGGAGAATAGCACTTTTAGAAAGTGGCTGTTCTCTTGTCTAAACCTTTCTGTGTGCCTGGGTTTGTGGAATGTCTGCCTGGTCTGGATGTGACAGGGAGGGGCTGCAGAGCCCCAGAGGAGAGGGTCGGAGCCATCCCGGGGATGAAAGGGCACATCTGCCTGCTTGGGAGGAGGGAGGAAGGAATGCCAGATAAGTGCTGGGCTGTGCCTGCCGACCTCCCCCACATTAGCTCTCTCCTGGTGGTCAACTGACCCCACTGGCCCTGAAGCTGACAGGAAGAAGAAAGCCAGAGACACCTCAGTGCTCCGCAACCCCCAGAACTGGTTTAGACTGGACCCAGGGCCTCCATGCACCAAGAACTTCAAAGACATTGGGGGGTATAAGGAAAGGACCCCTGTCTGCAGAGAATTAGATTCTGAAATTCTACAATCAAGACGGACCCTCTGCTGGAAGGAGGACGGCGAGAGAACTAAAGGAAGATTGCCTTGCTGTGTGCTCTAAGGGCTGACCTGTTCTGCTGTGGCCACTGAAAGCTGAAGAGGGAAAGGGACTTTGCTGCGTGCTGTGACCCTGCCTGCTTGAACCTACCAAGACTTTGCTGTGTGCTGTGTCTTTACTGAATCTCCAAGGGCCTGAGAAGAGCTGGCCTCCTGCTGGGAACCCAGGGCTAAAGGTTCCTAAAGCTTTGCCAGAAAACAGCTGCAAGATCGTGCTGTTGTGGACCGGGGGCGTGGTGTACTCGACTGCGGAGCGTGAGGAAGGGATCGGTGTGCTCATCGGCACATTTCCTATGAGGGTTGGAGGCTTGTGGCGCCTCCCCTCGTGAAATCCGCTCCAACGTGGTGGAGAGGTCGAGAGGGGGGTCTCATCGGGACCAGCGCCCTTGAAAACCCTTTGCCGCCAAATCACCACCGCGGCCCGGAGCCAGGAACCCCCCCGTAACTTGCCTAGAGGTCCAGGCGCTGCCGCGGCGAAGAACGAAGCCGCCGCGCCCTCATTGGTGGAGGGAGCCGAGCCCCCTCACTAACGCCGCGACGGGAGTGGCCCGTGCGGCGCAGCGTCATCAGCAGTAGTGGGCCGTGATTGGCCGGAGTCGCGGAGCGTCATTGTTTACTGTCCCGGGAGCCGCACTGCCATTGGCTGACTCCCGGGTGCTGTGGAGGCTCGCCTGAGGAGCCGCGAGGGGATTGGCTGCCTTCGCGAGGAAGCCGAGGAATCAGGGAGATCACCGCCGGGCCCGGGAAGAAGTGACCTGACCCCGCCGAGGGATCTCCGTAAGTGCTCCAGCCCCTGGCCTGCCGTCTCTGCTCCCCGCTGCTCTTTGGAGGATCCAGAGCGGGCGGAGAGCGTCCTGAGACCGGCCGGGCGGGAGCAACACTGAGCCGGCACCCGCGAGGTGCCCCTGGGGGACCCGCGTCACTGCAAGCACAAGGAAAGAAGTCCCCCCTCGCCCAGGATACCGGGTGAGCCGCGCAAGAAGCGCTTGTGGTCCCTGAAGCCAGGGGACCCTTGGGGGATAGTTGTTTTACGCTGGCATTGTTTGCTTGCTCATTTTGAGAGCGTTTTTGATCACAAAATCGTTGGCATATCTTTGTGCTGACTTGAAGAGACTAGAGACATTGGTTTTGAGAACTTCCTGAAATTAAGAAAGACCAATTAAGAATTAAGTGCAACCTTGTTCTAAGTGAAGGGTTTAACGTGCAACCTTGAAGTTAGAAATGCTATGCGTTCTAAAGAAGTGATTATCATGCAACTGCTTCATTTACATGCTGAAACTAGATAAAGTTATATTTTATATATACTTACCTGTGTGGTCTCAGTTTGTGGTGGATTGGGAATTGCTGTTGTGTTAAGTGCAAATGTTATCCACATTGTCTCCGAGTTTAGCCTAGACTGCTCGCGCCATGCTAACTAGAGGGTGAGCAGGGGTTATCTCAGAGGGTTATTCCGTTGCCCTGACCGGAGCTAGGGGTCCCTACTTGGGCCAAGGTACTTACCTTTGCCAACCAGAGACTCCCGGTTCTAACATCCCCAAAATGTGATTATCTAAAAATGTAGAGGTTTGAAGTTCGGCCAGCTGCTACTGTGGTACAACGCAAACACAAATCCTTATCCTCACCGCTTGCCGCCAATGTTGGAACCGGGATCCCTGGCTGGCCAGGGCTTTCGCCAAAGTCAGTCAGAGACCACCACTCCTAAGTCAGGGCAAGGGAGTTACACGCCAAGATAACCCCTGCTCACCCTCTAGGTAACGTGGCGCGAGCAGCAAGGCTAAACTTCTAGGCGATGTAAGTTAAGTATTTGCGCATGCACCCCAGCAACAACACCCAGGGCCCACCACAAAGGAGACTCCACACAAGGTTATATAAAAATAGCCTTTGTATTATAAAAAATATACATCAGATAAAACACACATATTGTTATACTGTGCCCACAGGCACGGGCGGAATTTACAAGGGATATTGTACAGGACAGGGCCACTTTTAGAACTTTGTAGAAATAAAAATCGCTGTAGCACACAATATAAAAATAGAGCACACAACCAGTAATCACTGGTAACAGGACCTCACTAGCACCACCTGTACTAGGGAGAAAAACAACCACCTACATATCACAATACCTGTAGGGGTGTAAGGATAAAACACATGATGTATCAACATTCAGAGGTGTAGCAATAAAAACACAGTTGCGCAAAACTCAGATAAGTCACCACCTGTGACAGTCCCTGTGTCCCAATGTCAGGGCCTAAACGTGGCAGTTGCCCACAAAGTGCTGGGCAACTGGTGCAGGGAAAGTTTAGAGCAACGTTGGAGCCTCGTGGGCTCAAGAACCATCACTGTGGCACTGGTGAGCCTCTCTGGGCTCTGGACAAGAACAATGAACTGGCCCTCCTGAGCCTCTCTCAGACAAGGAGGGGCACTCGAGCCTCTCTCAGGGCTCGCAAAGCAAAAGGGCTGGAGCCTCTCTGGGCTCCAGAACGAGGGAATGGCACCCTCAGAGCCTCTCGGGGCTCAAAGAACAATGGCCACGTTGGAGTCCCTCTCGGGGGACTCGGGACAAAGACAAATGCCCCACAGAGCCTCACAGGCTCATGAACAACGAACTGGCCTCGAGCCTCTCAGGCTCACGAACGGTATGCCCCCAGGAGCCTCGGGGCTCCTCAACACGGATGTAGGCGGTGGGGCCCCTCACGGGGGGCCCTCGAACACGTGGGCGCTTCTGTGGGGAGTCCCCTCCTCTGGGGGACTCGTGAAGCAAAGGTACGCCCTGATGGAACGGCCCGCTGTCAAGTGGGGCCGCTCGAGTAGAGGCAGGGGGGGGGAGAAGGTGCGCGACCTCGCACCTCTCCCCTAGCCGGCTTTCACTCACCGGCTGTTCCTGCTCTCCTCACCGGCTGCTGGGCTTCTCTCTCCTTCGGGAGCCTCGGCAGGACGCTTCTCGGCTCCGCTGCGGGGGCGGGACTTCCGGTCGGCCTCTCCCGGGCCGCGCTGTGATTGGTCGGGCACACAACCACTTCCGGGTCGCCGCGGGCAGCGCGGCGGCTCGCTTTAGGCAGGCAGGCGGGATCCCATCATCCGAGGAGTGGGCTCCCTCATGATTCAAATAAATCACGGACCTGGGCAATTTACAAGGCGGCAATGAGCGGGGTGGCACCCGCGCCGCCAAATCACCACACGGGGCGATCAGATGCCGGGTGGGCACCGGCTGTGCCAGAAAAGCGCTCCCAAGCGCTAGCAAGCCCTACAAAGCGCTCCCAGGCGCTATAGGGCAAGGTAAGGCGTTCCCCAGCGCTATATGGGAAAATAAAGCGCTTCCAAGCGCTAGGGGGCATAAAGCGCGCTCCTAGCGCTACAAACAGGATAAAGCGCTTCCAGGGGCAAGGACAGAGCCCCAGCAAACAAGTCCTTGGGCAGGCAGGGGGGGGCAAGGCTGGGCCCAGAGCCAGCACACTGGGTCTCCAGGCAGGGAGACACCCCAAGTGGCGGTCCTCTGGCCCAGCAGCAGCAACAGCCCCCTCAGGATCCTGGAAGAGAACATTTTCTAAGGGGACACAGCCCCTTCTTATACTAACAAATCCTTTGTTTCAAGGTGCAGGGTGGGGGGGAAACCAGTTGCAGCTGGCTTGGGAGCACTCTTGATGGCCCAACCACCCATTTCTTTCACTGGGGAGGCTAGGGTCGTTAGACACACCACAGGGGGGCGGAGCCAGCATTGTGTGGGGAAAACCCAGCCCATCCAGGACACAGGTACACTCCTCCCACACATCACTCATGCTAATCTCACACTCACCACCGGGCAGACCCATCCAGACTTCCTGGAGCCTGGCATGCCAGCCAGCTCCAGCCAATCACGCTCCAGCACCCTTACTGCACACGCACATCAATGTCCAGAAGTAGCACTTCCCTTCTAGACACATACATGCCGCATACACCATCTCGCAGCATTCACTCTCACGAATTTACACATACTAAACTCGAGCCTGCACTCCCCACGCATCAGGAACTACCAGGGACACACACATTCCCCATGCATTCCTATGGGAGGGCAGGCCAGCCATGCTACACGCACGCACTTTCACTCTGGGACCCAGGGAAAAGTGCGCAGAGACCCAAAAAATCACTGACACAGGGTCACACATAAAGCAAAAAGTTTAGGGGTGAACCTGCCCTGCGGGCCAAGTCCAACATTCATTCATTCTTTTTAAGATCTGTCATAACAAACTTCACAGCAGACCACCAACGCATAGAACCACAGGCTAGCGAGCTCACGATAGGCAGTACAATCATAGACTCTTTAGTGCTGTGAAGTGTTTGCCAGGTGACATACCAGAGGTTAGCAAAAAACCTCAATGAATAAATACTTGGGATCATGATCCTTGAAGAGCCATGGTAGAGTCCCTACTGCAGCCTCGCGTACATACCTTTCTATACCTTTCTGCTATCCAGAAGAAACGTGGAACCATTTTTTCAAGCCCACACTGTGACCAGCCTTCAGTGACCTTCATTTGACCTGGGAAGGGTTACGCTGCCACCAGACCAATGAATGACCGAGCACATTGGCCTCGTCCAGGGCACGTAAGTCACTCCTGTAGCCCCCACTAAGTTGAACCTTGTGGGTAGAGGTGAACTCGCAATGAATGGTCCTGGGCCACTCTGGTCACGAAGCTGGTGTGAGTCATGGCAATTGTAACCAACACAACAAGGTTTACCTCAGCCTGGGTATGAGACGTACATCTCTGTCGACAACAGTGAGACTGACCAGGGCCTCCTGCAGGTGTGTCTTGCCATTGCCCCTTTGATGTACTATAAATAGAGCAGCCCTTGAGGTCTCTTCAGATATGGCACACTGGAGGAGGCTGCAGCCCAGCTGGATGGAGACTATGCAACTGATGGCTTCTGTGGTTCAGATCTGGGGTATCTGTGCAGAAATGCACCCACCTGCAGCAAGTATACCAGGAGCTGTCCTCCCTCTGACCCTGTGTGTGCTGCATGCAGCCGGCACCAGGTAGGTCCTCTTGTGCTATTAGCATGTGTCCTCAGGGCTGGCAGCTGGCCAGGTATGTAACGCATGGTACAGTTGGCAAGAGTGGCATGATACAACTAGTCCTCATTGCGCTGCAGGACATTATCACACAAATAAATTCATTTCTAAGCGTGTAGAATGGTAAGCAAACAAGTATTTGCATTGTTATGGTTCATTGGGCTAGACTGCGGTGATATACTTTATCTGAAGGCTTCGAAGGTGCTTACAAGTAGTCCAGAATGCGGCTTCCTGGCTGCCTTTTATCTTCTCAAACATTCCTCAGTATCTAATATTCTTCTACACCTCTAATGGGTCCCGATTAGCAAGCGAGTCCAATGTAAAGCTTTATGATATATGTTTAAGGCTTTGGCGAACTCTGGCCCACTCTATGTTCGATCTTTGGTGGCACCTTACTGTCCTATTCGGCCCCTCCTCTCAAGTCACCTCAATATTTCGACAGTCGCAAGGTTTAGCAAGGACCTTCACGGTGGTCCATCAGTCTCCTGCCAGGGTCCCATATTGTGGAACTCTGTGCCTGTCTGGATGAGATCTTGTAACTCCTTTCTTGTGTTTAGGAAACCCCTGAAGACCTGGCTTTCCTAGTTCTCTTAGTACAGCCTTTGGTTTTACTTACCTATCGAGTTTTATATAGCGGTAACTTGACCCGAAGGTATCAGAGCGCTTTAAATAGTTGGCAAAGTAGCAGTTCCACGAGGAGCGCTGGGATTGGGTAGCCATGCGCTTTATAAGTGGTATAATAAAATATTATAAAAATGTAGCTTAGAAAATACAGTGCACGTGCGCTGCAACATTATACGGAAGCGCACAGAGGGCGCAGTGCTCGCTGCAGCGCGGTGGCGCGTGAAGACATCTGCACTGTTAGAACCAAAGCAGCGTTTGATGGAGAACCACTGGCCTTAGCGGGTAACAAACGGATGGTAAAGGTCTGAAGAGTCGAGACTCGAGAATATCCATAATGACGTCACCGTGCAGTGAAGGCCGAGCAATGAGAATCCTGCAGCTAGTCCTAGTTTTCGATCAATAAAACGCCATTAATGGGTAACTATTAAACAATTCTTTCGCCGCAGGTCACACTGTCTCACTCTCAGCTCCACTCAGACCCGCTGCGGCTGCGCCCCCTGGCCGGTGACGCTCAGGGACACGTGTGTTTAGATAGAAGCAGACCCTCACAGACGGGGTCAAGAGCGCCACACGTCATCCGGCCCGCTGGAAACAGACTCTCAGGGTTTATTAACTGGCTGCGGCCCGGAGCGGTCCCGTCGCTTCCGTGCTCTGCAGGGCTTTAAGTGGGATGCGACGGGTTCCTTCGGATCTCAGACCCGGTAGTCATTTAAAACGGACGTGGAAACGGGTCCCTTTCGGGCCCTGTAATCATGTCCGTAACTCATCATGCAAAAACACTGATCGATTGACGATTTCTGAATATTGAGTGTAAAAATTGTTAAGGAATCCATCATGTTAGGGCACACAATGTCGCTCCTGGTTATATTTCACAGGCTTTCCTTAATCTTCCATTCCCTTTGAGTTTTTGCTTTTTACAAGATGTTGTCTTACCGTCCGTTTTGTTTCTTAAATGCATCATATGAGGCTTGTCTAGAACTTAATTTGAATTGAGTGGCATTCTGGTGTTTATAATGGGGCGTAATTGAGCTGTGGCTGAAGGCAGTGAGAATTTCAGTTCTTGTCAGTGGAAAAATGTGATCAGAATACGAGGCCATCCATTCCTTGGCCTCTCTGCAAAGCGCACATAGCAATGGTCACGTGTGTCAGTTGCGATTCTATGCAAATGTGTGGGTAGGATGACACTTTGTGCACATTGTCGTGTATATGTTTAAGCAACGCCCTTAATTATATAGGTCCGTCCGATTCAGGAACCCCCACTTTTAAGGACCCACACTTTTTTCATATCACTTAAAGCCCTGGTGCTCTTATGTGCACTGGCTGTCCTCAGCCGTGCACGGTGGATACTGGACCTCCTCCTTCTGCCGATGCCCCGGCGTCTTTTCAGCGCCGCCTCGTGCTGGCCAAGTAGCCCATCAAAAGCATACCCATGCTTTAGCAGTGGCTGGAGGCACGGCACCTGCTTCAGGGGAGGGCAGATGCCCAATGGCTGGATGCACCTGTTCCACTGGAAGAGAAGACGCCCTATTGGCTGGATGCACCTGCTTCAGGGGAGGGCAGGTGCCCAATGACTTGATGCACCTATTTCACTGGAAGAGAAGATGCCCCATTGGCTGAATATACCTGCTTCAGTGATGCAGTTCGTCCCATTGGTAGGGTGCATGTGCTTTCATTGGAGGACGAGCACCTAGCTAGCTAGGCATATCTGCTTGAGCAAATGCCCCATTGGCTGAATGCTTCTCCTTCATTGTAGAGAAGATACCCAATTACCTACCTGTAACTGATTCATTTGAAGCCAAGTGTCCTACTGACTGGAAACAGACACACCTTAGTGCTTAGTCTGACTACACAGCTCAGGTGGAGGGCAGTGCCCTATAGGCTGAACGCACCTGCTTCAGTGGCGGGCAGACACTCCATAGGTTGGATGCAACAATTTCAATAGAAGCGCAGATCTTTCAGTGCAAGCATGAGGTACTGACAGGAACAGGTTCCGATTGATGGGGAAAGGCTTTTGGCCGCATCTGGGTGTACATTCGAAGGGCTAGGTGGCCTCAGCAAGCCTCAGGAGCAGTACCTTGGCTCCCACCTTTCAAAAAGTCAAGGTTCCGCTGGTAGATCAGTGTCCCAGATTCAGCGTCACTAACATCTGCTCCATCAGATCAATGTCTCGGATCCAGAGTCAGTCACAGCTCCTGCAAGAGATCACTGTCTCAGATCCAGAGTCAGTCACAGCTCCTGCAAGAGATCACTGTCTCAGATCCAGAGTCAGTCACAGCTCCTGCATCAGATCACTGTCTCAGATCCAGAGTCAGTCACAGCTCCTGCATCAGATCACTGTCTCAGATCCAGAGTCAGTCACAGCTCCTGCATCAGATCACTGTCTCAGATCCAGAGTCAGTCACAGCTCCTGCATCAGATCACTGTCTCAGATCCAGAGTCAGTCACAGCTCCTGCATCAGATCACTGTCTCAGATCCAGAGTCTGTCACAGCTCCTGCATCAGATCAATGTCTTGGATCCAGAGTCAGTCACAGCTCCTGCATCAGATCACTGTCTTGGATCCAGAGTCTATCATAGCACCTGCAAGAGATCAATGTCTCGGATCTAGAGTCTGTCACAGCTCCTGCATCAGATCACTGTCTCGGATCCAGAGTCTGTCACAGCTCCTGCATCAGATCACTGTCTCAGATCCAGAGTCTGTCACAGCTCCGGCAAGAGATCACTGTCTTAGATCCAGAGTCTGTCACAGCTCCTGCATCAGATCACTGTCTCGGATCCAGAGTCTGTCACAGCTCCTGCATCAGATCACTGTCTCGGATCCAGAGTCTGTCACAGCTCCTGCAAGAGATCACTAACTCAGATCCAGAGTCTGTCACAGCTCCTGCATCAGAGCACTTTCTCAGATCCAGAGTCAGTCACAGCTCCTGCATCAGATCACTGTCTCAGATCCAGAGTCAGTCACAGCTCCTGCATCAGATCACTGTCTCAGATCCAGAGTCAGTCACAGCTCCTGCATCGGATCACTGTCTCAGACCCAGAGTCACTCACAGCTCCTGCATCAGATCACTGTCTCGGATCCAGAGTCTGTCACAGCTCCTGCATCAGATCAATGTCTCGGATCCAGAGTCTGTCACAGCTCCTGCATCAGATCACGGTCTCAGATCCAGAGTCTGTCACAGCTCCTGCATCAGATCACTGTCTCAGATCCAGAGTCTGTCACAGCTCCTGCATCAGATCACTGTCTCAGATCCAGAGCCTGTCACAGCTCCTGCATCAGATCACGGTCTCAGATCCAGAGTCTGTCACAGCTCCTGCATCAGATCACTGTCTCAGACCCAGAGTCACTCACAGCTCCTGCATCAGATCACTGTCTCAGATCCAGAGTCAGTCACAGCTCCTGCATCAGATCACTGTCTCAGATCCAGAGTCAGTCACAGCTCCTGCATCGGATCACTGTCTCAGACCCAGAGTCACTCACAGCTCCTGCATCAGATCACTGTCTCGGATCCAGAGTCTGTCACAGCTCCTGCATCAGATCAATGTCTCGGATCCAGAGTCTGTTGCAGCTCCTGCATCAGATCACTGTCTCAGATCCAGAGTCAGTCACAGCTCCTGCATCGGATCACTGTCTCAGACCCAGAGTCACTCACAGCTCCTGCATCAGATCACTGTCTCAGATCCAGAGTCAGTCACAGCTCCTGCATCGGATCACTGTCTCGGATCCAGAGTCTGTCACAGCTCCTGCATCAGATCAATGTCTTGGATCCAGAGTCTGTCACAGCTCCTGCATCAGATCAATGTCTCGGATCCAGAGTCTGTCACAGCTCCTGCATCAGATCACTGTCTCGGATCCAGAGTCTGTCACAGCTCCTGCATCAGATCAATGTCTCGGATCCAGAGTCTGTCACAGCTCCTGCATCAGATCACGGTCTCAGATCCAGAGTCTGTCACAGCTCCTGCATCAGATCACTGTCTCAGATCCAGAGTCTGTCACAGCTCCTGCATCATCTCCCTGCTGCCCTTCCTGGGCAAGGTGATGGAACGCCATGTCACCGCGGTACTGAGCGCTCACACCGAGGCGAATGGGGGGCTGGCCTCTCGCCAGGCAGGATTCCGCCCCAGGCATTCAACCGAATCGGTCGTAGTTTCAGTCCTAGACAACCTCAGAAAGGGTATGGATGACAACAACCACCAGGCACTGGTCCTCCTTGATCTCTCCGCCGCCTTTGACACGGTGGACCATACCATCCTACTTGCCCGTGTCAAGGCGGCCGGTATCGGGGGATCAGCTCTGGTCTGGCTCTCCTCCTTTCTGAGGGACCGCACTCAGGCGGTCCGACTGGGCGATTTCACCTCCACCCCTCTCCCTGTCACCTGCGGTGTTCCCCAGGGCTCCTCTCTCTCTCCCTTACTCTTTAATCTCTATATCTCTCCTCTTATCTATGCACTCCAGCAGCTGGAGGTCACTGTTTACAATTATGCGGATGACCTCCAGCTCATCTTTGATCTGTCCCCCTCTCCTCTCTCGGTCTCTAATTTTCAGTCAACTATGACATTTATCAGGGACTGGATGAACCACAACCATCTTAAACTGAACCCCGACAAGACCGAGCTGGTTCTCACTGGTGGTTCATCCAGCCCCTGGAATTCTCTTTTCTGGCCCCCCTCTCTTGGCCCGGCACCATCCCCCTCCACTGTGGTCAAGACACTGGGTGTTAAAATGAATAATCAGCTCACTCTTCACTCACAAATTAGTTCCGTGGTTTCCTCCTGTTTCCTCACTCTCCGAACTATCCGCTCTGTCTCCCGCTTCTTCTCTCCCCAGGCACTTAAGATCATCATAGCCGCCCTGGTAATCTCACGACTGGACTACGCCAACGCCCTCTACCATGGCATTCCAGCGTACAGCCTGCGTAGACTCCAAACCATCCAGAACCAGGCGGCCAGGCTGATATACGGCCTTCCACGCTATCACCACTCCACCCCCCTTCTAAAAGAGCTTCACTGGCTCCCCGTGAAACAACGCTCCCTTTTTAAGATAGGATGCATGGTTTTTCAGGCCCGCCAGGGCACTGCCCCCGCTTTCATCGCCTCACTAATTAAACCCTATGTCCCCGCTAGAAATCTTCGGTCTTCCTCCAAGTCCCTTCTCCAGATCCCCCGCTTCTCACGCAAAAAATGGGGCGGCTCTAACTTCTCAACTCTGGCTCCTACCTTCTGGAACTCACTTCCAGACAATCTCCGTTCTGCAACTCAGTATCTCTCTTTCCGTAGAGACCTGAAAACGTTCCTCTTCAGCCAGGCTTTCCCCACCTAATACTTATTCCACCCCTCCATGGTCTTTCTCCCTCAGTTCTGAACCTCCAGCGCCAAGAAACCGCAAGGTGTACGCCGCGCTCTACAAGTGTTTTAAATTAGAAATTAGATCACTGTCTCAGATCCAGAGCCTGTCACAGCTCCTGCATCAGATCACGGTCTCAGATCCAGAGTCTGTCACAGCTCCTGCATCAGATCACTGTCTCAGCTCCTACATCAGATCACTGTCTCAGCTCCTACATCAGATCACTGTCTCAGCTCCTGCATCAGATCACTGTCTCAGCTCCTGCATCAGATCACTGTCTCGGATCCAGAGTCGCTCACAGCTCCTGCATCAAATCACTGCGTGGACCGCATGCCTGCCAGGGCCGCTCTGCCAGCCACTACAGTGTGTCTGGTAAACACACTGTGGTTAATTAGAGAAACGGTGTTAATTGAACCAGTGCAGCAGATCTGACCTCACATTGTCAAGTGCCAAAACACCACAATCCAGGGCAGCAAGAACTGTGAGCAGGGGCTGCAGTAAGGTGTTTGTTGCACCTGAAGCTGCCTACAAGGGGAGGCATTTCTGAACGCTACGAACCCCTTCCAGGCCGAGTAAAAGGCATTAATGTTCCTTTCCGCCACATGCTGCAACCAGTAAAAGAACGAGTGCCAGGAAACTGGACCTTGAGGCCAAAGCTTGGAACTGCGAGAGGTAAATAATCATGACGTCAACGCTGACGTCAACGCTGACTTCTACGGATTGGGCAATACTGTCCTTCCTTGTTCAGGCATAAACAACACTGGGTGGAGATTTCCACATCCATCCATGTGCCAGTACTCGCTGCCCATGGCCTGTTACTACCTTGGTTTAACAAATCCCTCTATGAAAAAAGGAAGCACCTAAGACTCCTGGAGAAACAATGGAGGCAAGCACCTTCCACCAATAATTTGGCCACTCTTCGTTCAGCAAGATCCAAGTACCACAAGCACATCTTCCTTGGGAAAGCATCACACTTCAGAACCCTCCTTGACTCAGCCAAAAATAGACCCAAAAAACTATTCGATCTCATCAAGAATATTAACTGCTCTCCCCCAACCGCCAAGTTGGAGGATTCTACAAAGAAAGCTGCTGATTTCGCTGTATTCTTTGACAAAAACGTGAAATCACTTGTGGATCAGGTCGCTCATCCTACCCCTCCAGAGGAGCGCAAATCACTAGCCATTTGGCAGAACTTTGACCCCATTTCAGAAGATGTCCTCTTCAAGTGCATCCTCGAAGCAAAGCCCTCCAACCATTCTCTTGACCCCATCCCTAGTGCCATTGCTATTGACTTCTATACCCATTCTCTTCCCTATTTGACCACTCTGGTCAACCTCTCCCTCTGTCAAGGCTCCCTTCCGGTTCCCTTCAAAACTGGGCAGGTCACCCCTCTGCTTAAAAAACCCACTGCGGATGCGAATGACCTCAACAACTTCCGCCCCATCACTAACCTACCCTTTCTTGCTAAGATCACAGAAAGATGTGTTGCGAAACAACTCACTCGTCATATCAAGGACAATGATCTTCTTGACAATTTTCAGTCCGGCTTCATCCAGAACTGCAGCACTGAAACAGCCCTGCTGCAAGTGATTGATGACGCGCTGCGGATACTCGATTCGGGGGGGGGGGTCTTGTCTTCTAATTCTCCTTGACCTTTCTGCAGCCATTGACACTGTCAATCACAACACCCTCCTCAACACTCTTCAACAGAGAATGGGCCTGGAGGGCACTGTGCTTAAATGGTTTGCTTCCTTCCTCTCTGATAGATCCCAAATTATCAAAATAGCGGACAGTCTTTCATCTCCTTTGGCGGTGGGTCAAGGTGTTCCTCAAGGCTCTATACTTGCACCCACATTGTTCAATCTCTATTTGGAACCACTGGGAAATCTCCTAAGTAAATCTGGGGTACACTATCATCTCTACGCAGACAACACTCAAATCTACCTCAATGTTGCCTCCACTCATGATCTCTCCGTCCTAAGCTCTACTTTGGACTCCATTCAAAACTGGATGTCAACACATCAACTGATTCTGAATCCCTCCAAAACTGAATTCCTCCTCCTCTCCTCCTCACTTTCTACTCCCCCGGTTCAATCATGGATGGACCAGATGAATCTACTGAACAATAAACCCATCATTGTCGACAGCGCAAAATCCCTTGGTGTCATCCTCGACACAAAAACTCAATCTACTCTCCCACATTAATTCAATTGCAAAGTCTGCTCAATACCAACTCCACCTTCTTTGGGGGATTCGTCGCTTCTTCCCGGAGCATGACCTTAAAACTCTGGTCCAATCGCTGGTCCTCTCCAGACTGGACTACTGCAATTCTCTCCTTACTGGCCTCCCCAAATCCCACCTGTCCCCCCTCAAGTCTGTTCTCCATTCAGCAGCTCGTTTTATTTATGGGGCCAAAAGAAGCGACCACATCACACCCATGTTATCCACCCTCCGCTGGCTTCCCATCGAGGCAAGATCTATCTACAAGACTGCCTGCATTACCCACAAAGCCTTGCACTCCTCCTCTCCTCGCTACCTGGCGAATAAACTGAAACTCTTGGGAGGCTCTAGACCATCACGAAATGCGGAAAATCTACTGCTTGAACCTCCCACTTTCAAGAAGGAAAGATCGATGGCCCAATCCTTTTCAGGCAGCGCAGTGAGAATCTGGAACTCACTTCAGCCCCAGCTCCGGACCACCACCTCCTCCCAGGCCTTTAAAACTGACCTCAAAGTTCTCCTCCTTCAAAGACATTTCCAAACTTAGTTCACACCCTCTCTTTTACCTGAAGGAAGACCTTCCATTATAGAAAATTCTTCTTTCCATGACTATGGAAGTGCCTTCCCAGTGTGTTCTTGTAGTTTGAGAGTCTGCCATTTATTGCAGTATTATCCTTCTACCTATGTTTGGCACTCGTTTATAACATGCACACGTCACTTTTCTCTTGTATCACACTGTTTGCTACCTCTTACATTGTTTGCTTTCGATTCTTGCACAAGTGCCACCCTTGCCTACGTAGTGTTTGTTTTTGTAACCTGCACACATGTCACTTTTTTCTCCTGTAATGCACCGTTTGCTACCTCTTGTATTTTGTTGGCTCACGATTGTCACTTTTGCCTCATGTAATGTAACATTTGCTTTTGTAATTTGCTCACTTGTAATGTTCTCATGTATCAGTTCTGTTCCTATTGTGAAGCGCTCTGACACCTTCGGGTAAAGTCCGCGCTATATAAAAATGCATAAATAAATAAATAAATACATACATACTTCACTGGTGCCCATGGCCCTGCTACCAGTTGCCTGTCCCTGGGAGTAAAAACGCATTTAGTTCATTCACCGGGGACTGTACACACGACAGGGTCAATCCAACACACGACAGGGTACATCCACCCGCGGGCTCCGCTTCGGACTAAGTGGCAGCTTTCTCAACCTTTTATGTGGCTGACTGCCCCAGCCCTCTCAGAATTTTAAAGGCATCTGCCTATAGGCTTATCCCCATATATGCCACACTTTGGATGTTTATAACAGTCTTCGCGCTGTCAAGCAGTAAATATATTGCACTATAGGAAACTATTTCGGGTACCAGCCTGGAGTCCTCAGACAGATACCCCTAGCACTATTTTCATGTTCTTTCCATCTTTACCACATGAACAGCAGTTTAATGCTATATTAAATTACATCATATCACTTGGCCTTTGTGGTGCACAGACGACTATTTGTATAGCTTTGTGGCGCTGTGACTTTCCTGAAACTAGTTGTGAATCTCTGAGAAGCGGTCGCTCCCCACGCTCCCTGACTGGATATCGTAGCGCTTTGCTCGCACTGCTTGTAAAGAATATTGGTGCCTGGGTATCGTAGCGCTTTGTTCGCATTACTTGTAAAGAACTTGTGCCTGCTATAGCTCACTGCTGCCAAGAATTATTGTGTCCTTTGCCCGCATTTAATTTGTGCAAGTTATTTCACTGCTCGCATTTTAACCTGTGCAAGTTGACTATCGGAGCGCTCGCATTGCTTGATTTGTAAATTAATAATTATTGCCTGATTGTGCCGGTGCCACTGCCCATAGCGACATTCAACTGTGTGCCCCAATCTCGTCCTGTTTCGGTTTTGCTTTCGCTGCCATTTTGTTGTTGTGCCTCGTAGCCAGCCTCTCCACCCCGCTCCCGCCTCCCAGCTGCTCCTCCCTCGCTCCACCCCCCCCCCACTATCCACTTATGACAGATGCATTTGCGCGCAGCGGACGCGCCCAATGCGCGCCGAAGGTGCGCCTAAGGTAAGCTCGTCTACGCCCGTCCGCGCCTGGACCGCGTCCAGCGCCAGACACCCTGGTCCCCGCAAAATCCTCTCCACCTACATAACGTACGACGCCGCAACCCTCTTAGCACTCAACCCCGGCCGACGTCCAAATTGCCACCAAGCCACCCCCGGACACACCCATGGACCCTTCACCTGCCACTCCTGCAAGTTCGACTGCATCAGGACCCCCACCAAATCCACAAACTCCAAACAGAGATCCGATACTAACCACCTGAAGTGCATCCTGCTCAACACCCGCTCTGTCCACAGACACGCCATCGAACTTTGGAACCTACTCGACACCACATCGCCGGACGTCGCCCTTCTTACAGAAACCTGGATGAACGCCTCATCAGCGCCCGACATCGCCATAGCCATCCCGGACGACTACAAGATCATCCGAAAGGACCGCATCAACCAAACAGGAGGAGGCATCGCCATCGTCCATAAGAACACCATCCGCATCACAACCAGCTCCGACGACAACCTCGCAACCGCCGAACACCTTCACTTCCAGATCCACACCGACCCCAAGACCACACTCAGAGGCACCCTAATCTACAGGCCACCAGGTCCCCGCACAAAATTCAGCGAAGACATCACTGACTTCATCAGCCCACACGCCCTCCCCTCCGAGGACTACATTCTACTGGGAGACCTCAACTTCCACCTGGAAAAGAACAACGACAGCAACACCACCACCCTTCTGGACAACTTCGCCAATCTCGGACTCAAACAACTTGTTGACACCCCCACCCACTATGCCGGGCACACGCTCGACCGTCTCTTCACCTCCAGCAAGCACATCTCCTTCAATCACGCCACAGCTCTCCATTGGACGGACCACAGCTGCGTTCACTTCAACTACAAAAAGACTACGACCCACAACCTCCCACAACCAATTCCCCGCAGAAACTGGAACAAAATCACCACCGACCAGCTCTTCACATCGCTTCACCAAAACCCTCCTCCCAAATCATCGGACCCAAACCAAGCAGCCACCAACCTCACACAATGGATCACCCACAGCGCTGACGATTTAGCACCCTTGAAAAACCATCAAATCACGCAAGGTAGCAAAAAAGCCCCCTGGTTCAATGATGACCTTAAGAAATCCAAGAAGACCTGTTGCACCCTCGAAAAAGCCTGGCGAAAAAACCCAACCACTGACAACCTGGCCACCATCAAAAACGCCACCCACAAACACCACCAACTTATCCGATCCACCAAGAAATCAGCATTCAAGGATCGACTCGACAACAACGCCCACAACAGCAAGGAACTATTCAACATCGTCAAAGAGTTTACCAACCCCACTGCCGGCACCAACGATATCACTCCCTCCCAAGACCTCTGCGACTCCCTAGCCTCGTTCTTCCACAACAAAATCGCTGACATACATAACAGCTTTGGCGACCAGGCCACCCCACCCACATCCAAACCAAAACCCCCCTCCAACATCCTTTGCGCCTGGAACCCTATCACCACTGAAGACACCATCCGCTTGATTAACTCCATCCACTCAGGTTCACCAACCGACCCATGTCCCCATCACATTTTCAACAAAGCAGACTCCATGATTGCACCCCATCTCCGAGACGTCATCAATTGTTCCCTCAACTCCGCTACCTTCCCGGAAAGCTGGAAACATGCCGAACTCAGCGCCCTCCTGAAGAAACCCACAGCAGACCCCACCGAACTTAAGAACTACCGCCCCATTTCGCTCCTCCCACTTCCTGCCAAAGTCATCGAAAAAACAGTCAATAGTCAGCTCGCCGCCTTCCTCGAATCCAACAAATCACTCGACCCGTCACAGTCCGGCTTCCGAGCCAAACACAGCACCGAAACCGCCCTCATCGCAGCAACAGACGACATTCGAACTCTACTGGACAACGGAGAAACAGCTGCCCTCATCCTACTTGACCTCTCCGCAGCCTTCGGCACAGTCTGTCATAGCACCCTTATACAACGCCTCAGTAACGTCGGAATACAAGGAAAAGCATTGAACTGGATCATCTCGTTCCTCGCCGGAAGAACCCAGGGAGTCCGCCTCCCCCCTTTCAAATCGGAAGCCACTGAAGTCATCTGCGGCGTTCCACAAGGATCATCACTCAGTCCCACCCTCTTCAACGTATACATGAGTCCCCTCGCATCCATCGCGCGCCAACACAACCTCAACATCATCTCCTACGCAGACGACACCCAACTGATCCTCTCCCTCACCAAAGACCCAAACACCGCCAAAACCAACCTACACGATGGGATGAAAGAGGTGGCCGAATGGATGAAGAACAGCCATTTAAAACTGAACTCGGACAAAACGGAAGTCCTCATCTTAGGATCATCCCCCTCCGCCTGGGACGACTCATGGTGGCCACCGGCCCTGGGAAACGCACCCAAACCAACGGACCACGCACGTAACCTGGGCTTCATCCTGGACTCCTCCCTCTCGATGACCAGACAAGTCAACACCGTCTCATCATCATGCTTTAAGATCCTACGTATGCTCAAAAAAATCTTCCGTTGGATCCCCACCGAAACAAGAAAGACGGTCACCCATGCACTGGTCACAAGCCGACTAGAAAACGGAAACACCCTTTATGCCGGAACCACAGCCAAACTACAGAAAAAACTCCAACGCATCCAAAACGCCTCAGCCAGACTCATCCTCCACTGGCTCCCCGTCAACAAGAGAATAACGTTCCGTCTCCTCACCCACGCACACAAAGCCGTCTACGACCTAGGACCCGAATACCTCAACACGCGCCTGTCCTTTTACACCCCCACCCGCCAATTACGAGCATCCAACCAAGCCCTCGCCGCAATTCCACGCATCCAAAGATCTACCATGGGAGGAAGATCCTTCTCCTACCTAGCGGCCAAGACCTGGAATTCTCTCCCCACCCACCTACGCCTTACGCAGAACCACCTCTCCGACAGAAAACAACTAAAAACCTGGATATTCGATACGTAATGTACCCCCCTTCTCTCCCTCAAGCGCCTTGAGACCCTCTGGGTGAGTAGTGCGCTATACAAATTTTAAACTTGAACTTGAACTTAATAGCAGGGTGTTTAGACGTTTTAATGTATGGACAAGGTGGGCATTTGCCCAGGGACCCCACCTTTCAAGTTAGCCCCACAGAAGGTGAACTTTCCATTATTCCTCAGTCTCCTCTACTTATCTATTTGAACCTCTCTCCCGCTCTCTGCCTTCCTTTACCTCTGACTCTTGTCTCTCTCTGCCCAGTGCCATCTTTTTTCTTTAAAAACTTTATTTTTGTATGTAGCAACAAAACAGTTCCCCCCCCACAATTGGCATCATCAAAGAAACACGTGTATACAGTTTGTTCACCGCATTACGGCCCATGCAGGTACAGATATCATAGTGGTGATCAAATCTCCGGGACGCAAAGCAAATCACAATTACAGATACAGTTTGGACCATACGTGCGTTGCCATCTGGGCACTACTCCAACACCATCCCCTCCTCCTCGTTCCCAACCTCCTCTCCCCCAGATCCCGACTCCTCCGGGGTGAACAATTCAGCACTGGTGGCATCCGAATCACTGTAGGACGACCCCACAGCGCACATCATTCTCCATGCAAACAAGTCCTCCTGTAGCCTCTCATCCCTGCGTGTATGCTGCATGTGTGTTTCCTCAGCTAAGGTCCACTCCTTAGCATCCCTGAGCCACCTAGACAACACAGGGGCCCTTTGTCCCATCCCGGCGATAGCTACCCGGCGCCTCGCTAACACTAGGAGCAACTGTAACATTTTATAGGATAAGTTACTCTTTTTAGGTTTGGGGACCAGGGCCAGCAAATAGTGTAGCGGGGTCAAAGCAATTCGGAGGCCCGTGACCGTTCGAATGTGGTCCACCACCGCCTTCCAGAAGTCCCCGACCAGCGGGCACTCCCAGGCCAGGTGCAGAAATCCGGCCCCTTCCGTGCCACACCTAGGGCAGTTATCTGGTCTATCCGCAGTGATACGGCGTAGGGAGACCGGGGTCATGTATGTGCGATGTACAAAATTGAAATGGATCAGCTTAAACCGCGCATTGCACGACACCTTACGGGTAAGGAGTCCTATGCGTTTACGTTGTCCCGGGTCTAGTGCAACCCCCAGATCCGCCTCCCAGGCCGCCCAAGATGGGGAGACCGGAGGGGCAGAGTCGCTTCTCATGGCCGAGTACAGTAATGTGATCAGCCGCCGTCCCCTGCCACAGGATAGAATGATGTTCAGGGTGTGGGACAACGGAGGCGCCTCCGGGTACTGTGGCCAGGTCGCCCTTGCCATCTCCTGAAGGCCTCTATAGTGCAGGTACTGCCCCCCAGTCAGTCCGAAGGCCTCCATAGCCCGCTCCAGGGTAACGAATGTATTGTCCGGATAAAGGTCCGCCAGCGTCTCACAGCCGCCCTCCCGCCAGTCCCGGAAAGATATGTGTTCCTCCATCAGCGTCACGGGTGCCAAGATCCACACCGGTAACTCCCTATGAAAGGGGGCCCGCTGCAAAACCTTCTCAACAAACCGCTGCCAAATCCCCGCAGTGTGTCGGACTATATGCGGTAGAGTACCATCTGCTCCTCTACCTCGCATCAGAGCCACCTGTAGCGCCCTTTCGTCCGCCCTGCCCGCCAGGAGTCCCAGTTCCCAGTTATCCGTGCCCACGAACCATCGCGCAGCTGGCAGGAGTTGTGCCGCATAGTAATATAGGTCAAATCTCGGGGCCTCCAGGCCCCCCTCCTCCCAGCGCCGGAAAACGGTGAGCAGGGCAACTCTGCTGCGTTTGCTCGCCCAGAGTAGTGAAGTGAGCAGCATATTAAGCATGCAAAATATACGCGGGGGGAGCGGGCACATGGTGGTTTGTAAGACGTATAGTACCCTCAGCAACATTACCATCTTGGAAACAGCTAGCCTCCCCATTAGGGAGAGTGGGAGAGTGTTCCAAAAGGACCCAGACTGCTGCAGGGTACGGAGCACTCGCTCAGCGTTACGGGCCAGCAATTGTTCATCGGACGCGGCCACTTGGATACCCAGGTATCTGAAGGCCTCCAATTCCCACCGCAGCCCCAGGTGTGGGAGACTCAGTCGCGGGTCATCACCATAGCCCGCCAGGGGAAAGATCAAGGACTTCCCAGGGTTGAGGCGCAGTCCCGAGGCTGCACCAAAACGATCAAACAGTTGCAGTAGAAGAGGTAGCGATTCCCGCGGGGACGTCAGGTAGAACAAAGCGTCATCCGCATACAGGGAAATCAGATTCACAGTATCCCCCACCCGTATACCCCACTGCGCCATCTCCGTTCGGACTGAGACCGCCAATGATTCAATCGCCAGGGCGAACAGGATCGGCGACAGGGGACACCCCTTCCAAGTGCCCCTGCCAAAGGGCCATTCCTCCGATCGCGCCGACCCAAGTCTGCGCCTGGCCATAGGCGCTCCGTACAGAATCCTGATCCAAGTGCAAAAGATGGGCCCCACCCCTGCCGGCCGGAGCACCTCCAAGAGGTACCCCCAGTTGACAGTGTCAAAAGCCTTAGCCAGATCAATCGACACCAGGACCTGGGGATCCCCCCTGTCACGCACCTCATGTAGAACATGGTTCAGACGCCGGAGATTCATGGCGGTGTTGCGGCCAGGGATAATTATACCCACATTGGTCTAGGTGGACCAAATGTGTCATGTGTGGCGCCAACCGGGTGGCCAAAAGGCTAGTAAGGATTTTTACATCGGTGTTAATCAGAGTGATAGGCCGGTACGCCGCGGGATCACAACTATCCCCACCCGGCTTTAGAAGCATACAAACCTCCCCTGGTTCATGGTGGGCGGGAGGGCGCAAAATTCCAGTGCCTCATGGTAAACCTGCAACAGGAGGGGGGCAAGGGTATCTGCAAACGCCTAATAAAATTCCGGCGGGAAACCGTCTCCGCCTGGGCCCTTAGCCTTCGGCAGGGCAGCCAACGTTGCTCTGACCTCCGCCAAGTGCCATCTTAAGGATTTTGGGGTCACTGTACAGGACAGATTTTAACAGTTTTATATCATCCTCTTTCTGACATGTTAACTAACATATGTTCAGTGTTGTTTGGCATCAGGCACCCAATGTCCTTAATACGACTGTTGTCACCTTACAATATCTGAAAGTAAGGGTTGCCACTAATAATCAAGTTCTGGGTATTCCTCAAGGGTAAACATCATTCCAAAGGCAAACCCCAAGTATTGGGTGCCCAGCTAATGGAATAGCCTGGTTTTCACTCATGTGGTAGTCACTCCCACAGTCAAGTGGGCGACCAGCGTACTATGTGAAGGTGACCTCCGAAGACAACGAAAGATGCTAAATATTTATTCATGTTTATGAGGATTTTCTACTACAAGCCTTATTGACCGTTTCTCTCCACAAGCCTCCATGTATTAAGACATTGCTTGAAGCACCAGCTTGTCACATTGAGCCCTTTCGTGGGTGCCTACAGGAGCCAGATTCTGTAAGATGTAGGGGGTCAACCAATTCAGATTGTGGTTATCCGTGCAAGGACGGAGTAATGTTCTATGGTATGCTTTCGAATGGGGAATGGAATATCTTGTCTTCGAGTACTGCCATGTAATCTTTTGATGACTTCTACCTATACTTCGTCTATCTGCAGCGGTGGCTCGATCACTAAGTGAAGCTCCTGCGACACCTTTCCTTGCTGAAGGTGGCTTGGAAGAGAAGGAATAGAGTAGTCCAGATCATAAGCTGTGTCGCCCCTGAAAATGGTAATATTCATTCAACCTAAGCCGTTTAACATGATTTCAAAACATGAAGAACAAACTTACTACCTGCTAAATTTAGGTATTTTCAAAGTATTTTAATTCTTATGAAGAAGGAACTCTTGGGTTGTGTTATACGAGCCCTCACTCACCAACCTAGTTGGCGACATGCTTCATCATTGGTGCCGAGTGCCACCAGGGTGTGCTTTGACACCAGATTTATTGCAAAGCTGTTATTTCTGGAAGTACGTGAAGCGTGAGTGATTTAAAATGGTCTCAAGGTCTCCCACCCAATATGATACTTCTTTCAATGGTGACCTTGAACAAGTTTAAAAATGTGAGGTATATATTTTGGACTTCAATTGTCCTCTTCTATTCCTTATTGTGTGGTGAGGCCAACCTGTTTGTGGTAATTGTATGTATGTATGTATACTTGTAAAGCGCACTGTTACCTCGTAACGTGGCGTCCTGGCGCTGTATACCGCTGGGGAACCCGTCCTGGCTTTCCCTGTGAGAGGGCACCCCAAGGTGAAGCCAGGCATCCCCGGCGTTGCAAGGGCCGTTGTGGAGATTAAGCAAGCTATTGCCCAGAGTTGCAGAGTGGGACCCATGGTTAGCGTAGGCACCTAAGCGAGAATTATCGAGTCCGCGGACATTGACCCAAGACCCTGCCGCGTCGGGAATCGAACCCTGGTCCCGGGCCGACCTCTGCTTTAGGGTCTGCCGCTTCTAACCAGTGAGCCACACTTCTCCAAAGACGGAATCCGGTCATGGACATAGCAATGCCAAGATTACTTAGATCCACAAAGGATCACCAATCCAGACAGGGAACCGCCTCTGTATTTAATGTTGCTAAGTTGCAATAGACCCACAGTCCTCCCGCTTGTACGGACGGACAGAAAGAGTCTCTTGTTGAGACATGCTGCTCTGTCGACTCTTTGCCAGACCACTTTGCAGCAGCGGCCCGCGCAGGTAAGAGCGGTGGGGCAGTGGGGCCAGGTGTGAGGGGATTTCCACAGAGGACTGCGAGGAATCATTTTCAATTTCTTTAATTTCCCCTCGTGGTTGTCTGTTGAATGCCCCCCCCCCCCCCCCCCACCCCACCCACCACTCCACCGCTCTTACTTGCATCGGCCACTTTGTCTTCTCCTGCTCTGGTCTAGGTTGCTTTGCCTAGATTTACTGCGGTGGCCCTGCTTGCAGCGGCCACGCGCCCTTGTAGACGTGACTGCTGGGTCCTTGGTGCCCTTAGATTCTTCTTCTGTGCTCCAATGGACTAAATGAGATACTCAAGAGCTGTTTATCTTGCTTCTAACATTTTATATGTGCTGTTTTTGCCCGTCGTGCTATTTGATCCCTTTGTACTTTCATATTATGTGTGGGAATGGAGAAGAATCTGAAAATAAAAACATTGTTTGCATGTTTTTCAGTGCCAACTCTTGTTCAGTGTAAATTTACGTGGCTCGTGGATTTTTAACTGCTGTACTGCTTCCGTGTTGTGTGTCAATCTGTGTAACTGCTGATTGTGCTCAGTTAAGCACTTATGGGCTGTATTAGTCAGCTCTTCCTTGTTATTTTTTCGTCCAAGTTGTTTGTCTGGTCCGTTTGTGTTCAGTGGCTGCTCTCAGCCGCAGTTCTGCATTTCTATACATAGTTTAGGGTAGGTGCAATAACATTCAGCAGCATCTTTTTGGTTACTTTGTATCCCTTTGAGAATCACCTTGCTTTGATTGTCTCCTCTTTGTAAAGCAGGCTTTGTCTTACACAGCCCTTGGGAATTAGTTGCAGCGCTTCCGATTGCTCAGTGGAGAATTCTGTGCAAGTCTGCTGCCTCTGAGCAGCAGCATGTCATTTGCTTAGTTTTTCTCTGGCCCTTTGTCTTTCTAGCTTCTGGTTTTCCCTTGGAGCAAGGTGATTTTTACTATGTTTGGGGCTGGCACTGGCAACCATCATACACGCTTGTAAGCTTGACGTATTGTGTCATTCACACATATCTTGGTACAGCTGCTTTCGACTTTCTAGACACCTCGGGGAGCAACTAGACCTGAACTTCGGTGGGGGGGTGGGGGCGTCTAAGACTCCTAACCAGGGCTGGCTCGACAACAGTCTTTTTTGGTGCTCTACTTCCCCCAAACCCTCCTTCTCCATGAATTCCCTCACTAACACTCTCCGACTGTGCACCTCATCTCTCCTTTGCCTCTCTCTAACATACATATCATTTTTTTCATAGTGCTACTCATAGTTCCCGCACACCCAGTTCTGTGTTCTGCATGGTACACGTTCTTTGCAGCAGGCACATTAACCCTCTGTGCTACTTTATGATGAGCTAAAACTGCAACTAGACAAAATTATGAACTCTCACTTGTAAGAGCATTAATCACCAGAGTTATCTTGGTATTTTTATTGTTGCCTGAAAACTACCTGATGCACAAGGAAGTTCATGTGCTTTTACACCAAAAATAGGTTTTTAAAAAGGCGCCCCCCACCAAAGCCAATGCCAGGTGCAGCTGCACCAGTCGCACCACCGTAAAGCCAGTCCTGCTCCCAGCAACTGGCCAGGACAAGCAGTTCCAGTAATGGGATGAGAGCTAACCTCATACCCTGTATATGAGGGAAAAGATATATGTGAGTTTGAGTTTGAGTTTGAGTTTAAGGGATTTGTAGAGCGCGCATTCACCAGACGGTTTCTTGGCGCTATGTAAATACTGCTACTCAAGGGGCAGAAAGATTAAAGGATACGGCAATTTAAAAGGGAAAGGCTTGGGTGAACAGGAAGGTTTTGAGGCCTTTACGGAACAGGGGGTACTGGGAGCAAGATCTCAAGTGAAGTGGGAGAGAGTTCCAAAAAGCGGGAGCCGTGGTAGAAAATTTGGAACCTCCCCACTTTTTCCGTTTAAAGCGAGTGACCACAAGGAGATGATGGGTGGCAGAACGCAGTTCTCTAGGAGGAATGTAATCTTGAATGGCTGTATTAATGAAGGACGGGGCAGATCCCGTCCGGGCTCTAAAGATGGTACAGCCAAGCTTGAATAAGGCACGCTGCCGGACCGGGAGCCAGTGAAGGGATACGAGCAGGGGTGTGACATGTTGTGATTTAGGTAGATTAAAGACCAGTCGAGCAGCCTGGTTTTGAACCAGTTGGAGGCGCCTCACGAGGTACGCAGGCATGCCATGGTAAAGGGCATTGCCATAGTCCAAGCGAGACGTCACCATGGCCAAAAGTATTAATTTGAGGGCGGCTGGGGAAAAGAATCGTGAAACTTTACGTATTGTCCGGAGGGAGAGGAAAGCTGAGGAAACGACAGCACTGACTTGAGAGTGGAGGGAAAGTTGATTATTAATTTTAAAACCAAGAGTCTTGACAGAGAAAACTGGGGTGGGTGGGGAACCTAAAGAGGGGGGCCAAAAGGAAGAGGACCAGGAACTGGAGCAACCACCCGTCAACACCAATTCCGTTTTGTCGGGATTGAGTTTCAGGTGGTTGAAGTTCATCCCGTTCTGGATAAAAGTCATGATGAACTGAAAGTTAGATATTGATCCGGGGGAGGAAGAGAGAGAAAAGATAAGCTGGAGGTCATCTGCATAGTTGTACACAGAGACCTCCATCTGCTGTAAAGCAAAAATAAGGGGGCAATATAAAGGTTGAATAACAGAGGGGACAGAGAGGATCCTTGGGGAACCCCGCACTGGACAGGACAAGAGTCAGCTGAGAACTCACCCAGGCGGACCTGGGTGCGGCCACTTAGGAAGGAAGATAGCCATAGCAGGGCCGTCCCTCCGATTCCCGCCGCCTCGACACGTGAAAGTAAGATGGCGTGGTCCACCGTGTCGAATGCGGCGGAGAGATCAAGGAGGACCAGGGCCTGAGGCTGACTGGTATCCATGCCCTCTCGGAGGTTGTCCAGCACTGATATAATTACTGACTCTGTTGAATGTGCGGGGCGGAATCCAGCCTGCCTGGGAGCCAAGACACTGTTTCTTTCCACAAATTCGCCCAAGGTTCTGACAACATGACGTTCCAATACCTTTGCCAGGAAAGGCAGGAGAGAGATGAGGCGATAGTTGGCTGGATCCGAAAGATCCGCCCCAGGTTTTTTTAAAATAGGAACAATCACTGCCGATTTGAGTGAAGGAGTGACAATACCCTGGGATAATAAGCTGTTAAGAAACGTGAGGGGCGGTGAGGGGCAATAGGAGTAGATCTGCTTCAAGATGTAAGCAGGGCAGGGGTCCAGGGGGGAGCCGGATTTGACCAGCGGAAGGATGGAGGAGAGAGAGTCAATCGTGAGGGGGGGTGGAATTAAGGTGTGCTGCAGCTGGGGGACAGCAAGGGTCAGTGAAGGAGGGGGATGGGGGAGGGATGTTAGCTTTGATCGTGCTAATTTTGTTGAGGAAAAATAAATTAAGGGAATCGCAAAGTAGTTGTGATGGAGAAGGTTTAAGTGAGGTTCTATCAGAGTAGGCAAGGTCTTGAACGATGGAAAATATTTCTCTGGGCCGGTTCTCCGCGAACTGAATTTTAGATGAAAAATAAGTCTTTTTAGCTTCCAGAATGGATTTCTTGTATTGTGATAGAAGAGTGGTATATCGAGTTCTAGAAGTAGGGCAGTAATCCCGCCTCCAAAGGCGTTCCGCTTGGCGGAGATTACGTTTTTGAGTCTTCAGGCCGTTGGAGAACCATCGGTTGGCATCCTTGGGGCGTTTGGACGAGATGCGCTTCAGAGGGGCAATGGAGTCGCAGCCGGCCTGCAACCAGCTGTTGATAGATTCAGCTTGACCGACAGATGGCAGCCCTGAAAGGTCAGGGCTGGATAGAGAGAGTGTGGCAGATAAAGCCACTACGTCAACGCGGTTCCACGATCGTGCCCAGACGTTTTTGGCGGAGGTGAGCTTGGGGGATGAGAGAAGGGATAGAGAAAAGGTGATCAGCGAATGATCTGACCATACACAAGGAGAAATAGAGAGTGAGGTGATCGGACAGTTTCGGTGCCAAATTTGGTCAAGGATATGTCCCAACCTATGCGTAGGGGCGTGGACAGCGGGAGTGAAATTAAGCGACTGGAGGGAATCTGAGAACTCTTTGGAGGTTGCACATTCCGCAGGGTCAGAGGGCCAGAAGTTGAAGTCTCCCAGGACAACGATAGAGGAGTGGTTGACTACCAAGGTAGCCATCAGGTCTTGGAAGCTTGGGAGAAACGTTTGAGGAGGAGACGGGGGACGGTAGATAAGGACACAGGTAAGTGGGGGAGTCAGGGAAAGTGAGCGGGCAACTAGACAGTCTGAAGAGCCCAAAGAAGAGAAGGCTAAAGGTTGGAAAGTGATTTCCTTACGGGCAATCAGGGCAACCCCTCCACCTGACTTACCGGACGAACGATCAGCTCGGATAGCGTAATAAGATGGGGGGAGTATTGCCAATAGGGAGGGGAGAGAGCTATCCGAGAACCAAGTCTCAGTAAGGAATAACAGGTCGGGTTTTTGAGATTCCAGTAGCATGAAAAGATCGAGCTGATGTTTAACTGCCGATCTAGTATTGAGGTACATTGCAGAAATAACAGTAGGGGAAGGGGCAGTGGGAGTCGGGATGGAAGGAGGACTAGTCTGAGACAAGGACGAGGGACTAGTGTAGAATGGGGTTTGAGAAGTCAGGAGGCCAAGACTGGTGACTCGGGTTAAAGCAGTAGCAGGTAATGGCCACTTGCCTTGGAGATCAGTCAGTTGCGAGCGGGAATATTGAGTGAGAGAGGCAGAGTGACTAGCCTCTAGCCTCGGTCGGCCGCGGACGGGCGCAGACGGGCTTTCCTTAGGCGCGCCTTCGGCGCGCAAACGGCACGCCCGCTGCGCTCGTCCGCTGCGCTTCCTAGGGAAGCACATTTTTATGGGATAGTTAGTGGATGGGCGGTGGGCGTGGCCTCCGAAGGGGGCATGGCCTGAGCTTCGATCGTGGCGCTGGAAACAGCGTTCTACGCCTTCCACTAACAGCGGTAAGCCCGCTTGTCAAACGAGGTGACTGGGGGTAAGTGAGTTAAAAGGAAAGTACACTGCAACAAACAATTTTAAAATTACAGTCTCCCGGCTTTCCGCCTCAGGAGTAGAGCATTAGCAAATGGTGACGCTCGTATTCAGCGTCCCTTTTGAGCAGTGGGCGGTGGGCGTGGCCTCCGAAGGGGGCGTGGCCTGAGCTTCGATCGTGGCGCTGGAAACAGCGTTCTATGCCTTCCACTAACAGCGGTAAGCCCGCTTGTCAAACGAGGTGACTGGGGGTAAGTGAGTTAAAAGGAAAGTACACTGCAACAAACAATTTTAAAATTACAGTCTCCCGGCTTTCCGCCTCAGGAGTAGAGCATTAGCAAAATGAGTGGTGGGGTGTGATCCCACCCCCACATTCCAGCAAGCAAAACTAGTTAACAGATTTTTTTGTAGATGATTTAAGGGAGAGTAGACTTCTCCCCTGAGAATTTATTGAAACTTTTGGGATCAAATTTGCTAAAACGCCACAGACCCTTATGGACATTCATGAAATAATCCAGTACTTTCATGGTGCACCAGGGAAAGCGGGCCTTTCCTAGGAGCAGATCTAGTTTTTTCCAAATGTTTTAAGTCAGAAATTAGGAGCAGACCTCGTTTTTTCCAAATATTTTAAGTCAGAAATTACTTCCACTATACCATGGGTATAATTTTTTCATGGGTGAGCCCCTTACGCCATGGAGTACATTCAATATGACAGTGCCACAAATTTACCACGAATACTTCAACCACAGCCATGGGTACCTCTAAAAATTCCCTCCAGTATACAAGGGTCAGCATTTTGCCATTGACACCCCCTATAAAATGAGTACAGTAAATCTTATGACAAGAGTTATCTCAAATATCATCAGTTTGAACATTTTGCTATGGATCCACCCAATATGCTAAAGATTATGTGCAAGATGTCGGGGCTTTCGGCAAGGTGCGGTGGCGCGTGTTCTGTGTCCCTGCCGCTGGGTATGACTGCACTGCCAGCTTTTTCAGTTAGTTAGTTGGACAGTTCGACTATCCAGAGCCAATGATGGGGACTTAATAGAAGCATTTCAGGGCCGGCAGTTTGCCACCGCCCATCCATATTCTATTAGGGCCCTTGTCCATAAGGCAAAAATAACCTCCAGTATGCTAGACCAGCAGCACACTTGCAGGCATAGAATACATACACTGACACACACACATTCTCTCACACCAACATTCTCACTATGGGCCATATGTATCAAAAAGTCATTTTGCGATTCTCAAATTGCGATTTTTTGCAAATCGCGATTTGAGAATCGCAAAATGCTATGTATGTAGGATTTGCAATACATATTCCTTAATTGCGAATGTCAAATTGCGATTCGCAATTAAGGAATACCTCCCCATTCATTCCTATTGGCCCATAGGAATGAATGGGAAGACATTCTCAATTTGCGATTAGCAATTAGCGAATCGCAAATTGAGAATGCAATTTCAAGGGTGTCAAAAGGACACCCTGTTGCACCCCTGAAATAAGCATGGGTGCACATGTGGCACACATACATGCCCTAAGGGCTTGTATGTGCATCACATGGCCCTTTGAAAAATGCACAAAAGTGCATTTTACAAAGAAATTGTAAATTACCACCAACTTGAAGGTGGTGGTAATTTGCGATTCCTTAAGGCCAAATTGCACTTTTTTAGTGCTTCTTACATTGCATTTAAGGAATCGCAAAATTTGTGATTCCTTAAATGCAATCGCAAAATAAGGAATCGCAAATTTTGCGATTCCTTATTTTGCACGCAGATTTGCTTCATACATAACATTTAGCAAAAATGCGATCGCAAACGCCGAAATTCTGCGAATTCTCTTGCACTCACACTTCCATTAGTCAATCTGGTTTTATTGTTAGAAAAGCTTGCCCTGCTGCTTCTGCTCTACCTGCCTTGCCTTTTAGTGAAGCTTAATAAAAAACATATTCACTTTACGCTATTCAAAAATAACAATATATTGCCTTGTCGATGTTTGTTACAAGTATGATGGGAATGAAAAGTACGCTTCCGTAAAATAGTTGTATGAGGCTTATATTTGGATTCACGTGTTGATCAAGTAGTTAGAGTACTGAAAATGAACTAATCCACGTTCTTTTTTATTTTTTTAGATTTGAAATGGATTTTATTGATTTTAAAAACAAAATAACATTACAGTTAATTAACTCGTCCCGTCCCCCCTCCAGCATCTCCTAAACAATGAGAGTCATATCATGTGCAAATAAATATAAATCCATACATATCATTGGATCACTTAAACAGCATAATTGGTACTGTCTCATCAAATTAGAGCAAGTCAGCATCACAGACATCTCCAAAGAATGTTTATTAATCAACTGTCCCCTCCTCATCTTGTCCTGGTTCAGTGTCTCCCATTTCGTGTTGTATCTGGACTTCTACTAAGTCCCATTCCATCCTTCTTCCCTGTTCTACTCCCTTGTAAACCAAGCTGTAGAGTACCCCACATTCAGCTCGTACCCACCTTGCTAATTCCTATAACCATTGCTTTTGTGTGGGCAGTTGTATGGACATCTATCTTAGTGCTATACACTTCTTTGCCACACTGAGGCCTAACTCCAATCAGGGCCGGACTGCCCGTAGCGGGCACCTGGTGTTTCCCCGGTGGGCCGCCAGGGTGGGGGCCGGTTTTAGGCACCGGGGGGGCTGGTTTTGCAGCATAGCTGCAGTATCGGCCCCCTGCAACAATAGCGGCACAAAGCTTTCCACTAGTAGCCCCCCCTCAACCCCCCCGGGGGCTGGCCGAGCTCTTTGCCAGGGCCGGTTTGGGTTCCCAGTCCGGGCCTGACTCCAATACCTCTTCCAAAGTAATCCCTGTTCTAACATGTTATATCACAGCATACAACTGATCTTATGAAATGCTTGACTTCCTCTGCAAATATTGATTTTATCCAGTAACATTGTGCATTTTTTGGTTTTGAGACCCAACTTACAATGTGAAAAAAATTACAAGTCCCAGAATGATGAATGGAATGCCAGGAATGGCTGAAGGTGTCACACGATCCTCAATCCATCACCATACGCAAAAGCCTCAGGCCTAATCTCCCTCCTCGCTCCATTCCACATTCTCAGTCCACTCTCCCCTCTTTCACCAGCCCCGTTTTTGCAGATGGAATTGAGTAGGCATCTAGTACTACAAAAAGAGCAGGTATTCTATGGGTGCCTTCAAGAAATATGTGTATATTCATGAGAGTTGTGTAATGTATCTATCTGAGTTAATAAGTGTGCTCATGTAAGTGCTGGGTGATAGTGAATAGTGTGAGTGAGTGCAGTGAGAGTGTAGGGTGATAAATGTGCAATTGTGAGTACCAGGTGAGCTGCATGAATGCAATGTGAGAGGAGGACCCACGTGAGTGTTGAGTAAGAGGAATGCGTGCAGAGTGAGAGGAGTGCGTGCAGCATGGTGTGAGCGCTGTAAATGCAGGGTTAGTGGTGTGCCTGTGTGTGGTGCAGGGTCAGCGGCGAGAGTGAAGGGGATCTGTGAGAGTGACTGGTGAGTGTATGGGGAGAGGAGTTAGTGCAGAGTGAGTGGTGTGTCCCTGTGAGTTCTGGCACTCTGTTCATCCTGCCCGCACAAAAGGAGAATAGAGTGCCTGTATGAATGCAGGCTGAGAGATTTGTCCGTGTGAGTGCAGGGTGAGATGAGGAAGTGCAGGGTGAGTGGTGTGCCCATGTCAGTGCTGTGTTTGTTTGTGTGGTGTGAGTGCTGTGCCCATGTGAGTGAAGGGTGAGCTGTGTGAGTGCACAGTGAGCAATGTAACAGTGTGAGAGTAGGGTGAGAGGAGTGACTGCAGAGTGAGTGATGTGAAACGAGTTTGGGTGCGGGTGAAAGTGCAGAGTGGGAGGAATGAAGGCATTGTGAGTGATGTGCTTGTTTGAGTGAGATTACAGAGTGAGAAGTGAGTGTGACAGGTGAGTGAAGTGTCCCATGAGTGCAGGGTGAGTAATGTGCTTGTGTAAGTACAGGGTGAAAAGCGTGAGTGCAGGGTGATCACTGTGAGTGCAAGGTGAGCGTTGTGCTCATGTGACCACAGAGTAAGTAGAGGGAGAACTATGTGAGTTCATGGCAAGGGGCATAAGTGCAGTGTGGTCGCTGAGAATGCAGGGTGAGTAGTGAAAGTGACATGCAAGTGGAGTGTCATGTGCGTGCAGGATGAGCGGTGTGCTTATGTGAGTGCAGCATAGTGGGTGGGTAAGTGCATGTTGAGCAGTGTGATTGCTTAAGTGCCGGAGTTCAAAAGACACACGATTGATGGACGGATTGTTAGTGCAGGGTGAACATGAAAGTGAAGGGTGAGTGGTGAGAATGAGGAGGGAGTTGTCTGAATGCATGACTATTCCTAAGCACCTTGAGTAACTCAGCATTGTATTGTAGGGTTTCAGATGAGGGCCGGACTGGGAACCACAACTGGCCCTGGCAAAGTGCTTGGCCGGCCCCCCCTCCCCACTCGGGGGTGTTGGAGGTGCCGCCGAGGTCTTTGCCGGGGTCGGTTTTCGGACGATTTTGGTACAGGGCCGATTTTGCTGCTATGCTGCAAAAACTGTAACAAAAACGGCCCCCAGGGGCCCAAAACCGGCCCCAAACCGTGTGGCACACCGGGGGATTGCCCGGTGTCCGCTATGGCCAGTCCGGCCCTGTTTCAGATATAAGTTACACTATTACTATTATGGCATCAATCAGGGATGGAGGGTCGAGGAAATAAATGATGTGCTAATCCAGCAACAAACTTTCAGTATCCTGATTAGGGTTGCCAGCTGATCGGATTTATATCAACACCGCCGGAATTTTGATGTCCTACCCATTAGACAAAAACGCGAAATCACATAAAGCGGGTATTTTTTAGCACTTATTTGTGCATACTTCAAACAGCAAATATAAATAGCACTTTCAATGTGTACAAGGACTGCGTTAATGACCCATGACTAATAATTAAAGGAAACAAAGACAAGTAATGTTACAAATGAATACATGCTATTTTATTTACGGCCCTATTTAGTGTCAAGGCAAGGCCTTTGCAGGCTCTTTAAACAACAACAAATGGCCGTATATTTCTATTCGAAAGGTGGCATCCCTACTCCTGAGATGCCTTTTCAAGTGCATTCTCCCACTGTGGCAGTAAAAATAAAATACAAATGTAAGGAATGGGTAGAGGGCGGACCCAGGTGGTACTGGAACCCGTGAAAAAAACACAAAGCCTCATTAACCAGGTCACAAAGGCATGTAAATATGTAAATGGTCTTTTAAAGACCTGTGAAAAGCTCGGGTGTGTCGGAGATAAGACTCCAGTCACTGCCCAGCCGAGCCCACAGCAGCTGGAGCTGCAGCAGCCCGGGCTGAGACACACGACGAGGGGGCCTAAAGCACTGTTAGCCCTATGGGTGCTGCGCGCCTGAGACACCAGGTGCTGTCTCTTCTTTTGTGGGTGAATGGTGGTTGATTACCAATGAGATCAGCTTCCAATATTTTGATTTTTGCATTTACTGCATGCTATGGCCAGACGTCCTCAGACATCTACAGGGCAGAAACACTCATTCGGGGTATCCTACTGTTCATGGGTTCATGCGACTGCATTATTTTTTCATTTTCCTATTCTTCTACACTGCTCTGATGACACGAGTCCTTCCCAGATTTTCACGGGTGGCACACTGAGAAATACCACCGCAACAGGCAACACACATTCTGGAAAAGTGACAGAGAAGTCGTAAGAAATCAGCCTCTACACATCGAAATCAGCGGCGGCCCCCACATTAGGGTGGTGGAGCGTTACCCCCTGCTACCAGTGCAGCAACAGTGAAAAATAAAACAGTAATTAAATGAATTACCTTTTTATTTTTCACTGCTCCCAGCCCGAGCAGTGTTTGGGTGCGGGCACTGCAGCTGACTGGCAGCAGGGGATTGGTGCTCACTCCACCAGTTTACATTGCGCATGTCACTTTGGCTGGCTGTCTTGCGACATGCGCAATGTAAACCTCCACCTAGCTGTCTCAGACAGCTGGGTGGAGAGCAGGCACAGGTATCGAGGCTGCCTGCTCCAGCCAATCGTGGCGCTGCTCTCATGCTGCTCATCTGCAGCATGAGAGCAGCGTTGGGATTTGCTGAAAGGGGTTGCCTGAGGCACCTCGAGGTGCCTTCCGTCGCGCTGACACCCGAAGAAAGAATAAAACACGGAAAGGAAAACACGGGTAAGTACATTTTAAATTTTTTTAAATTATCGTTTTGCCCCCACTGGTTTGTCTCTCGGTCCTCCCGACACCCCTCCAGTGTTGAGGGTCACCACCCAACACTGACCGAAATAAAACACACATCCTAGAAATGCAGACCAGGAAACCTCAGCGCAGGCAGGCTATACACAGCACCAACCAAATCTCAATCAAGACGTCAAGTGCAGGCCAATCCGGCACACCTAAGGGGTCAGAGTGGGCCCTACAATTAGCCCCCGAGAAGCCCTGATACTAACAAGACATGCACAACACATGTAACATACTCCACAACGAGTTCGAGTGCAGGCTATCCCTGTAGGAATCAGTGCACACCCTGGAAATCAGGTCCCAGTATCAAAGTACAGGCAAATCCGGCACACCTCAGGGGTCAAAGTGCACCCTTCAATGATAGACTGAGAAACCTTGATACAGACAGGCCATGCACAGCACATATCCCACCGAAATGCAATAGTACTGGGTCAACTATACACTGCAGAAATCAGGGCACACACTGGAAATCTGAACCAAGAAGCACAGTATAGGAAAATCCTGTACACCTCAGCGGTCTAAGTGCACCCTACAATTAAAGACGGAGAACCCTTGATACAGACAGGCCATGCACAGCATGCAACACACAGCCTATGCACTGCAAGAGTCAATGCACACCCTGGAAATCTGAACCGAGAATCCAAGTACAGGCAAATCCGATAAACGTCAGCGGCCAAAGTCCTCAGGGGGAACAGTTAACAACTGGGTGTCAAATGTAACAACTCCTTATCCATCCAACCACAAAGTAAGTCTGTGATAGGCACATGTTTTGGATTGCTGCGTATAATAAAAACGTTTTTGCATTTCTGCAAGGAAGGCTGTCATCCAGGCGCGTATAACCTGTAGGCTGGACTATGGAAATGCCTTGTATTTGGGACGTCCTGAAAACCTGTTCAAGAGGATCCCTTTCTAAGAGAAAAATGTTCTCTCTAAAACCACAAATGATACGCTCTATCCTGAGCGCTGGTCTGCGCCAGGGTGTGTCAGCGGCCCAATGATAAAGCATGCCACTATCTAGTGGGTGAGGGCAGCATTTACAACCATTTGGGTTTGCCTCCCTAAGTGAATAATCACAAGATCAACATTTTCATTCTGAACGTCCAAATTGGATATCCAGAGCTCTAAGATTGTTTCTTGGTCCTTCTCATTTGGTGAATCTTTGCACACACAAATACTCATACACAACAAAACACAAAAGGCTTACAGATCACTATGGGCACACTGGATGCAAACACACACACACACACATACAGACCCACTGTGGGCACAATGGACACACGCACACAATTCAGCTGGTACAAGAATTCTTGTTCTTGATTAAACAAAGATGGGCTTCTGTCTGTAGCCCATCCCTCACTCCCCAAATCCTGCCCTGACAGGACCACCCAACATAACACGTTAGTCACACATTCCACCACCCGCAGGCACACACCACACAGCAGCAACAGCACTTCAGGTGGCGATTGGTTGGCTACACACCCTGTCGGGCAATGGACCATCTCCAGCCTCGAGAGACAAAGTACATTCCAGACTCCTTGGGCTCAGTCGCCTTGAGATGACGCACACCGCAAGGACGCCATGCATGCTGGGACGAAATGCAGCGCTCCCATTCACCGACATGACCCATCACTAATCGCTGCTGAACACACTGTTTGTCACAGAGCAGACACAATGACACCAGGTCAACATAACTACGACCCGTGTGGGAAGGCGTAACAGACTGGCCAGAGCCCTGCGAATACAGATAAAAGGTTGAATTTAGGCGCTATACGGATGCTGATCACATCAAACAATCTTTGCATTTTAAGAGGGGCTGGGTGTCTGTGGTGTTAGTGCCTCTGTAGGTGTGTTGTCTTTGGTTTGCAGGACTACGGCTGTCAGGATGTGTAGTGTGTGAAGCACACGCACAAATGCACACGTCTTTGTGTGGTTGCCTCGATGCCCATGAGTATTACCTGTAAATCATTCTTGACACAAAAAACACACCAGGGAGCGCATGGGGTGGATAGAGGGGCCGAAAAGAAAAGACAAAGCATTAGTCGCCAAGACAAAAGCGCTCCAAAAGTCACGAAGCACTAGGCAGGCGATGCCAGCTCGCTCCCTCAGGGGGTGTGACTGTGAGGGCACGGGGTCAAGGCACCACGGAGGGTACTCTTCCCTCACCCCCACCCCAGCCCACCAGTGCTTTGGCCTCCAGGGCCCTTTGGTCACGGCTTTCACGGAGTCTACCAACTGAGGGGCTTCATTAAAGGTTTGCCTCTAGGCGCAGCGGAGAAAACTCATACTAAGATGTAAATCGGTGAGGAGTGTTCATTAAGTGGAGGGACATTCCCTGCCCCCGCAGACACGGAAACTATATCCTCTGAGGGGCTATGCGCTGGGTTGGATTGGGATTAAAAATCGTGCCGAGCACGCTAAAAAAAAGTGGCCCACATTTGCATATTGCCTTTCCACAAAACACTTATTTGGCATCATTTTTATGAAAAAAGAGGGGGGAGGGTGAGCATTAAAAAAACGCACGGATTAGTTTACACTGGTGAAACACACCTGAAAACAAGTGAGGCCACTTCTGCCTCCGCTCAATATGCATATATCAATGGGCCTGCCAGTGAGAGAAAGGGAGTGACACCTCTGCCATTGATAAAAGGGAGGTAATGGACGCCCACTTACCCCAAGAAATGCCACTCAGGCACCCATTGGGCTGCTGGCGGAATCGAAAAATGCAGAAACCGTCCAAATCGGCCCCCAGGCTGCTAAAAAAATCAGCCTACAGCTGCAATTCAGATACCGGCCCCTCGGCCATTTCCCAAGTGCCTACGTTACCAATCCGACGCTGGCTATGCGCTGGTACTGCCTACTACAGACCAACTCCAGTGAGGGCCTATGCACTGGTAATAATAATAATAATAATTCACATTTGTAAAGCGCACAATCACCCGTAAGGGTCTCTAGGCGCTGGGGGCCGTCAGGAAGATTAAGCAAGCTATTGCCCAGAGTCACATGGTGCTGGGCTAATCTGCTGCCGGTGCCGGGGATCGAACCATGATCCCCAGATTCCGGAGTCAGTCGCCCTGGCCGCGGCGCCACACCTCTTCCTAGTAATGCCTACTACAGACCAACTCCAGTGAGGGCCTATGCACTGGCATTACCAACTACAGAACAACTCCAGTCAGCACCTATGCAGTGGTATTGTCTACTACAGATCAACTCCAGTGAGGACCTATGCACTGGTATTGCCAACTACAGACCAACTCCAGTGAGGACCTATGCATTGGTATAACCAACTACTGACCAACTCCAGTGAGAACCTATGCTCTGCTATTGCCCAGTACAGACTAACTCCAGTGAGGGTCTATGCAGTGGTATTGCCAATTTCTGACTAACTCCAGTGAAGGCCTATGCACTGGTATTGCCAACTGCAGGCTAACCCCACTGAGGATGCATGCACTGTATACCCACCTGCGGATTAACTCCAGTGAGGACCTATGCACTAGTATTGCCAACTGCGGACTAACTCCAGTGAGGACCTATCCCCTGGTATTGTAAACTGCAGACTAACCCCAGTGAGGACCTATGCACTGGTATTGCCAATTGCAGAATAACTCAAATGAGGACCTATGCACTAGGACTGCCAACTGTAGATTAACCGAAGTGAAGACCTATGCACTGGTATAGTCAACTGCAGACTAACGCCAGCGAGGACATATGTACTGGTATTGCCAATTACAGATAAGCTTCAGTGAGGACCTCTGCACTGGTATTGTCTACTACAGACCAACTCCAGTCAGGACCTATGCAGAGGTATTGCCAAATGCAGACTAATTCCAGTGAGGGCCTGTCCACTGGTACAGCCAACAACAGAAAACTCCAGTGAGGATTCACGTAATAGTAGGGCCGACCACAGACTAACTCCAGGGAGGACCTATGCCCTGGCAGTGCCGACCACAGACTAACTCCAGTGAAGACCAAAGGTATGGCACTGTCTGCATTTTACTTGCAGTGTGGAAACCACCTACAGTAAAAATCCACTAAGGACCAATGCACTGGCAGCGCTCATTACAGATCCACAGTCCTGCTCCAGTGAAGTCCCACCCACTGGCAGTGCCAACTACAGAAACTCAGGTTGACTCCAGTGAAGTTTCATGCAAGAGCAGTGCTGACCACAAACTAACTCACGTGCTGAAAGTGCCCACTATAGACCAACTCCAGTGAGGACCCGTGTACTAACAAAGTCCATAACCCCTGCGATGACCCGTGCACTCGCAGTGCCCAGTGCAGTCCCGCAGACTTACCAGGAGTGCTAAATACAACTGCATCTAAACACCATCGAAGAACCATGCACTAGGAGTGCCCACTACGGAAACTCAGATTAACTCCAGTTAGGTTCTAGGGGCTGGCAGTGCCCACTGCAGAGCCACAGACTGACTCCAGTAAGGTCTCATGTACTGGCAATGACCAAGAGACCTACATATTTACTTCATTGAGGCCCTCTGCGCTAGAAGTCTCCACCACAGACTCACTGAATGACTCCACTGTGTTAGCAGTGCCAAGCAGACAGGCAGATTAAAACCAGTTAGGTCTTGCACACTGGCAGTGCCCGTCCCATGCACTGACTGTGCCCAAGAGAACTACCGATTAACTCTAGTGAAGTCCCATGAGCTGGCAGCACCCATTACAGACCCACAGAGTCAATCAATTGAGGTGCCATGTGCTGGCAGTGCCTACTATGCCCCACTGGCGTAACGAAAAGTGAGGGGGACTCCCTGCACGGTACTTAGAGGGGCCCCCTCCGGGCTCAATCAGGAGCTCTCCGGCCAGAGTACAGTGCCGAGGGGGCCCCTTTGAGCTAGAGGCCCCCCCCGCACCGCAGGGGCTGCGGGGGCCTGTGTTACGCCCCTGCTATGCCCACCGCCTGAGTTCAGTGAGGTTTCATGGACTGACGGTGTCCACAGCAGACCCCGCAACTTGAATTTAGTGAGTTTCAAGTTTGGCAGAGCACTGGACAAAGTGACCAGCTTAACCCAATGTCCTCTTGCCATTGGCTGCCAGTGCCAAAAATAGATCAAAAACCTATTCTAGTGATATTTCATGGTCTCACATGGACCTGCAGGCTGAATACAATGACACCCTGAACCAGCTACCCTTCAATGAAGGGCTAGAACACCCCACTGTGGATCCACAGCTGAACACAGTGACTTCCTGCAGGCCAGTCACCCTTCCGGGGACAGGCTGGAACAAACCACTGCAGAACTGCAGCCTGACTACAGTGACTGCCTGAAGCCAGCCACCTCTCTCTTGATGGGCCGGAATAACCCCCTGCGGACCTCCAGCCTTAGCCTAGTGACCCCCCTGAAGCCGGTCACCCTTCCAGTGATGGGTGGAATAACCCCCTCCCAGTGCTGGAAATGGAAAAATAGAAGTGCAGGTACTCTGTACCAGAGTACCAGCTTGCTTCTATGAAGTGCTTGTACTGTCCAAATAAAAGTATTACGTCTCTCTTGAAAAGTGCCGGCACTCTCCCTCTCAAGGTAAAAAAGTGCCGGTACAGAGTACCGGGCAGTACCGGCCCATTTAAAGCACTGCCCCCTCTGGATCTTTAGCCTGAGGCCATTGACTTCCACAGCTTGTGCGACGAGCCCTAACTTCTGGCACGGCTCCGGCCTTAGTTATTCAAACAGGCAGCTGCCTCCTAGCAGAGCCTGGAGTTCTGAACACAGGCTGAACACTTTGTGTGCTTCGGTTGTTTGCTCACTGCAGCTGCCAGGCAGGAAGCTGCTACTGTTTCACTGCATCTCTGCACAGCACCTCAGAGTTCCTAATGGCAGATCGAGTTGATCAGTAGTACCATGTTATGGATATATCAGCAGGTCTGTTACTGCAAAAATCCATATTGATTCCAGTTTCACATTGAAACTTGTGATTAGTGTACACTGTGCTCTGTTAGTAACAGTTGGTATCTGTCTTTAGGCAGTAGATTGTATCCTCTTTTGTGTGTGTTAGTGCGTGGGCGTGTGTGCGTGCGTGTGTACGTGTGTGTGGGCGTGCATGTCTGTGAATGTATTTTACACAGATGAATTACCACTATGTAGTTCTAGTTAGGACTTAATTGCTATAGGAAATAGATTTGTTGGTTTGCTAATTACTTTGGCACCATTTCATGAATCTTAACAAAACTTTCAAAATAAGTGGTTCATCCACTTCAGTTCCTTCCTGGAAAGTTTGAGGGTGATCTGCCACTTGGGAGCCAATAAAAAGGGGGTTGGCGGTCTTAAAACTGATTTTCCCCAAGCAATGTCCAATACCAAATGTGGCAGAAAGCTAGATATTGATCCAGAAAGTGTGCTTTCTGTGAGTTTGTGTAAATCTGTTCAGTAGATTTTGAGAAAGTAAGGTAAAAAATGTATACATACATAGTGACACGGTACTGCAGTACCGTGGTAGCACAAGCTCAAAACATGTAGTCTGATCGGCAGGCCGCAACATGAAGAGAATGTGCGGCACCACATTTTAAGACTCGGGGACTCAGTCCCTTTTTCCTGAAAACTTTAAAAAAGTAAATAAAGGGGCAGGGTAGCATTACCCTGAACCTCTGGCTCCTGGGGGTTTCTCAGAAGGTACCACCTGAGGTCAAATTAAAAAGATGCTTTTTTTGCAGTGTTACTGAGGTACTATTGTGCCACTTATTATGGGTCCCAGTGTACTTTTGTGGTAGTATTGCAGCACCGAAAAAAATAAAAAGAAGTAGAGTGGATCCATGGGCCACTGCAAGACCATGGGGGTTGGCCAGAAGGGGGTCTATAGATAGATAGAGTGAATCAGATGTCCACAGCCCATATACCACAGGTGGTAAGAGTAGAAAGCAACTGTGGTTGAGTTACTAGTGCAGGGTTCGCACAGCATGCTTTGCAGGTCCACCTTAGCGTCATTTATTTTTCATGGACCCATGTACGTGTCTGTGAATAACTGGGTATTCACCTGTCTCTTTCCCAGTTTATGTACCCCAGGTCCACTTTGAGAAGTTTAGTTCTCCAGGTAATATTAGCTCTGAATGTTTATCATTCTATAACTTTATATACAACGTGGACTCCTGGGGTTCACTATATTTGTTGGTGCAGGGCACAGGACTTGGCCTATGCCCAAAGCTTAATCAGCAGATCAGAAGGCCACGTGCTTCTGGCTTTGGGTACAGAAGGATTGAGTGCAGGGAATAATGGCCAAAGGCCTTGTTAAGACAGATATTCGGTATAGGATTGGGCACAGTGCACAGCCTGTACCCAGAATGAGGCCAATGGGATTTGGGGGTCATGGAGAATAATTATTGGGCATGTCTACTAAGATCACTAAATAACCAACATCGTAAAAAACATCAACAGCATCCATTCCCTCCATAGGTAGCCATCCGCCCTGCTCACAGCAAATAGAACCAAATGGTGTCTCCCCGCGATCCAGGCGATGTCCTGCCTGATGCTCACCGCTAACTCACCTAATTTCTGGGAAGATAACAGAAATGGGTACACATGCCAAGGGCCAGCCCTGCCAGGCACCAAGTCCATTGCACTTTGCATGCCAACAATTGGAGGCAGGAAAAATGGAGGTTTTAAAATATGAATTGGGCAATATACTTTCACTTTTAACTTACAATGGAGTGGAGGCCAACTTTAGCCACAAGAAAGATAAAAGAAAGCTATTTTAGGTTTGAGAAGTGGGATGTCAGAATCAGGCATGTTAGCATGGATGACATTGGGGGAATTCGATGGCAAAGGGAACCATGTTCTCAGACGCTGCGTTCCTCAGCAAGTAATCTTTCTAGAAGACATTGTAGCACATCCAGCTGGACCTTAAAAAAACAGAGGGTTGGGTCGGATTGTGCGCCCTCTTCAGGGGTTTGGGTAATTTTTTAAGATTAAGGATGATATAGCCACAGAACTATAGGGAACGCTCCTAACATCAATGGCTATTACTTGCTCTAGCAGTGGGTGATCTTTGTACCGAATCCCTGGATCATATTTCAGGGTCTGCAGGACAGTCTGAGTTGAGTTGATAGTTCCTGAGTGAAGTTGACTTAGAATCTTTTAAAGCGCTCCTTTACAAATAGTTATCATGCGCCAGGCCAAGCACTAGAAGGCGCATGGAAAATGGACAAAACAAGGGTGACAAAGTACAATTTAATAGCTATCCTGCAGGTGTTGCAGGGTTTCTGTACTCACACAGAACTGTGCACAGAGGAGTGGAACCTCGGCAAATTAGGGTGTCCCAAAACTTACCTTAGCAACCAACTCACCCCTTACCGAGCTAGCTACAGTGTCTCATTGGACATATCAAACACCCAATGTTTAGACAAACCAGAACATGAACTTACAGTACCTCAGGGTACGTGGGACTCATGAACACTCTTTCGTTATATTATCATTACAAACCAGAACATGGAGTAAAGAAGACACATGTGCATTTGAAATGTTTATTTACTAATGCCGTCTTCTCAGGCGCAGTATCTTAGATAATACAAGTACACTTATTATCAGTAGCAAAATTATCAGCATAGTTACTAAGACATAAAAAGCGAATGGTGACAGCATGTTAACATGCTGTAATGAATAAGAGTTAACAACACTTATATCTCACCCTCCCTAACACATATATTATATTATTATCTAAGAAGGTCTCTTTGGGTTGTTTTAGGGCGGGCCCATACCTTAGTGTCCTAGCATGAAGGAATCACATCAGCATACACCAGCTCTCTCTGCATGTGCACCGCATCAAGTGTGTTAACAATTCTCGTGCAAAGCAATATCAATCCCGCCTCAAGCCCAAGTTGGCAAAGGCTGCACTTGTGTTATGACTATGAAGGCGTGGAGATCAGACCTCATAACAATTCCATATCGTGTTGCTCCTGAAACTTCAGCACTCTCCGTGCAGACATGGTTTATTAAACAAAACTGATATCAGAGCAATAACATATTATTCTCACATACACCACGGCAAACCACTAGGTTGAAAGCTAAGTCAACAAATAAGGGTCGTGTGCAGAAGTTGCAAGAAAGGAAAAATGGCGTTTAAATCCGAAATGTACCTATGCTAACTTAACACGATATAAGGATATATAGGAGCTATACAACACCCCCCCATGATCCGAGAACGGACTAAATAAGGTAACAGAAGTGCCATCACATGAGAGCAGAATCCATGTATAAACGAGCATGAATAAAAATTCAATTATAAAAATTAATGCCAAAAAATAGCCCACAAATATAATGTGGCTCAAGCCAATAGGCAAGCAAAAAATAAAATGTCTTGACCAAAAGTCAATAAAATCAAGGAAATGCTATCAATCAGCATGTCAATTGGAGGCAGTGTCTATGATAAGACTGTATATGAAAAGTAAGCTGCAACAGCCTCCAGGAGGAAGTCATTGTCCTCATCCGAAAACAGTTCAGCCATCCAATTTAAAAGATGAAAGGAACATACGTGATCTTCCAGCACCGCATCCTCTATAACCATCAGAGGACAGCTCGGTGGGTTGTCAAGAAAACTCCGTTCCAAGAAATTTTGCGCTGCCGACAACACATCCCAGGGACCCATTAGTCCATGTGCCACCACCAAGGCCATAATCCTTTCGTCAGAACAAACCAACTCGTGAGCAATGATAGGACTCATCAGTTGATCAAAATCGACGTCAGAAGATATTGGTCCGCAGAGACACAAATCAATGGCCCAAAGGAAATCACAGGTCAGGCAGTGAAATACAGGCTGGACACAGGTGAAATAGGAGAACCGAAAAGATAATCCAAACGCCGTGCTTAGAGTCGCCAACGGCAGTGTGCCATAATAATCAAGCATGCGGTTGCGAAACCGCGTCAGTAGTAACTGTGCGTGGTCTTGCACAGGAAGGGCATCCATATTTAAAAAGGCAGAAAACCACCAATGCGCCAGCCGCTAATGCAAGCAAAAACGGGAACCCTCCAAACAAGGATGAAAAAATAGAATGGAAGAAAGCAGGGATGACTCCAAAAATCTTCTCAAAGGAAGTCACGAGACCACCGCTAACAACTTTAAAAAAATGTGCTAGGCCCGTTGTGGAGGATGCGTTAAAGATAGAACGGACCATGGCTCCGAAATGCAAGGGCAAATCAGTGTTTAAAAGAGCCTGAACCTCCGTGCGGGTGTTAGCAATGTGAAGCACGAAAGTTTCACGGGCCGAGCTCAAGGCCACCTCTTTCTGGGACAATAGAGCTCTTATTCTAGCCATGCCGCTGAATTCTGCTCCCAAGGTCGGTATCTGTGGCCAAATGGAAGACTCCCTATGTTCACGTGTGGGAGGATAAAGAACATTTCTGCAGCAAGTAACTCGCTCACTAACCGTTACTATGAAAGCTATACCTTTAATTAAACCACAACAGTTTTCATTATTGAGCATTAAATAACTACCATTCTCTAACAATTTAAACGTGGGGATGATAGCAGGAACTGGCGTGCCCTGTAAAACGCAAGCCATATTCGGTCGGTCCTTGTTACATGAACCGTGTAACTGTATGTGTCTGCACATTAAAGAATGATCTGGCGTCTCAGTACACTCATCCCCTGTTAGATAAACCTCTTGTTCATCCTTGAAACATCTGTATGTGTATGGGAGTGACCAGACCTCATGAAGAAAACCGCTACCTAAGGGTTCAAAACGACCTATTGGCACATATTTCATACAATTTGAAAACTTATATAAAGCAAAAGGCAGCGTTATTAAACCGTGGATAAGCCACGTAGCAGCAGTGGTCTCTGCCACAGAAAAAGGTAAAGATTCCAATCTTTCAATATGGAGCATAGAAAAGGAAGCATCACGCATTGAAAGCAAGCGTTGTTTGTCTGTCAAATTAAATGGTGCAAATAAAGAGGAAACGTTCATGTATCCCCAGGGAACTTTACCCATTTTTAGAGTCTGTAGTGTCCATGCAAACTGCATGATTGAACGTAATTGATTTTGACCATGGTATAATACAGACACTTCATCATGCACAATATCAACAACAGACGACACAATATTATCTAATGTGTAAATTCTAGAGGAAAGCACGTTAATGCTATTGTCAACCACTGCAAGCACTTTCTCAAGATTTGCCTGATCAATAGCCCTAAGGCGTGAAGCAGCCTCAATCTGTGAGAGTTTCCAAATTTCATTGTAAACACCATATAACCACCTTTTCGACCTGCCACTAGCTGGGCCCTTAATGAAATCATTCAAATCCACGTCTGCATTCAGTTTGGAAAGGTGATACTTAACCGCAGGTAAAGTTGAATGTTTCAGCCAAGCTTGACACAACTTGCCAACAGAGTAAGAGGTGACAGTATGACTCAAATCAAAACGGGGATCAGATCTAACAGTCTTAAACCCGTCAGTTATATTTAAAAATCTTTTTTGACAAGAATCAGCACTACGGTGCCAAAGCAGCCAACCCTTGGGAGTCATACTGGAAATGTTAAAGGAGGAATTCAGAAGCAGAGCCTGTATATCTCTAATGGACAATTTAGTAAAATTACTCCAATTCTCATATTCCTCCAACTCCGGGAAAGACGGGGTGTTTAACCTTTTAGATGTAGCCAATCCAAAGCACGTGGTCTGGGAAATGGTTTCATTTAAAAACCACATATGATTTGGGATGAGACATGCACGGTGCAAAGCCTCAGTGCCTTGTACCTGCCAGGCCCTTGAGCCCCAAACTGATTTAAGGTCTATGGTATCCTTCCATAACTCATACCCTCCAGTAACTAATTGATCCAGGAAGGCCTTTGAATATAACAATTTTGTATTTGTAAGTCGAACCTTGGACAGTGGCTGTTTGTGAAATTTAAAATAAAAGGACTCCGGATTGGACTGATTAAAGTCAGTGAAATAAGTATACTTTTTAAGAAACGTTTCTGAACTCCCTTGTGTTGGTGCTGGGCAATGTTCCCACTGAGTAAAATTAACCGCATCCCTTCGGGAAGATGTCTTGTGTAAGAAGTGATTGCCATAATGTTGGTAACAGAACAATTCACCATAATTAGCAGATTCTAAATATAAATCCTCAGCATCAAAAGCAGCATAATATTTCAAATCAGAAAACAAACTTTCCACAGCATTAACATCCCAATCATCAGAACGAATGTTTTGTTTCACCACATCCCCCATATTAACTCTTAGTACATTAGGGACATTAACGACTTCCGTTGGACCATGAATCTGAAAACGAACTGCATCCCACGCGATTCCATCCAGAACAGGCCACGCTGTGATGTTAACCAAAGTCAAGTCTCTTTTTAATCTGTGTGTAGAATGTGAAGAGGAAAGTGGGGCCAAAGTTCCATTCAAATGAGTAATGCAAGTTCTCTCCTCGACATAGTGTCCATTCATAATCCGAAAAAAATAAAACACAAAACCAATTGACATAAAAAGGTAAACTGAAAAAAGGACCAGCCAAATGTATATCCAAGGAGGTATCAAAAAATGTTTTTTAAACAGGCTAGCATATAATGCAATTTTAGAGGGTTTTTTCGAGGCAAGGGAAGCAGAGTCAAATGAAAACCTGGATTCCGTGGCTAAACGAGCTTGCAGGTCAGGCATGGATAAATCAGTGGGGTATGTATAGTCTGTCTCATCAAGGTTAGTTCCTGGTAAAGTATTCAATAATGGAGTGGAAACAGCAGGTAATTCGATGGCCACCTCAGGTTCATTATTAGAAGCAGTGGGCATAATTGAATTTCTCACAATGGAAGGACAGGAAACAGCCGGTGTCATGCTAAGAAGAATCGGCCACTCTGTGTATCTTGACATTGTCAATAGAAATAAACCTGTTTTCCTTACGACCTGGAAGTGGTGGTAAAATGACTGTTCTTGTGCCCTTCACTCCAAGCACTGGGACCGGAGCGCGATAGGAGGGACCAAACTCTTTCTTGTTGTCGATCTTCTCTCGAACCAGTTCTCCAACTTGGGGTAGCCAGCCAACTACCGGGATCTGCAACGCATCATCCGATGTGGAGGGCAAATGTTCCTTTGCAAGAGTGTCTCTCGTCTTTTGTAGATTCTGTAAAACATTGCAATGTTCATCTGCGTCAAAGGAAGTGGCGCGAACCACCGAGTCTAGACCGTCAAGGTCAGGGACGAACATCTTGATGCCAAAGAGCATTTCGTATGGGGTCCGCCCACCCAGAGACCTTCTAGGGAGATTATTAAGAGCACGCTGCACGCCATAGAGGTGAGCCAGCCAATTTCTGCCAGTGCCTATAACTCGGGCTGTCAAAGATTGCTTTAAATCACGGTTCATTCGTTCAACTACACTATTACCCTCGGGTCTGTAGGGTGACGAAAACTTGACTTGGACCCCCATCGAAGTCATGGCATCCTTATACGCCTTAGAGGCGAAAGCCGGACCCTGATCCGAATGGAAGGTACCACAGGCAAAAATCCCTATAAAGATACGCAAATCTCTGATGACAGTCCGGGAATCAGCGCTGCGATGTGGCCATAACCACACAAAGCGTGTGCATGAGTCAACTGCTACTAAGATGTATTTATACGCAGTATCAGATGAAAATGGACCGCAGTGATCTAAATAAACACAGCCTAGTGGTTTATTAGAAATGTACAACTGAGTCTGAGGCGGACGCGTAGCAGTTGAAGGTTTAATCTGCTGGCATATGTCACAAAGAAGGACATAATCACGCGTCTGTTTGTACAGTCCCCGCCACCAGAAACGTTGTTGTAGTTGCGTTACAGTGGCTGAGACGCCCGCATGCGCAGACGCCACACCTTCATGAGCCGCTGTAATCAAGTCTGTTCTGCGATCAGAGTTGGGAATCAGCCGTTCCCCAACATCAGGTATTGTCACAAAAGGAACCTTTTCGGGACTTAAGTGGTATTTATACTTCGAAGGGAATCCCGAAGGATGTTTACTTCCCTTCTCAGAGGCAGCAATCGCTGCCAAGATGTCGCTATCAATCTTGGTTTTCGACCTAGTAACTGCTGCAACTAAGTATGTAGATACTGCTGATTTCGCTGCTTCATCAGCAAGCGAGTTGCCAACAGCGTGAACTCCCACGCGCTGATGACCGAGAGTATGAATCACATAAACGAGTGGCAACACAGCCTTAAGCTCTGCCACTCGAACCCAGATCTTTTTATGTTTTATTGTGCTACCCTTGGAATCATGAAAATCATTTTGAATCCAAAAGAACAAGTTTTCATTGTAAGACTGGACACAGTAGTAAGAATCACTTACAATTAGAGTAGTAACACTTGGATCTGCGTACTCCAAAGCTAGTAAGAGAGCACGAAGCTCTGCTAATTGTGCGGTGCAATCGCCCAGGGGCAACGTGTGTACCTCCCTGGAAATGAACTCATCATTCAACATAGCACCGACCACAATGGCGCAAGCGGAAACGTAGGCATGTTTAGAGCCATGCGCAACCTGCGCCGACCCATCAGTGTAAATGATGCAATGGAAGTCCTCCAAAGGTCGCATCGCCAGAGGAGCAGGATGAACGAATTCATACTGCAAGTACTCCTGCGACCGTAAGGAAGCGTCAAAAATAAACATGACATCCGAGGATGACAATGACGCAGCCCACTGAATCCACCGAGGGTGCAAAGCTTTTGAATTTGGTACACTCGCTTTCGTGACTGCCTCCAAATGAGGACAGGGTGTTACCACTAGCATGCGTTTCCCCTGTGACAGAGCACGTTCCTTTAGAATAGCCATCTGTACAGCAGTTAAAACCTTTTCTATGGTGGGAAACCGCATCTCAGCCGAGGTGTACAAGTGTGACTTGTAAGCAATAGGTACTGTGTCACCTTCATTAAAAGTGAGGTAAGTGAAACCCACCGTCCCAGGAATTATTCTTATGACCAGGTTGGTGTGGTTATCACGAGTCAGTAAATATTTAGAAGCGAGCAGATCAGCCTGCAAGGATTGCAAAATGGCTGAATGCTCAGGCAGCCAGCAAGATTTTGAGAAAGTTGGTTGTATCAAAGCATACAAAGGCTTGATACGCTGGGCATATTCCGGAATGTAAGTTCTGCCGAAATTCAAAAAGCCCAGTAAGGATTGTAATTTTTTCAGAGTTGTTGGTGCGCGCAAATGTGCGCACTTCTCCAAGAAGTGAGGAGCCAAACCTCTACCTTCATTGTTGAGCTCATAGCCCAAAAACAACACTGTGTGTTCAGCAATGTGCGATTTTGCAAAGTTGAATTTGTAACCCATGTCTGCGAAGTTGCAAACAAGAGAATTTACTCGACACAGATGCTCCCAAATATCGTCGTCTGTGAGATATATGTCATCCACATACGAAAAAGCATCAGAGTCGAGTGCCTCCAGAATAGAGACAATTCGAGCGGTAAATACACCAGGACTATTCTTGTAGCCCATTGGAAGACGCCGGAATTGCTTTTGGACTCCAGCGCTTGTAAAACTGGTCCATTGGGAGCTAAAGCTGTCCAATCTGTGGGCATAAAAACCATTGGATATGTCAAGCGTTGTCTTGAAACGCTTACGCACGAGACTATCCACTAGGGCAGAGCCGTGGGTATTCTGTACTGCACAGTTACGGCAATGCGAGTTTAAATGCCGGTAATCCAAAACCAAACGATATGATCCGTCAGGTTTATTCACAGTAAAAAGGGGATTATTCATCGGTGACACACACGTTTCAATAACTCCCTGATATTCCAATTGTTCAAGGATTTCCGCGACGGAAGATTTTGCTTCACGCCGAATGGGATATTGAGGTTGAGGCTGCGGCTGAGACCGCAACGGAATTTCGTGGCAAGGCGACAATTTATCCCAACCACATTGGTTACGGTACAGAGCCGGCGCGAGAGCCCGAGCCCACTCTTCTGCAAAATGCTGCGCATGCTCTTTCGAGACAGTGTTCGCGAAACTGGGTAGGATTACCTCCTCCCCTCGCGGCGCCGCGAGCACAAAAGGTGGGGGCCAGTCAGCCTCCGAAAGTAAAATATCATATGTAGAAGACAGATTCTCCCAAAATACACCTTTAACGGTACGCTGTATGTCACCTTCAATCAACAGGACAATTTCATATAGTCTTTCAGGGGGAGCAAGTCTCGTATCCGCTGTTTCTATCACAACGTAGACATCAGTCGCTGTCACCCTCAGTAGTGGACGCAGCGCCTCTCTGACTATGGTTATCTCCGCCGCGCTGTCCAGCAAGGTCAGAGCCCACGTCAGATTCCGAAGCCGCGTTCTCACTATCTGTGGCATATCGATGCGCTGTTAAGGCTGCGACTTTCTTTTTCGCAAACTGCGGACGCCTAGGCGTAGAATCCTCCTGCTTCACTGCGCCGTCCGTCTGGCGGGACTGGCCACGTCCTTGTTGGCCACCACGTCCACGTCCACCCCCTCCTCCTCCACCGGTCTTCGGGGCCGATGTGTCCTGAAAGGAACGAGGAGAGCGTTGATCAGAACCCTGAAAACGATCAGGCGATTTAATCATCGCGCGGTCGCGCAAATCATAAACTTTTTCGGGTGGCGCAGGAGCTTGTATTGCAGGAAAAGTACCCTGAGTCTGCGTTGTCTGCTTCCCCTGTGTCTGTTTTTTAGGCCAATTTTGTTTCTTGGACTTGGGCTGGGCATCTGTCACTGCAGATTGTCCCTGTGGTTGTTTTTTCTCCTTCACTGGAAAATATTTCAGACCCCTACTTGTGCGGCCAATCGTTTTATAAGCGGCCACCACAATTTTTGCTAACTGGCGGGGTTTGTCGGCATCGGGCAGAGCAGCCAAAGCATTCGACACCTGAAAGTTAACTGCATCTCCTTTAACATTGGAGAGAATGAGATCACTTACAATCTCAAAAGAACCACACAGGCGCATACCCAATTCAACCGCTGCCTCTGGACCGTGATCATTCTGAACACGTCTAACGATTTCAGGCAGGGCAGTCATAGACGGGGTGCCGAAACACCTTGTATAAACTGCCGCAAATGTTTTTCCCCAGCTGTCACAGTCAGCAAGTTCAGGAGTAATATCCTTCGGTAGAGTAATCGTTAACATTCTATGTTTATCAGCAGGAGTAGAATTCGGAAAAACCGCCTCCAGTTGATCAAACTTCTCTGCTAGCCAGAATGGGAAGTCATCGTTGTCAACAGGACGCGCACCAAAAACCGAATTTACCATCACTGGATTGAGACGCATACCGCCTCGTTCCATGGGAGCGGCCGCACCCCCCTGGGGACCACCAGGAAGATGTCGACCGATGTATTGCACTAAAGCACGAATCACGGAAATGGAAACTACATGCAGCCTGCGAATTTCAGCCAGGGTGCAAGCCCCGTGATTCGGGTGCGGGGTAAAGCCACCCAACGCAGGCCAATTAGTACCTGGAATTGAGAGTGGACCTAACCTCGCAGGGGACATAGAGTGGGGGAGGGCGCCATCAAACCAAACTCGATGCTGCCATGATCAATAGGTATTTCCAATGCCCTGTACGGCGTATATTCAGCTGGGACATCTGAGGCGGTGTAGGAGTGGAACAAACCAGAATTAGCGTCCACAGCCGGAAACGTAACCCAAGAGTAAAACAACTCGTAAGGAAACGCCGGATCTGCACATACCACGAAAATCACAGCCATCCCATCTACTGGGACCTGGTACGTCTGAAGATGGTTGCGTACCGCTACGCGACTATGCTGCGCAATAGCCACCGCTGCCGCCATTACAGAACTGGAAACAAGAAAAAACAAAGAATACTTTGTAGCACAACTGGGTAGTAATCCAAAGAAACCGTTTAGGTAAGAATCAAGCTTGAATAAAGACCTATTCCAAGAAATAGGTAGGTTTCACCAACACCCCGTTTTCCGGAAACGGAAGTGAAGGGGTTAAGGCATGAACGATAAACTACTCGAGTGTCATGATATAAGACCACCGAAACCGTTGGGCGCCATGTTGCAGGGTTTCTGTACTCACACAGAACTGTGCACAGAGGAGTGGAACCTCGGCAAATTAGGGTGTCCCAAAACTTACCTTAGCAACCAACTCACCCCTTACCGAGCTAGCTACAGTGTCTCATTGGACATATCAAACACCCAATGTTTAGACAAACCAGAACATGAACTTACAGTACCTCAGGGTACGTGGGACTCATGAACACTCTTTCGTTATATTATCATTACAAACCAGAACATGGAGTAAAGAAGACACATGTGCATTTGAAATGTTTATTTACTAATGCCGTCTTCTCAGGCGCAGTATCTTAGATAATACAAGTACACTTATTATCAGTAGCAAAATTATCAGCATAGTTACTAAGACATAAAAAGCGAATGGTGACAGCATGTTAACATGCTGTAATGAATAAGAGTTAACAACACTTATATCTCACCCTCCCTAACACATATATTATATTATTATCTAAGAAGGTCTCTTTGGGTTGTTTTAGGGCGGGCCCATACCTTAGTGTCCTAGCATGAAGGAATCACATCAGCATACACCAGCTCTCTCTGCATGTGCACCGCATCAAGTGTGTTAACAATTCTCGTGCAAAGCAATATCAATCCCGCCTCAAGCCCAAGTTGGCAAAGGCTGCACTTGTGTTATGACTATGAAGGCGTGGAGATCAGACCTCATAACAATTCCATATCGTGTTGCTCCTGAAACTTCAGCACTCTCCGTGCAGACATGGTTTATTAAACAAAACTGATATCAGAGCAATAACATATTATTCTCACATACACCACGGCAAACCACTAGGTTGAAAGCTAAGTCAACAAATAAGGGTCGTGTGCAGAAGTTGCAAGAAAGGAAAAATGGCGTTTAAATCCGAAATGTACCTATGCTAACTTAACACGATATAAGGATATATAGGAGCTATACAACACAGGTACGATGATAAGCGGGGAGGTGCAAGTGACCTTTGATATGCTTGTGCGCTCTGATACCGCAGAGTTGAGTACACATCATGAAACCCTTCCTCACCCGCCTTCTTTGGTGCAATCCTAGATCATGGTTGTTTAGAAGTATCTCCCAGTATTGCTTGTCTAATACTGGAGCCTCCAGTACCCTTGCAAGTTACTAACACAATACAGATACCTCCTGCCTGGAGATATTTGGTGTGGGTTAGTTGCTTACCTATCTATAAGTATATTTTTCAGCACTACTTGCTTCACCTTGTCGTTAGCATGCAGCCAGGTTGAGTGCATGGATACCAGATCCATCATATTGCTGGGATACCATCTTGGCGTGGTTTTTTTTGTCCTAGAGCATTCAGGAATTTGTAGTTTTCCTTCACATTAAATGAAGCAATGACACTGAGGTGCCATAGTTCAATGGTTTTTAAAAGGACACCCATTTCCCGTGGGTCAGACCCACCCCCAGCCAGGCCATGAATCAGACTGGAGACAAAGAAGTGTAAAAAAGAAAAAACAAGACGTCACGCTATTTCCACCTATGCATCCAGGATCTGAAACAAGATCCCTGTATCCATCAGGACCGCTCCGCCGCTCCTCCAATTTTAAGAAAGCGCTGAAAGCGCACCTCTTTGAAGAACACTACATCACAATGCATTAACATTACACTTCTGCTCCCAGAACACAGCTACTCCCATCATTCACTGACAGTATCCTTGGCTTTGACTCTCTACAGCGCTACACAAATAATAGATACATAAAAAGAATGCGGCACTGTGTCCTTGGTGACATGGGCTCCTCCGGTGACCCTTCTCCAGAGACGTCCAGTAACTCCCGAAACAATGTAATGCTCAGGCTAATAACGTGGGCACCTCTAAGAATCATCACAGATTTCTCTGTTGTTGATGCTCCATAGTAAAGCTGAATCTGTGCATTTGTGCATGCTGTGCATTTACTGAGGGCCTGCAACCCAAACACAAGGCTCCTGCGAGCTATAGACACATTGTACAGTCATTTCAAATAGACAAAGAGAAACTCAGGATGGGCCAAGATGGAAGGCTAAGGTTATGTAAGACAAACACAGACAGAAAGTCAAGACTCAAAAGACAAACTTCAGAAACCATGGCATAAAGTTAGCCTGCAAAAGAGAAACCCCATCTTAAGTTCATTAAATTACCAATTGTTTTCTACACGGCAGGGATGCCTCTTCTAAGAGCCTTGCACTTCACTTATATTACACAGAGTACAGCCAAGTCTACTAGCATTCAATGGAATACCCATCTATACTGGCAGCATTAATATTGTTTCCAGATTGTAACATATATTTCCCAGTGTTACATTGCTCCATGGTTTTTGTATAGCACAGATGTTGCAAGCTTGGTCATTTGGTAAAGTTGTGGTGTCGGCTGGTGTTCTTGTCTATAGCTGCGAATTACAGAATCAAAATTATAATTTTGTACACATCTTTGGTCAGAGATAGCAAACATAAAAGTCATACATGTGAAAGAAGCAAGGAGGCCGAAGAATATGAGTGCTGGGCCCACTACTCCGGAATTCTTCGAGCCAACAACTGTGGAAGCTGCCCAGTCTGGCACGATTCAAGAGCGCCTTGAAGACGAGTCTCTTTAAATGATCCCACAACACAGATCAAGACATCTGCAAGGTCAGGATAAGCCACGCCTGTGAGTGTTCAAGTCCTGCATAATTACCCTCAAGGGTCTGTAAAGTTAACTTGAATGAAATTAATCTATTGTGTGTGGCTGGAAGCAGTAAACACTATTGCTGTATGTTCCACCTCAAACAGCAGAAGGCTCCTAGAAAAGTAATAATGTTCAATCGCTGTACAGTGGCCACAAAGTGACGGAAAGCCGATGCCATACAAAGCAATAAAATAAATGTACAAAATCTTCAACTGTGCATGCATGTTAGTCTGTTGGTGGATGTTGTGCATCATTTTCAACGAATCACTGACAGACTATTGGAAACAAAATTATCGTCTGGGCAGACTATAGTGTCAAAAAAATTGGAGGACCAAAATATCTAGAAGGAAAGTGCAAATAGGTAAATACAGGTTCCAATTCTTAACTCCACATCTACCTACCATGAAGATATATATATATATATATATATATATATATATATATATATACGGTATGTAACGTCCTCAGCAGCAGCAGTACAGCAGTACACCTGGCAACCAATGAAGGTAAAAGACGAGACGAGACCCAATTTTTGGTGTTTAAGGTTTTATTGCGCCCAACACCAGTCTGCCACGACGCGTTTCGGCTACCAAAAGCCTTGTTCACATAAGACTGCTTAGTGCCTTCGCCCTCCCTACTGCTCTGCAAAGACCTGCAGTTCACAAGTTTAAGTCCCTGCAACGCAGGCTCTGTCATCCATCCTTCGGTACCATTAACTTGAGCAGAAGCAGTGCTAGAGTCGGGGTACAACGCGGGTGGACGGCGTCCCCCCACTTATTTTACGGGGTACAACGCGGGTGGACGGCGTCCCCCCACTTATTTTACCAGGAGCTCGATAACTGGAGCAAATGGAGCCACACATTCACTCTTTGGTCTCTCTGGGGCGAGATCGAAGCCCATTAGAACACTGTTCACGCGCTGGCTTCTCTGATGCAATCGCATCTAAGGGGTGAGCGAGGGGAGGCAATGAGTCTGATGGTGCAAACCACCTTTCGTGATGTCACTTCCTGTTGTGACGCGTCCCCCCACTTCTTTTTTTAGGACTTGTGCCCTGGGTAGAAGTAACACCTATTATTTACTGCGCTTCGAAGCAGCTGATTGAAGTCTGAGGCGCTATATGAAACAAGTTATTTCCGCTGTGCAGAGAAGATCCTGGCTACAAAACAAGAATGTATTCGCTGTATATTCAGGGGTCAGTCTAGAGACCATGTAAGGGCTGCAAAGAGGATATGGAAAGGGGCAGTCCGCACCGGCCCCGCAGTCTTTATCTCGAGCGAAATACTGCCGAGTGGGACTCAGAGCAGCTAATGGCCATGGACCTGAGTGACGCCATGTCTCCAGATGCACACGGCATTACGAATGGACTCGGCTTGAGAGGGCACAGGGTGTCATCAAAGGCGCACATTCCTTACGTCCCTAGACCCCAAATTATGAAAAGTATTTAGGATGAGTAAGGTTGAAAACATGAAACCACTCAACACTTCAAAGAGTTTGACTTTGAAGGTCGTTGGCCACAAAAGATGTCCCCTGTTAAATAGAATGCACGCTACGCAGCCTGCTCAACGTCGAGCACGTGCACGTCTATCGCGTGGCAGCGAGCTGCTCCCCACGTGCTGTGCGTAAAAGCGTCTGATGCGTGGCCTCGTTCTACTGTCCCAATAATGGGTGCTGGAGCGTGCTAAGGCCCTCTAGGCGCACGCTCTCCGCCAGCACTTTACACGTTACTAACGCTCCGAAGGGGCATGTCTCCTTGTGACAGGGATGTTCAAGGGCACTTCCTCATGACACCTACTTGGTCATCGGTCGAAGTATCTGTCTCGGCGTTTATCTTATCTCCGCCATCCTGCTATGTCGCTTAGACTCCTCTTCTCGCTGTCTTTCCATGTCTCGCTCTCTTTATCTGTGCTTCTTGACATGTCTTTCTGTCTGGTCCAGCTGTCTCCCTTTTGCGCCTATTTCAGTCTTTGCACATGATACCTGCACTGCTGTCACCTGTGTGTCGACCATGCGGCCTCGGTCTCTTGCCTGTGTAAGTAAAGTGCCGGTCTCTCCATTGTACACCGTTTCTCTTGCCTTTGTCCACCTTCTCTCACTGCCTGTCTCTCTAGTGTTCTCTGCCTCTCTGACGGTCTCAACACACCCGGCCTTATAGTTGCTGTCTCCCCAATGTGCTTCTGTGCGTCGCTCTCAGCCTCTAACCGTAGCTGTTTCTCAGTCGCTTGCTTTGCCTGTCTCACTCCGCCGTGTGGCTGTCGGTTTCATAGTCTTAGTTATCTGTCTCGTCCCACCGTGTCGCTATTGTCAGGGCTTTAAGTGAGATGAAAAAACTAGAAGGTCTCTCAAAGGGCCGTGGCCAGTGTAATTAGGGGCGTGGCTTTAAACACTTAGGCTAAAAATCTGTTTAGCATAGTCTGCAGCCCGACTTGTATTTTGCGGATTTTGCCAGATTTGTGATATACAACAAGTAACATCATACGTACAACGAGTTAGGACTATTGGCCTCGTCGATGGTTATTAGTTGCATAAAATAAATACGCTGCAACTATGGCTTGTTACATATAATATTGAAAAAGTTTCCAATTAAAGCCCTGGTGACCCTACCACAATGTTGCTGATTTTGCGTTTCAGAAAGAGAAGGGAAATCCAGAGAGAAAATGACTATCTTTCAAGGATTTCCCTTCCCCCACAATGCTCACCTGGCATGACGTCATGCCATAACTTCTCCACTAGTGAGAAGTGAGCAGTGTGGGCAGCGCACATCGATGTGCCTGCTGTCTCGAAACGGGTCTCTATCGGGTTGTTTTGCGCCCTGGCACTTTTTTTCCGGACTGCAGTGACAGGGCCGGCCTGGCTACCGGGCGTTTTGGCATCCTGCCTAGCTGGGGGTTGATGTCACTGCAGTGGTTGGATAATTTTGTTGATGGAGACTTGTGTGTGCTTCGAAATTAACAAAGGAAAACGAATTTCGTTCAGCACACGCAGGTCCCCATCAATGAAATCAGCCCCCAGCTTGGCAGCATGCCAAATCGCCCGGTAGCCAGTCCGGCCATGTGCAGTGACCGCAAACTGCTGTCACTGCAGTCCGGAAAAACAAGGACCGCCTGTGCCAGGGCTCAAAACAGAGCCCGATAGAGACCAGTTTTGAGGCCCCCTTAAAAAAACTGCTAGTGCTCAGGCCTCTTGCCTTGCCTGTCTTATCCCAGTGTAGTTCCTCTCTGTCGCACTGTCTTGTCTTTTCCATCCCTATTCTTCACCGTCCCACGTCTCTTCCTCCACCAATCTCTGCCTCCTCCCCCCTACACCACAGGGGTCGCTATTATCTGCCCCGGAGAAGGTTCTGCCTCCAAGGCCTGTTTGACGGCTTTACTTTAAGGATTTCAACCGCCTTTAAGGCCTGTCCACGTGTCTCTTCCTCAGAGGCCTGTGGTGCCTTCACCTCAGTGACTCCCTTGTCTGCAGGGCCTGTTGGCGCCTCTCTCAGGTTTAACTCAGTTTCCTCATACCTCAGTGACAGGTACCTGTAAAACGAACCTCTTGAAAATTGAGTCCACTTAGTGGTAATGTAGGTGTGATTTAGCAGTAATCTGGGGAAGACTGCGCATGCGCCCCTTCTGCTGCGACCCAGTGGCCAGGCAGGGCCAGCACAGGGCCTGCTTACACCTGAGGAACCACCCCTGCACCCCTCATACGCCTTATGCGGGTCAGGGCTGAGCCCGGGTAAAGAAAAAAAAGCAAGGAAACAAACAACTGAGCTTTGCGGGTTCCTCTATCTCTGTCCTTTGTTGGCTAAAGGGAACACGCAGCCCTAGGGGCATGCCACGGTGTTGGGGTCCTTGTCCACATTTTATCACCAAAGTATTCAGGGAAAGCCAGGATTACATGACAAGTGAAGTGAACTATACCTGTAGCTGAGGGCGGTGAGGTCTACCTGCCCACGCCTATGAACTGCCCGCTTTGTAGGGGATGGAGACATGATTTATTTCGAGCACTTACTAATTGAATTGAGCTTTTTCCCAAGAACTCTCAATCTATGTAAATATGAGATTAAAGGCAGGCAGAGAGGTCGAGGTTGATTCACTAGGCCTGTGTAAATGTGGACGAGCAAACAAAGTCACAGGGAGAGCCGAGCCGAGCCAAGGCTGTGGTCCTCTTACAGCTCGAGCCGAACCCTGGCAATATTTGCTAAATAAATCATGCAACAAACATCAAGTAAAATGTGGTAAAGTCTCTGCAAAATAAAAATAAAAAGGTCTATTTCATTAACACGTGGATGCTTTGGCATTAATATGTCACATTATAACAATGCACTAAGAAGCACGTATTAAAAATTATAGTTTTTAAGAACATCAATGAATAAAGAAACAAGACAGTTGTCAAGTAAACCTTGTACGTGGCCCAGATTATTATAGAGGAGTATTAGAGTCAAACACAATAGGTTTTTGTGCAACTGGTATTCTGAACTCACATTTTTGAAAGTGCTTCCCTACACAATATTAAAGAAAAATAGAGTTTTGGTGAAATAAAATATTTGCATAAGATCACACAATTTAAGCAGGGAAGCTGCAGTTTATCCAGGTTTCACTTTGTACAAATCAGAAAGTGAAACGGGTATCTATATGTCTTTCCTTAGTGCGGCTTCATTTTAACCTCTTCGGGCATTTTTCGTAGTTTTATATAGCTAGAACTTGCCCCAGATCGCATTGCATAAGCACCAGTCACATTGCACAAGGTTACAATTATGTTTATAGGCACAAGTAGATTAAGCGATTTGCCCAGAATAACAGGATGTTGAGCTGAGGAAGAGGCTCAAACCTGGGTCCCCAGAACCAAAGTGGGTACAACTGGCCTTCACGCCACAACCTGGCTCAGCTTGTTTGGGCTCGAGGTTTCAACAGGACCGCGAGCAGAGACAGCCAGGCTTGACATTCGAGCCTTGCTTGAGCTTGCAGTGATTTACCCACCTCTAATCCTATGGTAGTGGGTGGTCACTGGAGGGTATCCAAAGTGGTTACTGTTGTTTATCATTAGTGTCCCGGGGTCTATTTAATTGAAACTGAATAACCAATAACTCCTTACACACTTGACACTCCAAACAAAGGTAGCAATGCCAAGCCACGAATGCTTGCCTTTCAGTTTTCTTTTTAATTGGTTTTTGGCTTATTGCCCAGGATAATGGTGCAATATGAACTGCTAAATACATATCTTGTTGCCTGCTGATTTTGGTTCTTCCCTTTCCTGCAAGAGGCTCTTTATGAATTTGTCAAGCACATGGTTCTATTTCAGATTCAGCCACGCCCTTATTTACAAAAGCTATGCCTCTTGCAGAGGGGTTTAGTTACATCTCTTAATCCGCATGCCATTCATAGCTCCCCTCTCACATTTTTCATCACGCTTAGGGCTTTGTGGGAGACCCTCTGCCTCACTTACGCGAAGAACGACCTCAGTAGCCACCTGAGATTCCAACTCATCTCCCACCCAAGAAACAACCACCCCACTCTCCTGAGCACCCACCTCCTCGCCCTCGAGAGGACTCAGAACTTCAGACTCCTATCAAACACCCCATCTCCTACCAGAGAGGCCACCTCCTCTTCATTCCAAGGAACCACCTTTGCCCCTCCCATACCTGACCAGAATCCACCTTGCAGTGAACATCCCTAGAAAAGAAACAATATAAAACAGCCTGCTGCTTTTTTAATTAATCTGGCCCAAGGTGCATTTTATGAGACTACATTTGACTTCAAGTGGACAAAGTATTAAACTTAAAGATGTGCCCCTTTCATTCTACTGATTCTCTCCATGCTATATAGAACTTTCCTTCTTAGGTCTCTTTTCTTGTTTCCTTGACTTGTTGACGTTATGTATTAGAAAAAAGAGATTTAATTTGATTTTATGCCAGAGTTCTATAATTTTACAGTTTCTTTTCTTCGCGTTTGTGTGTTATGTGTTAATATTGTATTGTTGAGTTAGATTAATTTTATTTAAAAAGTTTTATATAGCGCAAACATGACCCTTGCAGGCATCAGAGATGTTTACAATCGTCCAGAGACAAATAGAGTCAGTAATATCAAAGTCGATAGAAATACAGGATATGGCAGCACCACCGACAAGAGAGGGTACAGCACAATGTCACTTTCATTTTTGGAATTCTAACATTTTTATGTTTGTTACTACCTTTTCATTTAATGTCGGGTTTAATATGTTTTTGATGTTGCCTTGTGATCTTTGTGAAAAGTACAGTGCTCAGAGGACATTCCATCATTTCAGGGAGCTGTCTCCAGTTACCCTTTCATAAATCAAATTTTCTAGCACTTTATCCAAAACACGAACTACAGAGTGCTGCAGCACATGTAAGTGGCTACCAGTGTTCCAGCACACACGCACACGGGATTACAACTGGCCCAGAACACTGAGGCAGGTTCCCCATAAAAGAACGCAAGAATGACAATACTTCCCGAATCCAGCGGAAGCGCACGCTCTTTCCAGATAGGAAAAGGGTAATGTTCAAACACAGTTCTTGGCTTTCTGTCAGATATGTTCTCAAGATATGTCCCCATCTGTGCGCCTGCTCACCACCCATAACCCTTAGGCAGTGCCAGGGCACAGACTTGTTAGATCAGGGGACCTTTCCCATTTCAGCAGCCAAAGTACAGTACACTTTGCCCGCACATGTTCGTGCTGCAGCCCAGCGTCAGATTTAGAAACATTTGAAAACCTGGGTGTATTGACATGTAATGAATGGGTGAGCACGGGACTTCATGGTATATCATGCTTCCACCAGTGCCATGAAGCTTTACAAATACATTTACCACGCGATGTCACACTATATCATATTATGCATCATATCACATACAGCAAGACAGACTGTGGGGACATTCAGTTAAAGCAGCACATAACCTATCACAGGCATGTGCCTTTAGTAAGGCCCTGTAGTAGTTGAAGTCCTTGCATTTTTAACTTCCCTGTTCGTTCATCATTTCGGCAGTATAATACTGATCCTTTTTAGGTCTCGCCTGTCGATGCGCATGCGCATCGAGCTTGCGAGCCTATTGCGGCTCAAACAACCTTTAACTACGAAGCAAGGAATCGTGGCGATTCCTTGCAGTGCCCGTGACTTTTAAGCTCAATGCGCATGTGCATTGAGCTTAAAAGCGCGTGCACAGCCGCCCGCATTCCTCCGACACCTTTGAAGTGAAGCTTAGCTTCACTTCAAAGGCCCGGCTTCTTCACACCCACATGCCGCTCTCGCTCTCCCCGCTCCGCCCCCTCCCCTGCCCGGCCCGGCTTCTTCACACCCACATGCCGCTCTCGCTCTCCCCGCTCCGCCCCCTCCCCTGCCCGGCCCGGCTTCTTCACACCCACATGCCGCTCTCGCTCTCCCCGCTCCGCCCCCTCCCCTGCCCGCCGTGTGAAACATAGACACCTGAGGGGTCCCTTATAACTTTTGAAGTAGAAGGTGGTTCTAGGTCCTCATCCTGGAAATCATTGTCTAACATTTCCACAGGGTCATATATATTTATCTGCCTCTTCACCCATGCCCATATCAAATGGATATTCCTCATCAGTAATAAAAAAAAAAACGTTGGTCCTTTGTGCCATGAAAGTTACTCGTTGCTTTTGTGCTGTGAGGGACACCCATGCTTGTTGCACCAAGACGGCTGCTCTCTCATTGTGCCGCTGCGGACTCCATGGTCACTCGTAGCGCTCCGGCTATCCGATTGTTCTAGTTCACTTGCAGCGCTCAGGCGGCCAACGCCGTGTGCCTCATCAGAGTGGTGTCCGAACCTTGAGGCCTTATCACGTCTTTTAGACGGAGGGATTTCCTCTTGTGAAGGTATCGAGGGTTCTTCTTCAGCTGTTGTATCTCTTGGTTTGTTACCAAGTACAGACTCAACCGCCTCTTTTAGGGAAGATTTAAGCTGCTCTTCAAAGTAACTTTTAAAAGGTATCTTGGCTAAGGGAGACATCAACTGTGCCCTGCATGTTATTCTCTGACATTCTTACCTGATTAGATTAATATCTAGTCCAATTGCCCAGTATAATAAACCCTTATTAGGTAACCAGTGTAGTTAGGGGAGTTTTCACAGTTGTCCTGCGGTCCTTTACTTTGTCCCCTTTTTGTCTCTTTGTTTAATTTATTGCTATGTCAGATCACGTTTAGAGAAAGGGGAGGCTGCTTGATCGTTGTGCTGCAACTGTAAACAGCTGATGAGCGGTTTGTACAAGCCGTCTCGTGCTGTTCGTTGCTTAGCAACGCTATGTACTGTACTGACAATGGGTACGTGCCAGTTGTCCTACTTCTATTGCAACTGCCTGTTAAGATATTTTTGTCCCCTACGTTGCACAGTTCATGCGCCTGTGCCTCTCTGAACTACCACTGCTCCGATTACAAAGTCAGCAGGAATTGAAGTGCAATTTGCCATTCATTGCAACATATGTTTTCACTGCTGCATAATTAGAGTGGTGCTGCTTATGATCCAGAATTAAAATGTACCAAAATAATTTAAGTTAACACATACTACTACCACCCCGCAACTTGTGACAATTATTTTAGACTGTGCTATAAAATTACAAATAAAAGCTCTGATGTACAAAACCTTTAAAATCATCCGACAAGTTAAATGGCCTGCATATATGTGCTAAATTGCAAGCACACTGCCAGAACTACACTGAAATTGGTACGGGAGAAATAGGTAATGTTCTTAACTGGTCCAATCCAGCCAAGGCTTAAATCCAATGGTACATTTGTAGCAGGACAAAGAATGCTCTCCAACATCACTCCCGAAAGAACTTGTGTGTGATTGAAAAATTATGTGAAGGAAAGTTGTCAAATACCGACAAATCTCGGCTTCACAGGTGAAAAGAGAGCTACCCTCAACAGTCTCATTGCTAGAATTTCTGCTGGAGATGCTTTCACTTTGTATTCTCGTTATTTTCTTTTTAAATTAATTTTTTTACCACCGTTATGAGCATGGTCACTAGTGGGGAATCCCAATTTAAATGCATAGAAATTAAGCACTGAACCAGTGTGTAATACTTATGCTTTACAGTAGGAACAAATACACAATGGAATAGACTTGATGATTTCTTTGGAGGTCAAGACCCTGTTGTGGGCCCAAGGGAAGGAAATTAAGTGTGAGAGTGAGGACACTTCTTGTGCAGCACACACTGGGTTGTCTGGTGGAGGTAAGCTTTCCCAGAAGTAGATCAACAAGTATCAGAGAGGGGTTTCATCAGTCAGCCTCACTCACCCCCTCTCACCCCCTCTCACCCTCACTCACCCTCACTCACCCTCACTCACCCTCACTCACCCTCACTCACCCTCAACCCCTCACTCACCCTCACTCACCATCACTCACCCTCAAACCCTCACCCTCACCCTCACTCACCCTCACTCACCCTCACTCACCCTCACTCACCCTCAAACCCTCACCCACACTCACCCTCACCCTCACTCACCCTCACTCACCCTCAACCCCTCACCCTCAACCCCTCACCCTCAACCCCTCACCCTCACTCACCCTCAACCCCTCACCCTCACGCACCCTCACTCACCCTCACTCACCCTCACCCACCCTCACCCTCACTCACCCTCACCCTCACTCACCCTCAACCCCTCACCCTCACTCACCCTCAACCCCTCACCCTCACTCACCCTCAACCCCTCACCCTCACTCACAACACATATTGTGTTACAATAGGTGTCACATTTGCGAAAGATAAAACTATCTAGAGATGTAGCATAACGACCAGAGCTGCCATATAAGTCACATAAATACAAAACATGTTGCATTCCAAATGCTATAGGTGTCACATTCGCAAAAGTTATAACTATTGGCATTGTAAATGACAAAGCCATCAATTTAGCAATTTTAACAACGAAAAAATAAATAAATTGTCATTTACAAGACCAATAACTACAACTTTTCTAATGCGAAACCTATTGCATTCCAACCCCACTCACCCACGCAACGTCACTCACACACGCAACGCCACTCTCACACGCAACGCCACTCTCACACGCAACGCCACTCTCACACGCAACGCCACTCTCACACGCCACTCATCCACGCAACGCCACTCATCCACGCAACGCCACTCATCCACGCAACGCCACTCATCCATTTGCAAAACGAAAAAAGTTAAACTCTTCTATTGCGAGACCTATTGCATTTTCAATGCTTGTTATGGTTTGGTTTGACTGCACAGATGTTGCCACACAATTATTTGAGCGTCACTGGAGAGGTGCTTTGGCTCTGCCCACATGTTGGAAGTTAGGAGTACATGCTTTGATTGGTCAGAAGTTGTGTGCTTCCACAAATAAGTGATTGCCCTCCACACAGCTGTGATCATTTTTTTTTATCTAGCTGCCTCAGCTTGAACTTTCATGGGCACACACCGACACAGGTAGCATTGTACTGCCGTTAAAGAGGCTTAGAGGAGGAGTGGTGTGGCTCACTGGTTAGAGGCGGCAGGCCCGGAAGCAGAAGTCGGCCCGGGACCAGGGTTCGATTCCTGATGCGGCAGGGTCGTGGACCAGGGTCAGCGGACTCGATAATTCTCGCCTCAGTGCCTACTCTAACCAGGGGTCGCACTCGGCAACTCTGGGCATTAGCTTGCCTAATCTCCACAACGGCCCCCTCAACGCCGGGAATGCCTGGCTCCACCTTGGGGATTATCAGCAGGGACCATCCGACAGGGAAATCCAGGACGGGTTCCCCAGCGGGATACAGCGCCAGGACGCCGGCTGGCAACAGTGCGCTTTACAAGTATACACATTACATTACATTAGATAAATAGATAATTCACTGTGTTTTTCTTTGGAAGCAGCACGGATGGGAGGAGGGCAGTCATTAACCTATAAGGATGTTTAGGTCTGGCTTGAAAGTGCACCTGTCATCCTGTTTACCTACACCTGTATAATGCTACAGTTCTTTGTTCCCACACAAATGCACATCCATTCCCATGCTATTTTCTTGTAATGATTCCTTTGACCATACAGGATTGCTTTAAAGCCAGATCTATTGGCATTGTCACTGCTTGCTCAGCGAGGTAATCTACTATGCCTCAAACAGTAAAATTCAGCTATTACCGGAGTAATCGTGTGTCATCAAGAAGTTTCGCTCACTTCAAAGCTCATTAGAGGATCTTAATCTTGTTAAGTGGTTCTGAGTTTCTGGCAGTAGAATAGGGCGACTCACACTGGCCCCGGAAGATGCACGTTACGAAGGCATCTACACAGATTGTGGTAGCACTCAGGCACAGCAGCAGAGAGGCCATCACAAGCCAGTGGTCTGCACCGGGAGGAGGAAGGGACGTGTTCCCCTACTGGGTCATATGCATTTTATCGTCCTATTGTTTTATTACATTCAAAGTCAGCCCCACCTAACAAGGTTAAGCTCTTCTGAAGAGCTTTATTGGAACGTCACGGTATCAGGAAGTCACCTCAATGACAATCCATCTGTACTAACTGCTTAAGTGAAAGTAGATTACCTCATTTAAATGGGTCAGTATTTGACTGCATGAATGAACAATGAATAATGAAAGGAAATGAAAAATGCAAGGACCACGTCTACCCGGATGCTATGAGGGCTTACGGTGGTGAGCATGTGTGACACGTTCTGTGGTGCTGTGAGTACTACCTCATATCATATTTTACTATTACCGTACCATATCATATTGTATCGTAACATATCATATCATATGTATTCCATACTCTGTCATATTATATTGTAATGTATCATATCATATGTATTCCATACCATATCATATTATATTGTAATGTATCATATCATATGTATTCCATACCATATCACATTGTATCGTAACATATCATATCATATGTATTCCATACCCTGTCATATTATATTGTAAAGTATCATATCATATGTATTTCATACCATATCATATTGTATCGTAACATATCAAATCATATCTTACTATCCCATACATATCGTATTGTACCAGATCATATCATAACCATACCATATCGTAACATATCATATCTTACTACACCATACCGTACCATACCATATCATATCTTACTATCCCATACCATATTGTATTGTACCATATCATATCATATCTTTACCATACCATATCGTAACATATCATACTATACCATACCGTAGCATATTATATTCAAGCATATCATATCTTACTATTACATACCATATCGTATCGTACCATATTGTATCATATCTATATCATACTATACCGTATCGTAACATATCATATCATACTATATCATATCATATCTTACCATATCGTATCGTATCATATCATATCATAATATATCTCTCAAGATGTAGGTACCAGCGAAACATAGAAAGGGTGAAAGAGAGATAGGCGGAGTACTAGAAAGAGAGAGCACGACATGGAAACAGAGAGATACAGAAGGAGATATAAATGGACATACAAAAAAACAAATAGGGTTGGGTGGAGGGGGGGAGGGGGAGAGGGAGAGGGAGAAGAAGAGGGAGAGGGAGAGAGAGAGAGATAGCTGGGTGGACTGGTAGATATAAATGGATGAATGCAGCCATGTTCAGAACACATGGCGCAGGACAGAGGTGAGGAGCACCTATCTGTTCTGTTTTTAGAATTGCCCTTTAAATATAGTCCCCTACTCCCTACCTGCACCCCCTTCCCCGCCATGAGCAGCAGCTCCTTGGTCTCATGAGTATATGAGTATTGCAGACAGTCACCCAGAGGCAGAGGCCAGTCACCGTGCACTCGTTCAATGTGGATCAGTGGCAGGCCACCGCTGTGGCCTCAGGTATCAGCAACTTTCCAGTGTTTCCAGGCTGAAGAAGGAAAGATCTAAAGCAAAGATGGAGATGTCCAAGCCGCGCCTCGATGGTACATGGCGGTCACAAGCAGCGGCGGCTGTCACAGATAGAGAGTGGGGGGGCGGAGGGCGGGGGAGACGGGAGAGGGGATAAAGAATAAAATATTGTACCACCTCGCCACATCACACCGCTCTCTCAATCGTCGTTTCCGGAACAGAGCACCAAGGAAGCACCCAGGCTCCCCTGAGCCAATCACAATGCTGCAAAGCTACTCTGTCATTAGCAAGAAGCCAGGCTCCCCATAGCCAATCACAGCGCTGCAGTGCAGCGTTGTAATTGGTTTGAGCGCCACAGTTTGGCGCTCAGCCAGGGAATTGGGGCCTGGGCATGTACTCCACCCAGGCTGTTGTATAGCCTGGGTTAAGAACATGCAAAGTAAGTGCGCATGAATGTTTGGCAGGCCCCAGAGTGCCGGCCAAACATTCATGTGCAGTATAGGGAGTCCAAACCACTCCTCCCCTCCCCTGCTCTGTCAGTAGAGCAGCCCCACCACGTACCGCCCGCAAAACTGCCTCAATAAGGAAAAAATAAAATGATAACTCAGTTATTACCATCTTATTTTTCCTTTAGTGACACTGCTTAAAAGCAGTGGGGCGACGCTCTTCTGCCTTAGCCGAGGAGCCGTCACTGGCCGCAAGGTACTCTTCAGCCACTACCATGGTTCTCTGGGTACCCAAACCTTACTACAATGCCTCATGTGGTAGCCTGCTGTCACTACTGCCCTCCACACCATATACTTTGGTTTATACCGCACCACGCATGGTACTCGCAGTCCCACCTACACCTCACATGCCACACTAAAGCCCATACTGCACCTCAAATGGTACCGTGTAGCCCCCACCATAATATACATGGCACCCTACAGCCCCTACAAAACTGCACATGGTAGGCTGTGGTCACTACTGTGTTCGAGGTGGTACCCTGTAGTCCCTACTACACATCACATGGTAACCTGCTGACACACTGAGCATCACATGGCACCCTGCACTGCTAGTCATCCATGCAGCCCCTGGGAGCCCAGCCAAATTCAATCCACAAGGTGCCCAGCCGAGTCCTCTGCCACTATGCCTACATTGTATGCTGCACACAGGACAGTGCCTTACACGGTACGCTGCAGACTGACCTGCCCCTCACATGGCGCCCTCCAGCTGCCCCCACAGTTCACAGATATTTTTGAGGCAACCATGTGCTCCACTACTGAGGAGGACTTCACCACCATAGGGGACTTCCTACAGTTTCCTAACCTGTGTCTCCCCCAAACTCTGATCCACTGCAGGGGAGCTCTTAACTTAGCAAGTGAGGAACCACTCATATGCCATGGTCCACAAACAAGGGTACTGTTGAGGATCTGGAGGGTTCCCCCAACGTGAGTTTTATAAATCCTTTCTCTCAGATCTCAGAGCGATAGTGTGGTATCTGTGGTATCCTGTTCTAGTGTTGAGATGTAAGCTCAGTTACTGTTGGCTGAGCTGGAGTGCGGTTGTACCTGCCTGTTATTGTACAATATACTCATCACATATTTACCCTGTATCTGTGGTTCCTACAATTTGGCGACGATTTGGGATACGAACCACACCACTCCTCTACGAGCCAACAGGCAGAGTCAGAGATTAAAAGAGGAGTCGGCGCGCTAACTCAAATACTGTAAGATGTGCTTAAAGTACTTCATTCTCAAATACTCAAGATTAAATATCTTCACCTGCTGATAATGCAGATCGTCAGGTTGGGAATTCTGCTACTTCTTCCTCAAGAAGTAGACAAATTGTTCTCCCTAAGAAATGTAAAGATTTTGTAATGTAATTTGGTTTTTGTTTCGGTTTGATTTGTGTAGAAGAGGGGATGACTGGATATTATTTATTACATAATGTATTGCTCTTTATTGAAGAGTCTGGAATCCCTTCAGTTCCTTAAAACATAGTTTGTACAATAGCACTAGCCATTTGGCACCCAAATGAGAACTACAGCACACCATGGAATCAAACACTTCAGATGTTGAAGAAGCATTTTTTCAAACACAGCCAAGGGTGGTACTGCGCCCTTTGCCTATCGTCAAACGATGACAACCTTGCAGGTTAATTATATGATTTAAAACAAGACTTGCAGCTGTCACATCTTTGTTACCTAACAATAACATACGCAGCCTATTTACATACTATGAGATAATAAAATATGTTGTTTTTTCATAACATCCATATACATACTGCTCATTAGCATTGAGCACCTTGTTTTGCTACATTATATTTTACAATTCACTTTAACCCCAGCACGTGCCTCGTGTATATCTGAGGTGAGAGGGAATTGTTATTTTCTGTTCACACTTCTAGAGAAATTATTTGTAATTATTGTTTCAACGCTAAAGACTCTTTTGATCTAATCTTGAAATGTTAAGATTCTCAATGTAATAATGAACGTATTTTGAAAGATGAAAGAGCGTTGTTTCTGCAAGAGTTACTTTAGCTTTGTCAGGTATCACTGCAGCTCCTATTTTGACAGTGATGTAATGTGAAGAGTGGAATCGGGCATCTAGGTCTAAGAGTCCAAAATTGTTGTACAAAATATACATTGTGGAAAGAAATTAAATGGGATGTGGATTGGGTAGCACCCTTCCTCCGGGTCCTTATGCACACTGCGCCAGACCTAGACTTTTGTGTGAGAGCCTAATCCATTCTGGGTGTTGCCGTCTTGATTTACTTCGAATGAGCTAATGAGGCTAACACACCTTAAATCATCAATTTCTTGATATGGAAATTATGTTCATGGCCTTTAAATCTAAAATCTAAAGCTAATTATCCAAAACTGCAGGATTACTTCTTACATTTCTGGTACCTTCAAGCCCACGGCATATTCCAATCTAACTAAACCATCTGCATCTCAACTATGCACTGTAATCTACATGACAGCTGACCTCAACAGCTAATTTAACGCTTTTCGGGCTCTTAAACTACAGCAATTCAGTTATATGGGGCATTTGTCGACATTTTCAACATGGATTAGCTTCTGTTTTTACAACTTTGTGTTTCAGTCTTGGAACCCCTCCCTCTGTGCTCAGCTAAATGCAGACCAGTTCTAGGCGATTAGTTTTCATCCTCAAAGTGATGGCCTATCTGAACAAACAAATTAATGTATTGGACAATATCTTCAGTGTACATGAAAATTAATGGAGAGAGAATCAGAGATTCATTCTGCTTTTGGATTATCAATCTGATCAGTAATGGGGAAGGAATCACTTGTGTCAACAGACCAGAGTCTCAAAGAAATTGTAGCGGAGACCCTCAACCTCACTTTCACTGTACGCAGTATGTATCTTTTTTCTGCTCGTGTGGTAAGGTGGGTAGTTTCATCATGAGGTCGCAATCACTTGAGGGTTCCAGTCTCCAAGTAATTAACCATCCTCCACCAGGATGGAGACTGTCTGGATGATGGCAGTCGTGAAAAGTGGTTAAAATATCTCCTTTCCTGTTTACACCTTTTATTGATCAGGAGAGGGATATGAATAAAAATAAATGGTGGTACTTAAGTGGATACGTTACTGTTCCACAGCACCTCATGGAAGGTCAACATGTTTCAGTCAATTTATGCTCATACAAGGCAGGTGGCCTTCATCAAGACCAAAGTGTGAGTAGGTGGTCTTATTTCCAGGGAACAGGAGCACCACAGCAGAGCTAGCAGAGATGGTCACCTACAGAGGACCGTCAATCTCTCCTTTGTCCTACAGAGGACCACAGCCTCCTTCTAAAGTCATAGGCAAAGGTCTGCACCTGTGACCACGTCAGCAACGAGCTATTAAGCTCACTGACGAAGGGTAAATCAATCTACTCACCCTTACTACTTCTTAGATGCTCTCCTGGTTGAGGATGGTCATTCACTTGGAGAACAAAACCCTCAAGTGATTATAACCTCCATGATGACACTACCCACCTTACCACACGAGCGCAGAAAAGATATATACTGTGTGCTGTGAAGGTGTGGTTGAGGGTCTCCGATACAATTTATTTGAGACTCTTTTCAGTTGACACAATATCTTAAGTGCTTCACATCTTTACGTGTAAGCTGTGATAGACTGACTATAGAAATGAGAAATGTAATTCAAAGGTGGAATGCTACTATTAGATTTTCAACAAGGTATGCTTACTAAATGTTTACTTTGACAAAATCATCTGTCCTGCAGTGCATGGAGATTATTATGGTTACCACATTAAACATCTATGCTGGCAGCCACTGTTTCCCATTGTTAAAAGTTGCCTGAAACATATATTATAGTAGAGGGCGTATGATGGAGTGTAAAAGGAGATATTTCCGTCATGCAAAATTATATGAAGAAGAAGTAATTGTCATTCAAAGTCAAGAAGTAGATATTTCAATAAAGTAAAACGTGGGTATCTGTGGCCAGATGGCAGATTTTGGGTGACATAGTGATGACAAGAATAAAATAGATATCGATGTGCAACACACAGAATTATCCGAGTTTTGAATGACAACATATTGGGCAATTTTATGACAATGTAGCACTCGGTACACCTTTAAGAGTATGTAACGGTGTACCCAAACTTGAAGCATATGTTTGCAACATCTCCCCAATTAAAGAGATCATGGCAATAGTACTTCTTTGTTACAATCTCACATAACACCCAAAAAAATATATATGTAACTGACTGACTTATTTTGCTACGGCAAGAATGACTTGATTGTTGTTAGTACTTGAGGTGATTAGCCATTGATGTTGGTGACAATTGGTAGAGTCCAGCTAATAATAACAAGAGATTAGTTCAACACTAGTGACATTCTAAACTCATTACATGTTTCTGTTTTGAAAAAAATACACTGAGACAAATGAGAAAGCTTGAATACTTTAGAGTGGTTTGTCTTTCACTGGGTACATTTATTATAACAACAACTTCATGAATGCTATTTGTGTCTTGTACAGAAATATCTTCTTTGTATGGTTAATAATGTAATGTGTAACATAATAACATTAGTTTATTGTATTCTGAAATAGGTTTAATAAAAACACGAATGGGGATGACAGGACGGAACTTTACTAGTTACATGAATTTGAGATTAAACATACATACAATTTGGTTATAAAGATGACATCTTTCTATGGCCACACTGATTCCAATACTCACAGTTTGCCAGTTACAATGTCAACTTTGCCTACTATTCCACCTGGCTCTTCACTATTACCTACTAATGTATAATTCATGTGGCACCTTAATTAGAAATTGTTGACATTAAAGAAGGATGTAAAAACATTATTGACCTACATCAACATGTAGGGCCTAATTATGATGGTGGTCGGACAATCGACTGCCATTGCAGCGGGAATTAGAGCGCCCGACAAGGAGTCGGGGGTTCCACCCGCTAAATAACGATTAGACTGCTGTATAGGCAGTCGGAAACTGCCTTTTTCTACTGCTGCTTGTGCTGTGGCCAAGGAAAAGGACCGCAGCACAAGCCATATTGGAAAAAGGCAGTTTGTGCACATCCATGCACCGTGTGCCAGGCACTCTATGGTGCCTGGCACACAGTGCATGGATGTGTGGGTGGGAACTACCTAGGCCCCTCTAGCCACTTAGCAGTGGCCTATGGATATGGGGTTCATGCTTGGGGTCTGCAAAGTCTCTTTCCAGCTGCCTTTTTATAGTGGTGAGACCATCATGAAAAGTCAATCAGAAAGGGATATCCTAATCCCTAAAGCGATGCATGCGCAGGCACCGACCCAATTGTAGGGTTAGGAATCGTCCCGATGGGATCTTTGATCCAGTTGGAGGCGGTGGTCCTACCCCCCATACTCTGCGCTCCGACCGCCGATATTGTAATTCAGAGATCAGACAAATTTCCAGGATGTCGGACGGACAGCTACCGGCCTGTCGGTGGCATTCTGCCCAACATCATGATGACCGCCATTGTCATAGCTCAGGCCCAACTCTGCCTTGTGCTGCTGCATCGCTCTTGTAGTCTTCTCCTTTCTTCTCCTAGTTCCCCCCCCACTTTTTTAGTGCCTTCTCCTTCCTTTTCCTACATTTTCACTGCTTTCTCCTTGTTTTTTCCCCTGATTTCTGATTGCCTTCTCCTTGCTTTTCTCTTGTCTTCACTGCTTTCTCCTAGCTTTTTCCCCTGTCTTTTTGAATGCCTTCTCCTTGCTTTCCCTTCGTTTTCATTGCTTTCTGATTCTTTTCCCCATTGTTTTCCCTCAGTTTTATTGCTTTCACTTGCTTTTTCTCCTGTTTTCTGAGTGCCTTCTCCTTGCTTTTCCCTTGTATTCACTGCTTTCTCTTTGCTTTTTCTCTCTTTTTTGAGTGCCTTCTCCTTGCTACCCCTTCAATTCCATTGCTTTTTTCCCCCTCCTTGCTGCTCCTGCCTGCTGCCTTTTTCTCGCCTTATGCCGAGCCCCGCCCCTTGCTTCCCAGCATCCCACCCTCCTCTCAGGACCAACAAAATGGAGGCCACAGCGTGACCGTATTGAGCAGGCCCCAGGCCCACCTATCCCCATCCTGCCGCAGTGCTCTTGCAGTAGTCCCCTTTCTTTTTTACCCACTTCTTTAGCGAGTTCACCTTACGTTTTCCTAGTTTATCGCTGCTTTCTCTTGCTCTTCCCCCATTTTTTGAGTTCCTTCTCCTTGCTTTAATTTGATTTTCACTGTTTTCTCCTTATTTATTCTCCTCGTTTTTTGAGTGCTTTCTCCTTGCTTTTCCCTCGTTTTCACTGCTTCCTCCCTGGTTTTTCCCCATTTTTTGAGAGCCTTCTCCATGCTTTCCACTTGTTTTCAATAAAAAACATTTTTTTAATGCAGTTAGTAACTTCAGCGCCTTGAGACCATCATGTGTGATTTGCTGCACTTGATAAATCCTTTATCGACTGATTGACTCGGGGACAGAACAGTCTTTGTTTGCTAATATTAACCCTTTGCGTGTGGGGGCCGTCCGAAGTCACAGTGGGCGTGTGCGGTGGACGGCCAGGGGCCGTCCGAACCACGCCCAGTCATAAATCACCTGCAACGTGGCGGAATTCCCACCGCGGTCAACGGGATAAGGTGAAAGAGCTGAGAAAATAATGAAGTACAATACTATGAGCATGGAGACTGTGGAGTGTGGTTCATAGGAAACTGTGGCTGAAGGACAGGAGCCAGGTCTTCCGGGCCAGACAAAGAAGTTCAGCCATTCAGACTGCAGTAGAAGGATATCCCAGGTAATTTACGCAGCTGGGTGGCAGAACAAGTAGTCTTGCAACTCCTTAGTTGTATGATTCCAGCTCATTTAGTTCCCCCAAAATCCGCCACCCAATCACAACATACAGTCTCGCTGTAATGATTTGGCGGATTTCTTTTTCCAAAAAATTCAACAAATTTACACTTCGTTCCCCGCTACTGATATTGACCTTCATCTTGATTTTACACCCCCGCACCCCCCCCCCCCCCTGGAACCCATGCGGCACTCTTTAAATATTCTTGACAACTTTCCTCTTTTGGACCCAGAAATGCTTAGACTCATAATGCTCCAAGTAAAGTCTGGTTCCCCCTATGACCCAGCCCCCCCCTGCACTCTAGTTGCTGCTATTCACAGCATACCATCCTTGATTTACTTAACGCATCCATATCCTTGGGCATTGTCCCTCCACTGTGGAAACAAGCGATGGTACGAGCACTCCTTAAAAAATCAGACCTGGACCCCAACAATCTCAGTAATTACCGTCCCATTTCCCTGCTTCCCTGGGTGAGCAAAATCCTCGAGAAACACGTCAATAAACATCTAACGGGGTTTCTCGAGAGTAACCATCTGCTCGACCCCTCCCAGACAGGCTTCCGCCCCAGGCATGGGACAGAGACTGCTCTGCTCGCGGTAACAGAAAAAACTAGGGGGATCTTGGATCGTGGGGATCGGAGGCAGTCATTCTCCTCGATCTAAGCGCCGCTTTCGATACGGTGAATCATAGAATTCTACTGCATCGACTCCTTAGTCTGGGAGTGTCAGGGACAGTGATAACCTGGCTCAAATCTTTTTTGAGCGACCGATCATTCCAGGTCTTTGAGGGGACACCGTCTCCCTTCACAAACCCCTGGGCTGTGGGGTACCGCAGGGCTCATCTTTGAGCCCTACGTTATTTAATGTATATATGAGCCCGCTGGCTGAGATTGTTCGTCCATATGGTATAAAAATCATTACACATGCTGACGACACTCAGCTAGTGGTATATCTCAAACAGCTAGACAGCCAACTGGCACAGGACAATCTGATGGGCTGCCTAGAGGAAGTCAATAATTGGATGACCACCTCATGTCTCAAACTTAATGGAGACAAAACGGAGCTGATGCTCCTCGGTAGCTCTATCTCTCCCACGATCAACTCAATACGGCTCCCCTGTCTTTGTTCTCCTCCAATACCCAAAGACACTATAAAAAGCCTCGGTGTCTGGCTGGATAAATCTCTCAGCTTTAACAGTCAGGCAACCAAGTTATCAGCCACCTGCTTCGGCCTTCTTAGGCTTCTTAGGAAGATCCTGCCCTTCGAAGCCAAACAAATCGTGGTTCAAGGTTTGATCCAGTCTCGCCTTGATTTTGGCAATGCCCTCTACCTAGGAGCCCCTGAATACACCCTGCGAAAACTTAGGTTAATACAGAACTGTGCCGCTCGAACTCCGCTTCAGCTTCCCCGCAGCCTTTCGGCAAAACCCGGTCTGAGAAGCCTGCATTGGCTCCCTGTTAGGGAAAGAATCAATTTTAAAACTCTCTGTATTTCCCATTAGGCCTCTGGAAAACGGGTCCGGTCATTAACCATTCCCTAATTACTCCCTATCATCCCAATAAACAGCCTCGCTCTACTTATGCCTTCCTTGCTACAGTCCCCACAATCAAGAGATCAAGATCTGGAGGCCGGTCATTTTCTTATAATGCGGCCAAATTGTGGATCTCCCTTCCCCTTCACCTGAGATCTGACTCCAATTTACTTTCATTTCGTGAACAGTTAAAAACTTTCCTTTTTAAGAAGTCTGACTAAACTCTCTATGCCAACAGCCTCATCAGGAAGCACTACTTCTCTAGCGCTAGGACGCCTCGGGGCAGTTACCACGCTTTATAAATTCTCTTTTCATTGCATTTCTTTTCATTTCATTTCAATTACTCTTTGAGCATTTCCTTCACTTTTGTTTTATTCTACCTTTTCCCCTCATTTTTCCCTTCGATCTTCTTTTGTATGCTTCCAAAGATCTACACTCCACTGGCTTTCCTCTGCTGTGTGATACTGGAAGTGATCCAACTTCTCAGCGTCTCCACGTGCTCCCAAGCTCAGGGAAGGTACCAGAGTACTTTCTGAGTTCGGAAACAGCTTTCCCATACAAAGCATTAGCCAGACTTGCTGTACCAGTGTTGTGTGTGGTCCTGTTAAAGACCTCCCAGAGAGAAGGTACCAGGCTGAATCATCGAAAACTTCTGGGAATCTGGGAGATGGGACAATCCACTCTACCGTACTTTTCTCTCTCATTTACAATCTCCATTTTTTCCTCATATGAATATTAAGTAGACTGTAGATTCTTAACCCTCCATTTACTGTTCTTACTAGGTGGAGAGTAATGGACTAGCATCAGAATTCCCTGCTCCCACATGGCTCTCAGCTGGGTCGTGACACTTACTCCTTAGGCGGTCTAGTATGGTTCTACACAAAGAATATTTTAGTTTCGAAAACTATCTCAGAAGTTTAAACTCTGTTTCGCAGGTCTATATCCATCTCATGATGCGATTAATTCAGTAGCTACAAAAAGCATGTTGGCTAGGCAGTTGAAAATCCACAAATTATTCCACTATTTGCATTTTCGAAAGGTGCAGCTTTCTACAAAACAGCATAACCTTGCATCTTCACCAGTTCAACTACAAAGCAGAAATGTATTTCAAGGCCAGTAATTTATGGATGATGTGTGGAGCGGAGGTCATTATTGTATTTAATATTTTCAAAAGAATTCTCTCCACGGTAATGTGACTTGCCACTTCTACTCACACTTCACAGTTGGTCATGGCCTGTCACCTTAAACATGCTGATCAGCCTGCTATGTACAGGTACCTGGATAGAGGTGTGCTGTTTGGATTCTAGGAACATCCTAAAGCAGGGGTGCCGCTCATGCTGGGCTGCTGCTGGGGAGAACGACGTGGGATCCCTGCGCTCTGTAAGCGCTTTCTGAACTCTGCGGGCTGCCTTGAGGGGAAAGGAGACGAAGTGGACTACACGCCGAGGGACTGCGAGGACCAGCAGGCTCGGTGCCTCACAGCTGCTGCCTCTTCCCTCGGCGGTGCCGCCCCCCTGCCTCCAGCGATTTAATCTCGCTACTATTCCCGCGACGCGGGACGCGCGCGGGATATAGCCCGGGGCTAAGCCCGGGCAAAGGGTGGGCCCTCTATGGCCCTCAAAGGCCGGATAAGGACGGGACGGGCCATACCCTTTGGCTGTCACATTGTAGGCCTACCATCAAGAGGGTAAATACCCCCCCGCCCCCATTCGTTCCGTTTCCCTACTTGTGGTCCTGTTCATATATCGCATCCCTATTTTCCTTATCTACCATGACTTCCAAGGGGGACCAGTCTACTAGCGTAGCGGGCTTTGGGCAAATGCCCTCCCTGTTAGACGAGTTAAATCTTTTATGTAATTCCAACTATGCTTCCTTGGAAACTCCCCCTCCGCCCAAAAACGCCAGTACACTACCAGATAAGCTTACACTTCTAGATGCCCCCATATTTTTTACCAAAACCTGCAGCCCGATTACCGTAAGTGTTGTACCCCCCCTGGTTCCATCGGTGAAATGGAAACATAAAGGTGACACACCCTCTGCCAATTCCCCAATGATCCCTTTGAATGTTGAGAATCCAGAGGCTCTAACACCTCCTCCCCACTCCCACATTCTACCCCTTATCGAACAATTGGTAAGCTCTATGATAGCACCGCTGCTTGAAAAAATTAACATGTTAGGGGATAGGCTCTCTAGAATAGAGAAAGCCATCAAATCAAACCCGCGGGTTGATATATGCAGTGACATATTTAACCACCCTATGTCACCTCCTACTCACCTAGTCTCTAAACCCCCTGCGGAGGACAAAAGGCGTCAAACACAACCTGCTGGCCCTAGTGCATCAGGGCAAAAAATAGCTAAATACCCCGCCAAAGCCTCCCTTCCCCAGACGACCTCACCTGGAGCAGGTCAGAACAAAGTTAATTCTATTCATCTACCACCAGAAGCGGCCCCATTCGTGTGCATCCTTGCGGGTGTACCTGCTCTCCAACCCGGAAAAACTGAGAGACAATTTGACTTACTTAATAAAACCAAATTCTGGCTGTCCAAAAACAGGCCACTCCCTCGTAACTTATACGGAGCAATAAGGAGTGTTAGAAGGGTGGGTTGGTTGGGCTCCCTTCACAAAGATGTTGCTGGGGACTTGATACTTGTGAGATTCAGAGACAGAAATATTGTCCCTTACCTAAAAACTTGGCCGCCTCAAGTAAGAGACGGCCCAATATCCTTATGGGACTTACACGACTTTTACCCCAAATTCCCCAGTTTTCCTCCTCTTCCGAAATCTTACGCAATGTGGTAGGACACGTAAAATCGCATATGAACTCATTTGATACTGTCTAATTCTGGAGTGGACAATTCTCTTATGATGGAATCCCTATTTTTACTGTATTTTGGTCACTTTAAGTGTTCCTTTAATAATCATGGATTGTTAAGTGTATATTTTATGAACTTTTATGGTTTTGTATCACAAAAACCGAATAAAGTATATTTGATTTGATTTGAAAGCAGGGTACCTGCAAGAACATATGCTTCCCAAATTTCAAAATTCATGACCCCCTCAGTAATGAAAATCCAACAGTGTGAGCCCCTTCGAATACCGTCCTGACAGATAATTAATTTTGGAAGATGATTTTATCCACGAGCTACTTTGAGGAAACATTAAGCAAAACATACACCCCTGAAACATGTGCCCCTCTTTTCTTATTTTTATCTTGGCACTCTTTTATGTCTATAGGTTGCGCCACTGTAATTCTTCTCCTATGGTGGTGTTTTTTTATTATAATCGTTATGTGGCAATCATTGCCCCTAACTTATAGTATTACTTTTATGTCTGTCAAATGTCATGATTTTTGGTTTGGAAATCAAACTTCCCTACAATTACAATCCTGTGTGAGACTTCTGACTTTAGGAAAAATGGGTGTATCTAGTTTAATCTGTTTAGCAACTTTGTTTTTGCTTTGATTTGCTGTTTGAAGGCTGCCTTTTAGTTGGCGTCTAATTTGTGGAAGCTGCTCCTCACTCATGGAGATTCTCCCATCTGCAGACGTAGGTTTTTGTGTCATCTCTGAGAGTCTGAACTCAACAACATCTCAAGATCACAGGCCCAGCAATCATCATGGTTTTGATTTAGGTAGCAACCTATTCTGATAGCATGCGTCATCAAAAACAGCAGTTCTGGGATTTTGTTACTTTCTAAGATATGGAAATTTACTTTAAGAATCACTGCCACAAAATGTACACTTGTTGCCGCTATTTATTTATTTATTTATTTATTTATTTGTGCTATATGTTTTCTTCACTAACACAAAAGTTTAGATCGATTCGATCACTGCATCTTCGTAGACCAGATTAAGAGACCCTGTGAATCATTTAATGGCACTGTACTTTGTGTTGTTTCATACTGCACGCCATGGACACATCACAGTATAGTGTTATGCAGTAGTTGCAGGTACAACATGAGGTACATCCATACAAAGCCACAGATCTTTAGAAATCATATTCATTTTAACGCCAATTGTATAATGCATGCATAGATGCTTTTGAATCTGACGCCTCACTAACATGTGTTTCACCCATGAAGCAGAATCCTTCAATGATATCCCACATATATATCAATATAAATGGTAAATATAGATCAATGTCCAAAATCCAATAAATTAATCCTGTTTATAAATGCATACCTATGACCTGCAGAGTGAACCTAAGACCTCGAGGATAACATAGACGCTAAAAGAAGATCTATTCCCATGTATAGCTTAAATCTTATCAATTAGTCTATAATCAATATCATGGATTTTATAGATAACTGTATCTCAATGTCTGAATGTTAATATAAACCAAAGATACATTAGACTTTAAATCCTATAGTTTCATCTTCAAACGTAAATAAACATCTATATCCCAAATTGCATTTATTAGCTTAAGTTCTAAATACAGATCTATTGCCAGAATCTTATACCTTATTCCTGGTATTATATGCAGACCTATGTTATAAATCAATTGCATTAATCTAACTAGTAAATATAGGTATATATCCCACATACTCCAAAGAAAGAAGTACATACAAATATATATCATAGAATGTATTAGTCACCCTAAGAGCCAAGTAAGTATCTGTAGCCTAAATTGTAGACTAATCTGATAACAAGAAAAAATAAAATACTGTAAAAGTAAAACAAAGATCTACTAGTTAAATCTTAGAATGTAATAAAATATGCATTGTAAGGACTATAGTTTAGTCAAAGCCAGTGCTTCCCAAACTTTAGAACCACGACTCACTTTTTATTACTACAACCTTTTGCGATCATCCTGGCTTTAATGGACATGAGGTTGAAGATTATTTAATGTAACTAATCCATTGTGTGGTAAAGCAGTGCCGTTTACAGACAGCATGTTTTCCATTAAAATGGTCACTAAATTTGCATAGACATACAGTTTTATAGATAAAACTATATTGCACATAAATTATGTGTGGGAATCTAGTTTCTATCAATACTTGTCATTTGGGCATCACCAAGTCAAGTGTCTTAATGTATACTGATCCTACTAAAATCTTTGTTTCCATCGCACAGAACTACAAAAAAGTGCTTCATGTTGCTCTCCTAACTGCTGAATGTGCACATTTAACTTACAGGTATGTTCATTCCCTCATGCGTTAGGAAAAAAATGACATCTTCCGGCTTTCCTTTCACACTTCACGTACCCCAGCAAGACTGTCATATACATTCCCTTTATTTTTCTATCTCTGACTGTAAAGTGAGAAGAGTTCTTACACTCCAGTCCACCTGTTGAAAATCAGCAACAGAAGATATAACCTGACATTGGACCTCTGTCTTTGAAGTGCAGCAAATGTGGCTGATAAATACAGAATTTAAAGGGATCTTTATTTATTGCCTGGATTTTGGTGACCCACCAAAAATCAGCAAGTGTTGGGAAACACGGGCCTAAGCACTAATTAAATACATATATCCTATGCATCCAGGGCAGTAAAAGAAATAAATATAATCTATATTCGAAGTTAGTGTAAGCCGGTGTTTCCCAAACTTTGATTTGCGACCCACTGATGGGTCAGGAGAGTTTTTTGGTGGGTCAGCATAACAAAGATGTCCTTAAATTCTGCATTTATCTTGTCACATTTGCAGAGATTCAAAGGCAGTGGTAAAGTGTCAGGCTAGGTCTTTTGACAAATTGCTGATTTTTACATGGATATTGGTGTTTACAAACCAAACTGCTTTCACTTTGTAGTCAGAGAAAGAAAAGTAAAGTGAATTATGTGACAATCTTGCTGGGGACATAGACTGTGAAAGGAAAGGCATTATGATGTCATGTTTTGCAATTCACAACAAAATGTAAATAACTTTATTTAAACTGTACACTTTCAGCAGTTAGGAAAACAAAAATGAAGTACAATTTTTGATCATTCTGAGGTGTGATGGAAACAAAGATTGCAATAATAAGATCAAAACAAATCAAGACACTATACTTGGTGATGCACAGATTATAAATATTCACTGAAACACAATTTCCACACATTAATCATTTGTGTCCTAACCATCAGTAAAACAGTATGCCTGTGGAAATTTAAAGGCCATTCCACTGGAAAATGTGCCTTCTGTAAATGACAATGCACTATCACACGATTCATTTGTTACATTCAAAAATCGCCCCACCTCATGTCCATTAAAGCTAAGTGGGTCACTAAAGCTTGTCATTTAAAAAACTGGGATGTGGCTCTAAAATGTTTGGGAGGCATTGGTCTAAGTTCTAAATTAATATAAATGCGAGCCCAAAAGACGCATTCTAAATGACATTATTGTTTAGAATTCTATGAATATAACTTGGCACAAAGAACAGCAGTTTGTATGTATGCTAAAGGTATGTGGCAACCACGAGATGGCCTTAAACAACGCCCACAAATCAAAATGTATAAGCTGCAATTAGTAAAAACCACGCCAATAATTAATGACGTGAATAAGAATGCAAAATATCTGCCTGTATTGTATAACAATCACATGGTGCAGTACAAAATAAAACTACTGAGTGCAGAATCTATTACAACCAGAAGCAGGCTTCAATCATGGACACAGCAACGACTTTACGAATTCTTTTTATACTTGAGATGTATGCATTTTTCGCACCAAAATGTGCACAATTCTGAAGTGGTTGGTTTGTAAGTGACCCACAATTTTATTTTTTGGGTAAACTGGATAGTACTGTGTTTTTTGTGCGAGGCATTAATTAAACGTAATATTACTTTGTAAATCCACTGGACTATGCCTCTTTTCTGTTCAGGATAATGATTCCCTACAAAAACAAACTGTGCAATTAAGAAAGGCGTGCACTGCACACAGCTTTCAAAGCATCGCATAATAATACAACGCAGGGCTTCAAGTTGGATGATAACACTGATAGTCTAAGTCTCCCAAAGGGGCGTGGACGATCTAATTAAGGGCGTAGCTTAAACGTGTAAAATAAAAAAATCTGTGCATAACAGACTGGAACTTTGCTGCTTCTGTTATTGCATCCAGGTATTTAATACAACAAGGAACGTTTACACCTCCAACAAGCCAGGATTATTGGCTTTGTCAATTGGTGTTAGTTGCATGAGACAAATAAGCAGCAACTATGGCTTCTTGAAATATAATATTGAAAATGCTTCCGTTCTGATATGATAAGACTGAGAAAATACTATAACGAGTCTCTTTGAAGTTACATCAAAGGCGGTGATGGGTGGCACTGCTGCAGAGTTAAGATTATGTTTTCACTCTGAGGAGCTTGAGGGCAAAAATGGAGAGACCAATAGTAACCCATCTAAGCACCTGCTTTTAGAACTGCCGGAACTGAGCACCGGCAAGACCCAGCCAATGTAAACCCCTGATACAAAGTAATATACCATAAAATATATCAAAGGGTGGTATAGTGCAGCAAAGCACTCAACAGTGCAGCACAGCATACCACCACATAAAAACAAATGCAACTTAAAATAGCTAATCAGGACACCGCGCACTGCAGCCTACTCCCCAAACACAGCAGTGTGTCGGGTGCACTGAGGTTGGGTGGGGAAGGGGGTAGCTAAGGCGACCACTGCCCTGTAGGTCATTATGGACACTATTTCTGTTCCTGGAATTTTGTGTTGTAGCACAATGCATTCTGGATGCAGTAGTCTTGTTTTTGTTGTTATTGAATTAATTAGACTAACACTCCTGAAATGAATTATTTTTAGACAGGAGTCTGGTGGTCCCCCTAAGGTGGGCAGAAGGGGGCAGTGCACCCCCACCGTCACCTGAACCCCGCAGCACAGTGTCTGGCGTGGCCGTGTTATGAAGTGTGGCGTGCTCGGCCCATGTGTGCAGTGAGTCCCAGCCCGGCTCCCTCCTCCCTGGGTGTGGGCGATGATCGCTCGCACAGGCCTCGGGCCCCAGCCTTCCCTCGCAGCACCAGGGAAGTGGAATGTCAGACCCGCTCCGCTGCCGGAAGTGGGCGTTAGAGTTACAGAGGAGCTCGGGCAGCATTCCAATGACGGCCCCAGAGTGCGTGGGACGGGGGCTGTCTCAAAGCAGACCCTCTGGAAGGGAGCGGGTACAGACACGGCCCCCGAGCTGTCCCTGGGAGGGAGGGAGGGAGGCAGGGGTCGCAAAATGTTCCTCGACCGGAGACCAAAACTCCCCCTCGGGCAGCGGGGGCGACGGGCTCGGCTTTCAGAGTAGCAAATTTGCCTGCGTCTCTTTCTCCCACGCTGTCTCAAGAACACTCCGACAATCCCTCGCTTGCTCCCACCTACTCCAGCCCCATTCCTCCCTAAATTCTCTCATAGTGCTTCGACTCCCTGACTCACGGCCCACTCCTTCCCCCGTCTTCTGAAGCGACTCGCGCACTCCTTTACTGTGGAGAGCTTACACCTGCATGCCACACGCTGTCCCCCCAACTCTGACTGTCCACGTAAGAGTGCTTAATTTGTGCCGGTGGTTGCAGGTGATGGGCACCGGCTCTCGTAGTAGGTGGAAGAAAGAGACCCAAGGTGAAATAAAGACGAAGCAACTTTTCTATTTGACACCACCTGGTTTTACCAGCAGTGGTGGAGAGCGGCTGGGAGCTCCCCAGAAAAAAACGTTGGGCCCTGTGTTTTTTTTAATCAGCACTGTCTATGTGTTTGCCAAATATCTAAATGTTCTCTCGTGACAACTCCCACATCTCTCACTCAGTGCACTCTAATCGAATCCCTCATTTTCACTGCATTTTTACATCACAATAAGCACTCGTGCCCACTCACCAGAACTCGAACTTTAAATTTCAAGATAGCAGGTCACTCGAATTCACTGCCCTCATAACAGACGCTTTGCAGTCGATCTCACTGTTCTCTTACCAGATCCCTCGCATCTTCCCAGCCAATTGCCAGATTCCACACTCGCTCCCTGCTCGTCACCAGATGACTCACTCTCCACCGTTTAATAAAAAGATTAAGGGATTTTGTATTTATTTTTCATTTATAAATGATAAATAAATAATCCCTCAATCTCGCTTTCCTCTCACTGGGACCCTCACACTTACTCTCACCGCTTGATTACCAGATTCCTACTACAGTTTTATAAGATCGCTTACTCAATGTTCTCTAAACAGATAATTCAGAGCCCCATCATCAGACACCTACTTCACCCTTATTTGCATACCAGATCCTTCACACTCACTCCCACTGCACTCTTGCAAGATCACTCACTCACTGCCCAAGCAGGTCCCAAACACCGGTAAATACTCCTGTGAACTATGTCAACAGTCCCCTTTCCCACATAGCCTTTGCAGATCCCACGTTCACCCTCACACCTCCTGCTTCTCATACAAGCCCTAACAGATCACTTCTTGCACTACCAGCCTTCTCACTTTCACTCACACTTCACTCCCGCTTCATTTCCCTTTTGTTTTTCTGCCCCAATACTCATCCTTTGACTTGTCAAACTTACTCTCCCACATTCTTGGCCCACACACACTTCCTGCCTTACACTCCTCTTCCCCGATCCCTCCCTTTCACCCTTCTAGCCCCTCTCCCTCCTCCTACACTTCCCTCCCCTGCAATACAAAGTACTTTAGCTGAACTTGCATGCACACCCTCCTCCGGTCCTCCGGCTCACACTCACCTTCCGTGCCGCCGGAGCAGCCGTGCAGCAGGGCCAGCAGCCCCCAGATGCAGCAGTGCAGGGTGCCGTGCAGTGCCATGCTCCTTAATGCAGCGGACAGTGCAGTGCCATGCTCCTCGGTGTCGCGTGCAGTGCAGTGCGCCTCACGTCGGGAGCAGGACCATGCTCCGCGGTGCAGGGTGCAGTGCAAGCCTCCTCGGCAGTGCTGAGTGACAGGTGCCTCGTTCACGGGTGCACCAGCGGCATGCTACTGAGTGCAGCGCCCCTGTGTCCAGGGCGGGGCCACGCTCCGGCTCCGTGCTCCCACTCCAGGCTCCCACTCCAGGCTCGTGCCCTCGCTGTCTCGGTCTCCAGGCTGTCCTCCCTTCTCTTCCACCGCCTCAGCTCCCCTTCATTCCTGCAAAAGTACTTCCTCAAAGGCAGGCGAGCTCTGCGGGGGCGCGCAGCGCGGGCACGCCAGGCCCTGGGAGTGGCGGCTCCTGCTGTGCCCTGCCCGGGGGCTGGCAGAAGAGAACAACCTGCCTCTCCAGTAGCAGCAGCCCGCCTCCCTCCAGCCCCATTCCCTCCCCTCCACTCCCACACGAGTACCGATCCGAGAAGTGCTGCGCTAATACCACTTTTCTACATAGAAAACGTTGCCTGTGTGGCGTGGAAAATAATGCGGGATTACCGCACACTAAATTAATAATACAGTGGGGTTAGGTAATCAACAGGGGTAGCATTATCGCCCGGTTCCAGCTGAATTGAAATTTACTCCACACTTGTAAAAAGCATCCTTTTTAGGACCACCAAAATGTAGTATTAAACCATGTCCCTTTGTGTGCAGAAAATCATATTCCCTGTTTACAGCTAAGTAGACTTTGAAATGCCAGAAAGAGACTTGCAGAGCTCCTGAAAGCTGCCAGGCTACTGAAAACAACAATCTGAGCGTCTGTCTCTCATACCAATTCACCCACCACACTACTAAAAGCAGCGTTCTATAACCAGGGCAACTGGAATTATGTGGCGAGAGGGCCAAATTATGCAGCAGGATTTACTATTTTATGTGGCACGAAAAACCAAGTTATGCGGCAGAATGTGATAGATATTCTAATAGGATTACTTTATTATTTTGTAATTTTTACACTTGTTAACCCTGACTGGGTATAGGAGGCACATCATTAGTACCAGTTTAACGCTCAAACATAGCAATAAGCAACAGAATGGTGAACCTTCAACCTTTGCAAAGAGCCCCCCACTGCACAGCAGCACGTGTCGCCGTGTTTGTAGTAACTTTTGAACCATTTGAACTAGAAACACATTTTTTTGTGTAAAATCTGCAGATTATGCATCAGATGATGGATTATGTGGGATATCCATAATTATCAGAAAACCGCAGCAGACTCACAATCGTATAATTCCGGTGGCCCTGCCTATAACATGGTAATCACACTTTGATGGTCATCATGAATGCCATGGGAAAACTTCCCATATTATTAGGGCAACTAGAATTATGCAGCAGGGGAGTACCAAATTATGCAGCAGGGTTGACTAAATTATGCAGCAGGAAAATTATGCGGCGCAATCCAGCACATTTTGTGATAGTATTATTTCATTACATTGTTGTTTTTACACAGATTAACACTGTCTGGGCAAAGGTTTAACCTCATTAGTACAAGTTTAAAACCCGAACACAGCAATAAACAACAGAAAGGGGATCAGTCAGCCTGTGCAAAAGATTTTCAACTGCACAGCAAAACATATTGCCACATTGACCTAGAAGTCATATTTTTTGTTAACATTTGCAGTGTATGCAGCAGATGATGGATTATGTGGCAAATCAATAACTATGCAGGAAACACTACAACCGCAGCATTACACAATTTCAGTGGTCCTGCATACAGAATCAAAAACATAGGCAGCACCCTTCCAGCCACACAGTCTATATAACATAGCTTGCTGCCCATGAGGGCAATAGCTTCCGTGCCCAACATAGGGGCAGTAAGTGCTATATAATTGCTTTAATAAAATACAATGCAATTCGTAGAGCCCAACCCCGGGACACAGTAGTTTCCCTGCCCGAACTAGCGTTGGCAGCAAAACATATGTTTGTTCCGTCTGGTTGGAGAATTTTTAAATCTCTCTCCAAATGGGAACACACACTAATTCTGCACCAGCCTGCAGTCCCCAACGTGTTGTTTGTGGGTGCCTCTGGTGGGCACTGAGACACTCACCTAATTTGAAGGCAGGCCGTGGGGCCCACGGAGCCATAATAGGCTCATGGAGGTGGGCCACGCAGCCCCCTCCCCTTTAAAATAAAGTACGCCCCCAGTGGACTGAATCCCAGGGGCCTATAAAGGCTCAAGGAGGGGGGCCTTGGAGAACCTGACCTTATGGGCCAAGCGGCGCAGGGCACGCCTATAATCTCCGGGTTCACCTGCCTTGTCGAACAGAGACACAAGACACTCTGTTGGGCGTAGAAAACAGATTTATTAGCTGCAGCTAAGCACAGTTGTCCATGAAGTACCCTAAGGGTATATTCTCAGGAGACTGCCACTTCAATCCGTGGCGCACAATCTTATATAGTATATACATTTACAATACCCACTCCCAAAACATACAAAACTGACAAATAGGAATAGTTCGAAAACAAGCTATCGGATGTCCAAAACACACCTTTCTTTCAGACCCCGTGTGCTCTCCTCCCCTCAAGTTAATCAACACTAGTGCCCGTAATTCAATTTTCAGGTGGTAGAACATGTTTGAATGCTTCAAAGGATAGTTTATGTAACAAGAGAATACACAGAGAGAATAGCGAAGGTCAGTAAAATAAGATAAAGTCAGGAAGAATGGTGGGACCCAAACAGTGGAGTATAATAAGGATTAATGAGTCTAGACATGGATTTAGCAAACTCGGCCAGGCCCTGACATCGGTTTCGTAAACAAGGACAGGGGTTACTCTTTAACAGAGGGACATGTAGCAGCTGAAAAAGCAAAAAGACCGCGTTCGCCGTGCTGCCTGAGTGAGGCAACACAAAATGGCGGCTAAGCACAAAATGGCGGCTAGATAAGAAGCGAAGCCGAAACCACGTAACCTCAGATCTCCTTTTGCCATACTCAGGCAAAGCACAAAGGGACCCATGTTAGTCTGAGTCGATATCAATGGTCATGAGGTCATTGAGTTGTTACTGCAACATCATTCTAATATTCTCTGTTTTCTGTGACACTGGTTTTGGAACGCATACAGTGGCACAAAGTCCACAGATGGCTGGGCCACACTGCAAACAGAGGCAACAAGAAAAGATAATTGCTAGAACCGCTCCAAGGAAAGTTAACACTTTCCATCCCCATGTGGACAGTAGTCCCCAAAACCATCCCATCACAGACCAATCTCCGGTGTCCTGATGAATGGACTCGGAAATGACATGTAGCTTAGAGATGGCTTGGTATACTGTAGGGGCGTTATCAGGAACGTAAACACAGCAACTAGACCCAATCAGTTTACAGACTCCTCCTCTATCTGCAAGGACAATATCCAAAACCATTCGGTTTTGTAAAGTCATAAGACGATCCGCCTGAAGTTCAGCTGTCAAATTATTCAATGCTCCAGAAGTCACGTTTATGGTAGCATCGACTACTCGGACCAGACGTCTGATATTTTGGCTGTTAACTATTGGACCCCAGAAGGGAAGGAATCCTTTCAAGAAATCTTCTCCCTCTTGTCCAGCTGTGTCTTCAGAATCAATAACCCCTCTACCATATCTCTTCTTATGGTGATTTGCAGGAGCAGTATATGTTGGAGGAAGAAGAAAAGCTATATAACATGTTCCCGAGAAATATGTAGGAAGCCATGTATAGGCTCTATCATGGCAGATAAAATATGTACCTTGAGATGGTACCAACGGTGAAGAAACCAAGGGTGTGTAAACGTATGTATGGGAACAATTACTCTTTTCCTGTTGGATGTTAGTGTTCTGACCATTTATTTGTAAACACAAATTACCTTTATGAGGTATAGTCCAGATCGGTGAAGATCTTTTCTGTTTAATCTTGTCAGTGAGGCTAGTGATATAGCGAGTCACATTCCACCCGTGATATGCTTGCTTCTCATCTTTCGGAATTGTACCAATGTCCGCAATTTTTGCCATCATCACTATTCCCTTTATTAAAGGACTGTGACAAAAATCTACTCCACCATTATAGGACCCACCCGGAGGATATCTAAGTTGATTCTGGTATGCATTAGAGAACATAGCCAGATAAGCCCAAGCAGAACCTTCATATGAAAACGGGAGAACTAAATACGGCACCCCTCTCTCTGTATTGTGGGGCATGAGCCCACAAACCCAACAGTCAGTAGTATTTACAACCAATTGATGTTGATGTAACAATTGGATAAATGAATTATTGAGATATTCCGTTCTCCTCATCTGTTCATGGTCTGGAAGTGCATAGAATTTGTGCGGAGAAATAGTAGTAGAAGGAATCAAGGAGACAGAAGTAGGAGCGGGTTTTGGCTGTATAACGTGTACAACCCAGCCTAAACATGCTAACAAAGTACATAAACAAACTAAAATGTATAATGCTAAGCCACAACGACTAAACATTAGTTTTTTATAATGGTTTCTTTTCATCATTTTATTATCACCCTCTTCCATTACTTTATCCATTACTTTAAAGGCGTTGCTCACGATAATCTTCCTTAATCACTTGGCTGTGATTGTTAGCCGTCCTATGACACTGCAAGTCCTGTTGACCTAGTCACTATTCAGGTCACAGCCTAAGACTCCTACCGTGACCCTGAAACTTGATGGATAGTGGAAAAGGGAAAAAAAAACAAAATGTATAAAATGCAAGTCTCAAATGTCCTTGGTCAACCTTGGTCGTAGGTTGTACCGTGTTTTGCCAGATATAGTTTGGTCCTTAAACAAAAGTTCTGGATCCGATGTATTTAGTCGCAAGCGTGAAGGTACAGCTTCCTGTAAAACGTCGTCGTCTTCTTTCTCGGAACTTGTCCAATCCAGGCGTGCACCACTGAATGGTACAAATCTGGGTACCTTCTCGCATTCACTGTCACCAACACCTTCTCGGACCCATTGGTCATAAGGTAAAGGCAATGGTACCCTCTTACAGGGCACGCCGTGGATCCAGTTTTTCTTCCCAACAACCTTCACCACTGTACGAGTGACCAGCAAGACTTGTCTCGGCGGCCCCCAGCGAGGTTCCAGGTTCTTTTTCCTCTGAAAATTCTTCAGACACACCCAATCCCCAGGTTGGATGGAGTGTCCTGGATCTGAGGAGGCCTACGGCAAAACGTTTTGGACCTGTTGACGAATAACACGCAATTTAGTGGTGAGGTCATACAAGTAGTCAACCAACAATGGATACGGAATGTCCGAATATTTCTTGGGTCTGGGGACTCCCCAAACATTAGCTGGGTGTCCAAAAACAATCTCGTATGGGCTAAGCCCCAAACGAGAATGAACAGTTTTTCTTGTTGAGAGAAGTGCCAAAGGCAAGGCATCAGGCCAAGAAAGGCCTGTGCTGGCCTGAATCTTTGCTAACTTAAGTTTGAGAGTGCCATTATAGCACTCTACCAGACCCGCTGACTGAGGATGGTTTGCCGCATGGAATTTCTGTCTAATTCCAAGACCCACACACACCTTCTGCATAATTTGACCTACAAATTCACTCCCATTGTCACTCCAGACAATGCGCGGCAAACCAAACCTTGGGAACAATTCCTTCAAAAGGACCTTAGCAGTGGACAAGGCAGTATTGTCCTTTAGGGGGTAGGCCTCTATCCATCTGGAAAAGGCACAAACCACCACTAGGACATACTTGAGATTGTTAAAACGTTCCATGTGAATATAATCTATTTGCAGTACCTCGAAGGGATACGTAGGGGGAGTAAAGTGACCTGCTGGAGTTGGAGTTCCCTTTCCTGGATTATGCATCAAACAAACAATGCAATGTTTCACCACATTTTCTGCACATTTAGGAATACCTTCATTTTGCCATACTGGAGCTAGAAGTTTACATATACCCCTTGCATTAAACTGGGCTGGTCCATGAGCCATAGTAACTACAGGTAGTACATACACATCTGGTAACAACCATCGCTGGTGCTCTGATAATTCCGTCCAACATCCTGTCGTATCCAACATTCCCGTACTTTCTTTCCACTTACTCAATTCTTTCTCAGTCGCTTCCTTTTGAATCATTTTCACACTCTCTACTGTGTCTTCACACATACCTCCTTCTGCGACCCATCTCGCAGGGCCTGCGACATACATGTGACTTTCAACATCCTACGCTGTTTCCCTCGCTACTTCATCCGCAAATGCATTCCCTCGACCCACATCATCAGTGACCTTTTTATGCGCGCTGCACTTCACAATCGCTACTTGAGCAGGCAAAGCAAGCGATTAGAGGGAGGCGCTAGGGGGCGCACAGCGGAATGGCTGGGTAACTACACAGCTCCGCCAGACGGCTCACTGACAATGGCCTAAACTGTCCCTCTTGACCCTCGCGACCACCGACAAACGCAATATCGGGGATGTGAAGGCATCCAGCCCCGAATGAAACGGCCACCGGCAGCGGTGCGGCGCTGACTCGACCTTTAGCGGAGAGGATCGCCGGAGTCCCGGGCGAGCAATCGCAAAATGGCGGCTGGCGCCGCGATCGTTTACTGCCCTGCGTACCGCCGAGACCCCTGTGGCCCCTGAAACTACTACAACGTTATTTAGCAGGTGAGGCACGGGTGGAAGGGTGCGACCCGGGCATGAAAAGAAGATATGAGCGAGCACCGCTGCGGCGGATTTATAAACGGCCCCTTTAAATTGACCCGTCTGTTGACACTCAAAATGGCGGCGCCCATGTACACGGCGAGTACAGTGACTGATTAACCCGGAGCACGGCGAGCTCGGGCCTGGCTGCGTGAGAGGGATCCGGCGCATCTTAATACGGACTGTGAGCGGATGTGGTGTATGGCACTCGGACGCTGGGGGGAGGTACACAACACAAAACAATCTGGTTCACGTGATAACAGACCGAGACTTTGGAACACGACCTCTATCACCCGCCCCCTGTTCGAAAATCGAGTGTACCCCTGATCCTGGTCTAGGTGAGCAACAGGATAAACACCCGGGGAGCTGGTGATCGACCCCTTGTCGAGGCCCACGCATGTCTGCAGCTGCAGCGGAGGCAAACTGAGAGCTGGGACGCCACTTCAGAGCGAAAGCGAGTATCTCCAGGGTGCATCGCCGAGGCAGAGGGGGGAGGTCGGTACGAATAAGGAGACATTTACCACGCTGCATACGTCGTGTCGATAAAGCATAGAGGGGCATGAACACTGTAAGGGTATAGAAGCACATAGTGCGCCAAGAACTCACACCATAATGCTTCAACAATAACTTCAACACTGAACGGGGGAGTGGAATTGCGGCAACGACCCGAGCAGAGGCCCACGGGTGGAGAACAAAACAAATACGCAGCCACGAAGCCCGGGACCGACAGGTGGAGGTGAACGGGGTAGACGGAAACTGGAAAGCCACGGAGCCACGGTGCTCCCCCCAGGGATAACTACTAGGAGTGCTACCACGGCGGCGACGGCCAGGACCATCAGACCTACAAGACAGCTGACGCATACGGGACCTCCTGAAACGCCCGAAATGGGGAAACCGGATAAACAACAACCGAAAATCTCTTTCGAGAACAAGAAAACGCCAAAAGGCGCGGAACAAACGCCAGAAGGGGAGGGGACGGTAATTGCGGAACCTACATCCAACATGGAAAAGATATTGCTGTCCATACAAGCAAATGTACAAGATATTAACGGGAAACTGGACAACCTTACCTGTAGAATGGACGGCATGTCGGGCAAACTTGAGAAACATGACAAAAGACTAGAGAACGCCGAATCAAGAATATCAGCGGTGGAGGACGAATCGCATGCCACGACTAGCAAGTGTACCGGTATGGAACGAGTCCTGGAGGTGATCAAGGCACGGGAGGAGGACTTGGAAGCCCGCTCCAGACGCAATAATGTGCGCATTGCGGGCCTGCCGGAGTCCACCAACACGGGCAAAATGGAGATCTACATAGAACAGCTATGCAGAGACATTTTCGGAACGGAGGCCCTATCCCACATTTTCATAGTTGAAAGAGCCCACAGATCATTGGCACCCAAACCAAAACCTGGAGCGACACCAAGACCAATTGTGGCGAGAATACTCAACTACCGCGATAGAGACACCATACTGCGACTGGCGCGCGAGAAAGGCAAGATCACGCACCAAGGAAACACCCTGGAGTTCTACCCAGATCACACCGTGGCGGTTCAACAAGCGAGGAAGGAATTTGCGTCTGTTAAAGCCAAACTCAGGGAATTGAACGTGGGATACTCCATGCTATATCCAGCGAGGCTAAGGGTGACATGGAAGGACAAGGCAGTGGTATTACCGTCCCCAAAGGCAGCTCAGGAATTAGGCAAAAAAGTGGTACAGCAAAACAAACAGCGTGCACGAGAAGATCAACACACGGACTCTGATGGAGCGGAGTAAGACTGTAAGGGGTATTGTCCAGACTTGTGGTAAGACACTCCTTTCTTTTTCTTGGTAGCCCAGAGGAACCACATGCATAGCACATGCGAGATGCAGACTTGTGAACTATTGATGCACGTGAGTGTGATCTGGGCAGAGCTTATGAATAGCACGACTGACGATACATGCACATTGGCGATCAACCCTTTCCAGGTTCTAGAAGTGATAATTTACAGAAGTATGTACACGGGATGCCTGCAAAGTATAGAAAGGAACATTGAGACTCTCCCTGAGGGGCGTCCATGCATAGGAGAACCCGGATTGCGCAACGACAATCACTGAGAGGCATTACTGAGTGGGTGTTGCTGGCCCGTCCACACACACGGGGTCATGCCCTGTCAACTGGTGGCTGGGAGGGAATCGCCTACTGCCAAGTGTTGTAATGTCATTCCGGAAGATCCAGGGTCTGCGGGGGGTAAGGAGATGGATAAAAATAATTCACGTGTATGTATAGTAGCAATGTGAGTCGTCTGCACCCACCCAGATGGGTGTAGAGTTGTGCCCCAGGCGGACCTCCAAAAGGGTAAACCCCACCAAAGTTATTTGTATTGCACTGTTCGTAAAAGAGGTTTAAAATGGGAAAATGGCTTCGGCAGAATTGGGATGCTGGAGTGGGTGGGGGAGGGGGGCAGGGGGGTGTTGTTGGAGTTTTGAGACTGAAACAGATAACACATGTATATCTAAGGAGTGTTGATGGGCTGGGGATTGATGAGGCACAGTTGTTTTTCACGGGGGAAATGAAGTGCTGTCTTGTGCGTGATAAGCATCCACTAATCAGATTGAATGCTCACTTTTATAAATGGCACGGGTAGCAGAAGGCTCCAGTAAGAATCAAATTAACCTCTTAACATGGAATGTACGAGGGCTAACTCAACCGAAAAAAATTAGACAGGTGTTTGCTTACTTGAAGAGATGGGAGGTGGATATAGCGGTATTACAGGAGACTCATGTTGCACCTCACACACATACTCAGATTGGAGAAAGGTGGTCGGAATCCTCATACATGGCTAACTATTCCTCCTACTCGAGGGGGGTGATCATGCTGATACGGAGAGGAGTAAACTTCACGATACATAAGGTGATATGTGATTCATATGGCAGGTATGTTATTGTATCAGGCACTCTCCGTGGACAAAAACTAACACTTCTCAATGTGTACGGCCCCAACAGAGACATCCCAGAATTCTTCCAGGAATTGTGGACACATCTCCAAACATTACTGACTACTCACATAATATGCGGAGGGGACTGGAATGTGATGATGGTGGAGGGGTGGACCGTTCTTCAAATTCACTAGAACCACATAAGCAGGCCAGGGCTAAACTTTTACACATGCTTTCAGACCTATCGTTGACAGACATCTGGAGGCAAAAATTCCCGAATACTCCAGGAGCAACACACATCTCTGCAGCTCATAACAGCTGGTCACGTTTGGACTACTGGCTGGGCTCGGACAGCATTACATTGTGGACAAGAGATGTCAAGGTCCTGCCCAGGACTCTATCGGATCACAACCCTGTGATGTTGGCGCTAGTGCTGCCGAACTATACCACTCCTCCTTTTCACTGGAGATTTAACTCACGCGCACTCACAGACACGGTCTATGTGGACACTATTCACAATGCAATCAAAGACTACTTCCTAATAAATGAACCTACGGTGCATGACCCGGGTCTCTTATGGGAAGCATTCAAGGCCACAATACGTGGTATATGCATGAGCACCACGATAGGTATTTTAAAAGATATCCGACGGCAAATTGCACGTTGTGAAACACGCATGAGGGAACTAGAGCTGGCTTATGACACCACTCAAGACATTACCATTCTGGGTGAACTGAGAACTCTGCACTCGGAACATCAATCGTTCGTCGAGGATGAGATTAAGTACCTGGATAGGAAAATCTCAGCCAGATCGTATGGGGAGGGTGGCAGACCCGGCAGTATGCTGGCGGCCAAAATTTGTGACGGCAAGGGACACAAGCCTGTTCTACGTGTTAAAACGGAGGTTGGCACGATTCACACACAGGCTGCAGACATCTTAAACTGCTTTGCTGCAGAGTACGAGGAGCTGTACAAGTCAAGGCCGATTGCTTCGAGAGAAGACACTTTTAACTATTTAGAAAATGTAGCAATAGGCTGGCTCTCAGACGGCCAGAGGGAAATGTTGGCTTCACCCATCACGGTTGAGGAGGTAACTGAAATAATAAAGTCGCTCCCAAACGGGAAGGCGCCAGGCCCTGACGGGTTCACCAATGAATTCTACAAACAGTATGTTGACATCATTGCCCCACATATGGTGGGCATGTTTGGAACAGCGTTCGAACAGTCAGAACTCCCCCCAACATTACGTGAAGCGGCTATAATAGCACTCCTCAAACCTGCTAAAGACCCGGAGGTCTGCGAGTCATATAGACCGCTTTCACTTATTAATACCGACTCCAAAATACTGGCGAAGTTATTGGCCATACATTTGAAACCACTAATGACGAGTTTGGTCCTACCGGACCAGGCGGGATTCATCCCTACACGTTCCACTTCCCACAATACTAGATCGTTGTTTGCCCTATCCCATTATCTCCACCCATCAACCAAAGCGGAAGCGGTCATGTTAGATGCCGCTAAGGCCTTCGATTCCATTGAATGGGACTATTTGCTCACTATTTTGCTTAGAATGGGGTTCCCCAAACGGTTTGTCCAGTGGGTCTCACTCATATATACTAAACCATGTGCCAGGGTGCGCATTAATGGTTATGTATCGGAATCATTTCATATTCAACGTGGCACCAGACAGGGTTGCCCACTCTCACCGCTGTTATTTGCGTTGGCACTCGAACCTCTGGCCTGTGTAATACGGCAAAACTACAAGGCCTCGGCCTTGCAGTTTCCATCCAGACCACTGCATATCTCCCTTTACGCGGACGACATGCTTCTGTATGTCCGCGACCCCAACACCCATTTGAACCCAATAATGCGCGAATATATAAAATTCGGTGGACATTCAGGTTTGACCATAAACTAGTCCAAGTCCTCCATTATACCTCTGACGGATACGACGACCCCGCAGGACACGGAATACCCGTTGGAGTGGCAATCGGACCCTGTGCGGTATTTGGGTGTGATGTACCACAGAGACCCCGAAGTGGTGATCAGATCGAACTATGGCACTGCTATGTCCAAATTGGAGGATAAGGTAGCGCGCTGGATACAACTGCCTCTGTCATTAGCGGATCGAATAGCGATCGTAAAGATGAATATACTGCCTAAACTGTTGTACCTCTTTAATAATATCCCTATTGAACCGCCGGCAGCAGTGTTTTGTAGCATTAAGTCCCTGGTGTTAAAACTAATCTGGGCTGGGAAACAAGCACGAGTGACTCTTCAAACACTAACGCTGCCATATAACAGAGGGGGTTTCGGGGTGCCAGACTTTTTACTGTATTATTTATGCGCTCAAGCGCAATACGCTGCATACTGGTTCCATGAAATACCATATCTCACACACACCGCTATTGAGGAAGGAGATGCGGCGCCCATTCCATTGACGTCAATCCTTTCACACGTCCGCCAGCCCCTACATAATCAAGATATTAATACAATTGACACCACCATTACAGCTTGGAGAAAATTGGCACGATTAGCACACAAGGAGCCATTATACGCATCAGCGATGCCGTTACCTCACCACCAGGCATTGTCGGTCACCGGGGAAAGGGTGGGAATGTCACTATTGCAACAAGTAGGCATTGGGAAAATGGGAGACATGTTTCACGAGGGCAACTTTGTAAACGCTGAGGACCTGAGGTATATTCAAAATAAAACACTAATGTTCCAATTCACACACTATAGGCTGAAACGCGCAATGCAAGCATTCTTCCCAACATTTCCGGAGGAACCCGAGAGCCTGAACTCACTGCAAATGATCATCACCACACACGATACATCCCACCTGGTGTCTAGATTGTACACCACGGCACAGGCCGAGATACCGTATACCGGGGACAGGGCTAAAGCGAGGTGGGAAGAGGTACTAGAGGTATCACTTTCGGAAGAAGAATGGCAACACACCTGTGCACTAACACAAATCCTCACACCAAACGGTAATTTAAGAATTATTCATTACAAGTTTATACATCAGGCATATTACACACCAGCACGAATGTATACATTTGGCCTACAGGATAACGACAGATGTAAACGATGTAATGGAGATGGGGCAGGGTTTGCACACCTGGCTTGGTATTGTCCGGCGGTGCACGCTTACTGGAAGGAAGTGACTGCTGCACTGTCTACCATGTTACAAATCGAGATAGACTGCACAATTCGCACTTGTTTGCTGGGGGTGATTCAACAACTCAGGGCTGCACGGCGTAAGTTTTGTGCGATAGCACTACTATTGGCCAAGAGACAGATTGCACAATGCTGGCACAGCAGGCAGACGCCCAAAACGGACAGATGGCTACTGGATATGACCAGCTGTAGAGATAAGCTACAGACTTATGAGGAAGAATTACCTGCAAAATCTAGGCCCAAAGACTTCTGGTGCTATCTCACGGACTATTTACAGTCACAGAACACAGACGAAGAGGATTAACCCAGAAATGGATTTACCCGGTAGAACTTGTGCAGCATTTGGTCCCATGTGTCCATGATCACCAGAACTCAACTGCATAGTATTACTATCTTAGATAGTCTGTAGGAGTCTCAAGTTTGTTTGGTTATTATTGTGGTAATTTTCGAGTTCACAGTTGCAACGATACCATCTGAATCAAATACCTTAAGACCTCACGATTTGCAATATTAAGCTGTAGTTCGAATATACAAGGCTAGAAATGTGTGTTTAATATCTTGATATCACCTATATAATGATTTGGCAGCCGGCCCCAGGGTTGTAGGCACATGGCTGTGTGTAATTAACGTCTTGTAATAAAGGTCTTAAAAAAAAAAGAAAAAAAAAAGCAAGCGATTAGAGAAGGTCAGTTACCAACTGACCATGCTGTATTTTAGTGTCGTGGGAGGTAAAGAATCCTCTTTCCTTCCACAAACGGCCAAAACTATGGACGACACCAAAAGCATATTGGCTATCTGTATAAACAGTCACTCTCTTTCCTTTTGCCAACACGCATGCTCTTGTTAATGCAATTAACCCTGCAACTTGAGCTGAATTTTGTGCAATGCGTGCAGTTTCTACTACTGTGTGCAGAGTAGTAACAGCATAGGCTGCTGTTGTCTCGCCATTAGGAAGCTTAAAGCAAGGCCCATCCACCCAAAGGATTCCATCCGGATCCGCAAGTGGCGTATCTTTTAAATCAATTCGACCTTTAGTTTCTTCTTCTGTGCGAAGAAAACAATCATGTTGATCTTGTACCTTTTTATCATCCAAAAAAGGTAACAAACTTGCTGGATTCAGAACATTACATCTCTTGATATGGATGTGACTAGCTAAAAGCGTCAACTCATATCCAGACAATCGAGCACTTGTTAAATGCTGCGTCTTTGTTTTGTTCAAAAGGGTATCTACTGCATGTGGTACCATGACATTAAGAGGATGATCTAACACCAAACCAGCAGATTGACGAATAGAGATCGCCGCTGCTGCTTTTGCTCTGAGACAACTAGGTAATGCCTTGGCTACTGGATCCAATGTAGCCGAAAAATAGGCACATGGCCTCTGTTTGTCTCCGAATTGTTGTGTCAAGACTGACAACGCGCAACCTTCTCTCTCATGAACATAAAGTGTGAAAGGCTTGCTATAATCTGGAGTACCCAACACAGGAGCAGAACACAAAGCAGTGCGTAAATCATAAAAACTCTTCTGATATTCATCAGTCCAAGGAAGAGGTTGGGGTGTATCTTTCAGAGTGAGCGCCAACAAAGGTTTGGCCAAAAGGGAAAAATTCGGGATCCATTGCCTACAATAAGAGGTAATGCCTAAGAAAGCACGCACCTCTCTTTGTGTGGATGGTACAGACATTCGTGCAATCGCATGGATACGTTCTGGAGTCAATCGCCTTCCCTCCTTTGACAAGAGATGACCTAAATAGGTAACCTCTTGGCGGCAATATTGTAATTTAGAAGGTGACACCTTATGATGTAAATCAGACAAATGTTGCAAGAGCAACACAGTCGAATTTTTACAAACATCTTCTGAATCGGCAGCCACTAGCAAATCATCCACATATTGAATGAGAGTAGCACCTGAAGGCAAGGAGAAAGTATCAAGCTGAGATTTCAAAGCCTGACTATAGATGGAGGGACTCTCACAATAGCCTTGGGGTGCACGTTTAAATTGGAAGCTTCGGCCTCCGAGAGAGAAACCAAAGAGATCCCTACCCTCTTTAGCAATAGGAATGCTAAAGAAAGCATTTTTGAGATCGATGACCGAAAATCAAGCTGCCGAAGCAGGAATCATAGTAAGTAGAGTAGTGATATCCGGGACAACAGGAAACTGAGGGACAACAATTTTGTTGACCTCTCGGAGATCAATCACAAAACGATACACGGGAGGCTTGGTAGGATCAGTACGCATAAGAACAGGCAGAACAGGGCTATTGCAAACATTTCCTCTGGTCTCTTCGACCACACCCTTCTGAACCAAGTCATAAACAATAGCTAACAAAGCTCTCTCACCATGATTAGAAATCTTGTATTGAGGAATGCGTGGCAACTTAACATCAGGCTTAACAGTAATCACATAAGGCGGAATTTGAATCAATCCAACATCATTCGGACCCGTAGCCCAAAGTGTGGCAGGAAGTGAACGCAGTTCAAGTGGCAGTTGGTCTTGAGACATCAACCATTGAGAAGTCAATTTATCACCCAAAGTAAGATGTACACCAGAGGGGGAACAATACAATGTGGCATGCAACAGATCCAAACCCAACAAGTTCTCTCCGCAACCTGTCGTCAAAAGAAGTGGAGCTTCCAAATCATACGGACCAATGGAAATAGGCAGAGGACAGGAAATAGGGTGACTAACTGGGGTGCCAGAGAATCCTACAGAAACATTTGTTAAGCCAGACAAAGGTGCCCCAGGGAGTTTGGAATGCATAATAGAACTTCTCATTGCACCAGTATCCAAAAGAAATGGTTCCATAACACCCAATGCTACAACATCAACATAAGGTCCATTCTGATCCACTGGAACTGATACGACTCCCTTACTTTGTCTCTGGCTGTCCTAGCTAGTGTGAAAATCGGGACTTTCACTCTCTGCATAGTAATCGTCATTATAATATTGCGCAGACTTAGAATTCTGTTGATCAAAATAGTTCATAGTATTCTGCGGTGGTAAGAACGCTGTTCTTGAGACAACGCACCTCGCCCTCTACCCCTAGGTGCTGACTGAACACCACCACGACCTCGTGGCACGAATTGTCCACCAGTGCGTTGTAATAAAATTGGAGAATTAATCTTAAAATGACCTTCTTCTTTACAATAGGCGTATTGGTTATGACCTAACTGAGCTCGTGGAACAAAAGATGTAGGTTTCTGCAACAATCGTTGGAACTGTGGCACTTGTTGTGATTGGGACTGGTCAGAACGAGGGGAATAAGCCTGTTGCAAAACAATTTTCGTTTTCAATTCTTTAGTCTTCTTCTCCGCCTTTTCTTTTTCCTCCTTATCCCTATTCTCATAATACTGAGCAGTAGCTAATATCTGGGCAGTCGAGGAAACGGCCCAAGAGCTTTCTGATTGTTTCAATTTATGCGATAGCTCTGGAAGTAAATTAAAAACGAATTTGTCTACAAATAATCGCTGTCCACCTTCAGTACTCAGATCTTGACCACTATGGTCGATGAAAGTTTCTTCGAAACGAGTAAAGAAGTCGGAGACACTTTCATCTGTCTTTTGTTTGCACGCCGCTAACTTATCCCAGTTAACGCGTACAGCAGGCATCATCGTTTTCATAAGAGCTATTATTCTACCTGGTAACTCCGTGATCAAATCATCGGGTTTGGCACCACCTATTTGTCCTTCATCTGCGGCTGTTATAGCAGCCCAATTTCCACCTAAAGCTTGATCATGATCTACCTTACGAATTTTATCCCATAAAGCTTGTGGGACTACATTTCCCATCAGTAGATCAATATCTGCCAAATTCATGATACACGCATCAACAGTCTGAGACAACTCTTTATAATACCCAGCGGGGTTCTTACGAGGGTCCGGTATCCATCATGTACCCATAAACGCTGAAAATGAGCTGGAATAGGCGGATTAGCACCTGCTTGAGGAACTGCATCTCTCCATATCGGAGGAACTTCTCGCATAGGATATTGTGCTGTTTTACGACGAACCGCAGGATCAGGTTCAAGAAAAGCTTGAGAGAAAAAAGAAGACCGGAAAGCAACAAGCTTTTGAACAGCATGCTCTACATCAGGACCTACAATAAGTCCCTTATCAAATTGACCTGTATCTCGAACAAACCCTGAGGAGGCAAATTCAAATCCATATCTCCCCACCCCTTGATAAGAGTGTTACACATAACATTAAAAACGTACCTCTGCGTAGGTGCATTCCATTGAAGAAAAGTGTCTAAAATATCACGCATACTATACTGTAATTTACTCATGGTCCACTTATGAGCGAGAGAATCTAATTTAATCCGCTCTTCTAAATCTGGAATCTGACTACGAGATTGCCTTCGAGACGAAGCAGGGGAAAAAGAAAGAGGTCCAAGAAAAGGTGACAAGAGGCCGGAAACAGTGTTAACTAATCGTTGTCGAGCTGTAGGGGAATCTGACACTAGAACAGGAGATAACGTATTCTGTAAAACAGGAGAAGAACTAGTAGCCAAAGAGACTGAAGATAAAGGAAACTGAAGCACAGAAGGTTGAGGTACAGAAGTCGGTGGCAAAGGAGGCGGAGGTGGAATTACTGGAAGAGGCAAATGTGCAGGAACTGGAATAACTGGGGGTGCGTTAGGGCCTAATACATAAGGTGGAGGTACTGTCAATAGATGGGACATGAAAGGATCTTCATCAGGACCCTTACTCTTTGAGGAAGTAGGCAACACGGGATAACATCTATCTATTGCCATACGATGCTGTCTCTCTGAAACTTCAATTATCTGGTCAGTCTCATCATTTTTAAACTGTTGGGCAGCCTGTAAAATTGTCATTCTTTGCTCCTTCTCATCTTTCTTCATTTGCTTAATTTCTTTCTGTTTGGCTTCCTTACGCCATAGGCGAAAAGAGTCCAACATTGCCGGCCGGGCTTTTCTTTTAAATAGAATCGTTTCCAAATTATTTAATATATCAGGCTCAAAGCTACCATTTTGTGGCCACTGCAAAACACCATCTTTTTTCGTATATCGGATCCATGTTTCGTTAAAAATAATAGGATCCAAGACCATGTTTCGAATAGAGCTCGTAAGTGGGAGTTCCAACCGGAGGAATCGGACAAGAATCCTCTAGCCGGGAATCCCTCGAGCAACCAAAACAACAGAATTTCCTAAACTTACTAAATCCAGGCATTTCGTAACGGACTGGTTTCTTCAAATGTCGAGAGGTTTTAGGACAATATAGTCACAGCACAAACGTACTTACCCCTCGGCTTCGATAATTGCACTAATCGAATAACAAAAACCAAAACAAAGAGTGGGCGCTACCCACGAATACTTAACTAGATGTTTTCACACGCCAACAGATGTCCGTCTAACATCTCGCGATACCAATCATCACCAGAGGGCCAAGGCAGGGCGACAGTCAGGGCAGCAGTCGTCAGCAGCCGTCGGAAAGGAGACGCCGCGCTTCAAAGGACTTTCGGTCCACTTCGACATACAGGGGTCGCTCACGTGGTGCGCAAATCCTCCAGAATTGTCTTGCGAAGCTCCTCACGACCCTCGGGCTGAACCACTACCGCTGAAGTCGCCCACACGTTGGGCCCTCAATTCGAGAACCTGAGCTTATGGGCCAAGCGGTGCAGGGCACGCCTATAATCTCCGGGTTCACCTGCCTTGTAGAACAGAGACACGAGACACTATGTTGGGCGTAGAAAACAGATTTATTAGCTGCAGCTAAGCACAGTTGTCCACGAAGTACCCTAAGGGTATATTCTCAGGAGACTGCCACTTCAATCCGTGGCGCACAATCTTATATAGTATATACATTTAAAATACCCACTCCCAAAACATACAAAACTGACAAGTAGGAATAGTTTGAAAACAAGCTATCGGATGTCCAAAACACACCTTACTTTCAGACCCCGTGTGCTCTCCTCCCCTCAAGTTAATCAACACTAGTGCCCGTAATTCAATTTGCAGGTGGTAAAACATGTTTGAATGCTTCAAAGGATAGTTTATGTAACAAGAGAATACACAGAGAGAATAGCGAAGGTCAGTCAAATAAGATAAAGTCAGGAAGAATGGTGGGACCCAATCAGTGGAGTATAATAAGGATTAATGAGTATAGACATGGATTTAGCAAACTCGGCCAGGCCCTGACATCGGTTTCGTAAACAAGGACAGGGGTTACTCTTTAACAGAGGGACACGTAGCAGCTGAAAAAGCAAAAAGACCGCGTTCGCCGTGCTGCCTGAGTGAGGCAACACAAAATGGCGGCTAAGCACAAAATGGCGGCTAGATACGAAGCGAAGCCGAAACCACGTAACGTCAGCCTCCAAGTGAATTGGCCACAGGCCAACTCCTGGCTGCACACGACCGAAGGTCTTGCTTTCTGTGAGGATGGGGGGTGATTTGGCCACAGGGCCTGGTCACAGGCAAGGGCATGTGGTCATGCCCCCACTGTACACAGCTGAAGGCCACGCTCAGAACGGGTTTAGCTGTCTGTGGGGGGGGGGGGGTTGGCCACCTCGCAGCATGGGGTTTGCTGCCTGTGGCCAACCCTCAGCTGCGCACTGCCAAAGGTCGTGTGCCGCATGACCTTGGATGCCCTTGGGGGGGTGATTATAAATTTAAGTTGCAACTATAACTTTACAATTCCTAATGTTTGTATTGTTTAAAATGGGTTTGTATAGAAAGAATAAAGTGTTCCTAACTATAACTCATTCTTTGTTTTTTCATTGAATTTCAGTTGTTTTGTTTATTATTAATTTTAAAAAAGTTTCAAATTGTAGAGTGGAGTGTGGTAGAGTGGAGTACAGTGGAGTGGAGTACAGTGGAGAGGTATAAAGTGGAGTATTGTGTGGTGGAGTCAGGGTAGTAGAGTGTTGCTGAGTGGAGTAATGTGTCATAGATTAGAGTGGAGTAGAGTATAGTGTAGTTGGGTAGAATTGAGTGGTATAGCATACATTGTAGTAGCGTAGAGTTGAGTGACGTAAAGTTCAGTGACAGTGGACTAGTGAAGTGGCATATCGTAGACTGTTGGAAAGTGTAATTGGGTCGAGTACATTGGATTGACATTGAGTGGGGTAGAGTGTTGTACAGTGGAGTGGCTCACAGTACAGTGTGGAGGAGTGTAGTGATATATTGGGGCCGATTACGATGCGTCCCAGTGATGATCGCAGCCTCTCCGGGCCACATCTCGGTTTGCTTTCTGCCCAGTGCATTACAATGCCGGTTGTCAGAAACTAAACCGGCTGGTCATTCCTGCTGGCTTCCAACAGGCTCAAGGAGCTCGCCGGCCAGTTGGAACCGGCTCGTAATACCAAAGGGCTGGCCTTTCCACCCTTGGGATTAAAATGCATGGTTTCCATACCGACCTGTCCGACATGGAAACCATGTCGGAAAGCGTGTTTGTGGGGCCCCCTGCAGGGCCCTCTTGTGTACGTGGTCTCTGGTTGGGGGTCGAGGGGGCACCTATGGTGCCCCCCTGTTAATCCCTGCACCCCGTGCAGGCACCTTATTTTAGAAGCAGATGAAAGTGATTACTAGTACCAAAAGAGTAAATAGTCGATACAGTTCTACCATGGTGCTAAAACAGTGTATATATGCAAGCATATAAAACAAGGCAGTAATGAAGCCTACTCCTACTATGCAAACCCTACACTAAGTGCTCCTAGATTGTGTGTACGTGTAAAGCTGAAAATTCCCCCAAGGGACGATCCAACCCCTTTGCCTGGCGGGAGAGAATGTAGGAGCTCGTCTTGGTCACGAACTGGACAGCCCCTCATGGGAATATCAGACCCCTGCATGGTGAAGTCTCATCCTGCAGGGACCCTTGGTGTCAGCTGAAGTGCCTCTTCTGCTAATCTTTTAGGATGCTCTTTATTTATAATAGAAAGCAGCCTTGCGATGTGCGTATAGATTAGCGATGTTATGGATATGTAGATAGGCATGTCGCCTCGTGGATGAAGATACAACGACATTTGTGCATATCGCGTAGAAGGATCTTGAGAATGATGTTCGAGGCATTGTGATAATGTTGTGCAAAGCTAGGTGTGTAATCCAAGTAGTTTCAGAGAAACAAATCCAACATTGTTGTGCACGCAAATATGTGTAAAAGGTCACAGCAGAAATGTTATTGTCAAACAGGACAATGCAAGAAATGAGCTGCTTTGCTACATGGGCCTAACCCGGGCACATAACATGATCACTTTATTAAAGTGATACTAGGTAGGGAAGTGTATTAATATTTTTCTATATATTTTTACTGCATTTTACGGAGAACAGTAGAATTTCCCCCAAAAAATTGTAGCGTGGTAATTTCTAGGTTTTACTTCAATATTCCATAGATTTTTTAATAAATATGTTAAAATTTGAAAATACACTGTAGTATACTAGATTTGTAAAATATAGTGTAGTATACTCTATCTGTAACTTTTTTCACATGTATCATGTTTTAAAGTACTGCAGTACTTCCCAGGAAGTACTGCGGTACACCATACTTAATTTTAAAATATATAGACACTTATAAATAATCTTGCCTACCTATTACCACTTTAATTAAGTGGTAAAGGTAAGGGAAAATTACAAATCCTAATACTAAACCTATTTCTAAGACCCTAAGCCAAAACACAAGGGAAAGTGACCTTAAAAAAAGATGGCTGCCTTAACTTTTGTAAAGACAGTCATTTGCAAATCACGTAATACCTTGTCATCGGTGTGTACCACAGTAGTTCGAGAAATATCTGGAAATTTTGCGAAACTACAGCAACAACAGATATTACTAAGTTTACATGTCTTATAACGTAAAAATACTTACCTGTACCTGCAATACCAAAGAGGATCATCTGCACACCATAATATACAATTCTGCCCAAGTTCATAGAAACCCAACTGGGCCGCACGAGTACAAAGTTAATGGAAAAATATATTGGTGTCCAAACCCATTTTGGGATCCCCCTTTAATCTTTGCACCCTTTGAGCAATCACGGCAAAACTTTCCATCCTCCACCAATGTAGAAAAAGCAATAGAGCAAAAGTCTGAGGAATTCCTATAGTTGGGAATCCTAACTATAACTACAGAGTGGCTACCGTCACTCAGTAATGTATATATATATATGTATCCTTTTTGCTCAACAAAAACAAACAAGCACAAAAACTGTGATCCATAGTTTAACAATGAATTACGCGCTCTGAATCGTTCAGTGAGGCAGTCAGAAAGGAAGTGGAACACCCATTATGAACCCGCGCTCAGTTGTTGCATATATGCAACTGCTTCTCGTCTAAAAAAAACATAAACAAAACTCAGATGCCACTATTCAGATCGGATCCTCAATGCACTTAATAAATAGAAAGAGGTTTATAACGTTATGAGCAAACTAACTAATCCTGGAATTAAAACCCCTAATTTTGGAATTAACATTTCTCAAGCTGTTTGCAATAAATTGACTGATTAATTTTTTATCATGAACTAGAATCCATTATCTCTTCTATTTCCACAGCTTTGTGCACGGATAGTAACCACACTTATTTCCTAGAGGCCATCAAAGATAATGCCAGTTCTACTTATGTTTTTAAAAACTCAAGTTGCCACTGACAGAATTCCTGATTCGTCCGCCTGCCTTTCGGATTAAAGCACAACGTTTAGGACCCCTCTACCCATGCCTATCTGGGCACTTGAGGTTAAATTAACTAGGGGTTATTACCATCACATTAGCTACTATAGAATAAACAATCAACGCTTTTGTTTTCAACCTTCTCGGTGACCTGATAACCTCCCATAGATGAAAAACTGTGTAGTCTGCCTATTGAAACTCTGTATTTACACTACTACACTGACCTGCCTCAGGATTCTTGCCTGATGACCCTCAGGGTGTTGTAGAAGCCTTGTACTCTTAGCTGGGCTGGTCTGCAGACCCCTGAAGATATGCACACTTAATGAGCCTTCTGACTACTCCATTGTAATAACAATGACCTCTAACAACTCTTCCAATCATCTTATGAAAGCTGGACTGGACATGCATAAAACCCTATACATCCAGAATTAATCAATCAATCAATAAATTAATATTTACTTTATTCGATTAGCGTCAGCAATCATAAAAGTACAATTAAAAACATCAATATGTATCATTCCAGAATTAATCTCAAAATGTAGCAAAGATTTTTTTTTAATTATTATTATTATTAAAGGCTTTTGCAGCGCGCTCAATTACTGAAATAGTATCCTGGCGCGGGAAGTAAAATACAAGCAGACTGTTAGGGGAGGAGAAAGATAAAGAAATCAGAGTCAGGTGCCTACTACCCGAGTTTGAACAGATGGGTTTTGAGTCTTTTCTTAAAAATCTCAATTGACTGAACCGATCTAAGTGTGAGAGGAAGGGAGTTCCAGGCCCTTGCCGCCCTAACTGAGATCGATAGGCCTCCTATTCTGGCATATTTGAATTTTGGGACAGCCATTAGGCATTGCTTCTCTGACCGAAGGGAACGGGATGGGATATATAGGGCAAATCTTTTCCTCAAATAACTAGGGCCTGTCTGATGAATTGCTCTGAACGCAAGTACTAGCGTTTTAAACAGAATCCTGTGCGCCACGGGTAGCCAATGGAGACTCAGCAAGTGAGTCCGAACGCTGGATCTCCTGGGAAGTTGTAGCAAAAGGCGCGCAACTGAATTCTGGATCACCTGGAGCCTCTGAATTAGGTAGGCAGGAAGGCCACTATAGAGGGCATTCGCATAATCGAGTCTTGACAAAATCTAGGCTCGCGAAACAGTTTCCTTTGTTTCTCTCAGAAGGAGAGGAAAAAACCTGCGTAAAGCCCTGAGAGTACCAAAGCAAATGCCCGTTAGTTTTTTTATGTGCTCTTCAAATTTTAGGTGACTCCCAAACCAGACCCCAAGATTTTTTGCAGGGCGGCCCATGTTTTTAGGAGAGGGCAAGTCTGGAGGCCATAGGAGGTCCCTAAAATTGTCAGGAATGATCCGTAAAAGAGGACCTCAGATTTTTCTTCATTACATTTTAGCTGGGCAAGGGCTAACCAGCGAAACATGGAAGATAGACAATGGTGGACTGATGATGTGTCAAGATTGTCCTTAGGCCAAGTAAACAGGAGCTGAGTATCGTCAGCGTAGGCCATTGTCTTGGCCCCTAGTTGTTCAGCAAGGTAGATCAAAGGGGTCAGGTAAACATTAAACAGAAGGGGACTTAACGTGGACCCCTGCGGGACACCAGTCGTAAGCCTCTTTGGGGTAGATGAAAAGGGAGGCATCCAGACCTCCTGCGATCTATCCCGCAGAAAGGACGATAACCAGTCCAGAGCTGGCCCCGCGATGCCCACAGCAGACAGTCGGGTAAGGAGCTGGGCGTGTGGCACCATATCGAAGGCGGCAGAGAGGTCAAGTAGTATCAGGACCGCTCTGCCACCTCCGTCCAGGCACTCACGGATAGCCTCAGACACCTCAACCAGTGCCGTCTCTGTGCTGTAGGCAGCGCGGAACCCCGACTGAGACGGGTGGAGAAGCTGGGAGGACTCGATGAAATGATCCGGCTGTTTAAAGACCACCTTCTCACATACTTTGGCCAAAGCTGGAAGTAGTGAAATGAGTCTGTAGCTGGAAGGGGCCAAAGGGTCAGCCCCAGACTTTTTCAAAAGGGGCAACAGTTTAGCCTGTTTCCAGCACGCCGGAACGCATGCGGAAGACAGTGAAAGGTTGACAATCTGGGTGACCTCTTTATAGATCATAGCAGCCACCCCGCCCAGAACTCTAGCCGGACAAGGGTCGGCGGGGGAGCCTGACTTCAATGTCTCAAGTATCTCCTGGATGTCCAATTCGGCCGGGGGGGAAAAGGCCGTGAACTGAGCAGTAGATCCAACCCCTGAAAACAGAGGGAGTGACTGGGGGGAATTAAAACTGTTGCACACAGCCTGGAGGTCTAACTGTATCCTATCAATTGTTCCCACAAAATACGAGGAAAGCTCCTCGCACCACTCAGAGGAGGAAGGCAGCCTCGGTTGCTCCGCACATGGCGAGAGGAAGCTTTGTACAATAGTGAAAATTTCTTTGCTATTATTTTGGGCCTTGGCGATTCTCCCAGCAAAATATTGGCTCTTGGCTGAGCGAATCGCCGCATAGTAGTTTTTTTGCGATACTCGTAATGCTTTTTTGGCCTCTGGGAGATATGCGGTTCGCCATGCTCGTTCTAATTTCTTACAGCACCCCTTCATTTCCCAGAGGGTATGGGTAAACCATGGTTGGGAGGGAGAAGACCGCACCATCGTTAAGGCCTCCCCAAGCCTAGTGGCCTCAGCAGAGTCCTGGGTGTCAACATGAACGTTAAAGTCCCCAAGCAGGAGAAATCTTGAGAACCTAAGGGCACGTGGCACAATAATCTCCTCAAGGGCTCCAAAAAAATTTCCCAGACTGCCCGGAGGACGATACACCAGCGTCCCCCCCAAAGTAAAGTGGGGCTGAGCACCACTAAAAAATGGAACAGCTCAGCATCCATCGTCACATCCAGATGTTCGCATATGATGGTGCACTTATCTCAGAAGATAGCTGCAACGCCACCCCCTCGCCCAGACGGACGATCAGCCCTCAATATTTTATAGCCCCTTGGGATAGCTAATTCAACAGCCGGGGCACACGTGTCATTCATCCAGGTTTCAGTAACAAACAAAAGGTCAAAGTCATTATCAATCAGGATATCAAAGACCTCTGCAGTATGTTTCGCCAGAGATCTGGCATTAATTAAACCTGCCCTGATCTCTGTAGAAACCCTACCCATTCCCACCGCGCCACTCAGCGCCGGTTGGAAACGGAATTCACAAGCTGCGCACACCTTGGAAGGCGAGTCGGCTACCTTCCACTGGGCACCAGCCCCACAGCCGGACACATTGAGGGAAATTAGCTCCTCAGGAGAATTCCTGATTCTGTGTCTGGAGGAATGGAGATGCTTTGGGCAACCGCCAGGGCCCCCAGGCCGGGGCCCGACCGGGACACGGACGGGCACAGACGGGCCCTCCTTTGGCACTCCTTCGGCACGCAGACGGCGTGCCCGCTGCGCGCAACCGCTGCGCGCTCGTGGAGGCATTGCTATTTATCGCGCAAGACCCTCCCCCAACTAGACCGCTAGCTCCGGTCGAGCAGGGGAACAGTCCTCAACCAAAATGGCGCCCAAACCTGGCTTTCACTACAAACAGCACAAGGGAAGCCGCAGTGGAGCACAGGGACACCGGGAACAAACAGTTTAAAAATACATGTACAGTTAGTGGCCACAGAGGGCAACACAATAACACCCCACAGTTTTAAAATGATGTGCAATTTCAAATTGATGTGCAATTTTAAAATGATGTGCAGTGTTTTTAAAATCAAATAAGCGACAAGCAAATTAAAGTACAGACTTCTTCGAACCGACCCTGAATCACTGATCCTTGACTAATATGATAATCAAAGAAACAGGCGTCTAAAAGCTCACCTCCTATTCTTCTCTCATAACATCTTGCCCTGGATTAACACTTTGAACTGTCTATGAGGTTACTAAAATGGATAAGATACCTCATGGCCAAAGACTCTCCAAAAATCAGACATTAGAATGCAGGTCTTTACCCCACATGCCTTCACCCGGCGGGCATTACACCATTCAGGGGCCAGGGCTTTATAATCCATGCCATTACCCTGCATTGTAAACACTTTTCAGTTCTGCAATTGATGTAGGTCTTATCCGTCAGGCAAGATATAAATATTTTGACACAGCAAATACATTGCGCTCTGTGCAGGGCCGGCTTTAGCGCTGGTGGCGCCCAATGCGACAATCATTTTTGGCTCCTCCACGCCCCATGACTGCCTCCTCAGATTCTCTCACTACCACATGGGAAAAAGAGCCCCTCATCTCTCCAATCATAAGTAATTGCTAAACACAGTGCCCCCCCCGCACCCTCCAAGGTCAGCGCCCCTCCACAATTCAGGGCACACTGGTCGCACTACCCTAAAGCCTACCCTGGTTCTCTGTTATCTGATCTTAAATTTCTGAGTGCTCTGCATAATGCCTCATGGTCAGGAAGGTGGCAAATTGGAAATATCCAGCTCTTCCTTAAATAATGGTAGGATGGACAGGAGAAAGATAAATGAGCTTCCAGAAGGAGCTTGCCATTTACTGCGAAGGTTATTCACTGGTAAAACCCCATGTCTGAACATCACAAAAATTTGGCTCGCAAGTGTCGGTTCTATCCGATACGTAAATTGTTCAAATTACAGATTACATTTAAAATCAAGAAATCTCCCTGTTAAACTACCAGCTGATGACTCCACCACCTCTCATGTACATACAGCCACTTTCTTGACTTCAGTTGATCCAACATCCCGTTAGTGCTCGGCTCAGGGTTATCCCAGGCTACATGCAACTCCAACTTATACAACCTGCACCTAACATGATAAAACCATAATATTTTACAATACTTGTCCATCCCTTTCAGCTCAGCAAACACTTCCTTATAGGATGAAAGTGATTTATTGCAAAGTCTTAAGATTTACAACATGCACTTTATTCTTAGGCCCAAATCCAAGCGCAAAGGTGTTGGTGGGGAGCTTTGGGGAAAATTAAGGATTGATCTTGTTAACCTAATTTCTACTTTTGTCAGATTTATATTATCTGTACTTCATATCTTGGTACCATAAATAGCAGTACCTAGACCTCTTGCACAGTAAATCTCCAATACTGCTGTTATCGAAAGAAATTTGGAGGATTCAAGTTTTTTTCAAAACCACTGAGCCTATGTGCAGCGATTTAATTTGCCTTTTGGTGATTTAGGGAAAGCATGACAAGGTATTCGCTAACTGCACCCCTAAGAGGCGAAATACTTAACTTGCTCTATCTCAGTGCCCCCAACTTCACCTTGTCCCTAAAGGGCCTATGTGGATGAAAGACCATAAATTGAGTTTTGCTAGCATTTATTTCTAATCCATACTGTTCGCAGAATGTAGAAAATCTATTTATCAAATTTTGTAGGCCCATAGGAGTTTTATCCACAGTTGTTGTCCACAAAAAGTAAAGCAGAAACTAACAGCCTGATTCATGTAGGTAAAAGCGCTCGCAAAAGGGCCAGATTCTGAGAATCTGGCCCTTTGCGAGTGCGATTTTTGCATTTGGTATTCATCATCCCAAATGCTAAAATCGCTATTTAAGAATTCGCATATTTGCGAGGAATGGCATTTAAGGAATCTCTAATAGAGATTCCTCAAATGCTATTCATGACACAATAAAAAATTGCGATTTAGCACTTTTGGGCCGCTATTTACCGAGAGGTCAGACCTCTCGGTAAATAGCAAAAACTCAGAAAAATGCTTTTAAAAGCATTTTTCTAAGTTGCATGTTGCACACACACATGTCCTTTGGACATGTGTGTGCGCAACACCTGTTCAAATGTGCATTTTAGGGGTGCTACAGGGTGTCCTTTGGACACCCCTGGCACCCTTAAAATCGCTATCTGATTTGCGAGTAGCAAATTGCTACTCGCAAATGAGGGATACTCCCCATTCATTCCTATGGGCCTTTTGGCCCATAGGAATGAATGGGGAGTTATTCCTTTTTTTGCGAGTAGCAAATTGCTACTCGCAAATAGAGAACATGTAGGAATCGCTATTGATTTAGCAATTCCTACATGAATGCCGTTTTGCGTGTCCTCAATAGCGAGTCGCTATGATTCGCTATTAGGGCCACGCAAAACGGCCCGTACATGAATCAGGCTGTAAGTGAACAGCCAATTTAGAGAAATCATTGTTGCAATCATAAAGCATATCAACCAACCTATTTATGTATAATGAGAACAAAGTGGGGGCGGGTACACATCCGTGGTGACCCCTCTCTTGATGTTAATACAATCTGTCAGTTCTCCCTTTCTGCTCCTTCTCACTTGAGCATAGTTTTCACTATAAAGACGAATTGTTAGGTCAAGTACATTGTACAGCATTTTCAAATCCTTAAGTACAGCCCACAGTGTCACGCGAGCTATCAAATTGAAAGCTGCACTAAAATCGGTGAGCTGAAGACCTGGCTTTTCAATTACCCAACCTACCTTTGGCACACACAGTAGGCACACACACCCGCTCAGTGCCAAGATACCCTGGCGGTGATAGTGCACTTGACAAATGCACATAACATTCAAGTGACCCTTACTCAGAGTATCTGTTTTCCAAAGGATTACAATAAACCAAAAACCCTGATCGATGGTACTCGTGTGAGTTCTGAATCCTGCTTAGAGGTGCGATAGCACATGCATTTCCTCCATCAATCTTGGACTTTGGCCAGTACTGTGAGAAGTTGGCCTGGTATATGATGTTCACTATTCTAGTGAGCACCTTGTACCAGTCCAAACAACCCTTATGGTGATGGTTGTAAAGTCAACCTTATAGACCAGCTGTCCTAGTGGTAGCATGGACAAAGCAGTCTTAGGCTAAACTCAAAGGGCATGTGAAGCCAGCTGTTTTACCATATGCAATCCCCTTAATACCAAGTGAAAGGACACCACACAGGTTGTATATAAAAATATATATGTACTTATTTCTAACACAATCCTCTGAACTCTTTATGAGGTCAGAGGCACCAGCACATAACAAGATACTTAATTAAAATACAATACGTTGCACAAAATACAGTAATGCCCTAGGGGCACTTCGAACCATATACTAAAATAGTGGTATAAGGACCACGTCACGAACAAAGGAAAGGCCTAGGGCCTGGAGAATCACTGGGGCTACACTGTACTACCAAAGGATAGGGAGCTGGAGGCCCACGGGATGCGCGTGCAGTGTCTTTACACGCACGCAAGTTACCATAGAGTTAGAATGGGCACGAAAGAATTGGAAACTAGTTCTTTTAGGACACTTCCGGATGGACTAGGGAAAAGCTACTTGAAACTAGGACACTAGGATAGTCAATACCCACAGGAGTACCGAAATACTCGCGTTACCTCACCCACAGGAAGCGGGTGCATAGGTGTCAAAGTGTGTCGGGTTTCGTCGCTGATTCCTATGGAGCCTTGGAGAAAGATGCTGCAGGGGACCAGGAGAGAACCAGTCGATGTCGCGAAGCAATCAGGTGATGTCGTGAAGCTTGTCTCTGCAGCCACGTGGACCAGGAGGTGTCGACGACGACAAGGAGCTGGATATGGACTGTCCCATGAAGGCTCTCGCTGTCGGCAGTGTCGGCTTCCGGATTGGAGTCAACAAGCCTTGGCAAAGGCAACCCACGCAGGAATCGAAGATGGCTTCTTGATCAGACCAGCAAGGTCTGATGGGGTTTTCCTTTTCAGGGAAGCAGGGGCCAATCTGGAGCAACCAGACCAGCAGTATAAATCAAAGGGTTTGTCGTCACAGAGGCCACTAGCCAACGGGCAAGTGACCGGACAGACGCGTCGAGTAGGAAAATGCAGAAGGGCCCCACGCAGAACTCGTGGAGTGTAGAGGGCTGATCTTCGGTGCAGTTGGTGCTAGGGGCTGGGGCTTCTCAATCCCCAATGCACAACTTCGAGGGTGCCTCGGAAGTTGCACGGAAAGCAATTCGCTGGCTTTCCAAGATGGCCGGTCCCAAGTCTCTCGTCGCCTCCACGGGTCTCAGCTCTGCTGTGACTGTGGATCGGGCTGTTGGAAGTCTGGAAGTCCAGGTCTTGTCAGACTCTGTGCTCGGGCTCCGGCGGGAGCGTCGACAAAGCAAACCGTTGATTGCTTGATGGATCCTGCTTGCACAGGGTGGTCACTCCTTGACCACAAGGGAGATTCTTCAGTCGTCTTCTTGCAAAGTAGATCGTCGAAGGTCCAGAGTTTCGTTTCAGAGTTTCAGTCAGGATAAATCTAAAGTCTTGGGACTCAGCTCCTACCTATATACCAAATTTAGAGGCTGGATTACCTGCTAGGTCCCTCCTATGGGTGGGACCCAGGAGGGGGTGGTTACACCCTTTTCCCTTTGTCCAGTTTCACGCCAGAGCTGGGGCTGGAGTGCCCCAGCACCGGTTTGAACTGCACTATGCATGGGACACCTTGTGTGCCCCAGACAGTGTCTCATTTCATTCAGCCCTCCCTGCCCCAATACACTATAGCCTGTCTGGGGTGGTGCTAGCACCTCCCAAGACAGGAAACCTATTGCCCAAGCCTCCCTCGTTGGAAGGGCTCCCAGCAGCAGGAGGTCAGACTTGTGTCTGTGGCAGCAGCATCCATTTTGTGATGCTGAGGCTCTGGTTAACTTTAACCGGGATTAGTAGGAACAACATGTCTTCTCCCTCTAGAAGGGTGGAATGCTACCCCCGTCGCCAGAACTGGCGAAGGGGTAGTATTCCAAAGCGTATGACACCTTACACGACATGTTTTGATAAAGCCAAACCAAAGTTAGCATTTAACCGCGAGGTTTATAATGCACTTAAGAGTATATAGTATGGCTATATCCTAGAACAGCTATAAGGACATGGTTTTCGAAAGCTGCTCATGCTAGAGCCTCATCTCACATAAAACCAAGCACTCTGCCTTCAGGATTGTTAAGGCCTGCCATAGGAGTGACTTATAGGTGTATATGTGTCTAGATATCAGGTTAGATATAGGAATACTATATCTAAGCAAGGGGTGATTACACGACCTTGCCCCAGCTGAGTGATAAGCTAGTTGTGTCAGTTTGGATGGCCAGCCAGGGGTGGCAAAAGATATGCTGCAGCCCCTGGTAGGCCTTGGGTGCACCTATGCCCTGGGTACCTATAGTACACTGTACAGGGACTCACAAGAGTGACCCAAATCCCAATTGGTGATGTACCTAAAGTACATGGTGTGAATTTAGAGAGAGAACAGCAGGGCTGTGGGTCTGATTAGCAGGCCACAGCCACATGTAAGTCAAAAACCAGTGAAGCAAAAAGCAAAAAGTGGGATGAACATAGGAAAGCAGACCCTACTCTCCTACATAACCCCCCCCCCCCAAACACAGGGACATTAGACTAACCTTGACCAGTTGTGTCTTCATGTTCGAAGTGGAAGTACCTAGAGAGACCATCTGCATTGCCATGGTCAGTCCCTGGTCTGTGCTCCACTGTAAAGTCCATCCCCTGTAGGGAAATGGACCACCTGAGCAGTTTGGGATTCTCACCCTTCATCTGATTTAGCCACAAGAGGGGCTTGTGGTCGGTCTGAATTTTGAAGTGAGTGCCAAACAAGTATGGTCTCAACTTCTTCAGGGCCCAAACCACAACAAAGGCCTCCCTCTCAATGGCTGACCAACATTTCCCTCTAGGGGTCAGCCTTCTGCTAATAAAGGCAATGGGCTGGTCTTGACCATCTACATTAAGTTGTGAAAGCACAGCTCCCACCCCCAACTCAGAAGCATCTGTTTGGACAATAAACTCTTTGGAGTAGTCAGGACTCTTCAAGATAGGTGCAGAGCACATGGCCTTCTTCAGGTCATCAAATGCCTTTTGATAGCTAACTGTCCACTGAACCTTTTTTGGCATCTTCTTTGAAGTCAAGTCAATTCAATTCAATTCAATTCAAAGATGCTTTATTCGGTATGTAAAAATACAACCATATAGCAACAAACATAGAAAAAAATAAATAACTAAATACAACATACATATATATCAATTTGGATTCCAAATACCTAGGTTGCTTAAATACATTATACATTTGACGACACATATCCGACAGTTTTAAAAATGCTTTTAGGTACGTTTGTCTACAAATGTATGTACAAAATTTGGCAGTATCGAAGTGCAAAATCTATTATATCATCCTCACAGATGCATAATTTCTATGGAGACAAATTTCTACCAGTTCCAAGTACTTTTGGTTACTTATAACTGTGCAAATTTAGCAATATTAAAGTGCAAAAAAAAAATATATATATGTCATCTTTACAGATGCATTGAATCTATGAAGCATACTTCCACTAAAATATGTGCAACATGGCAGAATAAAGTGCAAAACAACTATACCATTTTTTCTAAGTGCATTGTACAATAGCAGCATTTGTCCGTCTTTAGTAAATGTGCAAATTAGCATAATAAAGTGCGGAGTGTCAATAACTATCCTTCCTAAAGTGCAGTGTGCATTTAGCAACACAAGTCCAGATACTTTGGGAATCTGTCTCACTATGTTCTGCTAGCTATGGTAGTATAAATTATAAAATATTCAGTTTCAACATAATAAAATATACAGAGAATGCATCATTAATTGAAGTGATACAATAATGGATTTTCGAACAGAAATGCATTTTAAAATATAAGTGGCCACATGGAAACATACATCAGGGGTCTCTAAATTAAACATCAGTTGCATCGCTGTTTGAATACCACGCGTATTGTATTTTAAAAAGATGGGTTTCAGATACAATTTCCTTTTTTTAATTTTTTTTTTATTTATTGCAAGAAAGAACAGAAAATACAATAATAAAATCAACTCAATTGTACATATATGCATGATTCTCTGTACATAATATTATCATTATAGAGCGAGAAAGAAGAGGAAAAAAAAAAAAAAAAGGAAAAAAAGAATATATATATATATATATATATAACATGTCGGTCTCCCAGAATATTAATCCGTTTAACTAATAAATGTTCCCCATATTTTTTCCCTTCCTTTTAGGGCTTTAGAGCCTCTTAGTTTGGCCAATGAGAGTTCCATAGTATGTATTTCATGGATAAGATACCACCATTCCATGACGCTAGGGGGTTCCTTCGAAATCCATGTTCACGCGATGGCCAATCTAGCATAAGCAAAAATAATAGTTAGCAGATCTTTGTATATGCTGTTAGTGTCTTGTATGTCTAACAAAACTAAATGAGCAGAGAGTGTAGGCATTGGTATATGCTTCCTGTTAAGAACATCAGTTATTCCCAACCAGAAGGTGGTAAGTTTTGGGCACTCATAGAGCATGTGCTCTATGCCTGCTGCTTCCATATTGCATTTTGAGCATTTAGTGCGTTCGTTAGAGATGTTTTGCAGAAGTCCAGCTAAAGATTCTTTGAGGCGTATAGTATATTTGAGTGACTGTCCTATAGAATTGTAGCCTCAGATTTGAAGACTGGACGACTCGATTTATTTGTTTTAGTGAACCCGCGACCTGGCTTGGATTGATGTTTATTCCTAGCCTGTTAGTCCATTTATCTGCCATTTTGCCACAATCGCCGACTTGACTTTTGTTAAGGAGCATATAGCTCTTACTGATAATGGCTTTAGTCTGATTAGAATAGATAAACTGTAAAATGTCTGAGTGTTCAACACTCTCAATTTTCTTTTTATTGATTAAGAAATCTTGTATCTGTATGTATTTAAAATATGTTGTCTCTTTGATTTTATAGAGTATTTTTAATGTATTGAAGCTTAGAAGGCCATCTGGACCATAAAGATCCCCGAGATTGTTAATATTCTGATCTTTCCATTGAGTGCAAGCGCCATCTGCGAAGATGTTTGGTAGGCCAGGATTCCCCCATATTGGGAGTTCAGCCTTAAAAAAAGAGATGTTTTCAATATCCATTATTTGGTCCCAAATTTTTTTGATGACTCTGGCAGTCTTGAATTTGACTCTCTTGAAATAATTTGGGTCATGTACCCGGAATAGGAACTGATTGCTTTGCAATCCTAACATAAATTGATGGTAAAATGTGGGGACATCGTTAGACATAAGGCTACGTATGCGTTGTATAAAGGTGGCGAAGAAATAATTTTTTAGATCTGGGAAATTTAGTCCCCCGTTTTCAATAGACAGTTTCAATACCGTCATTGATCGGTGCTTTTTTGTATCCCCAGATGTAGCTGCTACAGATACTTTCTATTTTCTTAATATAGAATTTAGTTAATTGTAGAGGGATAGATCTAAACAAATATAGTATTTTTGGGACTATCTTCAATTCAATTTGCTAAATACTACTGTCACCTCTACACTCCAGAAAAAATACCTACTCTAGAAACAATAGAATCCTATCTAGAGAAACATATTCCTGAAAGATTGGACTCAGAAATAACTAGACCACTCAATACTAACATTTCTATCGAAGAACTTGGCATAGCTGTAAAGGTACTCCCCCCAAACAAGGCTGCAGGTGAAGATTGCTTACCTGTGGAAATCTATAAGGTCTGTGAACAGGAACTTCTCCCTCTACTTAAACAAGTGATAGACTTTGTGGGAGAAACAGGAGCTGCCCCTGCTTCATGGCGTACAGCCAAAATAGTATTCTTTTAAAAAAAGAACAAACCACCGGAAGAACAGGGATCATACAGGCCAATTTCTCTAATCAACACTGATGCTAAAATCTTCGCCAAAGTACTTGCCAATCGTTTAGCACCGATGATGCCAATCTTAGTTAACTGCCAACAACACGGATTTGTGCTAGGTAGGGATACCACCACCCATGTCAATACTGCAATAACTGCTTTCGATGTCGCGGCGACTACTCTCACCCCACTCGGAATGGTCATGTTAGATGCAGAGAAGGCATTTGACCGAGTGGGGTGGGAATATCTCTGGGCAACACTACTGGCTTATGGGATACAGGGGCAGTATCTAAGATGGATCCAATCTCTGTATGAGACACCTACAGCAATTGTCAGCTATCTGGGGAATAACTCGGATACATTTTCAATAAAAAGAGGCACTAGACAGGGGTGTCCTCTTTCACCCAGGGGGTGGGCAGGTGGAATTGAGCCATCTGGGTGGGCTGGGCAGAAAAAGGGGAAAAAATGTTATTGCAAGAATAAGAGAAGCTTAAAAAGTTGCAACAAGGCTAATGAAAGTGCTCTGTGGGAGAGATCGAGAAACAACAATATAAGCTATGTCTTCTTTTAAATGTTTAGTTTGGAATGTTGCTGGTCTCAATATTAAAGACAAAAGGAAACTAGTACAAGAAGAAATGGACATGTATAAACCACATATGGTATTTCTTTCAGAGACTCATATCAGATATCAAGACCGCAAGCTTCTATCACAAATGGGTTGTGATCTTGTTGTTTGTTCTACTTTAGGGGCACCAATCCGAGGTGTTGCTATTTTAAAACAAAAATGGCTAAGAGTGAATGTTATCAAGACTGCTGCCGATGTCAAAGGCAGGTGGGCAATAGTACAACTGCAGTTTAATCAAAAGTGCTATGTATTTTGCATAGAGTACGGACCAAATTTAGATATACCTAAGCTATACGAACAATTGACCATTGAATTATTGGATTGGGAGGGGGAATTTTTGATAATGGGGGATTTCAATTGTGTCATGAATTATGCTATAGACTCCACCAGCAAAGGAACTAGAAATAGGATGGGTAAAGTGAGGTCAGCTATCTTGGAACTAGCTAGGATACACAACTTAAAAGATGTCTGGCGTACTAAACATCCCACCATACTACTCCTCCCCGCATCAAACTTTTTCTAGAATTGACATGATTTGGGAAACAGATTGCTTTCTAAAAAATTGTGTAATAGAAATCTGCCCTAAAATCACCTCAGACCATAACCCGATACTATTCGAATTAAAAAATTTGGATACCCAACCCATAGCCCGGCAGTTCACATATCCCAGATACTTACTTATGGACCATAAATACATTTCTGGTATCAAAAAACACATCCAGGAGTATATATCATTTAATATCAACTCCACTGCTATTAACCATGTATGGGACGCATGTAAAAGTAGCATTAGAGGCTATACACAGCAATATATTTTCCGGGATAACGCTGAAAAACGAGGGCTAGAAAAGTCTACTATATTAAACATTTCTCTAGCCGAGCAACAACTTTCAGACACTATAACACAAGGCAAATCTAACATTAAAGAGCTAAGTCTTAGACTTATTTCATTAAGGGCATCTCTCAAGAAAACCCTTAGGGAAAAATTTAGCACTAAAATCCATAAATACAAACTCGCACAATATGAAGGCGGTGACAGAATTGGGAAAATTCTGGCTTATAAGGTAGCGGATAAAAAGGCAAAAACTACTATTAAAAATATAAAAGGACTTGACTCTAAAGTCTATAGTAAACCAGAACAGATTTTGGGACAGATACAATTTCCTAAAAGAAGTATAAAAATTACATGATAACATAAAGTGACTAGTGCTCTCATCACAGGGACATAGACAGGTACCAGGTTTCTTAGCCACGGGGAATGCTACTAAGTGATGCACAATTCCCAACCGAAGACGGGTCAATACAAAGCGGTGGGAGTTAATACTAATAACAGTAAGATACGTTTGGAAGCCTCCATTAATGTTATATTCCAGGTAGAGATTAAACGTACTTTCACCATCAGAGCACTTAGAGCAATGTACTTAGAGCCTAGGGCCAGAGTCACAGTTATGGGGGAGAAGTCTGACACCATCAGAGCACCTAGAGCAATGTACTTAGAGCCTAGGGCCAGAGTCACAGTTATGGAGGAGAAGTCTGACCTGTTCTCCATAGAGAGAGGAACGCGCCAAGGGTGCCCGTGCTCTCCGATCCTCTTCTCTCTTTACATTGACCCCCTCAGTCAAGCCATCTTGGGTAGCCCAAGGCTAAGTCCGGTGGTTTTTAATGGATTCGAAAACAAAATCCTAGCGTACGCAGACGATCTCGCTGTTTTTTCAACAAATCCCCAACAGGCAATGGTTGTTCTGTCTGAGCTCACCAAACAGTTTGGTGCTTCCCCAGGGTATCTATTGAATGAGGCAAAGACACAAATTATTTGTACAAAAAATATAGTAAAGAACGACTCCAGATATGTTGATGCAGCAATTTATTTAGGAGTGAAAATTAATGCTTCAGTAGGGAAAATAGTCGAGGAGAACTATATACCGCTTTGTAAATCCATAGAGACTGATCTGAGAAGAATGGATGGGCTGCATCTCTCATTGATCGGGAGGGTTAATGCGGTCAAGATGACAATGTTCCCTAAGATACTATATCTCTTTAGGGCAATACCGCTACTCCTGGATGAGAAAATAGTTAAAAATTTGGAATCTGTCTGTATTAGATTTATTTGGCAATTTGGGAAAGTAAGGCGGTCTACAAATTTATTGTCACTTCCAAGAGAAAGGGGTGGGCTATCTTTGCCAAATCTAAGGTTGTACCACTGGACCTGTCTTTTATCACAAATGTCGGTACTTTTTCAGACAGAGGCATGCTCGAACGAGGTAAATTTTGAAGATCAGCAACCCCCCTCTATTTATGAGTTGCTGTTAGGTAGGAAGGCGATGGGCTTAATGCTCTGAGAAGTGGACCGTAGATTTTATAAGAAAGCCAGGTATAAGGTTATAGACAGTGTTTGGCGGGTGTGGTCGGCCTGTCGAAAGCAGTGTAACATCCCAAAGATTAATCCTTTCCTACAGATTTACAACTCGAGCCTCTTTTCAAGGATAGGGGCAGATAGGACTTTTAAAATCTGGAGGGGGTTGGGCATCAAGACTCTGGGAGAAGTAATGAATGGAGATGTAGTTGTAAGCTTTCTGGCCCTGCAAAATAGGTTCGGAATCCCCTCCAATCATTGGTTTGTTTATGGTCAACTGCTTAGATCTTTGAGGGGACTCAGACCAAAACCATTACCTCAGGATAACTGCCCGCTTTTGAAGGCCTTGACTAAAGGTAGTAAAAAAATTAAGATTTTGTATAATATACTTCTCTCGGAAGTGCAAGACGATGTTGAGAAAATGGAAGCAGCATGGTCTAGGAAACTTGGGAACCCCGACGTAGATTTAGACCTGGCTCTACTATTGTATAAAAAGATCCTTAGAGCCTCAAATTAACGGGCCCAGCATTATAAAACTGTCTTTAATTTATACTACACACCCTCTAAACTGTTTTCTTGGGGTCAGAGGGATGACAATACCTGTCCTAGATGTGGGGCTGGACAAGCAGATTTATTGCATATGTTTTGTAATTGTAAACTCTTGACCCCTGTGAAGACTGAGATTGAGAAGCTCTGGGAGGGGCTGCTAGGAAAAAAGATCGTCCTATCCCCTACCTTAGCAATTACGGGCATTGATTTTAATCAAAACTGGGGAAAGAGGAAGAAGCCCTCGTTTTTATCTCTGTGGCCATTCTTAGGATCTTAATTTCAGCAGGGTGGAAGGATGTGGTGGCTCCGTCCTTCCAAATGTGGCTTTCTAGGTTTCTGGGAATCCATAATATCGAATCGTGCCTGTACGAACAAAAAGGGGCGAAACTAAGAGAGTTTGGGAGGAAGATCTGGGCCCCAGTAACTAATTGGAGGCAGAATAAGCTCTAATTATTGGAGTTTCTTATTGGTTTCTTATTCTATTATCTGCTTTTATCTCTCTCTCCTATTGATGAACTTTTTTTTTGTTTTTTTTGTATTGTAAGATAAGATGTATTCGGCTATTTATTACCTATGGATTATAAAAAAAAACAAAAAAAAAACGAGATTAAACGTACTTTGTTTGACATATCTTTCCATCCTAATCCCGACCGTATATTTAAGGAATGAGACATTAAGCTCCCGCGTTGACAGCGTAGGCCCCGTTATTGGGTCTTTAAAAATATTTAGACCATACAGGGTTTTATACCAATGTTGTATGTGGCTTAACCAGGGAATATTTGATTGGTGTTCGAGCTTAATACAATCAGTAATTACATCCTGGGTAAACTTTGTCTCTTCCTTTGCCCAAATTGAGCGCCATAGGGACAAAGGACATAAAACAATTAAATCATTAACATAATTTAAGTCAAGTTCCCTGTGTATTATCTCGGTTGAGGCCGTAGCCGGGGCACAAATTAATCGTTTTAAAAACACATTCTCCTCGCGTTGGATCAAGTTCGCACTCTGGGCATCATACCCCCATACCCCGGCCCGTATAAGGCTGATGTTATACATCTTACTTTAAATATGGACAACATTTCATGAATTCTGCGGCCCCCTAATTTAGCAGCAAATCTAAAAATACAACTTGTATTCTTAACCATTTTGAAAAGAACACTTTTTTGTTCACTGGCCCATCTTCCGTCTCCTGAAAAAGTAATGCCTAAGTAACAAAAACTCCTAACAGATTCTAATCTCTCCCCGTCTAGGAAAAAAGACTTACATTTTCTTGGTTTCTTACCACATATCATTGTAACCGTCTTTCCTTTGTTAATTTTCAGCTTCCTACTTTCAGTAAATACGTGGAACTGGTTAATTAAGTGCTGCAGTCCGTTATGAGTTCTAGAAAGAAGGACCGCGTCATCCGCGTATAAGAGGATTGGGATTGGGTTACTATTAATGATAGGTGCATCTGCATTGGTCTGTCTTAGGCTGTGGTCAACTTGATTTATAAAAAGTGAGAACAGGAGAGGGGCCAGTACACATCCTTGACGGATGCCTCTTCTGGTTTTAAAAAAGGGGGTACACTCTCCATCTGCTCCGAATCTAACTTTACTGGACAAATTATTGTACAGCCTGGCAAGCAGATGGATAATTTCAGTAGGGGCCCCCATCTCCAGCAGGGTAGGCCAGAGCAGTGCGTGTTCCACCAGATCGAATGCTGAACTCAAGTAGGCAAAGCACAAGAAAAGATTACCATCCTTAGCTTTAGTGTACTTGCCGACTATGAGTTCCAGGTTCTCGCACTGCTCCATTGTGCCCATCCCCCTACGAAACCCATACTGCACTGGGGATAAGATGTAATTTTCCTCAACCCAGGCTTCCAATCTCACTAGTAGGACTCGACTGAGGATTTTGACTGTCGAGTCCAGAAGTGAGATGGGGCGATAGTTTCGAGCTTCGGACCTGGATCCTTTTTTGTAAAGGGGCACAATGATTGACTGTCCCCATGTCAGTGGTAGGCTGTCCTCCACGGCCGCATTAAAATAGCATGTCAATATGGGGGCCCATAGAGTCATTTCGTGTTTATAAAAGTCCATGGGTACCCCATCGGGCCCAGGTGCTTTACCACCCTTACTATTTTTAATCGCCTCTGTAACTTCATCCAAAGTTACAAGCAACTGCATTTTCTGCCATTTAGGGCATGGTGTTATGTCAGTATTTAAAATGGACCCATCTAGATTAAAATCAGAGTTAAACATTTCTGAAAAATGAACAATCCATGCGTGGCAGCTAACATGAGGACTGACTTCGGGAATGTTGTCATTCTTTAACAAGCATTTACAATGCAATGGTCTCGGCATCATTAAAGGTAGAGCTATTGGCATTGCTCATGACATTTTTTTTTTCTTTAAATCATAAATAAATGGCATTGTCATTTACATTGTCAATACACACCACTCTGCACTCAACTGCACTCACCTGCACTGCACTCAACTGCACTCAACTGCACTCAACTGCACTCACCAGCACAGCACTGCACTCACCTGCACTGCACTCAACCGCACTCACCTGCACTGCACTGCACTCAACTGCACTCACCTGCACTGCACTGCACTCAACTGCACTCACCTGCACTGCACTCACCTGCACTCAACTGCACTCAACTGCACTCACCAGTACAGCACTGCACTCACCTGCACTGCACTCAACCGCACTCACCTGCACTGCACTGCACTCAACTGCACTCACCTGCACTGCACTGCACTCAACTGCACTGCACTCACCTGCACTGCACTCACCTGCACTGCACTGCACTCACCTGCACTGCACTGCACTCACCTGCACTCACCTGCACTGCACTCACCTGCACTGCACTCACCTGCACTCACCTGCACTGCACTGCACTCACCTGCACTCACCTGCACTGCACTCACCTGCACTGCACTCACCTGCACTGCACTCACCTGCACTGCACTGCACTCACCTGCACTGCACTCACCTGCACTGCACTCACCTGCACTGCACTCACCTGCACTGCACTCACCTGCACTGCACTGCACTCACCTGCACTGCACTCACCTGCACTGCACTGCACTCACCTGCACTGCACTCACCTGCACTGCACTGCACTCACCTGCACTGCACTCACCTGCACTGCACTGCACTACACTCACCTGCACTGCACTCACCTGCACTCACCTGCACTGCACTGCACTCACCTGCACTGCCCTGCACTCACCTGCACTCACCTGCACTGCACTGCACTCACCTGCACTGCACTGCACTCACCTGCACTGACCTGCACTGCACTGCACTCACCTGCACTGCACTCACCTGCACTGCACTGCCCTGCACTGCCCTGCACTGCACTCGCCTGCACTGCACTCACCTGCACTGCACTGCACTCACCTGCACTGCACTGCACTTGCCTGCACTGCACTCACCTGCACTGCACTCACCTGCACTGCACTCACCTGCACTGCACTGCACTCACCTGCACTGCACTCACCTGCACTGCACTGCACTGCACTCACCTGCACTGCACTCACCTGCACTGCACGCACTGCACTCACCTGCACTGCACGCACTGCACTCACCTGCACTGCACTCACCTGCACTG